>NW_028250533.1:0-600000 GCF_964263255.1 Lissotriton vulgaris | reverse complement strand
ACTGCACAAACACAAGTCCTGAACCACGCCACTGAACACCAACGTGAGATATTAGATTGCTGGTTGACTGGGGTGTGAGGCCTGGTGAAGCAACATCCACAATCCCTTGCCGGGTGAACCACAAAAAGTCACTAAATTAACCTGTGCTTAACCATGGTTAGCTTGGCACGCAAGCAGTCAGGTTTCACTTAGAGGCAATATGTAAAGTATTTATAGACCCACAAATGGCTACGGGGACCAGACTTGGTCCACTGAGCAAAAGTACGTCAGTTCGGGTTGTGTCAACATTGAAGATCCTGTTGACAATGAGGATGCAGAGTCCAGACAAGGCAATAAAACGGTGTTGATCTACGCAGGCGGCTTCTTGTTTGTAAAGCAGCAATGAAGCATTGTCTCTAATGAGCAGGTTGCTGTGATGTGGAGTTTCAGTGTTGTTGTCGAGGCTGTTCCTGAATTGCATTGCAGGGACGCTGCTTTAAGTAGAGCGCCACGCAGTGGTGGTTCCAAAAGCAAGGCGGCATCTCCGGTCCATGCCACAGCACAAATGTTGTGATATATATATATGTTCTGTTCTCCACAGCGGTGTTGATGCGTTGGTTCTTTTAGAGCAAGCACCTTAGGCCCACTCCAAAGGGTCCAGGGCTGGGATGGTACCACTTGGCAGGGCAGACTCACAGATGTCAGAGTCCTGGTGAAAAAGCAGGATACTTGGAAATCTTTTATGTCCTTGAGACATGAGATCATAAGGCCAGTCAACTAGCCCTTGGAGTCACTCTGGGTTCTGGGACAAGAGATGCAGGTCTAGTCCTTCTCACACAGGCAAGGAGGGCAGCAGACAGCAACTCAGCACAACAAGGCAGCAGTTCTTCCAGAGAACTAGTCCAGCAGGGTGACAGTCCTTCAGCAGCTCAGCAGTCCTTGTTCTTGGAAGAGTAGTCACTGGTCCAGATGTGGTAGGCTCTGAGGTCCAGTTCTTATGCCCAGTGGTGCCTCTGAAGTGTGGAGACTTCAAAGAAGGGCCTTTGAAGAGCATAGAGGTCCTTCCTTTCTGCCCTGGACCTAAACTCACTACAGACTGATTTGCATATGGCTGAGTCTGAACTGGGGTGGTGAAGTGAGCTAAAGAACAATGATGCTTTCAACCCAGATCTGTGACTGGGAGTGAGTGTCTGAAAAATGTCAGTGCTTCGTCTGTCACCTCCTTGTGTTTGCCCTAAGTTGTCAGGGTATGCCCAGACGTGGGTCCCTTGCCCACTTTGCCACTGGATTCAAGCTAGCCTGACTGATGAGGGGTGTTCCCCGAAGCCAGTCCCAGGATGCTTGTTTCCAGTCCAGGGAAGAATTGGCTTTATGATTTGGGCTGGACTGTTTCCATGAGGGACAGGGTCAAGACAGATTTGAATATGGCTAGGTCTGAACTGGGGTGGCCAAGTGAGCTTAAGAACGATGATGGATTCAACCCAGATCTGTGACTAGGGCTGAGTGTCTGAAAAGTTTCAGCGCTCCGTCCATCATCTCCTTGTGTTTGCTTTGTTAAGCCTATGAAGAAGCCTGGGTGGACCATGTAGATACTTTAGGGAGCCATGCAAAATTCAGGATTTTTGGAAACCTGTTTAGATCTGACATCTGTTTAATATGAGCATATCTATGAAGTGAAGATACCATATATTCTGTAATGTTGTTTCTAATGGGTATAATCTGAGGAGGTGGTCAGTGCCTATTTTACTGTCTTTGACTTTATCTCCTGATGTGAGCTTGCATTCTCTGCCTTTAGTTGTAGGTCAGTGTTGTGGCTTACAAGGTTGCTCATTTGTTGATGGATCATGTGATAACAGCAGCTTTCCTCCTCTGTGAACTCCCATATAGCCATGCACCAGGTTATTCAGAAGTTTGTGGGACGCCGGTAAAATTCAATTTGTGGGAACCCATTTTTATTTCTCTCCCAAAATGTTTTCAAGCATCCATAACAAATTTTAATTGAATAGACATTGCAGTGGCACTCGTCAAAAGTTGAGATCATTTAAAAAACCTTTCCATAGGGTTAGAATTTGTCTTTGGGTACTTCCTGAAGCATGAATGACAAATGTTACTTTTTAAACCAGTGCAGGTGAGCAACAATAATCCAAGTAAAATATGTTTTTTATACATTTGGGAGAGGGGCTCCCTCTCGTGAGGTTTGGAAAAAATGGGAAATTTGGCCTTTCAAAGCATACTGCACCAGTAAAGTTGCTTAGAGTACAACAGGATTTAAACAGGATTTTACGCAGTAGTTTCTCCCTAATAGCTTTTTAAAGAAACTGCATATTTATGAGGCAAAGACCCAAAAGGGAACGATTTAAATTGTATTTAAAAATTGGGTGATTTTATAACACGTTGGTATCTGTGAAAGTGGGGATAAGCTTGGACTGATTGAGCCACATGTTGAGCGACAATTTAAGTGAAGTATTCCCTGACGAGTAATTGACGCTGACCCAGCCCTGTCAGCTTTCAGAGACACCACCTGTACTAAATCCTTACACTGAATTATCAACTAGTATGTTTGCATTAAGAATGGGAAGTAGTTGGTGTCGGTCCTGTCACAAAATTAGCCTAACACTTGAAGACACTTTTAGTCCAGCATGAAATCACTTTATGGAGTCTACCAAGTTGTAAAAGGAGTGCAGCCATTGCAGACCCTTTTACACCACAAGTATACCGGTTTGTAGAATGCACCCATGAGTAGCAGAAGTCCCAAAACCTTGCAATTACATTTAAGCTGGCGTAAGATAATGATTAGATTTTACAAAGCAATCCAGATTAGTGCCTTACACTCAACTATTGCATTCAGGCACTGCTGGTAATGGAAGAAGGTACTACAGGATCCGATGAGTTAGAGGTCACTTTGTTGCAGCAGAAAGAGAGTGCAATTGAGAGTGGGGCAGTCATAGCAACAAGTTCAAATGTGACAGAAAATGTGTTCTCACTTATTTAAATGATCATTAATGGGCTGCATTATGAAGCATTGTATGCTGTTGAGACACGTGCTGCAGAGATCCTTATGTGCCCAGTAATTTTGAGTTGATAAAAATAGTAAGATAACTCTAGTCGTTAATGCATTTGTTGGATATTTTTGTGTTTTCTCTAGTGGCAGATATTGCATAGAGTTTTAATGTGCCTGCTGCACAGTACATCACATACAGATCAGAGTTGTATTTTATGTAAATAGCTCATTGGGTTACTGCTTTTGTAACACAGCTCCTTTTATTATCCTGCAATTCATAAGTTACTATCCTTCTAATATAGCACAGTGAGCAATAAACCAGCATCGAAGAGTTACATGCAACCTGTAAGGCATAGATTTAGTACCCTTATTATGTTTTTCAATCATTCCAAATTCTACAGTTGCAAAAGAGGCTTCATTTTCGTAGTTATAAAGCCTTGTTAATATAGAAAACCCAACCACTGCCCACCAAGCTGTTGTGCCTTTATTTCGCTCCATTGCCTTTGCATCTTTGAGTTAGGCTCTGGGTAGCTCCTAGCCATCCAACAAAATGAGTGATGTTGCCCTTTTTAAGTAAAACCTTTATATTGGGCCGAACTTCAAGTGAAAATAAGAAATACCCCTCACTCCACAAAGGTTGCTGCTCCGCACAGAAAGCAGACAATGTGGAAGCGCTGCTGAATGTGTATTGAGGTTGGCAGATTATACGGAGACACATTTAGCATATTTCACTAGGGCCTGTTCAGATTCAGCTTATTAACAGTTGCAGAATACAAGATGTGCCTGGATCCCCCTCATTTACATCACTGCATACAGATATATCACATAACAATAAACATACACTTAAAACAATCCAACCCTGTGGGCTATGCCAATTCTTGTTAGCAGTCTCACATAAATGTGTAACAACAATGACAACACAGTGACTAGTTAGAGTTTAAAATGTTTCAATTCTGAAAAAAGAGAATTTGATTTAAGGTCTGTTTATGAGGTAGTGGTCTTCGGAGTGTCCTAGTCATTTGAGTTCTCCGCTTACCTCTCCTTTACTGTGAAATCTCTCACTCATTTAAACTTATATGCCCTTTTCCTTTTTACATCTTTTTAAAATTCTCCATCTTCATAACCTCTTCCCTGGACCCCCTCCAACTGTCCATGCATAACATTCCTCATACACATCCCAATAAAGTTGCCAAACACATGTCTTGTTTCTTGTGGTAAGTGTTGGCCGCAATTTCTTCTGTTAACATGTATGACATACTTGCATCATCACTTTTATGCATTACAGTAATTAAGTCATAAATAAATATGACAGGGTCATCAACCCACATCACAAGGGTCTTAAATCATGTTGACAGGCTTGTAAATTGCCAGAGTAATGGGTCATTAATTATTCTATTTACCAGGTCATAAATCATTTTGAGAGGCTTGCAAATATTGTGACAGGTCATAACTCATGACAGGTGTCAAGCCATAATTAAATTTTTTACATTTCACAATCACTTTCTGTTATCTGCTTGCAATGCTTGTGACGCCCCTTAGTTTGTTCAGGCCATCATACATGCTGTTTTATGCGGTCATAAAGTTCCCCTTTGGCCTCCCCCTCCCTCTCAACAATCTCATAAGGCCCGGTACAACAGTCTTGGGGGGACCAGGACTCCACAGGCTCCATCATCCACACTTTATGACCAGGATGGAATTCCACAGGGGTAGCCATCTGGTTCTTGCCACTTCTTCATTACCTCCTGGCTAGCCTTCAAATTCTCGGAAGACTTCTTCCAAAGCTTAGTCATCTGGCTCCGGAAGTCTAGCATGTAGCTAACCACATCATGGCGAGGTTTCATGAGGCTGAGAAGACCCTCACATGGGCTTAATCCAACCTCCTTCTGTGGCACTTCCTTTTGAACAAAGAGCAGGCATGGCAGAAGGACATCCCACTTCTGCCTCATAGACTCAGGCAGGCCCTCGATCATGCCCATGAGGGTATTGATGAATCTCTCAATAAGCCCATTGGTATGTGTATCGTAGGGTGTGGAAAACCTATAAGTAATGCCACACTCCTTCCACAATGACTGTATCGAGCAGTTATAAGGTTTGTGCCCCTGTTGGATAGCACTTCTTTTTCTGAAACCCACTCTGGTAAAAATTCGCACCAGGGCCCTAGGCAGTACGGGTGCAGTTCAAGTTTTCAGATGTATGGCCTCTGGGTATCTTGTGGCATGGTCGGACTGGACCAGGATACACTTGTTGTCAGAGGCTGGCTGGGGATCCATGGGCACTACAATGTTGATGGCAACCATTACTAAGGGGGTTTCAATGGCAGGCAAGGGATTTAGGGAACTTTCAGCTTCTGCCCTTTCTTCCCACTGACCTGGTAGGTTCAAGCAAGAGCTACAGAAAGTATCTGAGGAAGTCTTTATCTGTGGCCAGTAAAAGTGGCGGACAATCCAGGAAAAGGTCTTGTCCTGGCCCAGATTTCCTCTGAGGGATATTTCATGAGCCAGTTCTAGTAGGAAGGCACTGTAGCATTGGGGAACTACTAATGCCCTTGTGCCCAATGCATAGGTGCCTTAGCATTATTATATAGGAGGCCACCCTCTCATTAGATGTGGTGATTTCTAGAGGCCTCACCAGCTGCATGGTCTTTGGCCTGTTGCCTCATGCACTTCAGGGTTGGCACTCCTGATGTGCCTTGCGGAACTCCTCCCTGGTGGCCATTCCTTTTGCTTGCAATCCAGCAAGTTGAAGCAGGTCACCATGGGAGGCATTGTCCTCTCCAGTGTGCATGGGGGCAACACCTTCTGGTTCCCAATCCACCTAATTTGAGAGGCATTCAAAATCTGGTTTCCTACACACCTTGCCTTTCCTACTGTTGGCAGATTTCTGGACCATTTTTGAAGGCTCCAGCCTTCCTTGATTACCTTCCTGGGCAGCCATGGACCTGATGGTTCCGCAAATCCACTCAGCCAACCCTAACATTTCAGGTTGTGACCTGAGCTCCATTTCCTTCAAGGTTTTGTTTTCAAGATCACTCCCTGGCAAACAATCCATAGGTGTGGCAGGGCTGACATCATCTTTCAGAAGACCTGAGATCCCCCTCCACTCAAATAGAACAGGAGCCACAGGGCGTCGACCCTCTCAGTTGTCAGATATTACAACCTGATGGAATGTATTGGGTATGATCTGCTCCGGGGCCACCAGCTGATCCCTACTGCAGTCATACTGGCACCTGTGTCCCTCAGAAACCCAACACCCTGCCCATTGATGATGATCCACTGGCTATAGTTTGCAGTTTGGGAAGGCATGTAGGCGTTGGGCCACATCTCCACATCACCCAGGAACACTAGAGTAACCTCATTGACTTCTCCCTCTCTGACTGGGACAAATGTATCCCCGTGCACTATACTAGCCAACCTTGGTGTCTCTCCAGTGGGAGCCTATGCCCTCTTAGAGCACTTGGGATCACCCTTGTAATGCCCATACTCTTAACACTCGTAGCACTTGGTGGGTTTGTTCTGTTTTTTATTACAGAAGCCTTTTTTCTGGTGGCCAGTGGCCAGTTGGGAACTGTACCCTTTCCCTTGAGAACCATTTTGCGGCGTTGAGAGAACAATTTCTTTTTATCTACCCTCGTTTTTTTCTGATGACAACCCTGACCACCATTTTGGGAGTCCTTCCCAGATGCCTATTTTAACACTCTTGTGCTAACTCAGAGGTCTGCCTCTTCAGCAAGCTTCCTGGAGTCAGTCAGCTTGGTATTAACCAGGTGTTGGTACAGCTCTGAAAAAAAATATCAAGCATGTGTTCCTTCAGAAATAGGTTAAACAGCCCAATATAATGTACCTTGCTGCCATTCATCCAGCCCTTCAGTGCATTACTAGAATAATGTTGGAAATCCACCCAGGTCCGGTTGGGATGTGGGTGGCTTCCTATAAATTTCTGTCTTTATCACTCAGGGATCAGCTCAAATTTATTGACAAGAATGGAGTATAATGTGTATGGTCCTCTGCCCCTAGTGTTAGGAGTGTGTCCCTTCGCACCATGGGCAAGTACCTCCAGAAGTTTGCCTACCCCAGTTCTCCCCAGGAACTTTGTGCACCCTTAGAGCCACTTCATATGCTGAGAATCTCTGCACATGACACTGCAGCAGATACTTGCAGATGCGACCCCTTCCTTCTCCATTGGACACTGCAGGTATGCTAACACCATTAGTACTGGACTCCACCTCCTCGGCCTTGATGTCGAGCTCTTAGAGTTTGAGTTCATGTCCCAACTTTTTCTCCTCCATGCTTAGTAGGGCCAGCTCCAGTTTGAGTTCCCTTTCCTCATTGCTGTCCTCCATCTCCTATGGGGTCAGACCTCTGGCAGACACACTGCTCACTGCTCCATCCTGGGCATTTGGGGCATCCATGCCATCTACCGAGGTCAAGTTGGACTTTCCTGGTAGCTCAGGACCCTAGTCATCCTTCTCCTCCTCCTCTGATTGTGCTTCCACCTCCTCCTCATTGTCAGCCACCTCATCCTTCTCTTAGGTGCCCTGCCATCTCTGCACTTCCTCAAAAGCAGTCAAGATAGATAGGTATATATGGTTTTATTGTACAATTACTTACAATCATTGCAATTAATTACACTGAGAAAGGAAAAAAGGAAAAATTCCCCAAAATATCAGATATAAAAACATCTTTCACTGTAGAACTCTATTTCTTGTCTGATCAACGATATTAAAATCTCAAGTTAAAAGAAGGCACCTGCTCTCATACCCATGGTATCATTCTCCACAGTGCTCAGATTTCATCAAAATTGTCACTGCTGTCATAAATTTCATAAAATGGGCAGCCAATTTTGCCAAATCTCCTCTCATGTACTCTTTTTGTGCCTCTTGGTAGTTCCGCACATTTAAAATGCGCCAGACAGGGCAGAGCCAAACCTTTCTCAGGGCAGTTAATTGCTTACAGATGCACAGCACATGGATTAATGATTCCTCCCCTTTTCCACAGAGGCAGCACTTCTTATTTTTATCTTCCTGATACCTCTGACCATACTTGTATGCCATCAATGGGACTAAACCAAAATGTAGCCTCATTAACTGGTGCTTCAATATTGGGTTAAGGGGGGATGTGAGGTAATGTGGCAGATCCCCGCAATCATAAAGTTTTGAGACCCAACTACCATGATTTAATTTTTTCACTGCTCAAGCGTCGCATTCCACCAATAATAGTTTTGCTTGCTTGAATACTACTTTTGCTGCTACTGCGGTTGTCGGAGAGGTTGTCCAGATTTCTAGGGCGTCCAGTACCTCTACAGTGTGCAGTAGAAATTTGTGCCAATTTGTCTCTGGGTTGTGTATTGATGACCAGAGATTAAAGTGTGACCCGGGTCTTTTTGGCCTTCAGACAGTAAGCTATAAACGTGGCTTTTAGTAGCCAGTCCTGTGATATCAACTTGAATTCCATACAGATTTGGGCATGACAAGCAGAAGTTGGCAGCAAGAACACTCTCCAATAGCAGGCTGACTGTGGTCTGTCCAGCCAGGTAGATAATTTACCTTTAAAAGGCATTGCACCATAGGCACTGTTGGTAAAAAATGTTGGGCCCTATTCACAGAACTAACTTAAGACAAAATCCTAACCTTACTACCATTTACTCATTTTGGAATTCACAGAAGGCACTTACTCATTGATGAGTAAGTGCCTTCTGTAAATACCAAAATGAGTAAGTGCCTTCTGCAGCCGCGGCTGGTAGTGGGAGTACCGGCCGGGCGGTGACGTGGGGAGGGGGAGGGGCAGGAAGGGGGGTAGTAATGTATGGATTATGGACCTTAGCAGGTAAGTAAACATATAAATAAATAAAATGAATTTTGTTGCAAGCACTGCATCACCAAATGCGATGCAGTGCACGCAACACAATTCATTTTATATATTTATATGTTTACTCACCTGCTAAGGTCCATAATCCATACATTACTACCCCCCACCCTGCCCCTCCCCCTCCCCACGTCACCGCCCGCAGGTACTCCCACTACCGGCCGCGGCTGGCCTTCTGTGAATACCAAAATGGTAGTAAGTTTATGATTTTGTCTTAAGTTAGTTCTGTGAATCGGACCCGTTGTGCCCATTACCTTGAGGAGGGTGAATAAATATGGTGTAATCATGCATTTTCTTACTCTTCAAAATGCCCCTCTAGGTAGTTCACTACCCCCTGCTGGGCGATAATATGTGCAGCTAGTCGTCCTCTGTCGTCAAGCCAGACTCCCAGATACTTCTATGTAGTTACTTCCACAATGGGTGTAACCTCAATATGTCAAAATGCTTTCCTGGCATGTTGTCTAGTGACTATCATCACCTTGTTTTTACTGTATTTATTTTTAGCCAGTTTACCTTGCAGTACGATGTCAAAGCTGTCAACTGCCTCTGAAGCCCCACCGGAGTTTGATCTAGCAATATTTTGCCATCCGCGTACTGCATAGATTGAATTTTGGTTCAGGAGTATTTAGGAGGAAATGCTCTCTCATGAGCTAAATGCTCTGGAGCGTCTGCCAATTAAAAGTTAAAAAGTATTGGATCCAAAATGCACCCTGTTTTAGTCCCTTGTTGTTTTAAAATTTTTAGGTAGTAGCCCATCCAGAGGTGACTTTTACTCTCAACCAAGTGTCTGAATACAAGATGACGAGCCCTTTCAGTAAAGTTTGGGGAATGCTCTAGTTGTTTAATTTTTTCCACAGTCTTGGGCGGGATACAGTGTCAAATGCAGTTTGGAAGTCAATGTATTGCAAATACAGGGCTCTCCCTTTTTAGGTCGAGCGTAGCGATGGACCTTTTGTTGGGGTGTCTGGGGGAATGTGAGACAGCGATCGCCCACGCGCCTCACTGTCTCAGATTCCTCCTCGAGGGCGCGCACATTGCCGTGCATATCCCCTGCCTGCCATTCTCATGCTCTCGCAATCACACACAGGCAAAGTCACGCATGCGCACACACATGCCCACGCACACACACGCACCCCCTGCCCCCGCATCCCCGCACCCCCGCACCCACCCCCACATGCAGGGCTTACAATCACACACAAACGCGCACACACACACACACACCCCCAACCCCACTCACCGTGCACACGCAAGGCTTCCATCACTGGGGGGGCGGGCACCGGCAATGTGCCCCGACGCCCGCCCCTCACCGGGTCTGTTATACTCCTCTCGTCCTGTTGCTCCCTGTGTCCAGACTCGGCAGTCCGCTCCGTTGTTTCTCCTCCCCTTCCTTCCTTCGTGCGTGTAACGCCTCTCTTTCTCCTGCCCGGAAATCTGATTTGCGTGCCAGGCCTCGTTTTGTTTTGTTGCTGGCTTGTCCTATGTGTTCTTTGCCGGTCGTTTATTTTGCAGACTGGATTTGTAGAAGACTGGGCAGGGTCGGAATTGTTGTGTATGATCCGACAGAAGTGATTGTTTCATAATCCGTGGAGTAAAACGTCTTGTTTTTAATGGTGACTACATCGCCTGCAATCCTGGTCTCTAGTGGACACTTTACCCACTACGAAACTAGGATATTTTCGCTCAAATGCCTGCTTCCCATTTGACACGCTCTTGTGATCTCTGGCAAATAATAGTATTCTTTTCTGCCATTTGTTTAATTGGTTGCTAAGTGTCATTGCTTTCATCAGCCTGCACGCCATTGTTAAGCGCCCAGCTACGAACGTGGAAGTGCCTTGAGTCGCACCAAGTTGTACTTGCCATCCCAGCAACGCTCCCTTTGGTGTTTGTCGTTCTTTCCCACCTTATTAGTGGCTTAAATAATATTATGTTGATTATTTCAATGATTTAAAAGGTGTGTAGTCGGGTGGAGTGAGAGGGGTTAACTGAGACGTGTAGATGAGCCGGGGGAAACCCAAGCGCCGGAAGTGAGTATATGGCAGCTTTTTGTTTATTCCAGAACAGAGGGCCGTAAAACACCACTGTTGGAAGAGGATCGAGAGTAGCATTAACGAAATGTCCTTCACAGAAATGATTACAGTTGTAATATGTGAATTTAGAAGTGTTGATGGAAACACAACTTTGGCGTTTCCATGAACTATGCAGTGCGCAGGTACAACCATCTCGGCCTCTCTACCAGGCTCCCGGTGACAGGAGGAGTTGGGGACTGAGCTGAGTATTATTGAAAACACAGCACTCTGTAGTTGGTCGGATGCCTGAATTGTGCATATGTGCTACTATCTCGATTTGCCCCCTGCAGCTGCATTGACTACTTACTAGCATGTCAGACTGCACATCAAACTTCCGAGTGCCACCAGTACATGTAACATTCTGCATGGCACTCACACATATGGCCCACTATGCATGGCACCGATACATGGTTCACTTTCTGCGTGCTAACCATGCAAAGTTTGTATTCTGCATGGCAGTCATTCACAGGTTGCAAGCTTGACGGCCCCTTCATATAGGTTACATTCTGTACAGCACTTATACACAGGTCCCATTCTTCATGACACCAATACCTCTGAGGTTCTTCGATGTTAACATTCACAAGGGGTATGCCTGCACTGTTAAACAGTACATATTAAACCTATGCAATTTCTGTAACAAAAGGGCATTTGTTTTTATATGAAAGATTGTAATTAAAGAGCCCCATTCCGTCACATTTCTTTTCTTGGCAATATATTTAGTTTTATAATGGAAAATTGGTTAAGTGATAATGGTATTAAATCGTGTTTCTACAATTGAAAAAAATGGTTGGCCAGTCTTTTGATTTTGTCTGGTGCTGAATGTTTTTTATTAAAAAAATCTTGTGCAAGTTACAAGTCATAAATTAGACATAGCAGTAAAAGGTGTTCGTAAACAATATGATGCAGGGAAAAGAGAGAGCCCATACCGCATTAAAGATGACACATTATTATAAAAATTGCATCACAGATTCTAGTGTCTGGTGGAAATTCGAAGGTAGTACACCAACAACTGAATAGATCTCACCGCGGGATCTATGCCAACAGCCCCACTGAGTGGCCTATCAGTTCGCTCCTCTGTAATTGCGTGTTGGGTAGCATAGCTGTTACAACCTATTATGTTTCAAAGAAGAAATTCATTACAGCTGTTGAGTTCTTTTGGGTAATAACTTCTGTCTACAGTCATGTATTATAGACAACTTTTCTGATACTGACCTGGGACTGTTAATGAATTTGTCTGCCCACTTCATTGAAATGAAATAGGTCTCGCATTTACAAGGGTTGGATCTATTGGCATTGTAAATGGCAATGCTTTTTATTTATGTTAATTAGCAAAACAGATAAATAAAAAGCATTGTCGTTTACAATGCCAATAGCTTAAACTTTCGCAAATGCGAGACCTATTGCATTGCAAATGCTTGTTTTGATAATGTCTTCTCTATCATATGGGATATGAAGATCAGGTTATCTGCATTGTGGCTGCCCATTTGGAAACCTGTGTGTGTGTAGGGGATCAACTTTTGCTCCTTCACCCAGGTTGTCAATTCTTGATGTAGAATGCTGGCATAGCAATGGGCAAGGCGGGGGCACCCGCCAATGTACCATCAAACATAAAAATGTGCAAGATTTGACATGACTTTCACAGTCCCTCCGCTCATGTTCCTAACAGGTAGGCGTATAAGAACCCAAAAAACCCTCCCATTCCCAATCTAAAAATCTTTTCCTGGAACATACGTGGGCGAAATAACGACAAAGCTAAAAAGGCATCAATACACCACTGAGGGGCTTCGATGTTATTGAGCTACAAGAAACCTGTTCCCTGCAATCAATACCCTGGCTGGATTTTACAGCTTATGAATCAAATGCAATAGCCTCTCAAGTAGGCCGCCACACCTCGGAGGGATGTCAATTTATGTGAAAAACAACTTGGCAGCACAAGTCACACTAATGAGCGAAGGTCACGGTGATTACGTATTTCTTAAAATATTAATTCAAAGACCAGGCAAAACAAGCCTGGAAACAATAACAGTGATCCTAGGCTGAATTTATCTTCATCTGGCCTGGAAAAACCCAAAAAACACTCCCACCCCCAATCGAAAACAAGGGTGCCATGATTATGGCCAATTTTTGCACTGCTCCTTTGTATTCCCATGCTGGGATGCAATTTGGGCCAGGTGCACCACCTGCCCGCATTTCTTTGATGATGTGTGCTACTTGGGACGGTGTTAGTTTGGCAGTTTCTCTGTCTCCCTTATGGTATTGTATTGTATTGTAATTGCATTTATATAGTGCTCACTACCCCTGACGAGGCGTCAAAGCGCTCTTTCCGCGAGTAGCCCGCTACTCCGGGACCCATAAAGAATCAGTGTTGAATTAGTATAGTGAAATATGAAAGTAATTAAAGTGGTCGAAATGTTAGTCAGGTATTTGGATTTGGAAGGATAGTGGAAGAATAGAAGAGGACATTTTTTATTTTATTTATATAGCAAGTGCTACCCCTGATACGATGTTGAAGCGCAGTTTTTTGGTCGGGGTTCGGGCAGTAGCACACTACTCCGGAAACCCATAAAGGATTAGTGGGGAATTAGTATGGGGAAATATGAAAGTAATTTGAGTGGTGGGTATTAGTCAGTTATTTGGAGTGAGAAGGATAGCGGAGGGATAGAAGGGGGAGAAAGGTTTGTATTCATTTGGTGCTTGTTACCCCTGGAGGGGTGTTGAAGTGCCCTTCAGGCGAGTAGCACGCTACTCGGGAACCCATAAAAGGATTAGTGTTGAAAATTAGTATAGTGAAATATGAAGTAATTTGATTGGTGGATATGTTACTCAGTTATTTGAATAGAGAAGGGTAGCGGGAGGATAGAAGAGGGAAAGAGGTTTGTATTTAAATAGCGCTTGCTACCCCTGATGGGGTTTGAAGTGCTTTTTTTGGTGAGTAGCACGCTACTCTGCAACCCATAAGGATTAATGTTGAATTAGTAGAGTGAAATATGAAAGTAATTTGAGTGGTGGCTATATTAGTCAGTTATTTGGATTGAGAAGGGTTGGGGAGGGGTAGAAAAGGGAAAAAGTTTGCATTTATATAGCGCTTGTAACCCTGAAGGTGTGTTGAAGCGCTTTATTGGCGAGTAGAACGCTACTCCGGAACCCATAAAGGATTAGTGTTGAAAATTAATATAGAGTAACATGAAAGTAGTTTGAATGGTGGATGTGTTATTCAGTTTATAGAGAAAGGTAGCGGAGGGATAGAAGAGGGAACAAGGTTTTCATTTATATAATGCTTGCTTAACTCTGAGGTGTTGAAGCGCTTTTTTGGCGAGTAGCACGCTACTCTGGGACCCATAAAGGATTAGTGGTGAATTAGTATAGTGGAAAATGAAATTTGAGAAGTGAACATGTCTTTTATTTTGACTGAAAAGGATAGTGGAGCGATAGGAGAGTGAGGATTGTTTTTTTTTTAGGTCATAGCAGTAGGAGGAGGCTTTTGGATGAGTAAAAAGGGGTTGTGGACGGGAAGAGTCAGAGTGAAGAGTTTAGAAAAGTTTGTTTTGGAGATCAGTATAGTAAAAGAGGTGTCAGATGATGCAAGGAGGGGTAGAGTAAGGGAGAGTCTAGAAAGGGTTATAGATGTGTAGGGTGAGAAATAGGGTAGTGCATTGGAAAGAGTAGTAGAAAGACGTTTGAGATGAGTCAGAAAGTTGGGTTAGAAGATATATTGAGAGAAGAATAGGGTGAGAAATAAGGTGATGCATTGGATATGCTAAATTAGGAGAGAGTGATAAATATATAGATCCATAAGTACATTGAAGGTACATGGATGCATATAGGAGGTAGGTATATGTAGGTTAAAGATATTGATAGAGGTACAGGATGAGAAATAGGATAGTGCATTGGATATGCTTTTGAGGAGGAAAGTAACACACATACAGATCCAAGTACATGTAAGGTACATAGATGCACAATAGAAGAAGTACATGTAGACCAAAGATGCATGAGATAAACTCCGGTTTTCAAGTGTTATTGAACTTTAATTTTTTTAAACAGAATTATTCTACATTTTTATATAACGCAATATACAAAGATAGGTACATAACTATATGCTGTAAATTTCTGTTTGCGTATGGTGCTTATGTGGGGAAGAGCCAATTCTTGAGCAGTTTTCTGAAGACAAGGTGGCTGTCCGTGGCGCTTATGTTGAGGGGTAAAGAGTTCCATAGTTTGGCTGCTTGAACAGAGAAGGATATGCCACCCATGGTTTTTTTCTTGCAGTTTGGACAGAACAAGGGAGATGGTAGCTTGGACCATGTGTGGAAATCCCAAATGAGGGAAAATTAATCTCAGAGTTTTTATAGTGACAAAGCTTGATCTTGCTAGGTTTTCCACTTGGCAGTTCGGGCTGGACTGTTCCCATGACTAAAGTAGGACAGGACCCAGGCTAGAGCAGTCCCCTTTATGCCGGCTTCATAGAGTCTTTGTTTCAGAGTGTCATTGTCAACCATGTCAAAGGCAGCTGAGAGGTCCAAGAGGAGAAGCGCAGCAACCCCGTTGCGGCCTACTGAAAGTATGTTATTCTCTTCAATGAATTATGACATCAGGGTTAACGCTGCTCTTTCTTTTAGTTTGCCCAGGAAAGGTCCATTTGCAATGGGTCAGTAGTTGTCAGATTTCCAAGGGGCCAAGTTTGTTTTCTTCAGTAAAGGGAGTATGCATGACTTTTTGAGTTCTTCTGGAAATAGTCTGGTAGTTAAGGAATCGTTGATGATTCTTTTGACTGGAGTGGCAGCAGAGGTTGTTAAAAGAATTGTCTTGAAAGTTTGTGATGGGCACGGGTCACAAGGACTGCCATCAGGCTTATTTGCTTTGACCAGGTCCATAAATTCATTGTGTGAGATGTGTGGGAAGGAACGGAGAGGCTGGGTTATAGTATTCTTGGATTGTTGTTTTGTACAAGGGTTAGTTCTGGTGCTTTGTCTCTCTTTTCAGTATGAGTCCAATGTGTCTGCTTTGTCCGTGCAATGATTTGCCAGTTTGTCTATGAAATATTGAGTAACAGGATGAGTTCCTTCTAGGAAATTTAGCTTGCGAAATTCATTGAGTATTTTAAAGAATTCTTTATTTGCACATTTAGCATTTTGAATTCTATCTGATTAGTGACTTTCTTTGCTTTTTTGATAGCCGACTTGTATAATCAGTTAATTTGCTGTAGGTGAAGTTTTTCTTGTTTGGCGTTTGTTTTGAGCCAGGTACTTTGCAGCTTTCTAATTCGTTTTTTTATGTCTTTTATCTCTATGTTTCTCCAAGGCGCTTTTTTTCTTTTGTTCTGTTGTGTGGTTTCGAGTGGTATCAGGATGTCAAAAGCTTTCTGTAGCCACTCATATCGTTTTTAAACAGAATGTATTGTTTAGAGATTTGTACTGGATGTTAGTTGTGTTTCTAAGTGTTCCAAATTGAGTTTGTTCCACGGCTGATAGGTGAATGGTTGTAATGTAGTTTTAGGTGGGTTTCATAGTGTTGTTTTATTTTGGAAAGCAAGCAAGTGGTGGTCTCACCATGTGACTGGAGTTATATTTTGAAAGTTAACTAGTTCGATATTAGCAAAAATGACATCTAGGATATGTCCAGCCATGTGTGTCGGTTTGTGGACAATTTGATGCAGGTTTACTGCGTCTAGGCCAGTGATTATTGTTTTGGGATGGGTCATATTCGGTTTGTCAAACCAAATGTAGAGGTTACCCAGAACACATAGGTTGGAGTGTATTGTTATCAGGTTTGAAACTGCGTCAAGAAGTGCATCTGGGAATGTCAACTTGCTAGGTGGAGGTTTGTAAAGGAGCAGGAATTTACAGGAGGAAGACAGTGTAGGATTGCATCTGGTGAGAAGAGCCTCACAATTCTTTATTGTGATGTTGTCAACTTTAGTGATATGTAATGTTTGCCTGAACACAACAGCTAGACCACCTCCTTTTTTGCCTATACGATTTTGGGTGATCGTTCGATAGCCTAGAGGAACAGCTGCATGCAAGACTGGAGCAGTATCAACTTCCAACCATGATTCAGTTACGAATAGTATGTCTGGTTTTGCATCAGTGAGAAGGTTGTAGATGTGATGTTTGTTTTTAGAGAGGGATCAAGCATGTATTAGACAGTATAGTGAATGGGCTTTGGTGATAGTGAGACTATGTTTTGTAGAAGAGTGATTAGTATTGTGTGGTTTGTAGCAGGTGTATTTTTAGTGCTGGTATTAGCTGTTTTAGGATAGCAATCTGTGGTTTTATTGCTAGTATTAGCTGTGTTAGGATAGCTGTTCTGTATCATGTTCCTCATCCAGCATGCTAAGAAGGTATTTTGATGGGTCTGCATGTTAAGGTGGTGGAGACGGTGTTTGAGAGTGAGTTGGTGTGGTGTGTTGTTTTCGTGGAGTAAAATTGTTGTGCAGTAGACATGGGGAAGCAAAGTTATGTGGTATGGTACATCGCTTATATTGTTTGCGTGTGTTTAGGGCAGACGGTGTATGAGTCAGGGGTGGTGGTGCAGCATTTGGGTCATATAGTAAGGTTCTAAATTGTCCAATGGAAGAGAGGCACTTGGAAGAGAGTTGCTGTGTTTCTGTATCTGTGTTAGATGTGGTAGAAGAGAGAAAGATTGGTGTTTGTTTGTTTCCTTTTGAGGTATATTGAAAAGAGGTGCTGGTGTATTTGTTTCATGTGATGGATTTGTTTGTATAGTATTGTTTGTGAGAGGAGGTTGTGACTGGAGGTGGAGGGGATGGTGATGTGTTTATGAGTAGAGTGTACGTTTTGTGTAGGAGGGAATGAAGTAGAGGTAAGAGTGTTTGTCTTAGACTAGTTTGTTGCAAGAGTTAAAAAGTATGCTGTTGCAAAGTGTATATGTTGTGTGTTTGTCTTATTATGGTAGAAGGAAGAGGAGAAGGTATTATTATGTTAGAAAGAAGCATCTTATGGTGCTTTAGGTTCTTTAGTTCGTTTTCTCTTTTCCTCGTGTTGCTTCTCACACCTTCATCACTGGGGGATTCCACTGAAAGTGCTTGAATGTAAGTTTCCCAGACAGTAGGTGCAATGTTTGTTACCACTGGCAATGTGTTTGGCTTGAAGCATCTATTCATCCAGGTCCAAAACTTCCTTTGATATTTTGATTTTAAAATTTCTTATGTGTTTTCCGAACGTTTGTCTTCAATCTTCCTCTTATAGGTGTATATAGCTTTTCTGTATTCCTGATGAGTTGCCTTGTCCTTCGCACATAGTTTTCTATTTTCACATTTGTCTTTGGTGATCCTGTGCATCATGTTGTTTAAGTTGTGTTTTGTGTTCACAATTTTTTTTTTTTATTCAGTGAGACTATGGTCTTTTGATAAGGATTTATCTATTCCTGGCTTTGCCACTGTGATTATGGTTTCACTGAGTTCTTCTACGGTTGGTTCACATGCATTTGTGATCATTGGATCATTTCACTCTTGATTTAGATTGTCCAAACACCACTCCACTCTTTCATCAAGCATCACTTTGTTTTCATGGTCCACATTACTTTTTTTACTTGTCCTAGCTTATCTTCGTTACCAATCATGTAGGTTTTTGACGAGAATGCCATAAAGATGGTATTTCACAAGAAATCATTGTATGGTTGCTAGCCAAGGCTGGTGTTACTTCAAACATTTGAATTGTGTGAAAATGTGCTATCGACACCCAGATGTAATCCAAAGTGGCTATTCTAAAGCATGAGGAATTTCGCTGCGGTGCTGGGGGCAGGAGGGGCCGCGCAGCACCCCCATGCTCGTGACGGAACCACTCCATCACAAGCCACGGGCGCGCTGTGCTGGTGACAAAGTGGTTCCGTCTCGACCCAGCCGCCGCGCCTGCGCTGCGTCAATTCCACGCCTGCGCTGAGCGTTCTATTGAGCGGGCGGGGACGTGACGGAACCACTCCGTCACAAGCACAGCGCGCCCGTGGCTTGTGATGGAGTGGTTCCGTCACGAGCATGGGGGTGCTGCGCGGCCCACCTCCCCCCAGCACCGCAGCGAAATTACCGCCAAGGGGTTAAGATGGATAATCCTAATTGGTTCAAATGAGCTGCTAGTCTTATTCAATGGTTTGATACTGACTTCATATCTCGGGTGTGAAACAGGTTTAATCATTCAGAGTCACAAAGGGGGTATTTGAGTCTGCCTGCATAAGGTGTAATTTCAAATCTCCTATTATTATCCACAAGTCACCAGGGAACTGAGATGAGAGTTCTGTTATGACTGTAGCATACTACTTATCTTTGCTTCCTGTTTTTCCCTTGCCCAATGAAGATAAATGTTATTGTTACCAGGCTTGTTTTGCCTGTTTTTTTCATCAATATTTTCAGAAATATGTACTCACCATGAACTTTGCTCAGTTGTGTGACTTGTGCTGCCAAGTTGTTTTAAACATAAATTGACACCCTTCCGAGGTGGGGCCACCTACGTGAGAGACTATTGCATTTGATTTGTAGTTGGAAATCTGGCCAGGGTATTGATTGCACGGCCCAGGTTTCTTGTAGTGCAATAATGTCGACGTTGGTGTATCAATGCCGTTTTGTCTTTGTCATTACTTAGACTACGTATGTTCCAGGAACGGATTTTCAGATGAGGGGTGGGAGTGTTTTTTGGGTTATTATATGCCTGGCTGTTAGGATCATGAGCCGAGGGCTTGTGAAAGCCATTTCAAATCTTGTGAATTCTTCTGTTTGATGGTACATTAGGGGGTGCCCCCGTCTATCCCCATTGTAATTTGTAAGGATCCTTCTCTCAATGGCGTATCTGTTGGCACTTCTCTGGTGCCATGGAAGATGGATCTTGCTATGTACCTTGTTACATATGAATTAGGAATTTTTGTAAATGTCCTGTTTGAGGATAATTACTATTCCCCCTCCTTTGCTTACAACCTGCATTAGGGACTTCATGATAGGATCGGACACTGGACATAGAGGTGCCTTTGATACAGGAGCACCTTTTTCTGGATTCTCACTGAGAATTTAAACAAATTAAAAAGAAGAAGAGATAAAAAATTCGAAAGTTATAAATTATGACTGTTTATATGGCTATTGTCCGAAATTAATGACATCGAGTGTTTAAACAACTGATCCCTATTTCTATACATTAGGCAATCTTAACTCAAGTTGGATGCCATTGGGGAGATTTTTGATAACACTTGTGAAAGTTCCAATTAAATCATTATACATTTTTCTGGTAAGAAATGCTAACTTTCTGATTCAAAAAGTACCTACCGGGGTTTTGTTACAATGGCTTTCCTTTAGCTAACCCACCATATATAAAGAAAGGGGACGCTGTATTTTGCACGAGAAGAGGCTCACCTTGCTGAGGAGTTCTGAGGGCAGTTCCGCCCACACGGCTTGCCGCTCCCGCTCCGCGGGAGCCGCTGCGCACAGGAGTGCGTGTGTCACCACCAGCACCTGGTCACTGGAAGCAGAGGCAGGGGTAAGAGGAAAGGCGTGGGCTGCGAGTGTGTAGGGACTCCGTTATCCAGGAGTCCCTGCGTAGACCACGGATTAACATCCGGTCCGCTCTCCCCGCCGGCCCTCCCCCCGCCCACCTGACAGTTAAAGGGCGCTTTCACCACCATTCCCGTGGGACGCTGTATTTTGCACGAGAAGAGGCTCACCTTGCTGAGGAGTTCTGAGGGCAGTTCCGCCCACACGGCTTGCCGCTCCCGCTCCGCGGGAGCCGCTGCGCACAGGAGTGCGTGTGTCACCACCAGCACCTGGTCACTGGAAGCAGAGGCAGGGGTAAGAGGAAAGGCGTGGGCTGCGAGTGTGTAGGGACTCCGTTATCCAGGAGTCCCTGCGTAGACCACGGATTAACATCCGGTCCGCTCTCCCCGCCGGCCCTCCCCCCGCCCACCTGACAGTTAAAGGGCGCTTTCACCACCATTCCCGTGGGACGCTGTATTTTGCACGAGAAGAGGCTCACCTTGCTGAGGAGTTCTGAGGGCAGTTCTGCCCACACGGCTTGCCGCTCCCGCTCCGCGGGAGCCGCTGCGCACAGGAGTGCGTGTGTCACCACCAGCACCTGGTCACTGGAAGCAGAGGCAGGGGTAAGAGGAAAGGCGTGGGCTGCGAGTGTGTAGGGACTCCGTTATCCAGGAGTCCCTGCGTAGACCACGGATTAACATCCGGTCCGCTCTCCCCGCCGGCCCTCCCCCCGCCCACCTGACAGTTAAAGGGCGCTTTCACCACCATTCCCGTGGGACGCTGTATTTTGCACGAGAAGAGGCTCACCTTGCTGAGGAGTTCTGAGGGCAGTTCCGCCCACACGGCTTGCCGCTCCCGCTCCGCGGGAGCCGCTGCGCACAGGAGTGCGTGTGTCACCACCAGCACCTGGTCACTGGAAGCAGAGGCAGGGGTAAGAGGAAAGGCGTGGGCTGCGAGTGTGTAGGGACTCCGTTATCCAGGAGTCCCTGCGTAGACCACGGATTAACATCCGGTCCGCCCTCCCCCCGCCCCTTCCGCCCCACACGGCCACTATATTTTGGCTCGACTCTCCCGCAGCGCGGGACGCAGCACGGGCGAAGACAGGGCTAAGACTGGGCCGTTTGAGGCCGTTAGAGGACGGTAGAGGACTGGACTGGCCCACCCCCTATCGTTTTTTTCCTTTAGATTTTCATCTACTTGCTCCACACGAAATGAGTACTAGAGCAACTCGGAGTAAGACCTCCAAGGCTGCCCCACAAAAGAGCGGCCCTATGGATGACTTTATCACCCGCACTAACATTGCTATTGATAATGAAATATCTAAATTGCAAACCCGGGTCTCCTTAGAACTAGATGCTGCTAGACGCCTGTCGCAAGTGATAGCGCACTCAAAAAAATCCTCTCTAGGCCACATAGCCACTGCGGTTACGCCAGAACGCCCTATCGTCCCTAAAGGCATAGTCACTCAGGCTGTTGTTCACCAGATCTCATCTAACTCCATCCCCTCCCCATTGCTAGAGCAACATACTAACGTAGAAGAAGCCAATCCCTTACCTGCGGCTACACTTTGTGCCCAGACTACGATCCCTAACCCCCAGTTACCCTCAAACCTTACTACTAGCAAACCACCTAAAAGGAAGCGTCGAGCAGGCACTGCTTATGCTCGTAAAAAGGCGAAAATTGTGCCTCCCCAAAACTTAAACTTAACGAGAGACCTATTACCTAACGTGCCATCAAATGTCTCCCAAGGAGAAAGTATGGGGTCACAAACACCTAGGGAGGGTGGTATAGTGGTTCCAGAAGCTATCCCAACGAGTATGGTCCAAGAGACTGAGGGCTTGCAGACCGAAGGGTTGGGCAATAATGATAGGGCATTTATAGAACTAGTTTGGACAACTTTAAAGAAACTTCTTTCCCCTCTCGATCTAAGACTCTCGAGAATAGAGAATAACTTGCTCGAGATGGAAAAAAGTATTATCGCTCTGGCAACTCTCGGCTTGAAAACTCTTGAAAATCAGGGGCAGCTTGCCCCGGACATCACACGTCCACTTTCTGCAACCCAATTGCAGGATGCTCCTCCTCGTCACCCTGCCATACCATGTCAGGGTAACCCGCCCCCAGCACCACCCCCTTCCCGACCGATACCCAAGCCAAGGTCGGTGGCAGTGAATCAAATCCCTCCTGCCACCAAACCCAAAGCTTCCCAACGACCCACAGAGCCGAATTCATGTAAGCCCAAATCTGACGTCCAGCCCAAACCCGCCGCTGGTACTGCACAAGACCCCCCAGCGAAGGAGAATTTCAAAGGGGGATATATTGATCTTCCCCCTGAGGCCAACGACTATGTGGTGGTTCTAACTGGCGTCCCTCAGATTGGTGTAGACCAATATGAGAACCACTGGTCATTAAAAAATAAAATAATGTATTGGCTAAACAATAATAGACCTATTCCCAATGGCCAGAAAAGCAGAGTACTGATGGTCCGCAGAACTCGCTGGGTGGGCCCCACAAAGAAATCTAGCCCAGGGGATTGTATTGTGGTGACCTTCGAGGACCCGCATACGGCACAATTTATCTGCTCCTGGCCTGGTCCTGAAGGGTCCCCCGTAATACCTAGACCCCTGTCCTTTTTTTACCCACCCCGCCTCCAGCATACCCGAGTGGATAATTGGTCTATAG
Source organism: Lissotriton vulgaris (assembly GCF_964263255.1). Classification (NCBI taxonomy): domain Eukaryota; kingdom Metazoa; phylum Chordata; class Amphibia; order Caudata; family Salamandridae; genus Lissotriton; species Lissotriton vulgaris. The sequence continues at coordinate 576,948 of NW_028250533.1, read as the reverse complement.
TTCAGCACCAACCCTGGAAAAGCCATCCTAAGGTCCACAATCAATTCCAGCCACTTTGGAATGGTTTTCCCACTTCAAATAGATATGGTGGCCTGGAGGAGGTGGATTGACTTTTTAGCCAACGTTTCCGGCACAACTCCGATAAATCTTTTGACTTGTTTGCCGGAAGCCCACTAGAGCATGTACCCCTGGATTCCGTAGTGGGCCTAGTGGGATGTACCAATGGTCTGGATATTAAGGTAGGGTTGTTACCCTTTGGCACTTCCGCCTCTCATACTTCGGAAGGTAACACAGTTCCATCTTTTACGACTCCCCAACCACTGAGCCCAGGGAGTGCTGCAGAGGTGAATGGGGTTGATCCATCCAAGACTCCTCCTTTGCAGTATTCCAAATCTAGACCAAATGTCCACGGAGATGTTGTATTTGAAGCTGCTCCGCCCATTCTTGCTCCTCTACAGCATGCCTCTGATCCAGCGGTAATAAAGGTTCTGAGTTGGAATGTGGCTGGGCTCGATCGTAACCTTAATGATCCAGATTGGACTGCATTCCTAGAACCATACAACATCTGCCTCTTTCAGGAAACTTGGTGCCAAGAACCAAAGCACAGAGTGGGGTTCACGACCTATTTTGTCCCAGCCGTACAGCTTCCTGGATCCAAAGGTCGTCCATCAGGCGGTCTATTGATCTGGATCAGTATCGCCCTAAGGCTAGGTGTCATCCAAAGGTCTACTAAATCCCTTGACCTACAATGGCTATCATTGCTTTGCAAAGGAGGGAGGTCCTTTGAAATATTCAACATCTATTTGAGGGGCACTAATGGTGGGTCTTCACGATTATCATCTACAGGCCTAAGCAACGAGTTAGCCTCTTGTAACATTGATTCTTATGTCCTGCTGGCGGGTGATTTTAACTGTTGCTTTGAGCCATTGTCTAGGGACGACATTCTGGATACCTTCGAAGAGGACTCCAAGAGAGGTATCCCCATTCTAACTATTGATCCGATCCCCAAATGGACTCAAAGTGCAATAGAACTCAATGCCCTTTGCCTGGAACACAACCTAAGATCAGTCAACGGTCGCTCCAAATCGGACCCCAATGGAGCCCATACTTATAACAGAATTGGACGGACCTCAAGAATTGATTTTATTATGCTTAATTTTAATTTGTGGGCTTTCCACCAAGACATGGAGGTCATTGCATCTAGCGATAGTGACCATAACCCACTCTCAATTTTGATCACTAGCCCATGGAAAGAGGGGACCTTTGCTAGCTCAGAGCATAAGTGGAAAACCTCCCGCGAAATCGTTCCCACTAACTGTAGTAGGCGCTTGAAGTGGGCAAGAGTCTCGGCGGACGAAGAGAGGCTATCACAAGCGGCGTCTATTTTGCTAGAGGCTGATTCTGGGCTGGATGCATTGACCCCCACAGACGGAAGGACCTTGCCCCTGTTTGTAAAGACAATAGAGGCTTTGAGTGATCTTTTCCTTATTTCCCAGACAAGCTCCAAGGTTGTCCGTAATGGAGCTCACTCGTCCAAGTCAACATGGTACTCTTCAAAATGCCGAGAAGCAAAGGGGGCCCTTATCTCGGCAGTAAAAAACGAGGATCCCGACAAAGTAAGGGCTGCAAGGAAGATCTACAAAAAAACCATAACAGCAGCAAAAGAAGCATACGATCTAAACTTCTGGCGGGATCTGGCCGAAGCAAGTAAAAAGAAAAATGCCAAGGAGTTTTGGGACCTACTAAGAGCCAGGGAAAAGCCTATTGATCACCAAATAACCTGCAACATCTCCGGTGCCGCATGGTTTGACCACTTCTCCAAGCTGTATTCGATCCCACTGGGGGTTGGTGATCATATTTTGGCTCCTTTTCTTCGTCCTACAATAGTTCCTGTGAGCAGTGGTGGCCTTTTTTCCAAGCAGGAGGTAGAACTGGCAATTAAGGGCATTGTTTCCAACAAAGCTGCAGGCCCCGACGGAATCCCGGGCGATCTGCTAAAAGCCTACCCGGCGTGGTGGAGCAGATTGATCACTTCCCTTCTAAATGAGGCCCTGCTAGGAGGCGTTTTTCCTGACTCCTGGAGGGGAGCGGAAGTGGTCCCCATCTTTAAGAAAGGCTCCAGAGACGACCCGGCGAATTACCGCCCTATCAGCCTGCTGGACTCTACCCAAAAAGTGGCGGGCAAAGTTGTCCTAAATAGGATATTACAGTGGGCAGAAGAAAATCAGATCCTGTCCAACCTTCAAGCAGGTTTCCGGAAGGGGACTGGCACTATTGAACAGACATTTCGCCTCCTTATTCTCTACTGGAAAGTGGTGGTGCTGGGAGGGGGGAGTTTGTATTTGGTCTTTATCGACTTACGTACAGCTTTTGATCTGGTCCCGCGAGCATCACTCTGGAACACTCTCAATGAGTTAGGCTTACCACCATATCTACTAGCCTTACTGAGAAAATTCCACGATAGCAATTTTGCCCAAATTAGATGGGGTTCACAAGGCGAAAAAACATCCCGCATCCCGGTCAACAGGGGCGTCCGCCAGGGTTGTGTACTCGCCCCCACTCTGTTTTCTCTTTATGTTAACGGAGTGGTGGAGCACCTTTTACGAGATCCATCTGATGCTCCGACCCTGGCGGGGAAAAAAATCCCAACGCTCCTGTTTGCGGATGACACCCTTCTAATTTCTAAGACACCAGTGGGTATCCAAAAATTGCTATCCAGTTTTAAATCTTTCTGTGATGACAAAGGGCTGGCCATTAATATAGCAAAGACCAAATTTCTTGTGCTTAATCCCCCAAAAAAAGCAATCGCTACCCCTGTCCTTGACTCTGTGCACCTAGAGAGAGTCAAGGAATTCGACTACTTGGGTATTCGGTTATCCGATTCCATGAGTTGGAGGTCACATCATCAGAAGGTGTTTCTTGCTCACAAGAGGGTAGCTGGAGCCCTGCTCAAACAACAGCGAGCTTCGCCACTGAAACCCATTGGGGCTGTTCTAGACATTTATAGGGCAAGGGTTGTAAGCGCAGCACTATACGGCGCGGAACTGTGGGGCTTACAGAAGATTGATACTCTTGCCTCCCTCGATAACAACTTTCATAAAGACCTCTTGAGGCTGCCCCACAGTACCCCTACAATTCCTATTATGCTTGATGCCGGTTCACGCCCAATATGTGATCAAGCAAAACTACGCCCGCTTTTATTATGGTCTAGAATCTGGAATGTCCCAGAACTCAAAAGCTATGCAGAGGCCCTGGACGATCTTTTGTCCCATACAGGATGCCATAAGATCGCGTGGCTTAGAGATATTAAATCCCTCCTCTACAAATTGGGGTTAGGAGATTATTGGGTTAGTAAAACCTCACCCCCAAAACAAGTAATAAAAAAAGCCTTCTGGTCGTGGTTAGACAATGAAATGCTGTGCAACCCTAATCATTGCAAAACTGTTGTCCAGTTTCTGTTAATCAAAGACCTTCCTTTCAGGGAACCCTATCTGGACTCCATTCATAACTCTGGAGACAGAGCACTGTATATAAAATTCAGGTTAGGTGTTCTCCCTCTCTGCCAATTTACCTCATCCTGGAAACCGCCCCTGCAGACGGTGCCATATTGTCCATTTTGCGAATCCAGGGTCGAATCTGTTGCTCATATGCTGTTTGAATGTAACATCTACGTTGCACCCAGGAAGATGTGGTTAAAACCGCTATGTAGGACCCTGGGAACAAGATCGCATGTAGAAGCCCAACGCATATTGTGCACTGACTCAAGACCCTTCTTCGCCTGCTGTTTGGCAAAATTTTTAGGCTGGGCCTGGCGGTTACGAACTGCAAAAAAACTGTTGTTACAGTAGTAAGCTTTTATCTCTTCTTGTTCCCTGCATAAAGAATCCCATATGACTATTTAGATTGTTTTTATCGCATAATATGTAAAAATTGCACTGCACTGTATGCGTCAAATATTGTTTTTTAATTGTTGTAAAATGCAGCTTTTATGATATGTTTTTATATCGAAATAAAGCTTATTCATTCATTCAAAGAAAGGATATGAGAAGTTCTGAAAAATCTCCTTTCTATTACATTTGCTGTGTAGTATGAACTATAATGGACATAATAACAACAGTAACAGTGATGGAATGTGTACATGTTCATCTCTTAATAACTTTACTCTACTTTGTAGAATGATTTGTAAATAATGTATAAAGTGTATTTGTGTAGGAATTATGAAATTACTGTTGGAAAAAGGCTTTTGTAAGAAATTTGTTTTACTTGTATATAGTGAATAGAAAAAAACTTTTTTGTAATTAATATGTATATATGCTATTTGTAGCCCTGAAGAAGTCCGTGAAGGACGAAACGCGTTGGCTATGGCTGCGGTTTTAATTGAAGATAACTAAAGAGTGAATTACAAACAACTCCACTGAATTGCTGTCTTCATCTATCAGACTAATAACAAGTTGTTTTGTCGATTTTTTTTAAAATACTGATTGTACTTACAAAAAGTAGTGTGCTGGACCATGGTGTATCATACTTTTTCAAGTTCCGTTGGTGATCTCTTGAGTATCCTCCACACTGGGAAGCCAGTTCTCAACTTAGAAAAATATTTGTGCTATGAGCTGCTCTGCAATTAAGTATTTTCTACCTTTACTTGGGCATATCTCTTTCCTTTGTCCCATAGCTGTCAAGGACCAGTAAAGCGCACTGATTCAATGAATGTTCAGTTATGAAGAAGGAACAAGTTGTAGTGAAAGGAACAATGTATTTGTGATGTATCATCGTTTCACTATGAAACACGGAGCGAGGGATTCGAGGAGCTGATGGTTGGTGCAGAGATCTGATAGATGGGGTGTTAATAAACAGTCTCCTTCATAACAAAGAATTGCCTGGTGTGGACCGTTTATATTTCATTACACTAGCGACGATCGCGGGACCAAGACAGTCTGACTCACCTCAAGATCATGGTTGTGGAGGTTTGAGTACAGCACCGAGCTGCGTTGATGAACAGCTGTTGGAGAAGTGGTGTGTCTGTGCTGGACACACAGAGTTGGATTCCCAGGTGTTGCGCAATTCCCTGGAAGTTCCCAGTTCATGGAGGGAATTACTGCTGTAGAGGAGAGCAGTTGGAAGAGCGCACAGCTGGTGAAATGCATTTTAGGGCTGTGCGTTTCACCAAGCCATCTGACGTGGCTGGTGCGTCATTAAAGCACGAGGACAAAGCTGAGCACCTATAGAAATCCACCTGAGTGTTTTGTGATAGCGGAAGAGTAAAATAAGAGCAACCAACATTGGAAACATGTTGAAGGGTTTGCGTGATCATGTTGGTGGCCATTTTTTTTTCGGGAAAGAGATGGATCAGGATTAAAGAACTTTGGGCGGATCCTAATCTGCAGCATCATTGGTGTTGACAACAAGAAAGGACAGGCACACCTTGATGCTTGTCAGAATAAAAAATTAGCTAGCATTCGCGCCAAGAAATTTCAATTCTATTCAGGACATGGAGGCGAGGATTATGCTTCTCTTTCTATTTTATTGCCACTCACAGCAGCCAATTAAAATGTTTTTTATGAAAAAAACACTGCACCCCATGATGCGTTGTTATACATCACTTGTTGTATGACTCTATAAGAGCCACCATAATCATTACATGAGCATATTTCTTTGCTCAAGCGTTTTAGTCCCAAGGATAATAAAAGTACAAACAACATCATCCAACATGGAAGAAACCAAACTGGAACAATAACATCTTCTTAACCAGAAGTACTGCTACCATCTTCTTCTCGGAACCTGTAAGGAAGGAGATACAAGAAGCCAGTGATATCTGCTTAAAACAGAATATTCAATACATACCGGTGGGTAAGCATTACAATTATTTGTAATATAACCGGGTGGGATAATCCTCACCTCCATGTCCTTAATAGAATGCTAGCTAATTTTTTATTCTATTACAGGACTGGAGGATTCGGATTATGCTTGTTTAACACTTATCAAATACAACTGAAGCAATATCACCCACCGGTTTATAATACAACTGTTTAAAAGTTGATTCAGAAGACCAGTCAGCAGCTCGCATGATATCCTGAACGGTAGAATCCAACATGGTTTTGGAGGCCATAGCTCTACACACAGAATGCGCTCCATACATTTGGATATCAATACCCGCCTCTTGCATGATTGACCTTAACCATCTGGCTGTAGTAGCCGCAGGCACGGGTTTATAGGGTTTCTGCAGTGCAATTAACAATTGAGCCACACCATCAGGTCATATAGATCTTGTACATTCTTCATAAGCCTTTAGACATTGAACTACACATCGATTTGCATTACCAGGAAAAGCATGGCACTCAACACTTCTTGACAAAGTCTTAGTTCTAGCAGTAATGTTAACCCTTTCGATGCTGATGACGAGCTCAGCTCGTCATCACCCACGGGTGTCGTGTGCTGATGACGAGCTGAGCTCGTCATGGTGCCACTAAAATCGCATTTTCCAGCACAGGGGGGGAAAACGCCCAGCAGCCATGTGGTTAAAGGAAACTCCTTCCAGAGTAAATACTCTACCTGTAAGATACAGGGCTTTCACATCGGAAGACCGCCAACAGGCAGATAGGCATAAAGGCATAAAGGCAGATAGGCATAAAAGCATAGCTAACTTTCAGAATAGTTGTCATTATGCGGCCATTTGTCAAATAAGGAAAGAACTAGAGATACATCCCACAGCAAGGAAACTTTGGTTTAGGTGGGTTTGCTACCCTAATACCTTTTAATTACTTACAAATTACTGGATGCATACCTACCAGCTTGCTGTCTATCTGAGAATGACCAGCTGAAATGGCTGAACGAAAATTGTTACCGAACGGTACACCAGACCTTCCGGCCCTTTTTACGACAAAAAATGTACAACATGGGGTAGGTCAGCCCCCACGGGATCCACATGTTGTTCCATGCACCAACGTACCGAGCCTTTCCAGGCCGAAGAATATTGTTTCCTGGTGGAGGGAGCCCAGGCTTGGTTAATGAAAGCCTCAGCTTTGTCCAAAAATCCCAGCATTTCCCATCTTTGCCTGAAAGCCTTCAGGCCATCAGGGACAACTGCCCGATAACATCATCGGTTGCATTTTTCCTTGAGGGCCCTGGAGCATCGTTGAGGATGACAGAATCATCCTAGGGGAGTCAGAGCTCATCTCCAATAATATTGGGAACCAAGGCCTTGACTTCCACGTGGGGGTTACTAAAATCACTTCTGCCAGATGGCGAGACACTTGGAAATCTATATGAACGGGGGAAAGGCATAATTCAGGCCCTTGGACAAGTCCTGGGAAAACGTATCCGTCGCCAGCTGAAGAACTTCTCCAACTGTCGATTCAGTCTGGACACAAATAGGTGAGGAGGAAATATAGATATTAACAGATAGGTGTCTTTCAGGTCCAGCCAGACTATCCAGTCTCCTTCTTTCAGAAGATCCACCAAAAGATGGATGCCCTCCATGTTGAAGTGCTTGTAGGCCATGAACTGGTTGAACTCTTTCAAATTCAATACTAACCTGTGACCTCCGCCCTTCTTCTGCATTAAGAAAATATTGCTACAAAAACAGCGAGGGCCCTCGTTGCAATGCGCTATCGCGTGTTTCTGCAGCAATTTGTCTACAAGTGCGATGCACACGCTAACCTTCCAATGAGGTAAAAACCTCAGCGCGAGTCGCATGTTTCTAAAACTGATGCATATGAAATATTAGCGCGGTATCCATAAATACACAGCAACTGGGAATGTATCAGCCTCATGCATAATCAATAACAATATACATTAAGTTAGTCAAATAACAGAACATGCATTTAAATAAGCATTTCGTCACATAACTGATAAATAAAACTTTGGCCACTTAACTTCCTGTGTGAGCAGCAAAGACAGAGGCTTATGTAATGGTTATGGTGGCTCCTATAGGGTCATACAGGAAGTGATGTTTAACAAAGCATCATGGGATATGTAGTGTTTTTTGCATACAAAAACGTTTTGATTGGCTGCTGTGACGGGCAATAAAATAGAAAGAGAAGCATAATCGGAAACCTCCGGTCCTGTAATAGAATTGGTGGCAGGCACACCTGTTTCTTGTGTGAGAAATGGATTCTTAGGTATTTGAATTGACAGAAGTGGAGTGAGAAGCACATTCTCAGACTTGTCTGGTTCGTTGACAAGCACAACAGTCATCTGTTGAAACCTCATTACACAACTGGCCAGAAGTTTGTGTCTGGTACTAGCTCTACTGCTATATATTGAGACCGTATGACATTTGGGGCAGAGGTTTAGTCTAGCATATGGGATTAATTTGTTGCAACCTCATGTATATTATCTAAACCTAGGCAGAGTTCGCGGAGTTCCGTGGAATGCAGCAAAGTGAAAAAAACTCTGCCGCGCTCTGCAAAGCTCCGCAAAGCTCCGCAAGAGGCGGAGTGCATTAGATAAATGCTGTTTGCAATGATTTTCAGTGCCAGATGCTTGTCCGCACTTTGCAATCATTGCAAACGGCACCATGCACAGTGCAAGGGGGCGCTGCTTCCTTTCTGCCACTCAAGTCATTTTTTACTCGAGCAGCAGCTTTCTCAACGCGAACTGAAAATGTCTCAACGTGAGCGGGCACGAGCATATGCGACCACTCGCAAGGAGAAATCTGACCACCCGCGTTGAGAAATCTCGCCAGGAGGTTGATTTTCCATGCTTGCGATCGCCAACTTGATGTTGACGATCGCAAATGAGGGAAAATCTCGCCGGGAGGTGGATTTTCCTAGCTCACGCTCACCAACTTGATGAAGCGGAGCTAAAAATTATGGTAAATAATACATATAATTAAAAGAAACATAGTTAAAAATATTTAGAAATGTTTAAAAATAACAACTAATACATATAGGGGCAATTCCAATTCATTAAAATTCCCTACGAGTAGTCGTACGGAGCATTTTTCCCATACGAATCGTACACCTTTAACGTCCCCGTACGTATGTGAAAGTACGATCCGAACCCAAAGCAGATCTCCGTACGAATCGTACGAAAGACCATACGACTTAAAAATCTGTACAAATCATATTCGGAACATGCAGTACGCGATGTCCGAATGGATTGAAGCAGCTTTTTCCGACCCAGCAAGTACGATTTGTTACGACAACACTCCGTACGACTCTTTTTCTACGGGAGCTGAAAACGTCCGTAAAAGCATATTTTGACTCGAACCACGTATGAAACGGACCCCCCGGGTACACGAGTACACCCCATTATTGCAGGGGTACGGTGCATAGGGGTATGGTGCATCAAGGTACGGTGCGTAGGGGTACGGTGCATCGGGGTACGGTGCATAGGTATACGGTGCATAGGTGTACGGTGCGTAGGGGTACAGTGCATAGGTGCATGGTGTGTAGGGGTACAGAGCATAGGGGTACGTTGCGTACCCCCATGATTGCGGGGGTACGGTGTGTATGTGAATATGTGGCTCTCCGTACGAATTGCTCATACAATGTTTTCTGTACAAATTGCGTTCTCGTTCCCCGGTCCGGATCATGCTTGTAGGGTCGTACAGCATGTTTACAATTCATACGGTTCACCCTGAGGGTCCTATCGTACGGATTTTCCCTTGCTTTTCGTATGGATCGCAAAGATTCAGACGTATTTTTTTCCTACGGATCGTACTACGCGATTCAGACGGATTTGTACGATTCGTATGGAAACGGCTACAAATTCGAATCGTCGTTCGGATTGGTTTCCCGGATCGGAATCGGCCCCATAATGTTAAAATAAATTAAACATATACATATAAAATATACTTTTCCAGTTCTGTTTCCATTTGTTTTTTGGATGTAGAAGTATTTGTAGCCAACAACATCTTAGGCACTAGACTATACAGGAAACCAAGTGCTGGCAATAAAATACTACATTCTAATAGCCAGCACCCTGCACACCTGATTCATCAAGAGGATCTGCAGAACAGATGTCGAATGTGCGGCTGCACAGGAAGCCTGCAGGCTGCGTTTCCTTGATAGGGGTTATTCCAATGTTAGCCTAGTCAAGGCCATCCAGCGATCAAATTCTATAAGCAGGCAGGAGGCCCTTGTCCCCAGGGTGAGAAACATCATTACAGATAGCCAGCAAGGAGGAGAGCATGCAACCACTTGCCCACGAGTTATTTTAACTTTTAACTGTCAGCATGGGGCATTGAGGAAAATACTGTATAAGAACTGGAATCTGGTTCAAAGTGATCCAGTAATTGGACACAAACTCAACAGCAAACCAGAACTTACCTTCCGCAGATGTCCATCCATGGCAAGGGCTTTAGTTAGTTGTACCCGTGAGCCTACAACCTCCACCACTTGGGGGGCACTCAGGAAGGGATTTAAGACCTATCCACAATGTAAAGCCTGCCGCTTCGGCAGCAACAGGACCCATTTTAAAAGCCCCTTCCGTGAACGACCAACAGCTATCTCTAAGTGGTTGACCTGCAAATCTGAATTTGTCATTTATGTGTTGGAGTGTCCGTGTGGTCTACAATATGTAGGCAATACTAAACTGCCTGCCCACAAACGGATACTCCAACACATACGTGCAATCTCGGGCCACGACCAAAACTATCCGGTCGCCAGGCATTTTCAGGATAAACATCAAGGCATACCTGACCAGCTCCGGTATTTTCTAATTGATGCAGTAGAAGTTTCAAGAAGAGGAGGGGACCGTGAGGCGAAACTCCGTCTTCTTGAAACTAGATATATACTGGAGCTTAACACAAAGAATCCCAACGGGTTGAATGATAGGGAAGATCTTTATACCTGTATTTGAAGGATTTTCTGAGTATGCCCCTGCACACCTGCCCGGTTAGTTACCTATAGCTTTGATCTCACTAAAGGAGCTAGATGAATGTTGATATCATGTTTGTGAAATGTGGTGCTCTATCTGATCATATTTTTTAACGATTCATGAAAAAGAAAAGAAAAAATTGTTTTTATACAAGAAACCACTGCACTTACAATTGGCTGTTTTTCACTTGCACTTTACATTGTATATATTTTTTATCACTTAACTTGCACTAAATATGATTCAGCAGGCATTGTGGCAGGCCCACTTGGCCTCTATTTTTGAACAATTGTTATTGTTTTTGACTAAGGACAAAGAGGGATACAATAGTTTATCCAGCGTGTTACTTTAGTACTGTTAAATATTGAACCATTTTACAAAGCGCAATAACATGGTGACTCAATATCGGTTAAAAATGCTTTTTTTGAGAGTTTGCATAGACACATTTATTTGTGGTGCACTATCAGATAATGAAAAATATTGATATTGTGCTAATGACATGTTACCGGTAATTTTTCAATCAAAAATTCTGGGATCCTTTAAACATAGTCACATGTTTTAAGGAAGCTTTGTTTTGTTTGCTAGTTCAATAATATCATTTGGTATTTTGCCATCTGTACGTAAACGACGCTGCTCAATTATGTTAAAGTATCTTTTCTATGTCCTTTATGAATTACTATGCACTGTCACTTTAAAAACTTTGCTCCTTGACGAGCAGTTTGTCATGTGATCAAGCCTTCTCGAAGGCGAAACGCGTCATGGCGGCAGCGCTGGCTCTATTCAAATAAACATCGTTGCACCAGCACTTTTTGGGTCGACTCCTCGTCATTTCTGGGATCCAGCAGAGGTCTTCTGTTTGATGGGTGACGATCTACGTAATAAAATATCCTATATATACTTACTTAATAATATTCATAAATAATTATTTTAATAACTTAGAAATTGTTACAAACACTTTATAAATTATAAATACATATATACACATGCAAAAATAATATAAAAACAAATATAAAAAATATATATAACAAATTAAAAAACTACAATATTTTTAATCTTTTTAAAATAAATTATTCACAACATTAACTAAAATAATACAGAAGAATATTGGATAGCAGAGGAAATTAAATTACTATTCCAACTCCAAAGAGTGCAACAGTGGAGAAAGTGTGGGAAAGTGTAGGGGTAAAAATAACTGTTCCAACTCCTGAGAGTTCAACAATAAGGAAAGTGTTGGCTAGTGTAGGGATAAAAATAAAATCACTATTCCCAGTCCAGAGAGTGCAACAGTAGGGAAAGTTTTGGATAGCGCAGGAGTAAAAATTCCTATTTCAACTCCAGAGAGTGCAGCATTAGGGAAAGTGTTTGATAGCTTAGGGGTAAAACTTACTATTCCCACTCCAGAGAGTGCAACAGTAGGGAAAGTGTTGGATAGCAAAATGGTTAAAATTACTATTCCCACTCCAGTGAGTGCAACAGTAGGGAAAGTGTTGCATATGGTAGGGGTAAAAATTACTATTTACACTCCAGAGAGTGCAACAGTAGGAAAAGTGTTGGATAGAATAGGGGTTATAATTGCTATTCCAACTCCAGAGTGTGCAACAGTAGGGAAAATATTGAATAGCGGAGGAGTAAACATTCCTATTCCAACTCCAGAGCGTGCAACAATAGGGAAAGTGTTTGATAGCTTAGGGGTAAAAATTACTATTCCCACTTCAGAGAGTGCAACAGTAGGGAAAGTGTTCGATAGCAAAAGGGTTAAAATTACTACTTCCACCCCAGTGAGTGCAACAGTAGGGAAAGTGTTGGATGACGTAGGGGTAAGAATTACTATTCCCACTCCAGAAAGTGCAACAGTAGGGAAAGTGTTGGATAGCGTAGGAGTTAAAAATAATATACTTATCAATTAATTAATTTTTTAATTAAATAATGAGTTAATAATAAATTAACAGTACATTAATTATAAATACGAATAAAATAAAATTAATAATTACTTTAATGACATTAAATTAATTCCCAACCTATTCTCCAATAAACCCCCAAACCACTCCGCATAAACATTAACATTATTAATATAATTATCAATTAATCTATTAATAAAAATGATTTACCAATTAATATTTAATTAACAATAAATTAATTGTCAAGACCAATAAGTAATAATTAATAAAAATGTGTTGCCAATTAAGAATTCATTAACAATAAAATAATTATCAATACCAATAAATAGTAATTAATAATTACTTAATTATAATGAATTACTTCCCACCCTATTATCCTATAAAAACACAACCCACTCCCAAACGAAATGAACACAATATATTTATCAATTAATCAATTCATAACATTATTTACCAATTAACAGTTAAACAATAAGTTAATTATCAATACCCCCAAAAATGTTTCAATTAATTTATTATAATTAATTTACTTCCCACCCTATTCCGCTATAAACCCACAACCCCAATAAAAAATCAACACAATTAAGATGATTATCAAATAATAAACATTAATTACCAATGAATAAATAATTAACAATAAATTAATTATCAATCTCAATAAATAAACATTTATCATTACTTAATTTCAAATAAATTACTTCCCGCTCTATTTCCCTATAAACCCACAACCCGCTAGGGTACTAAATTTGCTAAATTTAATTACAAATTATTAATAATTTCTAAAAATTAGGATTTAATTTACTATAATTAAATTACTTCCCACCCTTTTCCACCTATATACCCACAACCCGCTACGATACTAAAAAGCAAAATTGACTTAAAAAAAATTACCAAGTTCTAAACATTTAATACATATTTAAAAAAAAATAGAAAACATAACAAAACTTGTGAAACACATACATATAAAATACATAGTAAAATACATAACACTAACATAAACATCGATATTATGAACATAGATATTTTTGCTACCGATATTACTAACTTTGATATTAACAAAAATTATATTTCTTACCTTCAGGTCGATATTCTGGTCACCGATATTCTTGATGTCGATATTCTGTCCCCTCGATATTTAAAACTCGATATTTATGTAGGTCAAAATAAAAAGTAAATATTATGTCTGTGCACCAATGAAATGAGGTCAACTTTGGATGGGGCTAATTATCTTACCACTCTGGACTTAGCCTCCGCATATCATCAGGTGACTTTGGATAAAACATCTCAAGACTTGACTGCGTTTATAACCCAGATGGGGGCTTTCAAGGTATTGCAGGTGCCATTTGGGTTGGTCTCTGCTGCTTCAGTTTTCCACAGAATCATGAATAATATTGTCAAAGAGATTGGTGGAGTCCGGTGTTATCAGGATGATGTGTTGATGTATGGGCATACAATTTAAGAACAATGATGACAGGGTTGTGAAGGTGTTAGGCTACTAAAGGCAGGTTTAACCTTGCTACGTGATAAATGCAAGTTTGGTGTGACAGAGGTCGACTAACTAGAGCATCACAAATCCTGCTCTGATATTAGTCCAAAAAAAGAGTTAGTTAACACTATAACTCAGTTGAAAGAATTGTGTTCTAAGGGGTGTATGATGATACATCTCACACCTTTTCATTGCGTGCGTTTGCCACGCGTCTATTACCCCGCATAGTACATTACCTCGTCAGCTGTTACACCGAGAGCTGTAGCAACTATTGGACAGAACATCACAACGCAGACCCTGAAATCGCACGCCGTAACAACGCGTTTTTATGTCCAAAGAGATCGAATAAAAGGTTGTAATATATAAAGCTTTGAAAAAAACAATGGTAGTGTTTGCAATTTGTTCTACAAACCCAATTTCTGCAACAATTATCTGCAGTGGGAGTTTTCACTGCCATCCAGTTCATTACAGCAGCAGGAATTCCTCTGGCAGAGATTTCTATGATGGAAATGACTTTCATGCCTGTATTACAATGGGGTCGCAAACCCCCAGGCGAATAACCCGCCTGCTAATTACCGTAATTATAGGGTGCGCAGTTTGCACCCCCTATAGGCGTAAATTGAAGTGTGTACCTGAAACCAATTTAATGCCTCGATTGTAATTGTGGTGTAATGGAGGAAAAGACTGCACCATTCTTCCCCCGGAAAATTTTATGTCAGCACACTTCTACAGCAGGTCCTTTGCTTGACCATGCGGGAGGCGGGTCCACGCACCCATCTGTGGTTGCCATGTTATGTTTGGGATGTGTCCATTTATCTGTCTGGCGGTACCGGGAAGGGAGCGGGTACTATGTACATACAGTATGTGACATTCTTCTGAAGGTGTTTAACACCCGCCTCCCATCCCTGCTCGGGCGCCTGGGCCTTTCGCTGATCACAGAAAGTTCACTGAGTCCAACAGACCCTGCTGTGTCCAAGGGGAGATGAGCACTCAAACAGGTAGGCTCGAAAGGTGATAGGTCATGGAATTTCAGATACAGCTCCTGCCTGATATCCGGGACAGGAGAGCTGACAAGCTTGCAATAGGGATTGGGGGGCAGTGTGAGTGTAGGTGAGAATAGAGACTAAGGGGTCCATTAGGATGACGGGCGGACTTTGCCCGCCCGTCATCCCATCGTAAATCGGGATCGCCTGCCATAAGGGCGGGGGTATCGGTGGTGCCATTAGGTTGTGCCCGCCACAGTGGCGGGCACATCCTGTATTCTCAGCATTGTGGTGGGTGGTGCTCTCTGCACCGCCCGCCACAATGCTGAAAATGCACTTTAACATTGTCATTTGCAAAGCGGCAGGCACCGCGCGGTGCCTGCCGCTTTGCAAATGACAATGAAGGGGGGTACCACAGATACCCCCCATGTGCACCCCCCACCTGAACTTCATTCTGGGGGCCCCCAGGGGGCCCCCAGAGGGAAGACCGCATGCCTTTCCATGGCGGCATCACCGCCGCGGAAAGGCACTGCACACCACACATCATAATATGTCTGGCGGTGTCTATTAGACACCGCCACCATATTATTCCTTTTCCGCCCCAGCCGCAAGGCGACCGGGGCGGAAAAGTGGCGGGCGCTGTTTCCTTTCGTTGCGGTCCCCCCTGCCATTGTAATGTGGTGGGGGGGGAAAGGGTGGCGGGCGGGCATTTCTGTTGGGCGGATCGCCACCGCCACCATGGCGGTGGTGATCCGCCCAACATCGTAATGGAGCCCTAGGATGGGAAAGGACACATGGTGGGAAGGGAGGGTGCGGAGGAGAGCAGGAGGGCAGTGAAGAAGAGAAAGAGGGAGAGAGCAGACTAAACAAGCAATAGCAAAGCCAACAGGTTTTGTATTCTGGACCTATTTCCTTTGTCAGTGCTGTTTACTGATGCTGCTGCTGTAAACAAGTCATGATGATGCTCCACCCAGCCACCCATCCATCATGCATCCATTCACCCATCCATCCATCCACCCATCCACCATGCATCCATCCAACATCCACCCATCCATCAATCCACCCATTCATCATGCATCCACCACCCAGCCACTCATCCATCCATCCATCCACCCATCCATCATGCATCCATCCACCCATCCATCCATCATGCACCCATCCATCCACCCATCCATCATGCATCCATCCACCCATCCATCATGCACCCACCACCCAGACCCATTCATCATGCATCCACCACCCAACCACCCATCCATCCACCCATCCATCATGCATCCATCCACCCATCCATCCACCCATCCACCATGCACCCACCCATCCATCATTCATCCAACCACCCATCCATCCACATTTTTGGTCATCAATGCATCAATCCACCCATCCATCCACCCATCCATCAGGCATCCATCCACCCATCCATCCATCATCCATCCATCCAGCCACTCATCATGCATCCATCCAGTCACCCATCATGCATCCAAACTCATTTTTCGTCACCCACCCACCCATTCATCCATCCACCCACAGTAAACGATGCAGATGCATAGATGAATGATGCGGCTTATTCTTGTTGAATGTTGCATATCTGTAGGAGACACATATCTGAATACTTATCTGAGTCGCAGGTGGTACCGGTTTGATCCAGTACTCATATACAGAAGCAGATTGCGTATATTTACGGTTGATGTCTATGCAAGTGTTACCATAACGTGAACAGTGGAGGATCTGTCATTGCATTCCGATTTTCAATGACGATTTTGTATAAATATTGGAAGGGTAAAAAGCAAATTCACACAGTAAAATCTGATTTCATCAGTCTTTCCCCTGCACCTGCAATATTTCTGGTTCGGTGTGCTGCGTGCTCTGTCGTAAGTTAAAAGGTTTTGTTTGTGATATATTTTATAAGAAGCAATGTATTTACTACGAGAAAAATCCCAAAAATCACACTTGCATTCATCGCTAGCGATGTAATCGCCAGCTATGTATATGTAATTGCGCCATTGTAGCATGCGTTCCGAAAGCAGGCAATGTAAACACGCCCGCGATGTAAAAGTCGCATTGCGATTGCACTGCGAAGTAATCCATTCGTTGTAACGGGTGTTTCCCGTTCTAAGGAGGAGTTAGCATCTTCTTGGGGTATGGCTGAATTTTGCAGCAAATTTGTAAATAATTTTGCAGACAAATCTGATCATCTCGGAAGTTTGTTGTGGAAAAAAGGGGAGTTTGTATGGGATGATGTGTGTAAGGAAGAATTTGCTAGAGTAAAAAGTGAGCTGAAAAGTGCTCCTGATCTTCACGCTTTTGTACCAGGTGATGACACATTCATTGTCACTAACGCAAGAAATAAAGTATTGGGCACTCTGCTCATTCATAAGAGAGATGGTTCGGAAAATCGTATTGCCTGTGCTTTAAGGTGCCTTAGAGGTGCTTAGGTAAATTACTCGGTGATTGAAAAGGTAGCACCTGCATTTTTTGGGTCATTGAGCAAATTCAGGAAGTTTGTGTGGGGGACCTCTGTCTTAGTTAGGTCTGATCACAAACCTTTGAAGGAAATCTTTGAAAAAAAGGGTTGGATTAAATTTTCCCAAGAATAAGATGTGTTGTTTCAGTGCAGGAGTTTGATTTTTCCATAGAGTACATTCCTAACAAATGTAACAGCAAATTGTCTTTCAAATCTGGTTGACATGGTGGACACACAAGTACATAAGGATGATATGGATGTCTTGTGGGAGCAAGAAGTGAACGTGTGTGAGATCACTATGGGTGTAATTAAGGAAGAAGAGTGTAAGGAGGAGTTATGGAAGGATTCAGATTTACTTAAGATGATGGACCTGATTTTGCTGGACAAATTAGACAAGCTTGAGAAACCTTGATCTGTTTTAAGAGATAAACTACCTGTCAGTAATGGGATGTTGACAAGGGGCACAAGGTTAAATATTCCAGGGGGTTTAAGGAGCAACATCATTCAAATGGCTCATAATGGTCACATGGGGATCTCAAAGACAGAAGAGTGCATTAGGCAAGATTTTTGATGGCCAAGTTTAGATCTTATGGTGGAATGTGTTGTGCATGACTGCATACCATGTTCATTGAATGACAAAATAATCAAGACAAGACAATCACAGATGGTATGCAGACAATTACCTACATGTCCTTGGAAAGAAGCGGCTATAGATATTATTGGTCCACTTCATGGGGAACTTCAGACACCATATTTGATTGTACTTTTAGATTTGTACTCCAGGTGGGTTGAAGTGAGTTGTCTGCATGATATCTCTTCTCAAAGTGTGATTACTTTATTGGATAACGTGTTCAAACGAGAACGTTTTCCAAGTTACATCTTTTTGGACAATGGTCTGTAGTTTTGTTCACAGGAAATGGAGCAATATTTGGAAGGTAGTGGTATTTGCAATAAGAAATAATCTCTTTATCGTCCTGAAACAAATGGGGCAATTAAGAGACTAAATCAAACTTTGAAAGAAGGGATACAGTTAGCATGGGTGAACAATGTGGACTGGAGAACAGGGTTACAAAACAGAATCACTGCACACAGAATGTCCCCTCATACCACCACTGGTAAGATTCCGTTTGAGTTGTTCAAAGTGTGAACTCCCAAGACTAAACTTTGCCTGGGGTGGATAACGGATCAGACTGTGGAGAGAGAAGGCAATCAATTTTTAACAGAAAAGAAAGAGTTATTTTGATGCCCATAAGTGTGCTAAAAAGGTTGAGTTTACTTTGGGAGAAAGAGTTTAGATTAAGGCACATGTGGGCTGTCAAGATTGGTCAAAATTCACCAAGGTGAAAGAAGTGGTGAAATTATTCAAAAATGCAGTAAAAGCTAATGATGGAAGAATCTGGAATCACAGTTGTGTGGTTTGTGTGCAAGGTGTAAATAATAGAGTAATGGAGGCTCGCTCATTCTCTGGTGCTCCATCACAGTTGGAATGTCTTGAGGTTAACAGGAGAAGCGAGAAGATAAGCAAAACACCAGCATATCTTTTTGACTATGTTAGAAAGTAAAATTAAGTTCACAACAGTGTTCATTGTTACTTTTTCCCTGAGGAGGTGAATCTTGGGGCATATTATCAATGGGGTTTATCTCCGGCGGAGATAAAATTATCTCCCTATTACTAAGCTGTCGCTAACACCAGTTAGTGACAGCTAGTAGGAGATAGCGACCATCTTGGGCCCCGCTTTGCATGTCAGCGATATTTATCACTAATGACATGCAAAGTGGGCGTGCCAAGATGTTAGCGACTGGAAACAGTCGCTAACATCGCTATCTCCTATTACCAACTTTTGGAGATATTCGCGCTAAGCACGATTATCTCCAAAAGCTAACACCTGCCCCTGAGCAGTTCTTAGCCATGTTATCCAATGGTAGGTGGATAACATGGCTAAGAGCATTAGCTCGGTAATGCATGAATATCGCTGACTTTTCAGCGAGATTCATGCATTGCGGCCGATTTTTATCGCATTTGCGATAAACCTTGGTAATACCAAGGTATATCTGCGATAAAAATCGCAGCAGGTCGGTGATAAATTTTTGTCTCTAACCAAGCAATAGCGATAATTATCGCTATTGCTTGGTAATATGCCCCCTTGTGTTTTTGATGTCACTTTGTTTTTAATGTTCTTGCTATTTTCATATGAACAAAGAGGGTATTGGGGTTAACCAAAGTTATTGTTAAATATAAGAGGGAAGAAGAGTGATGTATCATAGTTCCACTATGGAACACAGAGCGGGGGATTCGAGGAGCTGACAGTTGGTGCAGAGAGCTGATTGCATAGGGTATTTGTTAATAAACAGTCTCCTGCATAACAAAGAATTGCCTGGTGTGGATCGTTCATACTTCATTACAGCATTGCCTGCGACTGAGTGGGTGGGAGAATTTGCGCAAGGTAATTCACTGAGAATGTCTGAAGAATTGATGCCTAGGGTCACGTCAATCAAAACCATTGACTATTAGACCATGGGATATGGGGCTCATGAAAAAAACTTTGCAGACATCCGTGCTCTTGCATCACTTTATGCAATGTATTCTCACAACGTTCTCATATATTTTATTTCTGCACGTTAAGTGGACCCCATAATGTGAACAAACACACAGATTATACTGTAAACAATACAGTATTAGTTAAAATACCAGTTACAATGGTAAAAAACCTTAAACAACATTATATATCTTGCAAATATCTAATGCTGTCCTCCGATTAGTTCTAACACACAGAACTTGTCTTCCATCAGAAGTATTCAAAATAAACATTCTATTAAACGTTGGCTCAAGAACAGCAATGCTGGACAAAAAATTAGCACATGCCTCAAGTCTTGTGGAGCTGATTGTTACAATGAACACATACCATTATGGCCATTATTAAAATCCCTTTTAATACAGTTAAAATTTCAGTATAAATCATTATTTATTGAAATGCATAGAAATCTGTGCAACTAGAGATCATTAAATAATTGCGGACAAGGTTGCATTGTGTTAAAATTAGCATTTATGCATATCTCCTCAAGGTGAACTTCCAAACTTCTAGGAATCTCACCAAGTTCAATGTCTGTTTTTTTTGTCAGGAACCACCTCAGTTTTGAACGAAACGTGCAAGATTGGAATGAAATCTCCAGTTCCGGGTGGATACTTCTTGAAAAATGAGTGGAAGTCATCTTTTTGTGCCATCTCTTCCAGTACAGCTACTGGCAATCAGATGGACAAGTGCCTGCGACATAAGATGATCTACCTAATGGGAGATTCCACTCTGCGCCAGTGGATAGAGTACTTTGGAAGCATGATGAAGAGTAGGTTGTCATTTATGCTTGTGAGAAGCAGAAATCTCTTTGGGATAATCTTAGATCTCACAATTCCTTTGTTTATTCTCAGAACTCAAATTGGTGGGTGTGCAGTAGGGTGAAGTGATTCTCTATATTTACTCTAAGCCTGATCATTTGTGTTAACATTTCCTGTATGTGTCTTGTGTTAATGTTTGTCCTCATTCCACAGACACAGGGTGAGGTGGGATTACTTTCCCAAGCTCCACTTCTTCATGGGGATATCCACTGATCTGGTAAAGTTAAACATCTACTGGAATATATTGGCAAGAGAAATTGACTAATGATTCAGAATTGTTTTAACACATAATAGTTCACAATTGGTTATGTGCTAGAAAGGAAATAAGGACGAGATCTAGACAAAACCCCAAGGTAGCTGATAGGAGATCATGTCAAAGGTCAAACCTGTGATCTCCTCCAATTAAGCCATGTGGATATAGGAAGAAAGGAATCTTTCATGTTGAGTTTGAGCTTAATAGCGGGATCCTTAGAGTAGCATGCAGTCATCCATGAAGCTCCCGGTACATGGGACCTCTCAAGCTAGAAACTCTTGCACTGGGCAGACTCTCCTTTTGGTGGGTGGCACTACCTAAACCAGGAGAGGGGTCATAGTACCATCCTGTAGTAGCCAGATCCCTCTGAATAGAACCACATTTTCACAGAATGTTCTCTGACTAGGAGGGTGGTTGCTGGGCATACTGTGTGCTCACAAGATAAAAGTGCCGCAATTCTGCAGGAAAGGTGAAAGAGACTCTCTTTGAAGCAAGAAAGAAAATACCCTTTGCCCTTGGAAAAGACCCACTTCCCAGGCCAAACTAGAAGCAGAGATTGCCCAATTCCTAACCCATGTAGTATGCCGCTAGGAAAGGATCTTCAACACTAAGGCTTAGTTAGGAGAAAACATACAAACTCTCCCTGGTTTTTGGGAACATTTCCATCAACCTACACCTGAGTCGCTCTAATGGCAGCTTAATCCTACCAGTAGATCATGATGGGTGATCAGATTTCCAAGGTCTGTCTTTTAGGATGAACTAAGCCCAAAAATGCAAAAAGCTGTTCTTAGGTTACTATGGACGGGACAAATATAAACAGAAGGATGCGTTTACCTTTTAAGGTGCTAGAAGGAAATACATGTAAAAAGGTTTCAGCAATGGGACCTAACGATCATGGGCATAACTTGATCAGTATGATTGGGTGGGAGTAAGCTTACGAATTCCTAACAATCATGCTGGGATATCTTGTTTAAAACATTATATGAGAAGCAGGATATGCAGAGGTCTTAATGGGTAGTGGAAAGAGAGAGGAGTGTGGATTTTTTGGGGCACCGAAAACACGAAGGTTTTCAAACTAATCAACATTTTTTTAAGGATAGCAAAACATAGATGAGAGAGTGTGTGCTTTTATCAGTTTGGGCCTATAAAAATTCCAGGTGAAATCTGATAGGCACTTCTCATTACCCGAATGAAAGAACTTGTACTCAACAATTTACTACAGGATACATTTTTTAGAGGGGTGTAATTCCCCAAACTACCCCTTGAAGGTACGCCCCTGCTAGCGATTGAAGGAATAAAACAAAACTACAACACAGCTCTTCATACCAAAGAAAATCAATTCCAGAATCTCTAGAATTTAATTTACAACTGACCTCATGAACTGACAGTACATAGATAAAACAGTCATGGGGCGTGGCTTAACAAAACGGCCGGCTAGACGCGTTTTCGTCCAGCTCCTGCCCCACCGCTTCCATAATCCTGAATAATCCTGGCACAATAATGTTTTTGACACTGCTCCTGAGGTGAGAAGCCCCCCTGGACCTCCGCGGTGCCAGAGCTGCGTGGAAATCCTTGCCCGCGACTGTGGGAATCCCGGCCCGCCGGGGGGACCCGCCAGAACCTACAGCCTGAAAATGGCGGCCGAGGTGAGGTGCGCCGTCGTGACAGAAGAAGCCCTGGAGGTTGGCGGTGTTCCCGTGTGAGGGGGCGGGGTGGAGAGCGGACCCCAGCAGGGGAGTGCAGGTAATCGACAGCGGCGAGGTGCGGCCGGTGGGCGGATCGCCGCGGACCCTCGGCGACTGCACCTACGTGAGGCCAGTAAGGAGCGGCCTGCTGGCGTCCCGGCTGCGTCTGCCTGGGGGCGCCAGGGGGACCCACAGCGGGACCGGTGCCCGCTGAGACCGGGCTGCCTGGGTACCGTTTCCTCCCACCCCCTGGGGGACAGTTGGACCCTGTGACGCTTCAGCGGCGGGGGAATTATAGACTGTTGGCCCATGGAGAGGGGTGATTGGGAGAGCTAGGCCTATGGGCGGCTGGTGTGGTGTGACCCACTGGCGCCGCGCCTCCTGGTGCATAGAGGCAGCGCGGAGACCCGCACGCTAGACTGGACATATTGAGGCCTGACCCTCCCGCCCCTCCTTGCAGTACGGTGCCCTGGAGGCCCCGATTTGGTGATGGGGTGGACCTGCAGTGTACAGATGCGTGGCTGACACGTGGACGAGACTTTGGGGCCTGGAGGTGAGATCCCCGCAGGGCCGGGGTGTGGAGAGCAGCGTCTATGCAGGCAATATTATCCTGACAAGCGCTGGGGCTCCCTGGCTGACATACCGCAAGGGTGCAGGTGTGTGGTAGCGTGACTTCCACTGACGGGACCCAGAAGCGGCGCGACGGCTGGCCTGGACTGCATTGACAGTAACTTGTGGCCAGAACCGACAGGATTTGCGTGGCTACCACCGGGGCCTGGCCGAGACTCACGAGGCGGTCACAGCTGTGGTTGCGCTAGATAACCACACCCCCCCTGCGACGTGCCCTGTGAGGCACCCTCGAGCGGTCGCGCTATTATGGGGAAAGACCGGCAGACAAGGGGAGACCAGGCGAATAAGATTGTGCAGTACACGGTCCCAGGCCCCACATCGGCAAAACGCCCCAGAGTAGACCGGGAGATGGAGACCCACCAAGATGCAGTAGCCCAGGACAAAGCCGATATCTTAGCAGCAATTCGCGACTCCAGGGTGGCGCTGGAAACCAAAATGGACGGGATGGCCATGGACATCAACCATCTGCACCTGGACCTCAGAAAGGTGGCGGACAGAGTTACCACCACGGAGGGAGACCTGAGCGCATTGCAATCCGAAGTCTGTCCGCTGAGGGAGACGATCACAGCTCTCCAGGATCATCCGGCCTGGTTGGAGGTCCGGGCGGAGGATGGAGAAGGGCAGTCTTGGAGGAACAATCTTCGCTTCCTGGGATTTACGGAGCAGACAGAAGGGCCGACGGCGGACCTATTCCCAGAGGCCTGGATTGGCAAGGTTTTTCTGGATCTGTGACTATCCAAATTGTTTGCAGTGGAGAGGGCTCACAGCACCCTGGGGCCGCCGCCGAAGCCGGGAACCCCGCCTAGGGCCATAATAGCCTGGTTCTTCAATTTTAGGGACCGGGACTTGATCCTTCAACATATTCGCAAAACAGACCCGCCCAGATTTGACAACCATGACATCCATATTTTCCCAGATTATGCGAGGAAGGTACAGGATCTCCGGAATGACTTTCTGCGGGTTAAACGAGGGATGCGAAGCTAGAATATTAAATATAGCCTGCTCTTCCCAGCCAGGCTCCGAGTGCAACACGGCGACAGAGTAGAGACGTCGGAGTGGGCGGTGGCGGAGCCAGCGGCGTGTAGAGGGAGATCAACCCCCGGGAGAACGTGCTCTCGCAGGGTGGGCGTATCACAGTGGGTCCGGATGGCACTCTCCGGGCGGACTGGAGGCGATCCCGACCCAGAACCAGTTCTCCCCATTGTGTTTGGTGCAGGAAACACAGTCGGATTCGGGAGGTGCCCCCAGCCCGACTGTTGAACCTGCAAATGACTGGTGGACCCGGTTGTCAGAGCGAGAAACATGGGGTCTTAGACACTGTGAGTATCTTTATTCTTTTACCCGGGGGGAACTGTACAGGCCTGAGTGATTTATAGAAGAGGCCGACCTCCTGTGGACTGAGGGGACAAAGGGAGGAGGGGGGCTGTAAACCTGTTTATTACAGCGGCTACACTATAGTGCCAAGTATAAAATGAACTGGCCGGCTGTAGAGTGCTGAGACGGCCGGCTAGGCCACTGGTTGGGCAGGGCTGCGCGGTACCAGTCAGTCGGCTGAACATCCAAGCAAGGGGAGAGGGACTCTTCTGGACTTGTGAACATACAATTGTTGTTTTTTCTATTAATTGATTGCAAGTTGAGGGGGGTGGTCTAGGGGGGTGGGTGGAGCTCTGGGGCATGGTTCGGAGTCTTCTGACTAGGACTGAGTTAGGAGATGCAGTACTACCGCCTGTGGGTTGGGGGTGTTGGGGTTCCTTGTTTTGGTTGTATGGGGGATGCTGCCGGGCCTAATCGTAACCTTGTTATGGGATGTATAAGTTGTCTGCTTCTTTGAGGGTCACATTACACTGTGGTGGGGGATCACTTGTATGCTAGCTGGGTGCTGCGATATCATGGACTGCTGACTCATGACAGGTGATACACAAAGGTACAAATTGGTAACGTGGAATGTCAGGGGGCTCAATAACATGATTAAGCGAATTAGGGTGGCCACCTACCTCCGGCGCTATGGGGTCAGCATTGCATTGCTACAGGAGATGCACCTTTGAGGAGACTGTCTCAAGTATGTCCAGCATACATGGCGGGGGCAGTTTTTTGCCACATCTTACTCCGGGTTCGCCAGGGGTGCATTAATATGGGTGGCGCCGGGAGTCCCTTTCAAGGCCATGCACACTAAACTGGATCCGGAGGTCAGGTTTGTGATAGTGGTGGGGACATTAGATGTGCGTAGTGTATGCTTGGTGAATGTTTATGCTCCGAACAGTGATGACTGGCACTGCGGGTGCTGGGACAGTTAGGCCTGGACCCAGACACGGAGCTACTTGTTGCAGGGTTGCAGAGGACTTCAACTGTGCCCTTGATGGGGAACTAGATAGATACCCCCCAAAATTAGATGCCAAACCTAGGATGAGGGGAGCGATGAACCAGATGCTCCAGAGTTATGGCCTGTTGGATGCATGGAGGCACTGCAACCCAGCTCATCTGGTGTACTTGTGCTACACGCCTGCTGCCAATACCCATAGCAGATTGGACTACTTCTTTCTCCAGGGAACAGCAACGTGTTGAGTAGCGGAGATCCAATATTTGGCTCGCTACCTGTCCGACCACTCCCGCTCCTACTCAAGTATAAGGTAGACAGACCACGGCCCAAGATCCCGCTCTGGAGGCTCAATATGGAGGCCTTGGATATAGGCCCTACCTATAAGGATGCTATTTTGCAGGGGCTCGAGACGTATCTGGAGGTGACTGGGGCTCGGCTAGCACCAGGGTGACTGAATGGGATGCTATGAAAGTGGTAATTCGAGGGAATTGTTTGTCCACGGAGGTAGGGGTAAAAAGGGTGTTGAAACAGAATCTCCGACAGTATGAGGACTGTCTGGCAGTGATGGAAAAAGACTTTCCCACAGACAAGGAGAGGCTGCCTGAATAGACGGCCACATGCCAGCAGCTGGGGGACACGTGGGCCGCACTCTGCAAATGTAATAGAAGGGCCAGCAGGTGGCGATGGTACTCGGAGGGCGACAAGGCTGGAAGGCTGCTGGCACATGTAATTTGGGCAGAAACTCAACCCCACCTTATTCTGGCACTGAAGAATGAGGTGGGCCAGATGGTGTATACTCAACAGGCGATTAATGATGTATTTCGGTCCCATCTATGTAAAATATACTCAGAGTCTCAGCCTTCTGCGGGCCCTGAGGGCGTGGAAACATATCTTGAGGGGGCGCAGCTGCCCTGTGTGGACGCGGACAGTCAGGAGGAATTGGGGTGGCCCCTCCGGGAGGAGGAATTACGAGCCGCGATCACCCACCTGCAGACAGCAAAATCCCCAGGGATGGACGGATTAACTGCCGAACTCTATAAAGAGTTCAAGGGGGTTTTGGTCCCGAAACTCATTGAAATTGCAATGGAGGCCTACGACCGAGGCTCGCTCCCAGATTCCATGCGGGCAGCAACGATAGTTATGATCCCCAAGCCGGGCAAAGATCCTCTTCTTCCCGGATCGTATAGGCCTATATCCATGCTGAATGTGGATTTGAAAATTATCAGCCAGGTGCTGGCCAGTAGACTCCTCCCCTACCTTAGGCGACTGGTCCACGAGGACCAGTCGGGTTTTATTCTGGGCAGGAATACATTGCGGAACATTCTCGCCTGGCCCACGTCATGCAAGCCTTAGGGGGACGGGCCCAGCAAAACACACTAGTATTTCTTGATATCGAACAAGCGTTCTACTCGATCTGTTGGGCCTATTTCTGGAAGGTGCTTTTGAAACTGGGATTGGAGGAGGGGTTTCCAAAGTGGATACAGCTGCTTTATACTCGGCTAGTGGCCAGGGTCTGCACGGGACGATACGTGTTGGACGAAATACCCATAACCAGAGAGACGCGTCATGGGTGCCCTCTCTCTCCCTTACTCTTTGCCCTGGCAATGGAACCGCTGGCATGTCATCTCCGCACGGTACTTGAGGGTCAGGGCATTCAAGTGGGGGATATGGAGCACGTGGTGTCCCCGTATGCGGACGATGCGTTGATTTATTTGAATCAGCCGACGCAGTTGTTGCCGACCTTGATGACAGCACTGTCATGGTTTGCAGCCGCTACTGGTCTTGCGGTTTATAAAGCAAAATCTCCGCTCTGCACGATTGGAGAGCAGTCCGAATGGGAGGGTGTCCAACTCCCGGATATGGGTCTCCCATGCGTAGACGATATGCTTCGCTATCCGGGGATCTGGATTGGACGGAACTAGGCCACCTTCTTCCAGCACAACATGGGTAGGATAATCTGGGGTCTGCGGGGGAGTATCACACTCTAGAACCCCCTTAAGCTCTCCTTGATGGGAAAGATTGCCTTAATCAAAATGGTGGTCTTCCCACGCTGTCTGTACACAATGCAAGGGTCCTTTTATGAACTGCTGCACCAGGTCTTTCAAGAACTGGATTCCCTGTTAGTCTTCCTATTGTGGAACGGGAAATGGTGTAGGGTGAGTCTAGAGGTCCTGAAGCGTAGATGGGGCGCAGGGGGTTTAAGGAACTTTATTACTTTGCGTCACAACTGCAACATGCTATTGCATGGCTGGATACGGACCACTCTTGGGAGAGGTCCTTGTTGGCAGGTACTTACGGGAGCGTGCAGTTGGGAGCACAGCTATGGCAGGTGGGGGGGCAACGAGACCATGGCCCCCGCTAGTGTGGTTGGTGGCCATGATATGGGATCGAGTGGTACGGCACCTAATTCACAACAGGCCGTTCGCCCCAACATGGATCTCTGGCTGATGCCACCCTTTACCCAGATAGAACAGGTCATGTCAACAGACAGGTGGAAGGAGGGAGGCTGCCTGATGCTAGCTGACCTTTATCCAGATGATAAATTTATCACTTATCAGGAGGCGGTGACCTCCTTCGAGCTGGGACCGGGGCAATTTCTCCAATACGCTAATATAGCGGCAACAGCGCGGCAACTCTGGCCCTTGTTTCTGGAGGCTCCTCTGCACACTCGCACTCTGGTCACCATGTTGGCAATGGCGGGGGGCCGTAAGTTTGTGACTCACCTCCACAGGACATTAAGGGAAGATAAAAAGTTGTGGGCCCTGGCGGTAGACGATAAATGGCAGCAGGCGTATCCGCATGAAATTACCCCCCGTGAGTGGGAAAAAATACACGAAAGTGTGCGGAAGGTATCAGTGAGCAACCGCTTCAAGCAAATCCAATATAATATTATACACATCACTTACCTCTCACCCAAGTGGCTCCAGGCCATTGATAGTACCAGAGATTCCCGCTGCCCGAGATGTCGCAGTGCACGGGCGGATTTTATACCCATGGTGTGGGCGTGTCCCGTGCTCCAGTCATACTGGGTGTCGGTTTTGGAGGTTCTGGCGAGGGTGACGGAGTGGATAATAGACCTGGACCCACGTGCTTGCCTCCTGGGCTTGATCCCCTGGGATCCCAAACGAAAAGTAAGGAGGCGATTCCAAATGGTAGGCCTAGTCACAGCCCTCTGTCATATTGCAATGCATTGGTTGTCCCCACGGGGCCCGATGATGCTGAAATGGAGGGCGGACCTGCAGCAGTGGGCACTGGCAGAGGAAGGGCACATGCGGAATACTAGGAGGGATGGCAAACTACCTGAGGTCTTACTGGCTTGGGGGCAATGCTTCCAGAGTTTGTGGGAGTTTGTGGGACAGGACGTCCAATTGACACAGGGCAGTTCGGAGTCAGTTTCTGGAGTCAGTGGGCGTTTCTGGCACCGTCTTGCACTGGTTTCGATCCTTCCTTACGGATAGGTCATTCCAGGTGGCGATCCCGCCCGGTAAGTCGTCATCCTACCCGTTAGACCAGGGAGTCCCACAGGGGTCATCACTGAGTCCCACCCTTTTCAATCTGTATGTGAGACCGTTGGCTGCGGTCATCAAGCGGTGGGGCCTGACCATGGTCTCTTACGCAGATGACATGCAGCTGGCGGTCACACTGAGTGGGGACTCAGACCTGGAGGGTCCCAGGTTCTGTGATGGTCTGCGGGAAGTGGCTAACTGGATGAACTCCAACTGTCTCCAGTTAAACACCAAGAAGACGGAGATTATGGTGGTTGGTAAACAGGTGGCTTTGTGGGGTGACAAATGGTGGCCTTCGGAGTTGGGTGTGACTCGCTTCCCAGCGGCAGAGATAAAAAACCTGGGGGTGTGGCTTGATCCTTCGCTGAGTTTCATCTGTCATACCAAGAAGGTGGGGGCTTCTTGCTATGGCATCATCAGAGGACTTCGACCCATCCTCAAATTCTTTGATGCACCCACAAGACAGCTGGTGGTCTAAGCATCAGTGCTGTCCAGGCTGGACTATGCCAGCTCCCTACTGGCGGGGGTTAACCAGTCAGAATTTCTGCGGCTCCAGCGGGTTCAAAACGCTGCGGCCCGACTGGTGACAGGTCTGCCTAGGCGGTGCTCGGTGTCCAATGCCCTGCGCTCTCTCTACTGGCTCCCTGTGCAGCAGAGGATGAGATTCAAGGTTCTCTGCCTTGCATTTAAAATCCTCAAGGGTACTTCCCCACAAATCTTGGAGAAACTGCTGATCCCCTATGTCCCCTCTCGCACTCTTAGATTGCTAGGCCAGAACTTAGCAGTGGTCCCGCGTTTTAAGTTGAGCAGAATTGGTGGCCGCTCCTTTCGAGTCCTGGCAGCGAGCTGGTGGAATTCTCTTCCTCCACAAATCCGGGCCATCGATGAGCTCCTTCAGTTTAGACGGGCTATCAAGACCTTTTTATTTGTTTAGCTCATCTGTTGTGTCTACCTTCTCAAAGCGCCAGGACGCCCCTTTGCTGGGGCAGCTGTGTGCGGTACAAATAAAAATAACATAACATAACATAACAGTACCCATTGGGCAGGGGAGGCTCCAGTTCACGAAGAAGTGACACACAGTGACCCACCATAGGGAGTACGTGATTCTTACCCTATCTTTTGTTTCTTTTATGGACCCGGCAGCAGGGGAGGGGGTGGGTATGGGGGGGAACATGGTTGGGGGTGGGGGGGAGTTCTCATACAGTTGTCTAATGTTTCAACGGAAATGTAACTGCAAATGTGGTAGACGAAGGAACCTCCGCCATCATCGTCATCGTTATACAGCCTGCCAATTGTTGTTGTTGATATACGGACCTCTTTCGAAAAGGCGGCTACGCTGTATGTTTGTACCTTGCTTACTTTATTGTGCTGGAGATGTAAACCTAATAAAGAAATTTACAAAAAAAAAAGATAAAACAGTCACACAAATGATAAAAAGTCAACCTCATCAGTCATCTCAGGTCTTCTTTCCCATTCGCCGAGTAGGTGGAGCCAGCACAATCCCGGCTGGCAGCCCATATGCATACTAAATAATACCCCAAATGAAATCACAATACCACTCATAGGCATTTCCATCAAACCATTTTTATCTGATAAGATAATTTATAATGAACTTTTAAGACCCCCATCAATGGTAGGAGTGAATTCCTGCTTCTAACAGAAGATATGATCCTCTAGGTTTGGTTCCTGCATTTCATGAGTGAATTACATTGTTCAGATGGCAGAATGTATGCTCATCTGGAATCTACTGCTTGAGCTGCTGTCATTTGTTTTCACTATATCCTCTGTGCACTCGACCTGTAACTGCATGGTCTCTTGCTGAGCCAACACTGAGTTGGTGCTCAGAGTTAGGTCCTGAATTATTTTCTTCACGTTGTGCGTGTGCAGGGCATTGGCAGATTGCAGAATTTGAGAACCTTGATTTGGTGGGTCTGGGCATTTTAAGTGAACTTCATTGGTCCAAGGTTACATTTGATTGGACGCTGTATAATGGACATGTTGCTTACTGCACTTGTGAATATCATGTAAAGTTATTACATGATATTAATGTTGTCCTCACCTGCCTTGCAGGAACACTTCTCTAAGTCTTGTATCACCTTAGACCTTTCTGTGGGTATATTTTCTGCAATGAATCTAGCACCTTTCCACCAGGCACGAGATAGCATTCAATCATAGTTACATAGCACAAATCCAGGTTTTGCTAATTGAAATAAAATTTTGCCATAGCTTGTCCACCTGCTTGTCCTAAAGTGAATGTGAAAAGAACAGATGATGGACGGAATGATGAACAAATGAAACATTATCCTCTAGTAAAAGATCTGGGTTAAGTCTATTGTTTTTTTTTGCTCTCCATGCTGTTCGAGTTTTAACCCAGCCATATGCAAATCAGTCTTGACCCTGCTCCTCACGAGAACTGTCCGGCCCAAACTGCCAGCCCAAGTCCTCTCTGAACCAGAAACAAGCATCCTGGGTCCTGTTTCGGGGTATCACTCCTCATCAGCCAGGCTAGCTTGAATCTGGTGTCATAGGAAGCAAGGGAAATGAAATTAAATGAAATGAAATGATGATTTATAAAGCGCGTGGCTACCCGGGGGCGTCCCAGCGCTGGAGAATGTGCTAGCGGGAACAATGGGTTTTAAGGGAACAGCCAAGTTTTCAAAAGTTTTCAGAAGGATAGGAGGTTGGCTTCCCTGCGGATGGCAAGAGGCAGGGCGTTCTAAAGCTTAGGAGCGATGTAAGAAAAGAGACGGCCCACTGTGCGCGCCTTCTAATTCTAGGCGTGAAGGCTAAATGTAAGAGGTCAGACCGGAGGTTTCTATTGGCTTTGTATGGTCTTATCATGTCTTTAAGAATAGGGGGACCTTGTCATGAAGGATCTTGTGAGAGGTGCACAAGGATTTAAAATGGACTCTCTCCTGTATTGGTAGCCAGTGGAGAGATCTTAAGGCGGGTTTAGCTGAGCACCGGTATTTTGTGCCTGTGAGAAGCCTGACTGTCGAGTTCTGAATGACCTGGAGTTTGGCAATGACTGTTTTGGGAGCACCCAAATATAAGGCATTGCCATTATCCAGTCTGGAAAGAATAAGCCCCTGGATGAGAAGTTTCCTGGAGTCAGGAGGTAGGAGGGGGAGCATTTTGCGTGTTGTTCGGAGGAGACCAAAACAGACACCCGCCATTTTCCTAGCTTGGGTCCTTAATGTGAGGTCGTGGCTGAGCCATATTCCCAGTCTTTTTATGTCTTCTCTAGGAATAGGTGCTGGTCCCATGCAGGGTGGCCACATGGTCTCGGGTGAAAAGTTAGATTGGTTGCCTAATACCAGAATCTCTGTTTTTCCACTGTTCAGTTTGAGGTGGGAATTGGTCATCCAAACAGTGATGTCTTTAAGACAGGAACATAGGTTTTCAGCGGAACGATCCAGAGATTCATAAATATGATCAGCTGGGTATCCTCTCCGTAGGTGACTAGTTTGATCCCATAGGGGGTAACTATTTTCTCCAGGGGGGACATGTAAACATTGAAAAGTGTGTGGCTCAGAGAAGAGCCCTGGGGAACTCCACAGTGCAGCGGAGTAGGTTGGGATTTAATGTTGCCCTCAAGAACTTGGAAGGTTCTGTACTGAAGGAAGGATTTCAGCCAGGACAGGGCAGTACTGGCGACTCCCACTCCCCTGAGCCGGTGAACCAAGGTGTTGTGGTTCACCGTGTCAAAGGCTGCGCTCAGATCGAGGAGGATCACAGCTATGGATCCTCCTGAGTCGAGGATCTTTCTTGCCTCTTCCATGATTGCAAGCAAAACGGTTTCCGTGCTCTGGCCGGGGCGGAAGCCCGTCTGTGAGGAGTGGAGTGAGTCACAGGATTCGAGAAAGGCGGAGAGCTGGCATTTGACAAATTTTTCTACCACCTTACTGATCCTAGGCAGAAGGGAGATGGGACGGTAATTACTTAGATCTGTTGGATCCAGTTGGGGCTTTTTTAGAAGTGCTTTTACTATGGCCCTCTTCCAATTAAGGGGAACAGTGCCCTATGCTAAGGAGGCATTAATGAGGTTGATGGTGAGTGAGACCAATTTTAATATATTTATGGGAAGAAGAGTTTCCTCCAAGATTGGAGAGAATGATTCTAGGCTAGGGTCTTTATGCTGAGAAGCAGAGGGACATGGTTCTGGAGGTGGATGGGAATTGCTGGGCGGGAGGAATTTGAGGATATTTTGAATTTTGTTAGCAAAAAATTCAGCCAGTTCATTGGAGCGATGACTGGAGGGATCAAGGGGAAGGGGAGGGTCAGGAATTTTCAAGAGTTGTTTTACAATACGGAAAGTTCGCCTGGATAAGCTGGTGGAGGATCTAATTTTTTCTTCAAAGAAGGCAACCTGACTTGTTTTAAGGGCCGTTTTATAGGCTAAAATAGATTGTCGGTATTCTATTTTTTTTTGAGGTAGCATATTCTTTTCTCCATGCTCTTTCTGAAATTTTACATTGTTTTTTTAGGAGGCAAAGTTCATGGGTGAACCAGGGGGATTTGGTCTTTCTAACTTGTTTTGGGGCAGCTTTTCTGGGGAGAACTATGACCAGTGAGTCCTCTATCCCTGCGGAGAACTTCATGTCTGCTACTGAAGGATCGGGATTGTGTGGAGGATGGGCGAGTTCCAGTTGTTGTCTCCATTCTTCCAATGCAAGTTTTGACCAAGGTCGTTAGAAGGTGCTGGGAGCTGGTCTGGGGAGAGGGGTGGCGGGTATGTGCCAGCTGAATGGGACTAACAAGTGATCTGACAGGGGCACGGGTACCGGCTATGACATTATTAGTTCAGAGCGAGTCGAAAAGATATGATCAAGAAGGTATCCTTTCATATGTGTGGGTTGACAATTCATAAGATGAAGCTGGTAGGTTGAGAGGTCAAGTGCTAGTTCACTCGCCACTTTGTCTACGGGGTTATCAAATTGGAGGTTCAGGTCTCCTAAGATTGTGAAGTTGGGTAAGGTGCTGGCCAGGGAGAGGGCGGTCTCCATGAGTGTTGTACAGAATTGCCCATTTGCTCCCAGGGGCGGTATATAAAGAGCCCAGATAGTGACTTCAGTGGGGAGAATTGAATAGTGAAGAGAACATTTTCACAATCTGAGGTGGGGCTATCAAGAATACTGCAGGTCAGGTGATTTTTATATATAATTGCTATTCCTCCCCCTTGCCATTAGGTCTATCGAGGCATTGAATCAGGTAGCCCTTGGGCGAAGCCTGAACAACGTCTGATTCGGCATCTGGGGAGAGCCAGGTTTCTGTTAAGAACAGAACCTCAAGGCAGTAGTCCTGTAGGAGCATGGAAATCTCCACAGCATGTTTAGGCAGGGACCTACAATTCAGCAGGGCCATCCCGATTTGATTACATGTTGGGAGACGAGGATCTGATAGTGAGAATTTGCAAGGGACCCAAGTCTGGGCATATCCTTCCCACGGTGACAAATGCAAAAGGAACAGATGTTGAATGGAATGCTGAACAAATCGAACATTTAACCCAAGTCACATATATGGGTTAAATCCATGGGCCCTCATTTATGAAAAGTGACGCATCGCTGCGTGAAAACAGCGATGCGTCACTTTTCACTGCGCACTCCGTGCGACACCAATGATGCGTCATATTTAATGTATGACGCATCATGGCGCAAGGAGTTACAGATACGTCAGTATTTCTGACGCATCTGTAAGCGCAAAAGTGACGAATTGCTGGAGTGTGTCACAAAAGTGACGCAACTCCAGCAATGCATCCTTTCACATGGGGAAAGCCCCATGTGAAAGGGCTTGCGTCAGTCTTACGCCTGCTGTGAGGCAGGCGCAAGATTTTGACGCAACAGCATCCTAAAAGTGACGCAGTGAAATCTCATAGATTTCACTGCGTCACTATTACGAGGCTTTTTGCGGGGGAACGCCCCCTCTGCATAAATTATACCTGACGCAGTTATAATGTGGAGCAGGGGTTTAAAAAGTGACGCATCTACCTAGATGCGTCACTTTTTAAATATGGCGCAACAAGGCGCATTTTGTACGCCGCTGGTGCGTCACAAAAAGTGACGCACCGGCGGCGCAAAACTGACGCACGGCCCCATAAATAAGGGCCATTGTGTTTTATTCTCGCCACGCAAATACAGTTCGGACGCAGACAAATGCAAATCAGTCTTGACTCAGCTCTCCGTTGGGAACAGTCCTGCTCAAACTGCCAGGCCAACTCCTCTCTAGACTGGAACCAAGCATCCTGGGACTAAGCCTGGGCAGAGTTCATGGAGTTCCGCTGTGCAGAACGCCACGAAGTGACAACAAAAACTCTGCTGCGCTACGCTTAGTTCCTGCAAGCGGCGGAGTGCATTAGGGTAATGCCGCTCGCAGTGAATTTGAGCACCATGTGTTTGTACAATGCTGTAGAATCATTGCAAACTGTACAATGTGCAGCGCTAGAGGGCACAGTTTCCTTTCTGCTGTTCAAGTAGATTTTCTACTCGAGCAGCAGCATTCTCAATGTGAACTGGAGGTTTCTCAACTTGATTGGTCGTGAACTGCTGTGACCCCTCCCATTCAGAAATCAGACCACCTGCGTTCAGAAAACTCGCCAGGAGTTTGATTTTCCTCACCCATGCGTGCCAACTAGACCTTGGCGAGCGCAAGCAAGGAAAAATCTTGTTGGGCGGTGGATTTTCCTCACTCGCGCTCACCAACTTGACGTTGAAGAGCAGGGGGAAGGAAAAAAACTCTGCTTTGCTTCACAGCGTGGAGTTTTTAGGAACTCTGCGTGCTCCCCGGAGTATGCAAAACTCTGCAAACTCCGTGAACGGAGTGGAGCTCACTGCCCAGGCTTACCTTGGACCAGTTTGGGTTTTCGCCCCTCATCAGCCAGACTAGCTTAGATCCGGTGTCATAGTGAGCTCAGGACCCATGTCATGGCATACCCTTCTCACTTGACCCTGCTCTCCACTGGAACAGTCCAGCCCAAACTGCCAGGTCAATTCCTCTCTGGACCAGAAACAAGCATCCATTGGACCAGTTTTGGGTATCACCATTCATCAGCCAGGCTAGCTTGAAACCTGTGGTGTAGCAAGCGCGGGACCCATGTCTGGCCATACCCTTCCCCCTTAGGGTGAAAATGCAATAGAAAAAGATGATGTACGGCATGTTGACCATTGTGAAACATTCACCCCCAGTCACAGATATGTGTTTAATCCATTGTAATTTTGCTTGACCCTGTTGCCTAAGGGAACAGTCCAGCCTGAACTGCCAGGCAAAGTGCTTCCTAGACTGGAATACAAGCATCCTGGGACCGGTTTCATGGCTACAGAAGAACTTTTACCAAACGTCCTTCGGCCTCTAAGCTGTCAAGATTTGACCATTCTGTAAAAACATCATCCTCATTACATCCTCAAAAAGACCTCACTAGCCTCTGCAAACCCGCAAGTATCACTAACCCAGTTGCTCTTCAGTCACTTTTCGCCACACTCATAGAGAAGCCTCCCTCCTTCTAACTGCAGACTCTTGTTAAAAGATTTCAGCTAATGAATATTTGTAATCTGGATTGCAGTATTGTACAGCTTCTTTCCACCAATGATATTTTATCTCTAATGCTATTTTGATGCTCAATGAACTTTCATTGGAACACTCTCTTCTTGATTTAGTGCCTTGCGGAAATTGGGTTGTTGTTTGGGGAGTGTGAACCCTTCTTAAGTAACATCAACAATCGCTGTCAGGGTGAACAACAAAAAGGTTAAATTAACCTGTGCTTAATTCTATGGTAACTTGGCATGAACATAATCAGTCTTAACATAAAGGCAATGTGAAACTTATTTTTGCAGCACACAAACAGTAATAAAGTGGAGCCAATATTGAAAAATATAGTAAAATGTAATACATTAAATGACAACAAAATGACAAAATCCAA
This sequence comes from Lissotriton vulgaris, assembly GCF_964263255.1. Lineage (NCBI taxonomy): Eukaryota > Metazoa > Chordata > Amphibia > Caudata > Salamandridae > Lissotriton > Lissotriton vulgaris. The sequence continues at coordinate 539,608 of NW_028250533.1, read as the reverse complement.
TGTATAGAAATGAAATTGTGCTAATTCAAAGTTTTAAGTAAATATAGTACCTAAAAGCACAAAGTGCCACTCACGGTCATCTGGTCATGCTAGACTGGAGGAAAGTCACAAGTTCAGGCCAACCACAATGAAGTGCCGGCCAGATACAGGGATCAGGTTATAGTATCTTGTGACCATGTGCAGTAGGACCCTTGTGGTCCTAAGAAGACCCGTTACAAAGTTATGTAATCAGTGAGGAGATATTTGGGTGTGTCTAAGTGTGATCCATAGTCTATAACGCAGTACGTTTACTTAACAGTTGCATAACGAAGAATAAAGATGTGTATTACAGAGCACTGTGTATGAGGTAATTGTCTGCATGCTCCAGATCTGGGGTTGTTCAATTACAATGAGTGGTTGATATGTGTCCCAAAGAAACAAGACTGCTCTCCCTGAGAGTTTTCTGAGATCCAGCAAACTGCTTGTGCATACCATGTGGGCCTGAAGAAGCAAGATATAGTTGGCCTACGTGGAATCAAAGCACTGCTCTAGCTCGTACAAGACCCTCAAAGAAGATGAAGGGCCTAAAGAGAAGCACCATCAAAGAGCCTGCCAGCAGCCAACTGGTAAGACCAAAGTAACATGACATGAGTAACAGAGAGCCATCATCAATACAAAACAGAAACACTAAAACACAGACAAAGCAGAGTACTACTGGAAACTCTGGTGAGGCGACTTGAGCACATGAGGGGGTTGTGCTTATGAAGCTATTGGTTCCTGCAGAAATTACCCAAAAGGCAGCCTCAGAAACTCAGCACAACTCAAAAGGTCTTCAAGTAATTGAAGTTCTCAAATGGCTGCAGAAAAGAATGCCAAATATGGTGCAGCCAAGTTCTTGAAACCACCCCCACAATTTGATACTGCCAAGAATATTGGCTCAAGATGGACTGCATGGATTGAAACATTCGATGACTTCATAGATGCTCTAGAAGGAGTAGATGACTAAAAAAGATCATCAAATACTTAAAGAACCTTGCAAGCAATGGTGTGAAATGTGTGACAAAGAAAATATCACAAGATGACAAAATCTTGTACTGTCAAATCATGAAAACGTTGGAAGCCAAGTTCAATCCAATGCTGAATGTCGACTATGAAAGAGACATTTTCAATCAGGCCAAACAACAAGCTGGTGAAACGATCAATGAGTTTGCTGAAAGACTTTGATTACCTCATTAAGCATTGCAAATTCAGTGAATTCAATAATGAAGATGTCATGTGTCTCAGAGTCAATAATAGTAACCTCTCTGATGCATTCAGACGACGCATGCTAAGTGAGACGGTCAGTCTAGGAAATGTATTCATGGCTGCGAGAACTCCGGAATGCGTATATTGACAGGCTGCTAAACTGGAAACTAGAGCAACCCAGAATGAATATGCATTTATCATGAAAAGTAAATAAAATCACAAAGTGGAGGCCCAGAATACAATGGCTCAGAAGAAAAAGAAATTGTGTTTCCGATATAGATTTTCATTCCAACACGAAGATAAATGTCCAACCATTTGACTGACATGCAAAGGCTCTGAGAGAAAAAAAAACATCTCATAACAGTTTGCAAAGCTAAAGAGAAACTAAGTCTGTCACGACAAGAAGAGAAAATAGGCGCCAGAAATTTAAAGAAGCAATCTAGCCAAGCAAATAAGGCTAAATGGCAATATCAATTGAGGCCAGTAGAGAAGTCATTTGTCATCAAAATCATCTTCTAAAAATTCTTCAGCATCATCATCAAGTGGCAGTGAAGAAGATGAGTGTGCAATGGTGATGTCAACCTCTAAAAACATGTACATGTAGGAATCGCTGTTGAAAAGAAGAAAACAAATAAAAGAGAGATCACCTTATGAAATGACCTGACTTATTTGGCCCATGCTCCAAGATCCCGCTAAAGGTGAATGGTTGCCCTAGAACTTTCTTTGTGGACAGTGGAGCATCAATCAATATCATGCTGGCAGAAAAATACAACAAACTGTCTCCGGTACCACGTCTAACGCCATCAAAAACAAAGGTGCTCATGTGGGCTGCTTCTATGCTATTACAAAAAGGGTCATTTGTTGCAACCAATAGGCATAAGAAAACAACAGTACAACCACCAATTCATGTTCTGCATGGTGCTTCATTGAGTATATGTCTACAGCTGGTGACATGGGACTGATATCCTTTAACTACAACCTCAATGCACATTCTGAAATAGTAAGTCAAGTCCCATCATTATTTCATGGACTAGGTAAACTTTAGACAATGAAGGTGCAACTTTACATTAATGAGGACATTCATCCTATTGCTCCGCGACACCTTTGGATTGTTTTTCATTTACTGGAGGCCATTGACAACTGGAAACATTATTAAATCCTGACATCATTGAGTGCACTGCTAGTCTGATGCCATGAATTTCCACCATAGTGGTAGTGCCAAAGAGGACAGTTGAGGTGAGGACGCATTTGTGGTGATATGCGCCAGGCCAACAAAGCAATCGAGAAAGAAAGACATCAGATCCACACATAGCAGATATGATTACACAGCTGAATGGCGCCAAAGTCTTTTTCCTTTTTGATTTTGAACAAAGCATAACGTCAGCTAGAGCGGGAAGTGTAACACAGGTGCATTACTACTTTTTTAACTCATGTTAGTTTGTTCAGATACAAAAGTAGTGGTGGGAGGTAAACTCCGCTCCGCCAGTGGTCTTCACAGAGTTTTGTAACTCCGCACTCCGCTTGGAGGGCGGAGTTTGGTAAAAACTCTGCCAATGGCATTTACCAGCACCCACCACTATTTTATATGATGTATGCACAGTTTTTTAACCTTTACATGTCTGCCTGTTGCCATTTATTAGTGTCCATTATTGTGTATTATGGGAGCTTAGCAAGTTAGTCAGTGCCCCAGTAGCACAAGACACTGTCTGCCTAAAATTAGAGTGGGGGTGACTTGCGCAACTGACAAAACATTATCTAGTCAAAGTTTTACAAGGTATTGCATTTATGCATGTAATCGTGCGCAGTGCACCTCCTCACAAGCAACTACAACCCACAGACTTCCAAAAATCTGCTTCTGCCTTGGTCCGCCCATTACATAGATTGACTTTTCTGCTGCACAATTGGAAATCCAACTAAAAGGACAGACCTAGAAAAGAAAAAAATCCCTTGCTTGTGTTGGGGGCCAGGGTGTGTTATTGTAAACATACCCCTTGCAGCTCTATTGCAGCCCTATATTCTTGAGCATTCTTTTTTCAGCACTGACAGACAGCAATGTGACTTTCGGGCAGACCCCATAAGGATGCAGGCACAAGAGGGGTAAGTAAACAAGGGAATTATGTCTTGTGTGCCAGAGAGTATCGGGCTGTGTTACACAGCCTTGCCATTGCAGATTTTCAAGCACTGTGCCCCCTGATAGTCTCATGGGCTTCGCCGCTGTGTGAAGGAGTGCAGTGTCAATGTGCAGCGGCTACAGTGAAGAGAACTGGTGTATTTGTGGCACGAGGAGGCTAAAGAAGCCCTTCGTTCCCGCAAGGGGCTTGAGGGAGGTTGAGGGTGTTAGAAAAAAGGTAAGGAATAAATAAAATTTTCAAACAGAAATATTCAGTGATGTTTTTTGTTGACATAAAACATGGCTCATGGACGGCTGCGTGCCTGATAAATTTTACATCTAAATTAAGTGTTCAATTTGAGTGGTAAAAACCAATATGTTTCTCTAATGGGCTGTCAAAAATAATGTGCTGCGTTTGTCTTCAAGGGGGTGTGGGAAGGTGTTTTATAAAGTATCTCTCACAAGTGTAGTAATTTCATTTTGCAGAGGATTGGTCTCCACTACATGAATACCTTTAAAGGGGCCATTCAGTGTAGACAAAACACTGTAGGGGTGGGTGAGTGGAGCAACTCTGCTAGCTCTCAGAACTACCTGGAATTCCACTGAGTTTTTAGCAAATTAATGGAATTCCACGTGGTATAACTCCATGAGCTCCATCCACCTCTATACAAAAAAATCCCAGTTTTTGTGTGCTGTTAGCTGCAAAAATCTTTCAGGATGTTATTTGCCAAATAATTCAACCTGTCACCCATGATTTTAATCACAGTGAGGATATATTAGTGTTTGGGGCCACAAAAAAGGAACATGGCAAAGTTCTTACGCAAGTGTGTTGTTTTCTCGCTGATGCAGGTCACACGTTAAATGCAGAAAAGTGGTAATTTCACAAAACCAAACTCAAATACTTTGGGCAGATTTTCTCTGAAGAGTGAATGAAACTTGGCCCTGATAAAGTACAAGCATACTCATCCACCTGCCCCACAAGATGTTACTATGCTGTGCGATCCTTCTTAGGTATTGCCAGCTATTGCTCCAGGTACATTCGTACTTTTGCCATGGTGAGTGCCCTATTGCGTGAGTTAACAAGGAAGAATGTTCCCTTCCAATGGTACTCTGAATGTGATCAAAGTTTCAACAAAATCAAACACACAATTGAAACTGCAACTGATATGCTTATTTTTGACCAAGGTTACGTAATGAGATTGGTGTAGACGCAAGCCTAGTGGTGTTAGGCTCAATTCTTGGATTTCAACATGCTCAGAGACACATTGTAGCCTAAGCCAGGCGAAGTCTATCTCAGACTGAACATGTCTATTCTCGCCCAGAAACAAGAACATGGCTGTAACATGGACTCATGAGCATTTTCATGTATTTCTGTAAGGAAAGCATTTCACCCTTGTGATTTATTGGCATACTGAAGAAAGTGGAATTGATCTCAAGTCAGCTTTTGGGCCCAGCGCTTCATGTCAATCGGTCAACTCCCCATTCCACAACAAGTGAAAGAACTGCCTTCTTGCTGTCTGAGGGAGCCATTGGGACAAGGCTACCACAATGGACAACAAGTCAAATTCTAGACACTGTTAAGATTTGTGTCATGGACATGCAAAAGAAAGATAAAGTCCTAAACAGGTAAGCGCAGATGCGCTAGGGATATGTTTTTTGAAGAAGAGACTGAGTCTTAGCCAAGCAAAAACGGAAATGCAATACTGATACTCTGATGAAGATCCATTGAGAGTCGTGATAAATAAAGGATATATAGCGACCGTTCAATATCCCAGAAAGTCCATTATACGAGACTCAACTAATTTCAAACATTTGCCATAATGTTCTTACGCTCCAGACAAATGAGTGAAACAAGCCAGCCTTACTGCCCAAGTCAAGCATCTGAGCCTACAGCTATGATGCCAGATGACGGGGCAACTCCTTCACCTTGTACGTCTTGATCTGGCAGATTGGTGCAAGCCCCTTGATGACTCGTTGAGGATTTCTAATGTATATATGCACTGAAGAATTGGTCTGAGGGTCCTATTGTTATACCTGGTGCCAGGTTTGAAATGGCAGAAACTTTCTGGAGTTTTCCCCCCACAGATGGTTCTTAAATTTCCTTCCTCTCTACCCTGGCACCAAAGGGTCTGGGGTTACAATAGGCTAGTGTGTGTTGCTTATGAGTGTCCTGAGGCAGCTCCTTTGAAATCTAAGTGGGAAAGGGAACAAGCTCCGGCCCACACATCTTGGCAGGATGATCCACTTGCCAAATCCCAGTCCATTTTTATGTCGATGACTGGGAGGAATACACAAAGATCACTTGTCATGCTAATCACTGTTATGTGACCTAGGACACAAGCTGCAGTGGAGAAAAATGGCAACTTTCTAAAAATTGAATTTTCAGAATTATGACTTAAAACCTGACTTTATCAATGAAGAGGTTTTTATATTACATTTCTTTTGACACCAAACATGATATTTCTACCTGTTCCCAAACAAGTTATCACTTATTAAATGTAATAGGTAACTTAGGGCCAGATGTACAACCATTGTGATTTGCGAGTCGCAAATTGCGATAAATTGCGAGTCGCAATTTGCGAGTCGCAAATCACAATGTACAACAGTGCCTTAGACACTGTTTGCGATTCCAAATTGGGTCGCAAATTGCATTCCTCGTCAATATTAATGAGGCACTCACAATATGCGACCCCACAGGGAAGGGCTGGCCCTCCCAGGTATGGTGGCCTGCTGGGCTCAGCAGACTTCCATGTCTGGGACAGCTTTTAAATAAAGCAGTTTTTTTTAAACACAGTCCATTTTCCTCAACGGAAAACCAGATGCATTTAAAAAGAAAAATGAAACGTTTTTGTTTCATTTTTTAAGGGCAGGTAGTGGTCCCTGGGACCACTGCCTGCCCCTAAAATATATTTTCCCCTGCATTCACAAAGGGGATGGAGTGCCCTGGGGACCCCTTCCTTTTTTAGAGTGCTTTACCACCCTTCTGAGGTAGGTGGTAAACTGCAACTGTTTTGCGACTTCAATTGCGGTCACAGAAAAAAGTCCTACATAGGGCTCAGACTCACTAATAGGAAGGGACACCCTCGGAACGCCTCTTCCTAATAGCAAGTCGCTAATCATATTTAGCGAGTCGCAAATAAATTGCAACTCGCTAAATAGAGTTAGTGGATGGCCCTTTTGTATTTTGCATGTGCAAACAGGTCGCAAACCTGTTTGCGCATGCAAAATAGGGTTGTACATCTGGCCCTTAATGTTATCTATCGTATGGGAAAGGGAGGTCTCACAGTATTGAGAAAATAATTAAAGAGGTTTTCACAACCAGGACAAGCAAAACTTACAGGTCAATGTCACACTTATTAAATACAATGCACCCTGTCCTATAAGCTGTTTAGGGCCTACCTTAAGGGTGACTTATATGTATTAAAAAGGGTGTTTAAGATCTGGCAAGGGCTTTATTTTGCCAAGTCGAATTAGGAAGTTTATAACTGCAGACAGGCTGAATTGGCAAACCTGAGTAATATTTTAAAATACTACTTAAATGGGTGGCACAAAAAGTGCTGCAAGCCCACTAGTAGCTCTTAAGTTACAGGTCCTAGGTACATGTACATGTATTTAGCGTAAAGCTTAGTTGGCCTTGGATCTACCATATTATCCATATACTTCATACCCATGGTGAATCGAAGGTGTATATTATATGTATGTTTATAAGCACAACCACCTAATACTCAATAACCGTGTATTGTGCAATGTCCTGCTGATTCCGGGTCACCTATGTTTGTTATCTATATATTATATTTCTCCTTTATACATATTGACACATTTCAAATGCTTGTATACTACATCATCTGCTTATGTTTTATACTGTATACTGTAAAAAGCTCTGATACCCTCGTGGGTCACGTTCGCGCTATATAAAACTTTATAAATAAATAAATAACATGTTGTAACACTTTGCTAGGAACTTATAAGTAAATTAAATCTGCCAATTAGGTGTTAGTCAATTTTGCCATGTTTTAGGGAACGATCACGAGTACTTAAGTCGTGATCAACAGTGGTAAAGTGCACAGTGTCCTAACGCCAACAAAATTAATTTCAACAAACAGAAGGGGGTAGGTCAAATGTTTGTGAGAAGGGGACCCTAAGGCTGAATAGTCTCACATACTTTCAGAAATCAAAGGATTTTTCATTACTACCCAACTCAAAGCAGGTCCAAGGAGTGCACGCTAGCCATATTTGGGTGAAGCAGCTTTAGGCAAATAACTATGTGCAACTATTAACCAGTAGATAGCATGAATTAAGTTCCTCCACATTGTTGTAAGGAGTTCTTCGTTACATACGCAGATGTATGTAACAATACAGGAAGCCTCTCAAAGATAGTAGCCAACACAGATCAAATACGGCCTGCCCCTTTGGTACCAGAGACTATTATGTTATCTAACTCAAAGTTACTAATGCAGAAGATTAGGTTTTGGGCCAGTATCGACTCTGCATAAACCTTTATAGGGTACTAGCAGCCCACCCCAACGTTGTCCGGGGGCAATGAGGCTTCAGGGCCAACCGCTCGCCCAGGCCCCCGCCCGCCCCGACATTGTCCGTGTCCCGGAGCCACCTCCCGCCCCCGGCCCCCTCCCGCCCGACATTTTACGTGTTGCTCTGCGTTACCTGAGCCGGCCCTCCTGACTTCACCGCCGCTCGTCACCACTTCTCCCCGCCTGCCCGCAGCTCCCCCTCATCATCACGAACGTCGCAGCCAGCGCTACGTCGCGGCCGGCGCTACTTCCAGGGGACTACTTTTTTTTAAGTTACATTTTTAAATTTACGTTTAATTTTTATTTTATATAGCCTATGTCCATCTGCACACCCTGAAATTTTCAATGATGTATCTGGTGTGTGTATTGGCGCTGTGGTTCCCGAGTTTACCTGGCTCAAAAGTTTGTGTTCTCTCTTTATGATAGTAGTATAGATTTCCATGCAAACACCACTGAGGTTTTTCTGCTGTGTTTCTTTTCTTGACATTCCACATCAACACTCCATACAATAAATTCTGCCACATCTCATTTCACATATTTATTTCAAAACTAATTTTTGTCCGAAATGTTTTTTGGTGCCTTGATTCATGGTTATTTTCTTAATATTATTCTCTACTATATTTCCCATTTTGTGTAGGCCTCAAGTTCTTTGATCTCCATGAAAGTGGGCCACACAAGTCTTTGATGGCTCTGGATATGGGCAGGAACCTAAAAATCCAGTGGAAGAAGCACGGCCACCCCTTTGTAACTGTGAGTTGGTACACTGTTAAGAATCACGCTTACCTGCCTCGCGAGATCGACTTGGTGTCTGGCGATGCACACACCGCCCTTGTTATAACTTTTGGGCAGCATTTCAGGCCCTTCCCAATCGCCATCTTTATCAGGCGTGCTATCAATGTCCGCAAAGCTGTGCTACGTCTCCTGATCAGAAGTCCAGACACGAAGGTCATCGTGAAACTGGAAAATACCAGAGAAAAGAACCCCGATGTAGAACGGTTCAGTGACTTTCATGGCTACCTCCAGAACCTCGCATTGTCTTTCATCTTTCAAGATATGAACGTTGGCATCATCGACGCTTGGGACATGACCACTGCTTATGGTGCGTACAGTGTTCATCCACCCAAGGATGTCATAGCGAGCCAGGTCAATATGTTTCTCACCTACATTTGCTGACAGATCTCCTTAAGGTGGACAGATAGTGTCTAAACCAAGTGCATTTGGAGTGTACATGGACTCGCAGCAGGATGGATTTTTTACTTCCGTTTTAACTATCGTCATGCATGTTCATTATGAGATGGATTTAGCAAACACTATGAGATGTACCATGTAAAAGGTTTTGTGGAAACCTTGTTGCAATTTCTCTGCTGCAATGGCTGATTCAAGTAAACAGTTTTATATTGGCAGTATTTGAGTTTGTCAGTGGTGAAAACAGTCAACATTTAAATTTGGTCTGCAAAATTGTATATTTCAATTTGTATTTGCAACAATGAAAACATCTTTTTATGACCCAATGGAATACTAACACAATGCACAATTAGACATTTTAATACCACTGACATTATTTTACAAATGATAACTTCAAGCGCAACTCACAAATCTACTGATGGGGCCACATATTTTATTGACAGTTTTGACCCCAACCTCAATAAATAATAATATTATTTACTACATTAAAAATCTTTTTTTTTTATACCTTTATTTTTCAGTTTGTGTTGGTGCAAAGGATACATACATGCGAATCCGTTCACTATTAATTACAATATCATTGTCGCAATCAGGAAACAGTCTTTTAACATTGCAATATTGATGTGCCTATCATGGCTGGGATGAATAAATCAGTAATTCAATAACATTGTCTTCCAGAAGTCAGACCTCCCAACATAGTCAAACATTATAGGCCATACATTCTGGACTTGCCATGTCTGTCGAGAGGTACCTGATTCTAAGTGAGCCGAAGGATTGAAGCTCATTGCCCCACTCCCTCCGAACAATACCATGCTCCAGTTGAGAGCTGGAAGCTCGACTCAGACCCTCCACATAGGTACGATATGGGCCCCACATGTCTTTAGGACGGGAAGAACAGCGCATTACGCTGGCATAGATCTCAGTATTAATATTACAGTAAGCCAAGCTGCTCATCCAACCCTGTACTGTAGTGCTGCGGATTTGCGGCGCCAATGTATTGCTACCTCCCGCTTTACAGTAACAGACCGAGTGATGCAAACTGTCTGACCCCTTAGGGGAAGTTAACCGTGTGTCCCAATAAGGCCACTTCTGGAGTTGGAATAAGGGGCAGGTTGATCATTTCCCCTAGAGTGTTGTGTATGCGTTCCCAGTATGACTGTAGCATAGGACATATCCATGTAAGATGTGCAAAGTCAGTCTGAGGTGCTGTGCATTTCTGGCAGTTATGTGGTCTGGATGGATCTATTCTGTGCGCTTTAGTAGGAGTGAAGTAAACTCAAGGTAAACATTTGAAATGAAGAAGCTTGTGCTTGCTGTTGAGTGAGATTTCTTTTGTGACTGCACAGCACTTGGCCCACTGATCATGGGTTATCGAGCGGCCCAAGTCTATCTCCCAGTCATTGCGGACCTTGTTGTTGTTTACAGGCCTCATACTAGCATATGTTTTATACAATTTAGAAATTAGTTGTGCACTATTTGTGCTCTCAATTATCATGGTAAGAGGGGGGAACAACTCTGGTTCGATAGGGAAATTAGGCAGAATGGCGCGCAAAGCGAACATGATGCAACCTAGGACAAATCTATCCAGAAAGCTTTTGTCTTTGAAAAGGGCATTGTCCGCAAGCGAGAAGATGTGGCCCCCGAAATATAAATCGCCAAGATTGGAAATATCGAATGTTGTCAAAGTGCGCTGTACCAGTCGTTCACCTGAGATCAGGAGCCAGTGAGCATTTGGAATGGGTAAGGCAGAAGAATCTAATGTTGTGGCGCCGGTCAACCGTCTCAATTTATCCCATGCCCAACTTGTAGAGGAAACAGTTTGTATGTCATGAGGGTCCCTAGGGACGCCCTTGGGCATGACAGTGGATAACCGCTCCGGCAGAACAAAGTCAGCTTCAGGCTGAAGAAATGGTATCCTGGCGTCTTTATGAAACCGTACATGGGTGAAGCAGCATTGGGCCACCAGATAGTACAGTTGTAAATCTGGGACACCATACCCCTATCTGTCATATGGTAGTGTGAGCACTGACCACCGAACATGTGCCTACTTCCCTCCCCAGACCAATCATGTCAGGAGTGGGCATAATGTCTGAATAAAACCATTTGTGAGGGTTATGGGGATATTGTTTAAAATTTATAAGAATTTGGGAAGTACCTCCATCTTTAGGATCGCCACTTGGCCCGCAATCGATAAAGGCAATCTCAGCCATCTTCCACCTGTGTTTCAAGTGTGCAAATAGCCTTTCCATAGGTTAAGCAGATGATCTGTGCCGTGTCTAGGTGGACATGGATCCCCATATATTTGACCGAGTCCATGCACCATTCAAGTGGACATTCGCACTCCCATGGCTTCGCACTCGAAGTTAAAGGGAAAATTACTGATTTGTGCCAATTGATGCCTAGGCCATAGAAACGGCAGAATCTGAGAATTTCTCTGATGATTGGTTCTAAATTTACCTGGGGTTCCCTGACATAGAGGATCATGTCATCCGCGTAGAGCGAGACCAGGAGAGAGCCAGTGTAGAATTGTAACCCCCGCTGCAAATGTCACTCCTGAAAATATCGAATTAACAGATCCATGGCCAGGATGAACATTAGAGCGGACAGGGAACAGCCCTGGTGGGTACCGCTGAAAAGCTTGAAGGGTCGGCAGAGGGTGCCATTCAAGCAAGTCTCGCCATGGGCTTGCTGTATAAAAATGCGGTGGTAGCAGTAAATACCATGAGCATGCCCATACGGCGCATTACTGAATAAAAAAGGGCCACTCCATGGAGTCGAAGGCCTTCTCCGCTTCTAGAAGGATTGCCGCTGCAGGGACCTCAGGATTAATCCTGTGGAGTACTACAAAGAGTGTTCCTAGATTAAGCGAGGTGGACCAGTGAGGGACGAAGCCAGACTGGGACGGAGATGTTATAAACTCCATTAATTGGGACAGGGGATTAGCGATGACCTTGGCTAAGATTTTATAGTCCAAATTTAGGAGGGACAGAGGTCTGTATGATCCACACAACGTTGGATCTTTACCAGGTTTGGGGAGCAGGATGATAACTGCCTCGCAAAGTGTGGGGGAAGGCATTTGTTTCTCTAGGGCCTCCACGTATACCTCGATCAACTGAGGTGCGAGCAGGTCCTTGTATTCCCTATAGAACTCTCCCGTAAAGCTGTCTAACCCAGGGGCTGAAGGGCTGAGGAGGATGTCGATGGCTCCAAGCACATCCGCAACGGAAATGGGTTCTACTAAAAAATCTTGCATGTGCTTTTCGAGGTTTACCAGTGCGATCTCGGACAGACATTTTTTCTGTGCTGCGTGGTCACTCCCTAATTTAGTGGTGTGTAGTGCCAAGAAATAGTCCAGGAATTCATTACGAATTTCCAATGTGGAGGTGAGAGTTCAATTGGTAGCAGAGTGCACCTCAGTGATGTAGGCTTTGCTGTACGGCGGCCTCAGCATCTGCGTCATTACCCCACCATGCCGTTCACCCTCTCCGTATCGCTGAGATGTCTGATATTTACCTAAATACAATATCTCCCGGTCTGCAGTTTCCTTGTATTCAGCCAGAAGGACCAGGCGGTGTTCCTCCTCAGCAGAGTTTATTGAATGAATAGTAGCACCATCCATTGCCGCAAGGTCTCATTTAATGCGTGATAACGTGTTTCGGAGATCGTTGAGTACCCCAGCATGTTTGGCAATACAAGCCCCCCAGACAACGGCCTTAAAACCCTCCCATAGGGCTGCCCAGGAGTCTACTGAGCCGGTGTTAATTGTGAAGTATTCCTCAGTAGCTTTGCATATTTCTGCCTTAAAGGTCATCATTGAGGGTGTGGCTCAGGAAGCGCCATTGTCGTTTAAATCCCTCGAGGTAAGGGATGTTCAGGTGTAGCAGCACAGAGGAGTAATAGGAGTATGTCAGAGGAAGAGTCTCAAGTGCTCGTAACCAGCCAGGATCATCCTGGGAAATTAGCCAAAAATCTATTCTAGTCCAGGTGTTGTGCTGGCCTGAGTAATGTGTGTTGTCTATAAGAGTAGGATTGCGCTTACACCAAATATCTAGAAGTGAAAACTGTTCACAGAGGTCTAAAAGGGCGAGGCACGCACGTGGTTTAGTGTTGTGAGATGTGGAAGTGCTATCCAACCAGGGGTCCAGGAGCAAGTTGGAATCCCTTCCCACCAATAGTAACTGCGCCTCTAACTTCGCCAGTTGGGCGTTCAAAGTGTGAAACAAGTCTGGGGAATCAGTGTTCGGGGCATACACGCACACCAGGGCAGCGCTGTAACCTATCAGAGACCCCGTGACAATTATGTATATACCCTAGCCATCCCGCACAACAGAACCAAGACTAAAGGGGACCCTTTTATGAATAAGAATGGTCGTACCCCTGACATAGATGCTAAAATTGGCAAAGTATCTATGTGCGCCCCACCTGGCAACAAAGCGTGCCATGTCAGTTCTGGGCAGGTGTGTCTCCTGCAAGTAGGTGATGTCCACATTATGTCTCAGTAGATAGAGGATCACCTGCCTTCTCTTGCAAATGTCATTGAGACCTCTTACGTTCTAGGACACCAGGAACAGGCCAGAGGGGCACTCTATATTACCCAGCCTAGCCATTAGAAGAACGTGTCAAACTTGCCTTCAGAAAGGTAGCAACAAAAAAAAAGAATTTGCGACAGTGAACATTTCTGCAAATAATACAAAATGTATAGGCAATCACTATCAACCCCCCACCCCCTAATCAGCCTCACCCCAACCAGAGCGAGGACAATCCCAAACAAAAGGCAGCACATGAAGTACAAATTGACTTTATACTTAAATGACGATCCCCAAGAACAGTACCCCAGTACGAGCGAGAACAAACCCAAGAGATACACCATGGAGGGTGGTAACGCAAAGGCAATCAACCAGCTATTTGGAACAGCACAACAGGATGCATAACATTATCCCAGAAAAGTCTTACAGCAGCAACGCAGAAGCAGTGTTGCAATGCCAACCAGTGCCGGACCTGGAGAAGAGGTCTGCACTAAGGTCCGAGCCACTATGTGGGGGAGAGGGACCCCCTCTGCCCCCGAGGCCTGATTGTTATTTTGTTTGTAAACCTGGCAAAATTCCTGGACCTCAGTAGGAGTGTCAAAAATGCGAGCCCTGCCTCCCACATCAACTTTTAATCTGGCGGGGGGCAGCATACCTTATTTAAAACCCAGGTTCCTGAGGGTGGCCTTAACCTCATTTTAATTGTGACGGGCATCCTGTACCATTACAGTGAAGTCTGGATAAAAGGACAATTTAGAGCCCTGCCAAACAGCGTCCCCACGCTCTCTAGGAAGACTCAGGGTCAAGTCTCGGTCGCGAAAGTTCATAATACGTGCAATGATGGGTCTGGACAGGAACCCAGGATTTGGCCGAGGCTCCAACGATCTGTGCACTCTCTCTACCACAAAGCCGGAGGTGAATGACTCCTTGCCAAACAGATCAGATAGCAGAGTTTAAACAAAATGGTCCACGCGGTCAGTGGCGGCAGTCTCTTGAACGCCCAGGATGTGGATGTGGATGTTGCACCGACTGCAAGCTTTGAGGTCTTCATTTTTGCTTGCCACATCTTTGAGGATACGCTCGACACACTCCAATCTTTTTATGGATTGAGCAGTTCCATTCTCAATGTCCGAAATACATGCCTCTGCCACATTGAGTCTTCTGTATATCTATATACCTATATCTTGGCCCCTAAGCTTTCAAGATTTTTGTCAAGCAAATCAAATCCACTGTCTCGCGCCTTGAAGCCAGCCCTCATTTCCTGGAGCATGGAGGTGGACACAAAGGGAGAGTCAGCTGTGTGTTCAGTGCCATGTGCGCCTTCCGCCATGCTGGTGCTATCCAATGGGGCCCTGTCTAAAAGCTTTTCAAAGGGGACTGTCTGTTGTTTGGGGTCTTCACAGCCCATGCTGCAGAGAAGCAGAACAGATCATGAAGTGGGACAGCAGATCTCCAGATATTGCTACGGGATCACTGTGCCAGGCTACCACGCAACCACCAAACAGCAAAGGAGGCAGAGCTAGGGTGTAGGGATCCAAGGGAAGGAGCTGAGTCTGCAAACATGCGGTGGATATGCAATAGTTTGTGTGTGCAGGGGGCAAGAATAAGAAACCAGTGTCTAGCTCCAGTGAGGAAGTTTGTACGGGCCTGCACTAGCCTGTCTGTTGCGGCCTCTCTACAGAGCCGAAGATCACCTGATGAATCAGGAGCCCAGGGTGTATTTTCGCAGTATTCTCTTAGCCAATGTACCAGCTCTGTGACCTGGTGAGTGCTGTCGCAGCCTAGACCAGGCGCACCACGAGGAGGGAGCCCCGCAGAGCAGCGTGCAATTTCTCAGCTACGCATGTCATCCCAGCACCGGTATATGCTGCAGGGGGCCAGCAATTTGGCAGTGGGTATGTTCTCGGGGTTCAGGTGTTAATACCCATGGCCGATCCGGATATGTCCAGAGGCAGTCCGATGCCCTGCTTACGCTGTGTTTTAGGAGCCGAATGGGTGCAGCCTTTCTTCTTCCACTACCGGGCACAGCAGGCGGCAGGCCCTTTCCAGCCTATCCCCCCGTCTTCCGCCTCAACGCGCCGGATGGGCTCCATTTAAACTTGCAGGTGGGCCCTGTCCCCCACCTGTGCCCAGGATTTTAAGGAGCATGAGCAGCCGAGACCCGGAGCAGCCAGACACGGCCGCTCCCATCCCAAGCACTACGGGGTCAGGGGCGAAAGATGCACTGCCACCCTGCTACCACCGGTCACACACCACCATCACGGGCCTGCTTTCCTCAGTCTGCCGCATCTCGGAGTCCTCCGGCCTGCTAGTGCAGTAATGGCGCAGGATTGTGCCTCTGTAGGCCTTGCCTCTCAGCCCCTCCCATAGCCGAATCTCCAGTTCAAGGGCTCCCCAACGACCTGTGCTCAGACCATCTAGGGCAGGATATGCATGTCACGGGGCATTGTTATAGCTGTAATCAATAGATATCGACAATGAGCTGGAGTGCCAGGCGGAGCTTCAATGCCAGGCGGCCAGCATAGTCGCTGGCTTGGCCACGCCCCACCACATAAAAAATTCTTATTGGTAATTACACAGAAACAATTTTGGAAGCTTTTTGTTCATGCAGCTCAACCGCTATCCATGCATAATAATTAAAGTTTGCAAAGAAGTATACCGTTATGGTGATGATAAAGGAATTGGGTCTTATTAAAAGCATGGATGCAACTTAACTAGTAGTCACAGTGAACTGCAATAGTGGCAATAGCCCTTTTGAGTGTTCCACACCAACCCAGACACAATAATGGAATCAGGTATTTGCAATGCATTTGATAGTTGTCCCCGCTAATCAAACATACCAAGGTTTTGTCTCAGTGAACAGACTCTCTAAGCAAGCATGAGACAGTGTTTAGGGTGTTAAAAATCATGAAGGCCTGTATATTAGTTTGTGCACACTGTTCCTTACTATGTGACCAGCATGTGTGTCTGTACCATGGAATGTCACTCTTCTGACACCATTTTGCCTTTTAGCACAACATCAGGCACACCAATCTTATTTGCTATAGACAAGCACACACACACTCTTTCATCAAAAGACTCACTAGATGCCTTTACTATGAATGCCTTTACCACACATGCTTTTACTACGCAGATCCCTTTACCAAGCAAATGCCTTTACAACGCATTTTAATTTAGTATTACTTTTATAATGTACTCCTTACTTTCCTTTACAACTTCCCATCCCTAAACCCTAAAAGAAGTTGTAGACCAACACATGTGTCTTAACCACGCATTTCTTTACCAGGCTAGTCTTTACAAGGATATTTCGTAGGAAAAGTGCTGGACTTTGGAACAGTATAATTTACTATTTCAACTCCAGTCCCCGCAACAATAGGGTAAGCATTTGACTTTAAAGTCCAACATTGCTTTAGCTAAGTGATGTTTCTGTAACAACATGTATTGTATAGGAATGCAGTACAGGCTACGTTCTCTCTAGTAAAGTCTGGGTCTTATGTCCAGTAACCCACCAAAAAATTAAGGTATGTTGTCCACGCTACAGCTGAAGGCGCTCTACCTAGGCCGGGGCTCAGCATGCAACCACAGCCCCCGCCGAGGCTCGCAAGGAAGCACCTTCCATTCATAAAAGCACTTGAGTGCTATTCTTGGCTGGAGGTCCTCCTCGCTATTAACAGCCCACCCCACACAGGCAGGGAAGGAGGAGGGGTTCCTTATCCAGCTTGCTCGCTCTGGCCCTGTGGTCTCCCGTCTCGTATTTGCGAATCCCCTGCCCAAACTGCCTGGGACACTTCTTGGAAGGCAGAAGACAAAGGTCATCTCATCATTAATATCCTTCTATTATTATACCAAGAGCACCCCCTATCCCCATGTGGGGGTTGTGAAATGTAAAGGAGATGGGGTGTGGGTGAAAAAAGAGGTTGCAGAGAGTCGTGAGGATGCTGGAACACAAATGACATAACATGAACCTAAGCTGGCTGCGCTACAGATGTTTTTCAATGCACTGGTGGTGCAAACGCACTTGCCGAACACCTACAATTTTCACACCATGAGGTGGGGAGAGCAAGCTACATAAAGACGTACCTGATCACACGTTCATGGATGAGAGAAGTTGTGTAGCATGGCCTTCTGTAACTTTTATAGAGGAGGTGACTTAAAAAGATATAAACTTCTTCTTCCTACCATAGTCAGTACTGATGTTGTTCAGATAAAAGTCATCCTAAAGTTACACCTTTAGAGCGGAATAGACTATACCAGACTACACCTGCTCCACTTCCCCCCACCCTGAGCCAGGCAAAAACCTCAGGCAGTTCTAAAAATTACTCAGACTCCCCCCATCCAGACCCCTAAAACTGGCCGCCAGCCCTAAAAACAACCTCCTTCCCCCACAACCCAGCCCCAGACCCACTTACAAAGCCTTCCTCTTCCCATCCATCGTATTCCTCTCCCCGCCCATCCGCTCTGCAACTAGACAGCTGACTGCCTTAACCATGCATATGTGGTTAAGAGGTATGTGTGGTTAAAGCATATGTGTGGTTTAGTATACAGCAGGTACTGGGCACACGTGTGGTAAAGACAAAATTGGTAGTACAGTGGTTTGAGACAAAACAGTGGACACCGGAAAAGGCAGTATAAGAAACTTTGTATAGGTCTTTTATTCTTTCTGTATTAACAAACACCAGCAGACACGTGTTTCATCAACGGGGAAGCACCTGTGACTCATCAGGGCTGTGATTCAGAAAAGGGGGTGGTGATGAACAGAGTGTCTGAATTAAGCAGACCACTCTTACCCAGTCCAAAGATCAGGGCTTGATCCATCACCGTTTTTTAGCTCACTGCAGCCATCCCAGCTCAGAACTTGGCTATATGCAAATTAGTCTTACCCTGGCCCAGTGCATCATGGGAACAGGGCAGACCAAACTAGGCATCAGGGCTGTGAGCGGCGTGTGATCAGTTCAAGAGTCCGGAAATGGAGTGTTTGTCAAGACGATGTGGTGATCGACATCGGTGATGGGATATGCAAAGTTTTGAAGCTGCGATGCAGTCCGGTGCGACTGATGCAGGCTGTCGTAGAATGTCGAGGTTGCTCTGGGCCGTAATCTTGCAGAATAATCCTGAGAGATTAGGATTATTCTGACAGATTACAACTGATGAGTCACGGGTACTTCCCTGTTGATGAAACACGTGTCGGTTGGCCTTTGTTAATACAGAAAGAATAAAAGACCTATATAAAGTTTCTTATACTGCCTTTTCAGGTGTCCACTGTTTTGTCTCAAACCACTGTACTACCAATTTTGTCTTTACCACACGTGTGCCCAGTACCAGCTGTATATTTTGTATGGTGTTCAGGCATCCTTTGTCTGACCATTTCTAAGAGGCTTCAGGGTTTTCTTCTATACTGGCAGCACCGTCCAAACGCAACTCACAACTTGTCCATCACCACAAACTACTAGTGCACTGCATGAGCGCCCCATACTGTACAAACCTAAACCCTTAGCCGAACCCTCAATCATATGTGTTGTAGGAGAGTAGGGTCTGCTATCCTATGGTCACCCCAAATTTTTGCTTTTTGCTTCACTGGTTTATGACTTAATGTGGCTGTGGGCCTACTAATCAGACCCACAGCCTGCTGTTCTCTCTCTTAATTACTGCCAATGCACTCTAGGTGCATTTCGAATTGGAACTGGTTCACCTTATTGGCCCCTGTAACAGTGTACCCTAGGTACCCAGGGCATAGGTGCATCCAAGGCCTACCAGGGGCTGCAGCATGTATTGTGCCACCCCTGGCCTGGCCTCCATATTTGAAACAACTGGCTGATCACTCAGCTGGGGTAAGTTGGTGTAATCACCTCTTACTTAGATATAATATCCCTATATCTAACCTTAACTGGACACATATGTTCTTATCAGCCACTCCTATGGAAGGCTTCATCAATCCTGGAGGCAGAGTGCTTGGAAATATGTGAGATGGTGCTCTAGCATGAGCTGAGCCTGTCTGCAGCTGTCGGGAACCACTCCCTTAGCTGTTCCGGGATATTGCCATACCATATACTCTTAAGTGCATTATAAACCTCGCGGTTATATGCTAACTTTGGTTTGGCTTTATCAAAACATGTCGAGTAAGGTGTCATATGATTTGGAATACTATCCCCTCGACAGTTCTGTTGACGGGGATAGCATTCCACCCTTCTAGAGGGACACGACATGTGTGTAGCCTTAACCCCGGTTAAAGTTAACCAGAGCCTCAGCATCACAAAATGGACGCTGCCACCACAGACACAAGTCTGACCTCCTGCTGCTGGGAGTCCTTCCAGCGAGGGAGGCTTGGACAAAGGGTTTCCTGCCTTGGAAGGTGCGAGCACCAACCCAGACAGGATTTTGTGTATTGGGTAGGACAGGGCTGAATAGAAACAGACATGACCGGGGCACACAAGGTGTCCCCGTGCATAAGCCAGTCCAAACCGGTCCTGGGACTTTCCAGACCCAGGGCTGGCGAGGAGCTGGACAAAGAAAAGGGGGTGTAACCGCCCCCCTTCCTGGTCCCACCCAGAGGAGGGACCTAGCAGGTGATCCACCCCTCAGATTGGGAATAAGAGTGGGAGCAGTGCCATAGCACCTCAGATCATCCTGAATCAACTTTAAACGAAGAAGACGACTGGACTTCGACATTCTGCTGCACAGAAGACTGAAGAGCATCTCCCTTGTGGCCTAGGAGTGGCCACCCTGTGAACACAGGTACCCACCAGCAACACGATGTCTGCTTTGCCGCCGCCTCCCGCCGGAGCCGAAGCCCAGAGCCTGAAAAGACCCAGACTTCCAGACTTCTCACCGCCCGATCCACAGTCCCTGCAAAGAAGGGACCAGTGGAGGCACCGAGAGACGTGGGACCGGACCTCTTGGAAGACACCCGAAAAGCTGACTGCGCAGCATCAGAGGCACCCTCGACGATGTGCTTTGGGGACTGAGAACCCCTACCACCGAGCAGCTCATGCACCGAAGGTCAGCCCCCCAGCATCTCCACGATCTGCGTGGGGCCCTTTTGTATTGTGCCCCTTGACGCGCCATCCCGGCCACTAGCCACGTGGTCAGCGGCCATCTTGGCGACGAAACCGACAAACTACACTGCGGGTCTGGTTGCTCCAGACTTGCCCTCGCTCCTGCAAAAGGGAGCACCCGCTCTGACCTTGCTGGTTCGAGTGATAAGCCTTTTTTGATTCCTGCGTGGCTTGCATCAGCCAAGGCCTGTTTGCTTCAATCAAGTTGCCCACACCGCCAACAGCGAGAAGCCTGCGT
Source organism: Lissotriton vulgaris (assembly GCF_964263255.1). Lineage (NCBI taxonomy): Eukaryota > Metazoa > Chordata > Amphibia > Caudata > Salamandridae > Lissotriton > Lissotriton vulgaris. The sequence goes on along the minus strand of NW_028250533.1, from coordinate 518,744 downwards.
GGGACAGCTCGTGATTGACTCCTGGACGTCCTCGACCCCTCGTGTCCACGTGGCTGCAGAGAGAAGCTACACCTCATCGCCTGTTTGCACCCGACATCGCCTGGTTCCAATCTGGTTCCACGGTAGTCACTGGCTAGTGACTTTGAACATTAAAGCCTCTGCTTTCAGGTCTTCACAACTTCATATCCCCCCTTGGATCCACCGGAACTCTTCACATCGAGCCGCCTGCAGCATCTTCAGCTCCAAGCACCATCGACCAGCATGACGAAACCCAACACTACTTCGACCCTATGCACCCGCGTCCTGTGGGTGAGGTAACTCAGCAACGCCGGTGTTCCCACACTGGTACACACCTCTAGTGTCTGTGTCTTAAGTTTCAGCTTTCTAGGTCACTCGGAAGGTTCCTAACTAACTAACTTTATAACTTTTACGCACCATAGACATTGCATTGGTGAGTGTGTGCACTTTAAACACTGCACCCGAGTCCCGCGGGCCTTTCCCGACTTAGTCACTGCTAGTCCCGATCAGCTCCAGCGATTCCCAAGGCCCTAGGAATATTTCCTTTTCGTTTGGTATCTCTTATACCACTTTCTTAGTATATGGTTAGGTGGCCCCTAGGGCTCATCCATATTGTGCAACCTTTGTGTATTTTAAACTGTGTTTTGTTTAACGCTTGTGTTTCTGTGCTCATAAAGAGTTCAGGGGATATTTGTAGTTAATAAATATATATATATTTTCAATATATATCTGTGTGGTGTCCTTTCATTTGGTATTCAAGGGGGTCGTGTACGGTAATACAGCTGGCTTCACATGCCTTTCAGCGTTTAGCCTAAGACTGCTTTGTCCACGTTACCACTAGGATAACTGGTCTATAAGTTTGACTTACAACCGATCATCATAAGGGTTGCTTGGCATGGTACAAGGTGATCACTAGAACTAGTGAGCATCATATACCAGGCCAACATCTCACATTGGTGAGCAGCGGATTGGGATCTGAGCTTGCTGTTTGTTTTACCATTACAATCTTTGAGATTATCATTTGAAAGATCATACAGGTACCTGCTAGGTACATATAAAACAAGACTAGTATACTTAATTTCTACTGAACTTAGTTGTTGTAGAGGATAGGGAGTAGCACACCCTGACTACAACTACTAGATAGGTTTAGTAGGTAAACACCAGTGTAGGTAGATTGCAACATATCCACCCACACTAGAGCAATGTCTGGAGCAGAGGGTTCCACTGGGAATGTCTCTGTTGAGAGTGACCCTCCAAAGACACCATCCAGATTTGCTATATTTTCCTTTAAGGAACTAAGGCAGCTTTGTGCCTTAATGGGTCTGAAGACAGGGCCATCCCCTACTACAGACCACCTTAGAGAGATCTTAGAGCAGTCTGAGACTCTAAAGACCTCTAAAGCAGACCCCACAGGGAATGCTGAAGGAGGCTCTCCTTCTGAAGATGACAACACTGATGCCCCTGTCCCTATGGTCCAGGTAGATGAGGATGACCAAGTCACTGGAGCTCCTCAAATAGATGTGGAGGAGGAAGAAGAAGAGGAGACAGAGGGGGGGGGGAGCAGTGATTCTGATGATGGCAGAAATAGCCAGGTGCTAGTCAGCAGGCTTAACCAGGCTAACTTAAGTGTATTTGGGACGGAAGCAAGGCTGACTTTGCCCAGACACCCAAGTGGACTTAACCAGGGGCGTAGGAGGAGGAGGAATCACTCATGTTACTCCAATACCTCCCAGGCTTCTAGAGTTTCTCATGGTCACTCCAGAAGGGAGATGACTAGCCCTCAGAGAAGGGAGCATGAGGCCAAAATGAGAGAGGCTTAACTTAGGATCCAGAGACCAGAATTAGAAGTTGCCCTGGCCCAAGAGAAACTTGCTAGAGCAAGACAGCCTAGAGAGAGTGGGGTAATATAACCCACTGGTGGCAGCATTATCCACAAGGATAAAGACAGGTCTTTTGATAACAGAAACCTGAGTAAGATTGTGCCTCCCTACAAAGCTGGGGATGATATCCACAAATGGATGACTGCACTTGAGAGAGCCTGCAAGGTACAGCAGATCCCTCAGGAGCAGTGGGCAGCAATCTTGTGGCTCTCCTTTGAAGGTAGAGGCTGAGACAGACTCCTCACAGTTAGTGATGGGGATTCTAAAAACTACCTGGTCCTGAAGAGTGCTCTGATTGATGGGTTAGGCTTAACCACTGAACAGTACAGGTTAATGTTCAGAGACACTCAGAAGACACAGACTCAGGACTGGTCTGAATTTGTTGAGTGTGCCACTAAGGCTCTGGAGGGATGGTTGCTGGGAAGCAAGGTTACAGACTATGAAGGATTGTACAATTTGCTTATGAGAGAACAAATTTTGAACAATTGTCAGAACCAGCAGTTGCATCAACATTTGGTTGACTCAGATTTGACCTCTCCCCAAGAATTGGGAAAGAGGGCAGATAAATGGGTTAGAACCAGAGTTAAGCAAAAGAACCAGAACCAGAACCAGGGTGGTGACCAGAAGAAAACAGACCAGAAGGGTGGGGAGCAGAAAGCTAAAGACCAGAGTCTTCAACAGGGCCCCAAACTAATACAGAGGGTGGGTCCCAAACTTCCAAGAAGAAGAAGAAAGAAGGTCAAAGAAAACCCTGGTGTTGTACTTGTAAAAACACCTCTCACTGGACAAGTGAGTGTAAAAAGGGTGGAGCCCCCAACACTGTAGCCCCTAAGGCACCTGCACCCACTAGTACAGCTGGCAGTGTTGGTCCACAAACCAAGGGGGTAGTGGGTATCACCTTAGGAACTGAAGGAGATTCTGACCTAGTCAGAACCTTTACACAGGGTGTTCTGATTTGTGAGGGGGACATAGATTTGACCCCTACCATAAGTCCCAGTAATCTGGGCAAATTCAGACAGACGCCTTTGATTAACAACAAAGTGGCTCAAGCATACAGGGATACATGTGGACCCTGGACAATACATGCCAGGTGATAATTACCTGGTGACCAATGCCAGCAATGTCACCACTACCCATAGTGTGGCAATTGTTAACTTTTCCTGGGGAGGGGTAACTGGCCTAAAAAGAGTTGTGGTTAGTGCTGATCTCCCAGTTGAATGTTTGTTGGGCAATGACCTGGAGAGCTCTCTATGGTCAGAAGTTGAGTACAGGACTCTTGCAGAGATGTTAGGGATATCATCACATGTCCTTGCTGTGACCAGGTCACAGGCCAAAAAGTGCCTCTCTGAACCTCAGGTCTTGGATCCTGGAACAATGGACCAAGCACCTTCCAAGAAGAAGAACAGGAGGGTAAAGGCTGTGCCTTCCCAACTGCCTACAAGTGAGGATCAGGCTTCACAGGAAGCTGGTCTTGAGACCCCTGAAGGAACTGTCTCTGAAGAACTTGAACCTGATCAGGTTGAGTTTCTGGGGACAGGGGGACCTTCTAGGGCAGACTTGGGGCAGGCTCAGTTAACCTGTCCTTCTCTTGAACCCCTCAGACAGCAGGCTGCTGCTGAGGCTGCTGGGAATGCTCAAGGTGCCCATAAAGTATATTGGGATGATGGACTCCTTCATTCAGAGGGTAGAGACCCCAAGCCTGGTGAAACCAGGAGGTTGGTTATACCTCTGCAATTTAGGGGCTTCCTACTTACCTTGGCCCATGATATTCCTTTAGCAGGACACCTAGGCCAGAATAAGACTTGGGACAGGCTTGTCCCTCACTTTCACTGGCCTCACATGTCTGAAGACACCAAGGAGTTTTGTCGCTCCTGTGTAACCTACCAAGCCAGTGGTAAAGCAGGTAGCACGACAAAGGCCCCCCCCTGATACCACTAACTGTGGTGGGGGTTCCCTTTGGAAGAGTGGGGATTGATATTGTAGGTCCAATGGATCCCCCTACAGCATCTGGGCACAGATTCATACTGGTGGTGGTGGACCATGCCACCAGGTACCCAGAGGCAATTCCACTTAGGACCACAACAGCTCCTGTTGTGGCCAGGGCCTTACTTGGAGTTTTCTCCAGAGTGGGGTTTCCTAAGGAGGTAATATCTGACAGAGGTGCCAACTTCATGTCAGGATATTTGACAGCTATGTGGAAGGAATGTGGTGTCAACTACAAGTTCACCACTCCTTACCATCCAAATTGTAATGGGCTTGTTGAACGATTTAACAAGACCCTAAAGGGTATGATTAAAGGATTACCAGAAAAGCTCAGGCGGAGATGGGACATCCTTCTACCCTGACTTTTGTTTGCTTACAGAGAGGTCCCTCAAAAGGGGGTTGGCTTCTTCAGCCCCTTTGAATTGTTGTTTGGGCACCCTGTAAGAGGACCCCTATGTCTAGTGAAGGAAGGATGGGAGTTACCTCTCAAAAACCTAAACAGGACATAGTGGACTATGTACTTGGTCTCCGCTCCAGGATAGCTGAGTATATGGAAAAGGCATCCAAAAACCTTGAGGCTAGCCAAGAACTACAGAAAGCTTGGCATGACCAAAAGGCTGTCTTGGTTGAGTACCAGACAGGACAGAAGGTATGGGTGTTGGAGCCAGTGGCCCCAGCAGCACTCCAAGACAAATGGTCTGGACCCCATACAATTCTGGAGAAAAAGGGAGAGGTTACCTACTTGGTGGACCTAGGAACTCCCAGGAGCCCCCCACAGGGTGCTCCATGTCAACAGACTAAAGGCATATGTCAATAGGGAAGACATGGGCTTGCTCATGGCTACAGATGAGGGACAGGAGGAAGAGAGTGACCCTCTCCCAGACCTGCTTACTCAGAACCCTGAGGATGGCTCAGTTGATGGTGTGGTCTTAGATGGCAGCCTCACTGAACATCAGCAACATGACTGTAGACAAGTTTTGCAGGCATACAGGCATATGTTCTCCTTGACACCCAGTCAGACTAACTGGTGTACCCATGTGGTGGACACTGGTGACAGTCTTCCTATAAAAAGCAAGATTTACAGGCAACCTGACCACGTCAGGGACTGTATAAAGACTGAGGTGCAAAAGATGCTGGAATTAGGTATCATTGAGCCTTCAGAGAGCCCCTGGGCTAGCCCAGTGGTTCTGGTCCCCAACCCTCACACCAAAGATGGCAAGAGAGAGATGAGGTTCTATGTGGATTACAGAGGACTCAATGCTGTCACCAGGACAGATGCACACCCTATTCCAAGGGCAGATGAGCTCATTGACAAGTTGGCTTCTGCCAAATATTTGAGCACATTTGACTTGACAGCTGGCTACTGGCAAATCAGGTTAGCTGAGGAGTCTAAAGCCAAAACTGCATTTTCTACCCCAGGTGGGCATTATCAATTTGTGGTAATGCCCTTTGGTTTGAAAAATGCACCTGCCACCTTCCAAAGGTTGGTGAATCAAGTCCTTTCTGGGTTGGATGACTTTTGCGCAGCATATCTGGATCATATTGCTGTCTTCAGCTCCACCTGGGAGGATCACCTGGTCCACCTGAAGGAAGTGCTTGAGGCTCTGCAGAAGACTGGTCACCTCCAACTACCCAGACTCAGGTCAGAGCTTTCTTGGGCCTGACTGGGTACTACAGGAAGTTTGTTAAGAACTATGGGTCCATTGTGACTCCTCTTAATGATCTGACATCCAAGAAGATGCCCAAAAAAGTTCAGTGGGGAGTAAACTGTCAGAAGGCATTTGATGACCTGAAGAAGGCCATGTGCTCTGCACCTATCCTGGAGAGTCCTGACTACTCAAGATAGTTCATTGTCCAAACAGATGCTTCTGAGTTGGGAGTGGGAGCAGTGCTTTCACAGCTTAATGTAGATGGTCAAGACCAGCCCATTGCTTTTATTAGCAGAAGGCTGACCCCCAGAGAAAAACGTTGGTCAGCCATTGAGAGGGAGGCCTTTGCTGTGGTGTGGGCCCTGAAGAAGTTGAGACCATACTTGTTTGGCACTCACTTCAAGATTCAGACCGACCATAAGCCCCTCTTATGGCTTAATCAGATGAAGGGTGAAAAACCCAAACTACTCAGGTGGTCCATTTCCCTACAGGGAATGGACTTTACAGTGGAGCACCGCCCAGGGACTGACCATGGCAACGCAGATGGTCTCTCCAGGTACTTCCACTTAGAACATGAAGACACAACTGGTCAAAGTTAGTCTAATGTCCCTGCAATTGGGGGGGGGGGTTGTGTAGGAGAGTAGGGTCTGCTATACTATGGTCACCCCAAATGTTTGCTTTTTGCTTCACTGGTTTATGACTTAATGTGGCTGTGGGCCTACTAATCAGACCCACAGCCTGCTGTTCTCTCTCTAAATTACTGCCAATGCACTCTAGGTGCATTACGAATTGGAACTGGTTCACCTTATTGGCCCCTGTAACAGTGTACCCTAGGTACCCAGGGCATAGGTGCATCCAAGGCCTACCAGGGGCTGCAGCATGTATTGTGCCACCCCTGGCCTGGCCTCCATAATTGACACAACTGGCTGATCACTCAGCTGGGGTAAGTTGGTGTAATCACCTCTTACTTAGATATAGTATCCCTATATCTAACCTTAACTGGACACATAAGGTCCTTATCAGCCACTCCTATAGAAGGCCTCATCAATCCTGGAGGCAGAGTGCTTGGAAGTTTGTGAGATGGTGCTCTAGCATGAGCTGAGCCTGTCTGCAGCTGTCGGGAACCACTCCCTTAGCTGTTACGGGATATTGCCATACCATATACTCTTAAGTGCATCATAATCCTTGCGGTTATATGCTAACTTTGGTTTGGCTTTAGCAAAACATATCGAGTAAGGTGTCATACGATTTGGAATACTATCCCCTCGACAGTTCTGTCGACGGGGATAGCATTCCACCCTTCTAGAGGGACACGACATGTGTGTAGCCTTAACCCCGGTTAAAGTTAACCAGAGCCTCAGCATCACAAAATGGACGCTGCCACCACAGACACAAGTCTGACCTCCTGCTGTGGGAGTCCTTCCAGCGAGGGAGGCTTGGACAAAGGGTTTCCTGCCTTGGGAGGTGCGAGCACCACCCCAGACAGGATTTTGTGTATTGGGTAGGACAGGGCTGAATAGAAACAGACATGCCCGGGGCACACAAGGTGTCCCCGTGCATAAGCCAGTCCAAACCGGTCCTGGGACTTTCCAGACCCAGGGCTGGCAAGGAGCTGGACAAAGGAAAGGGGGTGTAACCGCTCCCCTTCCTGGTCCCACCCAGAGGAGGGACCTAGCAGGTGATCCACCCCTCAGATTGGGAATAAGAGTGGGAGCAGTGCCAAAGCACCTCAGATCATCCTGAATCAACTTTAAACGAAGAAGACGACTGGACTTCGACATTCTGCTGCACAGAAGACTGAAGAGCATCTCCCTTGTGGCCTAGGAGTGGCCACCCTGTGAACACAGGTACCAACCAGCAACTCGACGTCTGCTTTGCCGCCGCCTCCCTCCGGAGCCCGAGCCCAGAGCCTGACAAGACCCAGACTCCCACACTTCTCACCGCCCGATCCACAGTCCCTGCAAAGAAGGGACCCATGGAGGCACCGAGAGACGTGAGACCAGACCTCTTGGAAGACACCCGAAAAGCTGACTGCGCAGCATCAGAGGCACCCTCAACGTTGTGCTTTGGGGACTAAGAACCCCTACTGCAGAGCAGCCCTTGCACCGAAGATCAGCCCCCCAGCATCTCCACGATCTGCGTGGGGCCCTTTTGTATAGTGCCACTCGACGCGCCATCCCAGCCACTAGCCAAGCGGTCAGCGGCCCTCTTGGCAACGAAACCGACAAACTACACTGCGGGTCTGGTTGCTCCAGACTTGCCCTCACTCCTGTAAAAGGGAGCACCCGCTCTGACCTTGCTGGTCCGAGTGATAAGCCTTTTTTGAATCCTGCGTGGCTTGCATTAGCCAAGGTCTGTTTGCTTCAATCAAGTTGCCGACTCCGCCAACAGCGAGAAGTCTGCCTGGGACAGCTCGTGATTGACTCCTGGACATCCTCGACCCCTCGTGTCCACGTGGCTGCAGAGAGAAGCTACACCTCATCGCCTGTTTGCACCCGACATCGCCTGGTTCCTATCTGGTTCCACGGTGGTCACTGGCTAATGACTTTGAACATTGTCCCTTCTGCTTTCAGGTCTTCACAACTTCAGATCCACCCTTGGATCCACCGGAACTCGTCACATCGAGCCGCCTGCAGCATCTTCAGCCCCAAGCACCATCGACCAGCGTGACGATACCCGACACTACTTCGACCCTATGCACCCGCGTCCTGTGGGTGAGGTAACTCAGCAACGCCAGTGTTCCCACACTGGTACACACCTCTAGTGTCTGTGTCTTAAGTTTCAGCTTTCTAGGTCGCTCGGAAGGTTCCTAACTAACTAACTTTATAACTTTTACGCACCATAGACATTGCATTGGTGAGTGCGTGCACTTTAAACACTGCACCTGAGTCCCGCGGGCCTTTCCCGACTTAGTCACTGCTAGTCCCGATCAGCTCCAGCGACTCCCAAGGCCCTAGGCCTATTTCCTTTTCGTTTGGTATCTCTTATACCACTTTCTTAGTATATGGTTTAGGTGGCTGATCGGCTCATCCATATTGTGCAACTTTTGTGTATTTTAAACTGTGTTTTGTTTAACGCTTGTGCTTCTGTGCTCATAAAGAGTTCAGGGGATATTTGTAGTTGATAAATATATATATATTTTCAATATATATCTGTGTGGTGACCTTTCATTTGGTATTCAAGGGGGTTGTGTATGGTAATACAGCTGGCTTCACATGCCTTTCAGAGTTTAGCCTAAGACTGCTTTGTCCACGTTACCACTAGGATAACTGGTCTATAAGGTTGACTTACAACCGATCATCATAAGGGTTGCTTGGCATTGTACAAGGTGATCACTATAACTAGTGAGCATCATATACCAGGCCAACTTCTCACATGTGTGGTTTAGGTAAGCTTTGTTCAGCTTGTTTTGAAATGACATGTGTGGCTCAGCCAATGTTCTAAAAGCCATTTCCCTTAAAATTACCTTTCCCACCCTTTACCACTACCCCTACCACTCTTAAACTCTACCCACTCCTAAACCTTAAAATCGCTCTAACCACCCCTAAGTTACTCTTGCATCAGTTCACCACTGCCCACCACTAAATCCCTAAAATTACTCGTACCACCCTTACCACTAACCACTCCTAAATCCTAAAATTACCCTTGCCACCCTTTACCACTACACACCCCAACCTTTTTTTTTAATTTTTTATAATTTTTTATTTTTCAAAATGCAACACAAAAAAAGTCCTTATATTCAAGAAGTTCATTACTTTCCCCGACTCACCCCCTACCCAGACACCAATCTGTACACTCAAGTTGTAATCATATACAAAAAAAAACAGTAGGGTATCAAACGTTGTTCACCGAAATCTACAATGCTATTATACATATTTCATATCAGAGAAAAACTTAAACGAAAAAGAGAAAGAAAAAGAAAGAAAGAGAGTAAGGAAGTGGAAATAAATTAAAGAGAAGAAAAGTAAAAAGACAGTGAAAATAAAGAGAATCTCAGTTTTCTGCAGTAAAAAGAATAAAAAAAAAAACAATCCACAAACAAAGAACAGTCCTGAATAATCTGTGCATTTACCCCATTTAACCATTTCATTAAAGGTTCCCAAATATCCAGCCCTCTTTTTTCTGCACGTCTACCTTTTTTAGAATAAATAGCACTCTCTAGTCTACAACTGGCCAGTAACCTCGCCTGCCATTGTGTGAACGAAGGAGGGTTTGGATCTTACCAGTGTGAAGCCAGACAAATCTTGTAAATGGTCATAGCAACAAATATCAAAGCGCCGCCTGTCTTGCTACTGATAGTATCAACTAGGCCTAGCATTATAGCTGTTGGGGTAAGTTGAATATCTAGTGCCAGTACTAATCCTGGGAATTGTTGAACGGCCTTTAATAAAGGTTTTTAATTTGGACATGTTGCAAACATATGTATCTGGTCTGCAGAATACTCGGAGCATCTGGGACACAATGTTCCTCTTCCAGTTTCCCACTTTGCTATTTTGTTCGGGTTGATATAGAGAAAGAATCCAGACTTATAGAATTGGGCCTGTAACTTAGTTGACAACAGGTATTTATGAGCCAAATCATCTGGCATGTGGGCATTTAATATGGAGTAGATTCCACCAATCCGGGGCGTTTTATGTTCCTGGATTTTATTTATGAAATCTAGCCTTATAAAACTTGCTAGCCAACCAGTTTTATGTGCTAAGACATTTTTAACAGCACAATAGAAGAAAATCTGATTCTTGTTTAAGTTAAATTGGCCCTTTAGCTCATCAAAGGGCCGTACCCCCGCTGGAGTTACCAGATCCCCCAGGTTAGCTATTCCTGCTCTATACCATTTCTGTAGGTATGAGTTTCCAAAAATTGATGGCAGATTTGGGTTACTTTTGATGGGGGTGTAATGGTTTAGTCTACCCAGTCCAAAAGTTCTTCGAATATTGGTAAAGTATGCTTGCATTAGAGTCTTAAACCAGACTTGTTTATAATATCCAAAGCCAAGCTGTCTCCACAGACATCCCCTGGTACTTTCCCTAGTAATAATGTATATGGATATGGTAGTCCTGTAGGGTCTAGGTCAGAAACTTCATGCAGTAGGAAAGTACTATACTGTAGGACTGTTGTCCAGTAGTATAACTTTAAATTTGGTGAAGTCCAACCCCCTCTTTCCTTAGGTAAAGAGAGTAGTTTATACATTCTCCTTGCTCTGAATAGGCCAAGATGAAATGACAAAAAATGTGTTCGAATAAGTGCAAAATATTATTATTATACTCAAGGGGAAGGGTTCTAAAAAATAAAGTAACTTAGGGAAAAAGGTCATTTTTATGACGTTGCATCGACTGATTATTGTTAGGTGCAAATGATCAATTTTCCTAAGGGACTTTTTATTATCAGCCGCTAATGTAATCAGATTTTCTTCTACTATTGAATCCGTATCAGCCACTATGTTAACTCCGAGATATTTAGCTTTTGGAACTACTGAACTATCAGCGCAATTAATTTTCTCGTTCAGGATTATCTCAGTTTTTGTTCTATTAAGGGCGCACCCTGATAATTTCCCAAACTCCAGAGCTTCACTTTCTAAAGCCTGATAGGAGAGCAGTGATGGCGCAAGTGTGAGGAGCAGCGATCCAGCTGCCATGCCGCAAGTTGCATGCCGGGGGGAGTTGGAAGTTCGGCGATCCACTAACCGCCCTAGACTGACCGCTACTGCTGATGTCCGCGGCGGCAGTGTTTGGAAGCACTGTGAGAGCTTCGCGGAGCAGAGCAGAACTCCGCTTTTTGGGCAGTCTTGTTTTACATACCATGTTTACCAGTAGCTGCGCAACATTATGCGGGACCTTTCAGGCGGGTTTCCGTCTCTTATAGAATCAACCTAGGAAACCCAGGAAGCCCACCAGGATTGAAACGCGGGCAGTGTAGAGGAGGCGGAGACAAGGGCCGGAGAACATGACTACACGGGGCAGAATAGCCTGAAGACAAGGCTTGTCTCTGTGCAGGGGAACCACCACCCAAAAGTAAAAGGGACTTGGGGGCCATTAAGAAGAACGCTGGTAAATCTGGTCTAATGAAGGAGGTGGCCATGGGTAGCACTGGAGGCTCCCCCTCTATAAGTAAGCACTTTACTGTTCTTAAGGCCAATTCTACAGCTATGAGATCTGGTACAGCAATGTCCCCAAAAAAGGGTAATAAAATTGTTAACTGCGATGATCAAGGCGATTCAGGCCAGCTCCCTCGAGTTGCTCCAGGGTCGACCGGCCCTGCAGATGTCGGGCCCCCCCTCAAGCCCAGTCCCCTCTTCTGATCCCACGGAGACTGCTACTATGTGTAGGGAGACAGATGGGGCAGAGATACGCCAGACTTTTACTGTCAGGGAAGCCAGTGAAGACCACAGAGAAGCGTTTAAAACACAAGCTAACTCTGGTCCCTCAGCTCCCCAGACTCCCGATCCCACTGGTGAGAACTTCTACTCAGTATCAGATGGATCTTTAACTGACACTGGTAATGAGGACTCTTCCTCAAGTGAAGACATACTGCTCCATGAGGGCAATAGTGATGAAGAGGCTGACTCGAAAGTAGCTACCAACACTGTATTACGGAAAAGGCAATCACGAAAAAAACGTAGTCAGTTGAAATGGGATTATTCCGATACCCCTATCCTACTCTCCCCTGGAAATGCGCCTAGCACACAACAACTAGTGGCCCCGGAGACTGTTGCGGAAAGCTCGGAGGTGCCATCTCTGTCATCAATAATGAACTCTATTAAACTGTTCCAAGAGGAGGCCCAGTCGGATAGCCTGTCCGCTAAGGCAGCCGCCAAAAAACTGCAAGGCGGTATCAGGAAATTAAATAAGGTCTGCACGGACATTGGAGATCGGGTGGCCATGGTGGAAGCCCGAACCGAGACTCTAGAGCTGGAAGCCGCCGAGGCTAAAGAGCAGGGGGTGTACACTAGGCCTGCTTAGTAGACTTGATGACTAAACTTGAAGAGCAGGAAAATAGGCAACGGTGGAATAATCTTCGATTGCTGGGGAATCCTGAGGGAATTGAAGGAGAGGACCCTAAAGGGTTCATAGTTAAATTGCTACAAGCCGCAATTCCCACACAAACCAACTGGAACTTGGACCAAGAAATACAAAGGCCCTACAGTTTTCCCTTCAATATCAAATTGAGATGGGGAGATAACAGCACTAACAAGAAGCCCAGGGTGTTCCTGTTTTTTTTGGGAAATTGTCTCTTAAGACAGCTGGTGTACGACAAGGCCAGACCAAGTTCCCAGAAAGAAGTGAACAGAGTTAAATTCTTTGCAAAACCAGACTTTTGCCACGCTACTGTAGAACGTAGATGGAGACTACGCCAGCTAATATATCCCTTTCAACAATAAGGGGCACAAGTCTATTTAATGAACCCAGCCAGATTGAAAGTCCTTTTTGATAGCTCAATGCAAGTTTTTTTCTCAGAGATAAAAGCCAGGGAATTCCTAAAAGAAATTACCGGGTGGAAGAGACAGAATTAACCGATGTATAGGGACACAAACACTGAGCTAAAATGAATGTGAAGAAATCCGACCTGTGAACTTTAATTTCTAGTGGTGGTCCAAAAATAAAATAAAAAGTGGCTTGGTAGCTGGAACTCATACATGCTAACCATCATACAGGGTCATCTTGACTGCTCAATTAAGGGGCTGAGGGGGGGAGAGGGAGAGCACACCAAAGGTTTGCAGTGGGGTGGGAACAGATGCTTTGAGTAGATTGTTATTTAAAATTCAGGGGATGTTTTATCAGGGTGAGCTGGTGCGAGAAAGAAGCATGGAAGAAAGAAACGAGCCAAACGAGACTATAAACTCGTAAATGAGCGTGTCAAAAGAAATTAGAATAGTCTCTGCAAATATCTGTGGCCTTAATGATCCGGTAAAAAGACAGAAAGTAGCACCGGGTTTGCGCACATTGGGATCTGATTTGATCTGTCTCCAGGAGACACACGTTGAAGGGGCTCAAAAACACCTGTTAAACACATTGGGATACAAGGTTGTAGGGGCGACAACGCCAGGGGTAAGGGTGAAAGGAGTAGGGATCCTAGCTGACCAAAAGCTGTCCTTAAAGGTAAATGGAGTTAAGTCAGAAGGTCTTGGGAGATGTGTAATTGTGGACTGCTCACTTTCTCCAAACTTTGCAATTACGATCTGCTCTATACACGGGAGTAACTTAGATGATCCAGGGGAGCAGTGTGGCCCGACTCCCAAGGCCGATTTCAGCCTCGGAGACCCATCTCCCGGAGTAAGGCCTATATATATATATTAAAACTATAGCAGCAGTTCGCAAGTTAGGTTCCCTATTTGCGATCTGTACAACTATAATGCTCTGGCTTTAGGATTCTATGTTGATTTTATATTTTCATGGTACTTTGTATCTCGTTGTCCTTTATCAATTTTGATCAGGTGTTCTGTATATTGTGTGTTTTTGTTACGGTGCTGAAACCATATATGAATTCACATATGGGATATAATGCTTTTTAGATATAGACCCATTTTAATGTCTTTATAAGGAATTCTTTTGATACTAGTTTTTATTATATGGGATTTTTATATTGTTACTATTTATGGTATATATTGCTCATTAGCTCAGGGACCTGGGTTTTAGGATGCATTTATATTCTATATAGTATGTTCAACCATATGATAATGCGCTACTTCCTGCATATGAGAAGAAAAATTTATCGTATTCACTTTTTGCACTTTATTCAATTAGTTGCACTTTTTTGATCTATTGCTGCTATTTCAATTTTGCTATTTGCACATGATGATCCAATTCATTCTATTGAGATGTGATGGTTTTTCGATTAATCGATCACTCTAACTATTCAGGCATTATGCTATTTTGCACTACTAGGATTCATTGACCTAATTTTACTTCTGAATTTTAACCTAGTTGTATTGTAGTGCGTTATGAGTGTTTTTAGCCATTACTCGCATTATTGTTGGATTTTACCCAAAAATTGTATTTTTCATGTGCATTATGCTTACTTTTCCATGTGTCAGCAATAGTCTTTCCTCACTTTTTGTTATTCACACAATACTGGAGGTTACCACCATGGGGTGGTAATGGAGGATTAGCAATGTATTAAAAAAGCTAGTGAATGTTCAGTTAGTTGCAGCGTGAACAAGGATACTTGTACTCGAAACGCGTCGCTGATGGTTCTGTGAGAGACTAATAAACTACATTTGCTGATTTCTGTGGTCCGTTCCTTTCCTTTGTTGGCGTGGAGGCGTGGGTCCCGAGCGCAGAGCAAGCGAAGAAGGAAAACTTTGGTATTTATATATATATATATATATATATATATATATATATATATATATATATATATATATATATATATATATATATTACCTACTGGCTGTCGCCAGTAGGTAGTTATAGTTAGGATTTCTTTCAATGCAAAATCTCAAAATTCAATTTGGAATAACTTTGGCGCCGGTTGATGAATCTGCCTGAAAACGTCCTCAAATTTGCCTTGCGGAGCTCCGGTCCTTCCTTGAAAGTTTCGGGGGGATTCGTCAAGCGGGGGTCGAGATAAAAGGGGGGTCCCAAAATGTGTTTTCCCCATGTTATTTTCCATTGGACGGTTAAACTCATTTTTAGCCCGAACGGCTGAATGGATTTGCACCAAACTTGGCAAAATTGTAGGGACTGGTAGCCCGATGTGCCTTTGCTATGTCTCAAGATATGTGCTCCAGTGGTTTTTGAGTAATTTAGGTTAAAAAAAATATATATATCTATAGCAGCGCCCCGGTACGCGTTCCGGGAGCGCTCCGGGCGCGCCACCCGACTTGCACACAGAAAGTTGATTGGCTCTCGGGTGTCTGTAAAGATTCAAAACAGTCCGGAGCGTCCGCCATCTTGTGTCTCGGTAGGATCGAGACACAAGAGGTGGCCAAAACAAAGGGGGAAATGACCATAAGGGGGCAGGGTAGACCCCCCTGAGCCCCTAGGTTTGATGAGGGGGCTATAAAAGGGCCCCGCGGGGCAACAAAAAAAAAATATTTTTTTTTTTCGATTTTCGCGGAGGGAGCGCCCGGTACGGGCACCGGGGAGCGCACCGGGAAGCGCACAAAAGAGAAAAAAGAATGCCAGAGCTTAAAATTTTTAGCAATATTTTATAAATGGGAGGTAGTTCTGAAAAGAACTTATTTTTTAAATCTTTTTGTTGTTTTATATTTTTTTTTTTATTTTTCTGAACATTTTTATTTTTGAACAATTTTATATTTTTTGTGTTTTTTTAAGGGAACAAACAAAAAACAGGGAATTGGAAATGGCTCAACAGGAGCAAAAAAAAGAAAAGAATTACTGCTTCCTTTTCTTGCTGCATTGGTGGTTGTCCACAGCATTATTTATTAAGGTGACACTAAGTTCACCATAACATAATGTTTTGCCACAGAAAATGCAAACAATTTTGATGGTGCCAAATTTTTGTTGAATATTTGGCACCATTTGGCGGCCTTCAGGACCAGAAAGTGAGTGTTCTGTAGAGGAGCTGCTTCCCACAGGGGGTGGGTTGTTTCGAAGTTCCTGGACTTCAGCCTGGGCTAAGTTATTGGGATGCCACCTCTCCATGTGGCGGATCATGGTAAAAATACCAAAAGAATATTTCCTTTTGGGATTGCCCCTGGAGAGGACTTTGCCACAAATAAGACAGGTGACTTTGGGGGCGTTCACCTTTTTCTGGTCTTCAGGAAAAGAAAAGAATTGCCAAATAAAGTGCACTTTAATGTGCCTTTGCCTTGGTTCTTCAGGCAGGAAGCGCCTTGTTTGTTCCTCCTCCTCCTCTTCTTCCTCCTCTTCTTCTTGTCCTCCAAGAAACTGTGGTGGTGGACCTTCTTTTCTTGGTGCTGGTGGTCGTGGTGGGGGTGCACCAGCTGCAGCTACAAGTGATGCCATTGTTTGCTCAAAAATAGCTCTTGCTCTCTCAATGAAGAAAGTTAGAATGAGGAAAAAAGGAGGGGGCTTTCATTATTTGGAGAAAAAAAATGATGAGAACCAATGAAAAGTGTTATTTTCAAGTCACATGACCCGATGCGCTTACGTTACGCGCTCCGGCGCGCTTACGTTACGTGCACCGGGCCGCGCCGCGAGGCGCTTCCGGGTGCGTTTACGCAGCGCGTCATAAGACACATCGCGCGGCTACGCGATACGTCACGATTACGCGACGCGTTACGTTGTTGTTTTCGATCGCGACATTGATGCTAACGGGACGCTTCCCGGTTCGCGCACCGGGGCGCTTCAAAATAGTACGCTTTCTTAGGTGCTCGCCGGGGCGCACACCGGGAACTCTCCAGGGCAAAAAAAAAAAACATATACAAAAAAAAAAATTGGGAAAAATTGTAGGGACTAGTAGCCCGATGTGCCTTTGTTATGTCTCAAGATATATGCTCCAGTGGTTTTTAAGAAAATTAACTTTGAAAAAATATATATTGGACTACATTGGGCTATATATATGTTAGAGCCCAAATGTAGCCCAAATGTAGCCCAATGTAGCCCAATGTAGCCCAATGTAGCCAAAGATGGCCACCAGAGACAAAAAAATACAAATGTAGCCCAAATATCAGCCAGATGTAGCGCAACTATAGCCCAATGACAGAATGTACCAGAGTGTTCTAAAGAACAACTAGAGCGCTAACAGTCTTACTTATAAAGTGAGACTTATAGTTAGGAATTAGCATTAAAAACACCTTTGAAATTCACTGAAAAAACCATAGGTTTCACACCAGTTATAGTTAGGAATTAGCATTTAAAAAACCTATGAAATTCACTGAACAAACCGTAGGTTTCACACCAGTTATAGTTAGGAATTAGCATTTAAAAAATCTATTAAATTCACTGAAAAAAACATAGGTTTCACACCAGTTATAGTTAACTGGAAATTTTACTGTCATAAAACCATTGAAATTCCCACGTTATAGTTAGTTGGACTCACTATAACTTGCGCGTGCAATGCACTGCTGATGATGTCACATATTACATCACTCATGACATGGTCAGTGACATCACTCATGACATCAATGATGACACCATCCTTGTGACAGAGTGATAGACCTCCTTTCAGTGTAATGTAACCCTTGAAACACATATTCAAAAATAGAAACTAACATTTTCAAAAAAATGGAGATACCCATACTAGTTAAAACAACCAATTCAGAAATTACACCATCTATATACACATCCACTCATTCACCAACAGTTCTATACAGTCACTCATACATATACTCACTCATCATATGTAGTGATACACCTATACATCCTGTTACACACCGACAGTCATCCAAAAGCTACTCACACATGCAAATAAACTATTAAACATCCATTTATTTGCATATACAACTATACACAAACTACTACCTTACTTCTAAGGAAACTTACACATACTTACTCACTTAAACAATCACTTATAGAAACACATACTTATTTAAAAAGGAACTCCTACAATCTATCACTCTCTCATATACTCACTTATATACATCAATACTCACAAATACTAGATTAAAACATATCTTGTTACTGATAAAGACACTAGTGAGACAGCCATTCACTCACTAACACACACATATACACACTCATCCACCCATACAGTCCTGCACATATGTTGTCTTCAAAACACATACAAACAGCAAGTCTGTCATTGATGCATCTATGTGCTAAGTAATACCCCCACCAAACCATACTGACACTCATACTGATACTAAAAAAACATCTAATAACCCATATACACACACATGTAGCTACTCACCAACCCATGCAGCCACTTATACACAAAGTGAAACACTGATACATATATTTAAATATTTAAACATTACTCGCTAATATATGTATTCACTAAGATACACTTAATAAGCCAGTTAACCAATCAATTTTTTTTAAAAATATATCTTTTTAGACACTTATTTAAACATTTATTCTTCCATCGACCTTTACATATACATATATAAAACATATTTATTTTTCAGAAAGACACACATTCACTGGATGGTGTCATCAGTGATGTCATGAGTGATGGCACTGACCATGTCATGAGTGATGTAATATGTGACGTCATCAGCAGTGCATTGCACGCGCAAGGTATAGTGAGTCCAACTAACTATAGAACAAAAGACGCTACACACTGCAACTTTGATTTTTAGAATTTATTCAGTGCCCAGTCTGACACCAATGCGTTTCAGCCTTACGGGCTTGCTCACAGTAGGTGGCACCACTTTTTTGCAACTGTTTATACTATTTCCTGTTTCAATCACTCCCATGAATTCTGGGACATGTAGTTTCAAATTGTTTACACACAGATCACCTTATGACAGACACTATCCTGTTGTTAAATGAAATAGAGTCATTGTACTTAACATTTCACAGTCGTTGAAAACAAACATTAATGTCAATAAAATGGAAAAAGAGAAATTCAATCTTTTTTCACTTTTCCTTCATATTTGTGACAGCAGGAAAAAGGGGCAAAGTATGCTCATTATTATATAGTATATCGCATCATTAATTAAATCACATGAGAGTAGTTGATATTAGGGCAACTACTCTGTTAAATTCAATAAAATTAAAATGATGAGTCCTTGTTGTAATGTTCATGTAGTATATTTATTCTTGAGATTAGATAGAAGGTAAAGCATTCAGGTAGGAATGTAATATGGTAAGAAACCCCACCGGGAGCAGATAACTTCCTGCTCAGCCTCCAGGTAACTGATAAATCCCTTGAATAGCAACAGGTAGAATCATGGATGACATCACAGAGACATGACATAGACAAGCAGACACTAACACTAAGGAGGGACAAAGAGAGAGGAAGAGCAGGATATAACACACCTCCCTCCTTTAAATGAAAAAAATGAATACGATGAAACAGAAGAAAGCAGAAGCAGAAAGGCAGGAGAAAGAAAGAACATAAATGCACAAGAAATAAACACCCTCTTCAACATGATGGAAATAGGAGTAACAAAGGGGAGCAGGTACAAAGGTTGTACAAGCACCGTAAGCTAACAAAGAATGTAAGCTTAAATGAAATGAAAACTGAACATCTCAATACAAATGAGCAAAGGTACAGTATGGCTCAGTACCGTGGATAGAAAATGAAATATCAACTCCTCAAATTCGAATATTTTCTATTCCTCTAAAATAAAGCACAATAAAAATGAGCCCAACTCCTCAAAGTAAACACATGAACTCCTCTAAACATAGAGCGCAGTAAAAGTGGTCCATGACAAAACGGCTCTTCACAGAAAATGCACAACTTCTCTATCAATAGAATAAATCTGAGCCCATGCAGCTCCTCACAGTAAGTAACAGAAAATCACCAATAAAACTGAGCCCTGCGGCTCCTGACAGTAAATAGATGAACTCCTCTAACCATAGAGCACTATAAGTGGTTCATCTGAAATGACAATAAAATTGAGCCCCTATGGCTTCTAATAGCAAGCGCATGAACGCCTCTAACAATAGAGCACTATAAAGTGGTTCATAACAGAAATAAACATCAAAATTGAGCATCACTCTAGCTCATCATCACTAAGAATGAAAACAAATTGGAGCACCTCAACATAGTTGAGCACATAAATGACCCCAATAAGCATAACGCAAACAAATCATCACCAAAATTAAAGCAAATGAGCACCTCAACAAAGGTTGAGCACAAACGTGGCTTCAGTAAAGTAGGCAATAATAGAATAAATTATTTCAAAATGTATCACTTGCAAATCCACACAGAAAAGAACATGTAACAGCATACATACATAACCTAGAAACAGAGTTCTAAGCATTGAACATATAAATAGATATTTAGCACACCACAGTACTTAGAAGAAATGCACTCAAGGGTAAATTACAGCGCTAACTACACATTGCATAAATTAGGAAATATGCAAAATTGTTCACAACATCTTAAACATAACAAATCAAAATAATAAAAGTAGTCACCGTTGTCATTTGAATCAAGGGAGACACAAACAGCTCTGTAGAAATGTCCATGGGAAAATGTAAAGAAAATCAAACAGTACCTTGATGGAGAACACAAATTTTTTTTTTCAAGGGAAATAAATAAATAAATAAATCATGAAACAGCAAACACCGGTGAGCGATCTCTCACCCGGGTTACAGATCCAAACGTAGTGTAATGTCAGAAATTAATGGTGTGCAGATCAAGTTCCAATTCTCGAAGTCAGGCATGAAGACAGACTCCTAAATGGTGTAGAGCCAAGCGCTGGCATGTGAATTCCAGCACAGTTTGCAGAGTATGCTCAGGACGTGATTGGCAGAAATAGGCATCAGGTCTCAGCGTAGGCCACACGGCAAGCCAAATAACAAAGTAGAATAGCCGTCTCTTCACTCAAACTGCTAGTGCACAACCTCCAAGGTACCGAAATATGGAGTTCACACAGATTGATGAAGGCAGACTTTAATTTTAATTGCAGGTTGTAACGGTCCTAGTTAGTAGCGCTTTTGTAAACAGGAGACCTTTAAACAGCAGGTTGGCACAAGTTGCGCAGGCAATAAACTGAAGTCACAAAGTGAGCTGACAATCTTTTAAACAGCAGATTTCAGAAATACTACAGGCACACTTTCATTTAAACAGGAGTTTTCAGAAGTAGCACAGGCACACCTAGGACAGACAGCAGCAGCCACGTTACTCACGTAAAATGCTGACTCACTAGATGAAAACAGGGAGTTCTTTAAGTTTGCTCTAGTCCCAGATGATTTAGTAGTAGTATTACTTCAGCAAAGGTTATTCCAATGCTCTGGGTTGAGATTGTCCGTTGGAACAGACACCGGTGGGGTACCCAGAAGCAGGAAAGTAACTTTAAACGTTTCTCTTCTTGTCTTTGGTTGCAATAATGTCCTTTTTAAATTCAATGAATTCCTTTTTCTTTTAAATGGATCCTTTTTTACCTCGTCGCCAGTGTTAAATTCAGTAAAATAATGATGAAGGGTCCTTGTTGTAATGTACATGTAGTATATTTATTCTTGAGATTAGATAGAAGTTAAAGCATTCAGGTAGGAATGTAATATGGTAAGAAACCCCACTGGGAGCAGATAACTTCCTGCTCAGCCTCCAGGTAACTGATAAATCTCTTGAATAGCAACAGGTAGAATCATGGATGACATCACAGAGACATGACATAGACAAGCAGACACTAACACTAAGGAGGGACAAAGAGAGAGGAAGAGCAGGATATAACATACTCTCATGTGATTTAATTATTGGGAGTGATTGAAACAGGAAATAGTATAAACAGTTGCGAAAAAGTAGTGCCACCTACCGTGAGCAAGGCCGTAAGCCTGAAACGCGTTGGTGTGACAGGCTGGGCACTGAATAAATTCTAAAAAAACAAAGTTGCAGTGTGCGGCAACCTTTGTTCTAAAATTAATTCTGACCATTGGTCTGCCCAACGTCTGCACCCGCTGATGAGCGATCCTGCTAACAGACCACATTGCTGGGGAAAAAAATATATATATATATATGTATATATATTTTTTAAATATATATATATATATATATAAATATATATATATATATTTATATATTTTTTTTAAAGGGGAGAGGCGCCAGGACCTGTCCTTTTCTCATATTTTTTACGTTTATTACGCATGAGATTGGGGCTGCAAGGCCCCCTCCAGAGGCCGATTTCAGCTCCGGGGACTCCATCATCCAGGGCCTGGCCTTCATATCTTTTTTTTAAAAAGGGAGGGGGGCAGCATGGCCCCCTCCTTGGCCAATTTCAGCCCCGGAGACCAATTCCCTGGGGGTCAGGCCTTGTCTTTTTATATATATATATATATTTTGTTTCAAGGGATGGAGGTTGAGCAGCACTCGTACCGGACCATTTTTGGCCCTGGGGATCCCATCTCCCAGGTCAAGCTACCTCATTGGGGCCCCCACGGTCCTGGCTGGCTTCCTCCCTCCTGCATGAACTGGTATTCTTTTTACAAACAGGGAGCTGCTGACATGCAGCTTCCTGTATGGAAAGCAAAAGTGTTCTCCGCTTTGAGCAAGCGAGAGCAAAATGCTCTTGCTTGCTCAAAGTGGAGCACGCTGTTTGCTATGGTGTGGCAGAAGTGGTGCTACCACCATGCCGTAGCAAACTGCAATGCCCTGGGGATGGGCACACCAGGACATTTATGAAACCGCCCATGGGCGTGGTAATCTTCAGGGCCATCTGGGGAGCTACAATGGGCCGCCCTCCTCAGTTCAGCCCTCGGGAGTTTGTGGTCCCAGGGCCTGCCGGGGACACGTGGCCCCCGCAATGTATCAGATTGAAGACCCGATGAGGTGGCATTCCCCAGGGCTGCGGGGGGCTGTGCAACCTGTGCAATGTATTATAATAAAGCCCCAAGTAGGCGGCAGTCCCCAGGGTGCGCCGCCGTAATGCATTATATTAAAGCCTGGGAAGTTGGTGGTCCCCGAAGCTGCAGGGGGGTCTGTGCGCCCCGGCACTGAATTGTAATAAAGACCCAGGAAGGTGGTTGTCCCCGGGGCTACTAAAAGCTCCAGGAGGGGTCCCCTGTGGGCCCCCTCCTTTTTCAGACCCCAAAGCCCCCGGGACCTAGTAAACTGAAAGCAGGTGACCGCATAAAAAAAAAACGATAACATTTGCAGTTTAGCCAGCAGGTTTTTCAGAGATTTTTTCCCTCAGAATGTATGTCTATCCATTCCCTCAATGGTGCCCAGGCTTGTAGCTCTCTTTTTATAGACTGTCTACCTTTTTGAGCATACATCGCCATTTCTATATGATAAATAGATATAAGGCATGCCACTCATTGTTTACAGGATGGAGGAACCGTGTCAAGCCATGCTGTTGCTAGACACAACCTTAATACTGCCATGGCAAGAAAAATAAATGGTTGAGCATAAGGGGTGATCTTTTTTGTTTTGTACCACTGGCATAATCAATTGGGCCGTAACCACAATCCACAAACCCAGTCTAGTGTTAAAGAATCGGCTTATGTCTCTTTTTGAATTTCCAAGCATGGACATTTTGGAAACATGTGAATTAGGTCTGTCCCCATAGAGCTGAGAGCGAGGGCAGTTCATGCAGGATATTCATCCCCATTTAATAATTTTCATCGGAGTGATATAAAAGTTAAGCCATGTTTTAAAATGCTGGGCTTGCAGATTGGCTGACATAAAAATTGAGCGCTCCAGGTCTAGTGAAGCTACACTTTCCCCATTGTCCATGTGCAGTGCTGCCTGCCAATCGACTGACATGCTTGTTCATGTCATCCACCATTCTACTATTCAGCATCCTTTACAAACATCAATTGATGGCTTTTTCTCGATCGATGCATCTAATATATTCACCTTAGAAACCTACCCAGCACGCCTCCTTTTTTTCCAATAAAGTCCCTTATGTGCAGATATTTAAAAAAATCATTGGGACATATTATCAAGAAGCAGCGTCAACATTATCGCCGATTTAGCGGCAGAAAACTGCTGCTATAGCGGCGATAATGGGCTTGATAATACGCCCTTGGGAATTCCCATAGAAGCCCATGTTCTGGTGTTAACATGGGAATTCTCTATGGCGTATTATCAAGCCCATTATCGCCGCTTTAGCAGCAGTTTTCTTCTGCTAAAGCGGCAATAATATTAAAGCCGTGCTTGATAATATGCCCCATTGTTCCCTAAATTGAAGTTATTTTCAACAACAGTCCCAGCTCTTCCCAGTGTCTAACAAACTCATCCTGAAAGATATCCGGATAAAAGTTTTTTTTTAAGGGGTGCATAAATGCTAAAGCGGCCAATACACATTTTCTTTCGAACAGCTGATCAGATTAGATATGCACACAGAGCGTTTTGAACCTCACTCTCTTGAAAAAACCCAAATCTACTTGTTGCAGAAGGCATCCCTTGGTTTCCTCCCCACACAATAATTCATAACATGTGGGAGAATCATTACCTAAAGCATAAAAGCAAAACATCCATCTGTTGCAGCACCGAGGCCAAATAATAAATCTGAAAATTCCAGACTGCCCATTTCCCCGTTCTCTTGGGAGGGTCAAAAACCTCAATGCCCTCCTAGGCCTGGCATAGGCCCACACAAATCTCCATGTCATCCAATCCAAGACCTTAAACAAAAGTTATCCCCTTCGAGGTGAATAGCTCTAAAAATATAAGATTTTGGGTAAAAACATAATTTTTTACTAAATTGCTACTCCCAATCTGAGGTTATTCCATCTCCCAAACTCTAGCTTAGTTTTACTGTTCAGAGGATCCAAATTAATCTCCACAATTTTATCAGTGTCTGCCATAACATTGAACCCCAAATACATTACACTCAGCACTACCCGCTTATCTTCAAACTGTCTATTGCCAATGATGAATATCTGAGTTTTATCCCGATTAGGGGCCTCATTATGATTGCGGTGAATCCACATACTCCGGGCCGGCGGAAGCCACCACCGGCCCGGAGTATGCGGATTCACCGCGGCCGATACACAAATGACCCCCAGTCAGATTAGGATGGCTGGGGGGTCATTTTTACGTCTGCCGCTTTTCCGCCGCGGTCGCCTTCCGACCGCGGCGGAAAAGCTCTAACATGGCTGGCGATGTCTATCAGACACTGCCAGCCATATTAGGATTTGAATTTTGTAATGCCTTTCCCCGGCGGCAATGCCGCCACGAAAAGGCATACGGACTTGCCTTTGGGGGCCCGTTGCGGGCCCCCCGGGTGAAGGGGAGTGGGGGTGCACATGGGGGGCACCACAAAGCGGCAGGCACCGCGCGGTGCCTGCCGCTTTGTGCATGCAAATGCACTGATTGCATTTTTAACATTGCAGCGGTTGCTGCTTCAAGCAGCACCCGCCGCGATGTTAAACATACAGGATGTGACTGCCAGGGTGGCGGTCACATCCTAATTTGTACGGAGGGACCGCTGCTGCCCCTGCGGACGGTCCCTCCTCCTCTGGGGTGGCGGACGGATGCAGGTCCATCCGCCATCCTAATAGGGCCCTAAGTTGGTACCTGGAGAATCGACCAAATTGATTTGCCTCCAGCTTGATTTCCCTGACTGTCCTGGCAGATCGGGGGTAACATTGCCAGCATACACCAAGATTTTAGTTTCCCATCCCTTTGTACACATCAGTGAGATTGCAAAATTACCCTTAATTCTCCAAATCAGGGCAAAATAAATGGGGAGAACCGGGGCAAGCCTTGCCTTGTGCCCATCAAATCACCACCATCTCAGATTCTCCCCCAATAATGAAATCTTAGCAATTGGGTTGAGATATAATGTTTCAATTAATTTGATAAATCCAGGCACTAGACCCTTTTTATCCATTACCAGCCACATTTAAGGCCAGGGGATCCAATCGAACACTCTCTCAGCACCAAAAGTATTAACGCCATGGGGTCTCCTGATATCTTATCCACATCAAATAAAGTAATGACCCAGCAGATATGATCCATTCTACACATTCCTGGGATAAATCCATGTTGTTCCAGGGGGGGACAATTTTCTTTATGATTCCGAGCAATCGCATGGCTAGAATCATTGCATGCATTGTGGTATCTCAATTAACTAAAGTAATTGGTTGATAAGTCCCTATTTCCAGCACAAATTTAGATTTTTGGGGAAATAAAACAATCTTTGCAGAGGCCCATGAGTCAGGTGGGGTAGCCCACCTTTAGATTTGCAAGAAAACCTCTAAGATATATGTTTTAAGGCTAGTGGCAAAAACCTTTTAGAATTCTCATGGAATAAAATCAGCCCCCACTGCTTTTCCAGAAGTTAGATTAGATATGGTGGATGTGACTTCCTCTATCAAAATGGGCTGCTCTAAAACCTCATGATCCTCTTCACTTAAAACTTGCCAAGTATCTTGATCCAAATAGCCCCATATCTCTCCTGCTTCTACCTCTGCCTCAACATATAGCCGCTGATAAAACTTATGAATGGCTGCTGTGTTCCATCTGGGTCAGAAATATTTCCAAGACCAAGGTCCCTGAATTCCTTAATCTCACCATAGGCCATCTGCTGTCTCGCCTGGGTCAATAATAAGTGCCCCACTCTTTTGTTATATTCATATGCTTTATGTTTCCAAACTGTGTATTTATGTTAATGTTAATGTTAATAATCATTTATAGTGCGCAGTTACACCGGGCTGCCTCATGGCGCTAACAGGCTTAGTATGCTAACCAGAATTTTTTATTGTACGCTTGCCGGAACAGCCAGGTCTTAAGAGACTTCCTAAATTGCAGAATGTCAGTGCTGGACAGTGTTTCCAATGGAAGGGAATTCCAAAGTTTAGGAGCGAGGACCGCAAATCTGCAGCCTCCTTGACGAACTCGCTTAAAAATTGGAGTGGTGAGGAGTGAGAGATGGGCAGATCGAAGATTACGTGAAGGAGTATGTCTAAGTATCAGTCTGTTAATAAATACAGGGCTATTGCCATGCAAGGCTTTAAAAACAAGACAGCCCATTGTAAAAGAACAGCGCTGAAAAATGGGGAGCCAATGTAATTTCCTTAACAAGGGCGTAACTGGTTGCCATCTCGGTTGTTGAAAGACCAACCAGGCTGCATGGTTTTGAACCAGCTGCAGCCGTTTAAACAGGTAGAGTGGCATTCCGAGATACACAGAGTTGGCATAATCCAGATGTGACAGGACGGTGGCAATTATAATCTGGATCAATGCATCATGAGTGAAGAGACGGTGTATCTTCCTAATCTTACGCAGCTGGAAGAAACACTTAGAGATCACTGTGCCAACCCGACATTTCAGCGTAAGTTCGTTGTTGAGGGAGACTCCCAATGTTTTGGCCGAGAGGGAAGAGGAGGGAGATGGATCCAGCTCTGGTGGCTAGTAGTGCGGGCCCTAGAACTTATGACTGTCCCCGGTTAGAACAAGCTCTGTGTTTCCCGGTTTTAATTTAAGATGGTTATGGTCCATCCACTGTTGTATATATAACATTGTTGCCTGAAAATCCACAACAGAGCTGTAAGAGCCGTCAATCTTGAATACCAACTGTAAGTCATCCGCATAGTTGAAAACTGTCACCTTTCTTTCCTTCAAAGATTGAATCAGAGGCGAAATGTAGATATTAAACAGTGGGGGGGAGAGTGCCGAGCCCTGTGGGACTCCACAGGTGATTTTACGTGGGGGAGCCAAGAAGTGCCCTTGACCAACAGCCTGAGACCTATCATCCAAAAATGAGGTGAGCTAACAAGCAGCTGCACCTTGGATGCCAGGAAGTTTAACACGGTCAGCCTGAATAGCATGGTTGACCGTGTCAAAAGCGGCAGATAGATCTAATAGTACTAGTGCCTGAGGGGAACCCTTATCAGCATTTATACGCTACTTTCTTTACTGAGATATCTACTATTGCAGCTTTAGCGATTGTAGCATTCAGCTGGGCCTTTTCACTTCCTAGTCCCCTTGATACTGCTTCTACCAACCTTACTACTTTTAAAGTTTGATAGAGTTCCTGCAAATGCTGCTTCTTCTATTGCTGTCGGAAGCAGCTAAATCTTGAGGTTTCTCCCCTGGAACCCAGCATTAAATGCATCCAAAGTTGTACCTGTTAGGGTACTCCCTATGTTTTCAGCCATAAATACTGGAATCCACTTTTTCATATGATTAACATAGTCCTCATTCAGCAACAGGGACCTCTCAAAAGATCAACCCCTAATAGGTCATGGAAAGGACTGTATATTTATTTCTAAAACACATTACCCTTGGGTATTTATATATTCAAGAAGCTTGTAATAACCCACTGGGTATAAAACAAAGTCTAGATGAGTGCAAACCCGATGGGGCACTGAATAAAAAGGTATATCTAGGGTTCATTCACTCCTTCTCAGCCCATACATTATATAACTCATGGGTGGTTGCAAGCTGAGAAAAGACCGAAAAACCTTGGCTTTATGCCCCTGATAAACTTTAACGCCTGCTTTTAAGGCTGCCCCCTTTATATTTATATTAAAGTCCCCACAAATATATAGAGCAGAGAGTAAAAGTAATTTGCATGACAACATTCGGTGATGGCCCATTTGCAATACTTATCTGTCCTAGCTTTAGAGAATCGAACTGTGCATTTCCGTCCCACGATCGCCACAACATGTGTGCAAGTCTCTTGTAAAGTAAAACATATATTCTGATAGCCATAAAACTCCAAAATGTGCCTTCCGGCCCCCTCAATATGGGTTTCTTTTAAGTATTGTAAATCTAAGTTCACCCTTTACTTCCTCCTAGGGTTGTTTAAGCCACAAATATTAACTGAAGCTATTCACAGATTACTCATCTATTAGCTGAGTATAACATAGCCTGCCAGTTACCTAACTACATACAAAGACCCTTCGGGCTGCTGGGATGCACCCCCTTAACTCCCCCCAGTGGGCAAGATGGTGGCTGTGTAGTGTGCCACGCTAGCTGCATCTACGGCTCTACCTTTTTCGGGAGAAAAGGAAAAGAGAGGGAAAGAAACCCTAAGTGCCTAAAGAGCATTATTTTTGGTATCTTCCATTTCTTAAAAGAAACCAGCCAAGGGTACCCGAGTATCAGATTAGCGACAGTTCCTTTGTGGATAGAAGAGGCTGTTTGGCGGCTGGCATGAGTGGTTGGCGGCTCGCTTGGTTCTGCCGCTAAGAGTTTGAGGGGCTTGAAGATCCAACCAAAAGGGAGCAAGCCAACTAAGGAGCGGGCTGAGCCTGACGTGTCCGCCCTTCACGTATGGCGATTCACAATAGGAAACCAGTACCCAGATGGAAGACAGAGGAAGATGTTGCGCCTGCTGCAGAGAAACCCGACATCAGCGCCGACAATCAGAAGTGGGAGTCGCCGGGAACGAAGGGTGTGCAGTCTAATGCCGAAGAGTAGGAGGAGAGACAGCGCTCAATACATGAGATTTTTGCAGGGTAGGCTCTGGGACTTTCTCTAAAGAAATCTGGCAGAAGTGCATACTAAGCAGCATGGTAGCTCTCCCCTGAGAACTGTAAGTTATAGCACAGCGCTATCTTCACCTCTACAAAGGGTGAGAGGGGCTAATTGCAGGAAGAATGTGAGGAGGCTAGGATGGAGGGACTAGAGACTCCTATAATCCAATTGTTAGATGTGGCAGCTAAGGCTTCAATTTCTCTGGGGGACTCCGTGGTTTGCAAAAAACGAAGCCAGGAACAAGTTGCTCTAGTGCATCAGAGATGGTCTCCCGAAGGAGTAAAAACTTTTTTCAAACTCATGGATGAGTCTGATCTCTCTGGTGTAAGGTCCAAGCCATTTGATATCATAAGTGAGAAGTGACATAGGTGAACCTTCTGCCACCCTAAGTGGCCTTATGAGTTTGAAGAATGGACACACCCAACACCTTTCTGATGGCCTGGGCTTTGGGGATCAAAACATGAGGGTCCCAGTGTGAGCCCCCGGCTGCCTCTGAGGACGGCTCACTGCTAGATGCTGTTCCAAAACTCTGATTTGGTCTTACGCATCTGGTGGTGTAACCAATGACATTGGATATAGGGAATTTAAATGCTGATCATAATAGCTCAGAGCTGTAGAGGTGTAGGAAGCACAGGGACTGGGAACAGGTGCCTTAAGCCACTCAGGGTCTAGACTAGTAGGCACACTGTGTGTTGCTGCGGCTTCGGCTGGTGTTTCAGAACTCTCCAACACCCCTGTCAAGCACCTGAGAAACCCTATACATGCAGAATATTGGTCCTGATCTGGATTATCATTTTAAAGCCCTACGTCATATTGAGTTTGTGTGATTTTTATAGGTCAAGCCCTTCATACCAAAACCCATGTGCTATATTTATAGATGGTTTTGGGGATCCATCTTAGGGGCGCACATGTACATTCACCCTTTCAGACATATAACATTTAGATACCTGCAGATTAAGGCAAGGTGTCTGCGCTTTAACATTTTTTTAAGTACAGATCTAAAGGGACAGTTTGTAGGCCCAGGACAGCAGGCTTCTTCCAGTGCTTTCAGGAAAAGTGACCTTCTTTTTAAGTTTTGAATAACTTGAGATCACCTTCCTGTGTTTTACAGGACCCTGGCTGTTGAGTGCCTGCGACTGGAAGTGTGTAACCTTTGAGGTCTACAACTGTAGCCAGAACAGGGTTTGTAGTAGAGAATCCACTGTATTATTTGTGAATTTGTCGAGTAAAGTATTGTAGGGTGTACAGTAAAGAATTTCCCTAAGGCCTGCGGTTGCAAAGTCCATGCATGGTATGTCATGACGTACAGTGCATCTCTTACCACTTGTTGACGTCTGGCCAGTTTGAAGGGTCTTTGTTATGTCCTAGAAAAGGCATCGACGTCCGCTTAACCTTTGGGGGTACTTCAACAGAGACCTTCTGCTATGGCTCCAGGATATAAACATTAAAACAATAATACATTTTAGAAATAAAAAAAGAGCATGAACAACTCTCTACAAGCCCATGCTTGGAGACACCTGTCTAACATATGCTTCCTATTATATAACACACCTGCTTTGCATCTTTGGGGAGTCCTTTTCTTTTTAATGGCCCATCTTTAGATGCTGGAGACTTCCTTTGCACACTCTCAGAGTTCAACTGTAGGACCTCTAGGGTTTTGGACCTGTCAGAGACTAATTTTTACATAGTGCTTACAACTGACTGCACACCCTTTTTAATTACCTGTATGAGCATGTCATGTTATGTTATAATTTTTGTAAAGTGCATGGCTGCCCAGGAAAGGGGCATCTCTGCACTGATCTCAAACAGACAGGGGCAGGACTGAAGCAGGAAATGAATTGGATTACTTAGGAAAGAGATATCTTTTTATAGCCTTATGGAATGCTGCATGGTTTTGGATGCTTCTGATGCTCACCAGGAGGGAGTCCCAGAGTTTTGAAGCAAGAACTCAGAAGGAGCGCCCTCCTGCCCTGGCTCTCTTGAACTGAGGAACAGACTTAAGGTGCTGACCAGACAAGCGCAGCTGGGGGGTGGGTGTGTAGGGTATAAGAAGAACAGCTAGGATATTGGGGGATTGGACATTCAGAATTCAATTGGGAGGCACAAAGAGCTTTAAAGTTGATTTGTTTCTCCACTGGAAGCCAGTAAAGTCTGCTGATAACGTCAGACGTAGAGCAGGTTCTGGGCAGACCAAAGAGCATCCAGACGGCAGCATTTTGTGTCCTTTGTAGTCAATGTATCTCTGCTCTATTGGCCTCTAGATACACAGAGGCTGCGTAGTCCATCCTGGATAGTACAGTGGCCTGGATAATAACCTGACGGTGGTAGGATCAAAAAAACCTGACAGGGGTATAAGTTAAAACCATGTATGAGCCCAAAGCAGACTTGAGCAACTGCCTTTGTTTTAGTCTGGAAGGTCAGTGCAGAATCCACCCATATGCCCAGGTTTTTAACTATCTGTTTGGGAGCAGGCGGGGGGCTTGAGGGAAATGGCCACCAGAGCTCACTCCAGAGATGAGTGTATGTATGAGTGTATGTATGAGTGTATGTACCCACCAAGAGGATCTCAGATGTGCTGGCATTCAATTGAATACAGTTAAATGTCATCCAGTCCTCAATAGCTGTTAAATACTCCTTAATTTTGAATGCGTCCTGTGGGTAGTTGTCAGACAGCGTGACGACTAACTGTGTATCATCCGAATAAAAGACAACAGTTAGGGCCATGTTCTTAGCGACTGCTGCCAGGGGTTGGATGTAGATATTAAATAAGGTTGGGCTCAAAGCAAAGCCTTGAGGAACCCCTTGGTGCACAGAGTGCATCTGAGAGCAGAGGTGGGGCAATCATGTGGATGGATCTCTCAGATAGAAAGGAGGAGAGCCAACTTATGGCGGAGCCACCGATGCCAATATCCTCTAAGCGCTCCAAGAGAATCTGATGGGATACCGTATCAAAATGCATTACTCAGGTCCAGCAGGACCAATGACGAGGATCTTCCTGCATCCAGTGAGCTCCACAGATGTTCTGTGATGGCCAGAAGAGCAGTTTTAGTGCTGTGTCAATGACGGAAGCCATTTTGAGAAGGGTGTAGCAGATTATGGGCTTCAATGAAGGTGGTGAGAATGGAGTTGATATAAGCTTCGGTGACCTTAAATATCAGAGGGAGGAGAGAAGTAGGGCGAATATTCTCTGGCTTGGAATCTTCCAAAGTGGGTTTTTTGAGCAATGGAATCGCCATAGCATGTTTCCAGGCAACGGGAACTTCAGCAGAGGACATAGACAGGTTTATAAAATCACAAAACAGGGGAAGGAGCTGAGGCAGGAATTTCTGAAACTGATCAGGTTTGTGGGGATCCACTGGGGATCCAGAATAAGGTTTATTGCAAATGATGCACATGACTTCCTGGGAGAGCACGGGAAAAGTGGAGTGTGAAAGGGCAGTGCTAGGTTGAGATAGAGGGGCTGCTTTGATTGCAGTGTGGGGGAAGGTTTTATATATATCCTCAACCTTCTTAATAAAAAAAGTGGCCAGTGCCTCACATTGCTGATTGGAAGAGAGAGGGGATGTGTTAGGTTGCCCTGAAGATGTAACGTCCTTAAGTAAGGAGAAGATGCATTTTGCAAAATGGCTGCTATTTTTTATTTTATCTGCAAAATAATCAGCTCTTTCTTTCTGAATGGACTTATGGTATTTTTAATGGCCACCGATATTGTACTTTCAGGGATGGGTCATATTGTCATCTCCAAGCTCGTCCCAGGGCTTTGCACATTTTCCTGGCCTGTGCCAAATTATTATTGTACCACAGGTTTGACTGGGTTCTGCGACTGTGGGACAACTTGGCAGGGATAAGAGTGGCAAGGGTATGCATGAGCCAGTCAGACAAGATACTAACCTTGGGCGAGTAACTCCGATCCGCCAGCGGAGTTTGTGGGAGATTTGCCTATCCCGTGCTCTCCTTCAAATGTGGAGGTAGGCAAAACTCCAGCTCCATGGCAGAGCGCAGTTAGCCGCTACCTCCCCCCTGCAAAATGATTTGAAAATGAACAAAGAAGGCACTTACCTGCTTGTCTGCCCGATTCCCAGCATGGCTGTTCTCCTTCCTGCTCCTCGCTTCTTTCTTCTATGAAAAAAACACTACGTTGTACATCTTGCGAGTGCACACTCTTTTTTTATTTTTAAATCACCTGGGAGGGGAAAGACGTGGAGCGGAGCTCCACTGAGTTTTTTCAAACTCTGTGGAGCTCTGTTTAGAGGCACTATTCCAGCTGCGCCCACCCTTAAAAGATACTATCTGCCCTGTCAGGGTTATCTGGAAGACTGGGTGCTTGACTAAGGAGAAGGCCACGAAAGTGGGCAGAATCCAATTAATGCCAAAGGTGCTTTAGAACAGGTTTCTGTGGGACATCCTGAGGAGGTCCTACTCCCTGTAGTGTCATGGATACCAGATAGTGGTCAGACCAGCTCATAGGGAGGGGTGGGCTAACAGATAAACTGGAGAAAATAGGATCCAACAAATGTCCTTCTGAATGTGTACTATTCGGGATGTGTTGAGTAAGTTGGAAGGCAGCAAGCTCCTCTAAACAATTGCTAAGCTCACTGTCTTGGCTTGCTTCTACGTGCAGATTGAGGTCCCAAAATACTGTTGAAATTGGCAGACCTGGTAGCTAATAGGCCGGATGCATGGATTAGGGCTTCCATAAATTCTTTACAGAGCCCTGGGGGAGCAGTAAAGCAAGAGTCCAGACGGAGTGAAGTTAGCGTTGATGGAGATTTGGAAATTGCACATTCTCAGTCCACAATGACCTCCTTAGTCAAGGTGTAGGTATAGCTAGTTTTAAAAATGATTGCAATGCCACCCCACCAGCCACCTCTGTTCAGTGTTCTAATTGCATATCCCCGGGGGAGGGCCAAGCTAGACTATGCCTCCGTATTAACAGTAAGCCATGTCTCAGTCAGGAAGAGGATATCAGGCGCCTCATCCTGAATTAAGTCAATCACTTCTGCGAAGTGTTTAATGAGTGAGTAGCAGTCAAGACTGAGGAACTTGATGGCGAGCTGAAACCACAGTGTTGCAGAAAAAGAGGCCCTCTAAAAGGACACACAGATGGTGTGCACATTGATTAATATCAGTTCTGATAGCAACTAGGTTGTCCTGCGAGTATGATCGTATTATGGGGGTCGAACCAGCAGCATATCTGGTGTCTGGTGATGTCCAAGTGCGGATGGGCCAAGACGGGATTGCCTTAGGCGCGCGTTTGGTGCCCCAACGGCACGCCCCTGTGCACGTCCACTAAGCCTCCGCACAAACATGGGTTTATGTAGGCAGGGAAAACAGCTAGAACACTGGCTGCCCGCACAGAAGTGCTTGGACCAGAAGTGAAGGAAATTGTCTTCTGCTCTCCACACAATCGGCATTAATGCCACGGTGGACTGGTGCAGGAGGCTGAGGGAGTAGCAGGTAAGAGGAACAACAAGCAATAGCCAGAAAAAGATCAGATAAAAGAATAACAAAAATGTAAATAACCTGTAGAGCGTTTCTAAATATTGAAGCGTAGCAAGGACCTGCAGCAGGCAAGTCACGAGCAGACTATGCGACTGTCCACTGCGTGCCCGCACAAATATGAGTTTATGTAGGCAGGGGAAACAGCTAGAAAGCTTCCTGCCCACCGGAAAGTGCCTGGACCGGAAATAGAGGAGAATGCCTTCTGCTCTCTGCACAATCGCCACTAACGCCCTGGCAGACCAAAGATGGAGGCTGAGTGAGTAGCAGGTAAGAGGAACAGTAAGCAATAGTCAGACCAAGATCCGATAAAAGAAAAGGGGCAGGAGTATGCTGTATGGTGAGCGCTGCGTCTTGAGCCTCTAGATTTTGTTTTAGGACATAAACCGCCAATTGAACCTAAATGTCATAACCTGAAAAAAACAGATACACAAGAATATATTTAGAAAAAAACAGAGTTATTGAGACATAGTTGTAATGTTGGGACGTGTACTGGGCGCTAGGACCAGCACACAAGATCAAGTAATGGGAGGAGCGCTAGGGGTAGCGGAAGAGGAGGAGTAAGGAAGAGTAGAGTAGAGCAGGAAAGAAAGGTCATAGACGCAAGAAATAAAGCACCTCTCACCTCACGTAGTGTCTGCATCCTTTGTGCTGTTCCAAGGACACTAAAACTGGTGATGACGGTGGTAGCATCCTGCGCATTCTGTGCCTATCTGTCTCCTGTCATGCCTGCGTTCCGCTGCCTCGGAGCTCCGTTGGGTCGCGGACCGGGTGCCCACCACCGGAAGCGTTGCGCCCGCAGCTGCCCGATTCACTCTGCTACCTGTAGAGTTTGCCATCACGCTCTGGGAGCTCACCCCAGCCACGTGTCGTCCTGCCGTTGGAGCGCCGTCCTGATCGCGATCCGGGAGCCCACCCCGGTCGCGTGTGCTGTGCCACCTGGTCTGCTGAGTTTTGCTGTCCTGACCGCGATCCGGGAACCCACCCCGATCGCGCGTGCTGTGCCGTCTCATCCGGTGCCTCCTGGTGTGGTCTGCGGGGTCTGATGGTGTGCAGTGCCTGGACTCCTGCTGCCCGGTAATGTTCTGCTTTGCTGTGATCACCGGCAATTTCATGTTGGAAATCTCGTTGGAAGGAGCGAGATGTCACTGGCGGCCATCTTGAAGTCAGGCGCCTGGACCGATACCCATGCAAGGAGCATCCGGCAGCCATTTTAAGGACAGGCGTTTGCTGCAAAAGTTCACTAAGCATTGGCAAGGACAAGGAAAAAATTACTTTTTGCCTCAAGCATTGGCAAAGACAATGGATATATTTATTTATTTTTACGTGTCCATTTAAAAGGACTTATGGGACTGCCTGCCCATCCAGTCACCTGTCCATGATCTCTGGAAATCAAAGTGGCCATCCCAACACTGTCAAGTAGGTGGTGGATTGCTTTTCTTTCATACGTGCTCTGCTATTGATCCTTCGTGATAGCGGAATTTAAGACGGCGACATTTGTGCAGTGTAGCTGACGTTGAAGGGGTTTTGGTGTCTTGACCTTCACAAGGCATCTGTCCTACTATCCTCATACGAGATGTCTAGTTCGCCAACATCGAGACAGAATTGTGATTCTGCGGGCACAAGTACCAGGCCGGAATCGCCCACGTGCACAGGGCACATGAGTGGCCACAGACCCGGTTTGATTGGAGTTCCTTTTCTACACCCGCCAGAACCCTTGGTCCTCATATCAGGGGGGGGGGGTATGGGCCTTCGCTGGCAGGAGTGGCTGGAAGACTTTGAAGACTTCATGAAAGGGTCTCACGTGACTGAGGAGGAGCAGCAACTGATTGCATTGCGCAATCTAATTGGGAAAGAGGTTGATCAGATTATAAAGGAGCTTCCAGCTGATGCTGCTTCATCCTATGTCCATGGCGCACTAAATAGAAAATTTCTTCACTTTAGGAATGTTGACTACGAAAGGTATACATTCAATTTGGCTTCTCAGGAAAAAGATGAGCCCATGAATACTTTTATTATGCGACTTAGACGCTTAGCCCGCTACTGTGAATTTGATTCTTTCTCGACGGAAGACGCCCTTCGCATGCGAATTATAGAAGGATGCCAGTCTGAGGCGCTACGTAGACGTCTATTAAAGAAGAGCTATTCACTGAATGAGATCGAAGAGATGATACGACTCCATGATCAGGTAGAAGAGCATGCCAAGAAAATGAAAGCTGGAAGAGGAGAAAAACGAGAACAAGCAGTTCTTCTCCAATCTCGTCATACCAACAGGTCCGCCCCTGCGAAACAAAGATCATCCAGATCCAAAGGTCAGTCTCAGTATACAAATCGTCGACGTCGCAGCTCTAGCCGGACCGACAAACGACAGGAGCGTCAATTCAAATGCTATCGTTGTGGGTATGACTTTCCTCATACAGAGACAAGTCCTGCACTGGGCCAAAGGTGCAGGAAGTGTGGTTGAGACAACCATTTTGAAAATGTCTGTGGAGCCCCTCGCAAAGACGCCTACAGAGACAATTACAGACAATCCAGACCGCCCAACACTCGCCATCGTGCCAAAGCAGTGTGGGACTACCAAGACTCTTCCACAGGTTCTTCACAATCCAGTTGTCAGTCCTGTGGGACATATCGATCTCATCGGTCACAATCTAGGGGGTCAAGGTCGCTGTCACCAATATTGCAAGACAGTGATGAGTACATCTGCATGGTTGCAAACCCGGAGCGGCTTAAGAAATATCCAAGACTAGACATTAAAATGGACACACACTGGGCCAAATTTGTTCTAGATAGTGGAGCATCTCTCATCTATATTTCAGTGGCAGAATACAAAAAAATTAATCCACCACCGCAGTTTCATAAAGCCAACATGCGAGTGTACACTTGAATGTCAAAGAAATCCATGTTTGAGACAATTTCAGACTAACCTCACATACAAGGACAGAACGATTCCAGCACACATTAATGTCATTGATGGTCCAGAAGCGGACTGTCTTCCCAGCTTGCCAACAGCGGAACGATTGTGACTAGTAGACATGTTGTATAAAGTCGACGATGAACCGAACATAGTTCATAAATTCCCAAAATTGTTCACTGGATTTGGAAAGAAGGCTCACTGCCACGTTCGATTACACATAAACGAACGAGTGACTCCCATAGCGCAACACTACAGGAAAATTCAGTTTCATCTTCAACTGTCTGTAGAGGAGGAACTGCAGAATCTTCTCCAGGCTGACATTATTGAGAGAACGTCAGGACCCACGCCCTGGGTCTCTCCAGTGGTTGTCGTACCGAAGAAGGATTCACCCTACAAAGTGCGCCTCTGTGTCGATATGAGGGCGCCCAACACCGCCTTTGAAAGAGAAAGACACCCGGTCCCTCATATTAGTGAAATGATTGCATCACCCAACAGGGCGCAAATATTTTCCAAAGTAGACCTCAACAATGCTCTCACCAATTGGAACTTCATGAAAAATTGAGATACATCACCACCTTCTCGACTCATCAAGGCATGTTTTGATACAAAAGACTTAGCTTTGGGGTCTCTTCTGCTGCTGAGATCTTTCAGGAGGCCATAAGCAGGGTAATTCATCACATTCCCAACACCCTGAATTACAGTGATGACATCTTGGTATATTGAGCAACAATGCAAGAACACGACACATAGATGGATCGAATATGCCATGCCCTATTAGAGGCCAACAACTTTAAATAAAGACAAATGTGAATTCCACAAAACCACCTTGAAATTCTTCGGACATATCTTCTCAGGCGCAGGAATGAAACCAGATCCAGAAAAGATTGCTGCCCTGAATGACACCCACAGACCGCATGATGCGGGGGATGTACGTTCGCTTCTAGGCATGGCCAGCTACTGTGCACGCTATATCAAGGACTACACCACTATTAGTTACCCCCTGAGGACGCTGACCAAACAAGGATACACTTTTCAATGGACCACGAGATGTGATCAAGCTTTTCAGGAAATCAAAACGGCAGTTGCATCTGCCAACAATCTTGCTGCACACTTCAATCCGAGAAGAAAAACTGAAATTAGTGTGGATGCGAGTCCCGTAGGACTGGAAGCAATACTGGCTCAATACGACAAGGAAAGTGACCAACGATATATTGTCGCATATGCCAGTAGAAGCCTCACGGACACTGAGAGAGCCTACTCTCAGCCTGAAAAGGAAAGCCTGGCGGCAGTCTGGGCCTGCGAGCATTTTCACATCTTCATTTACGGGAAACACTTCACACTCATCACAGATCACCAGGCCCTGATAACCATCTTTGGCAATCCCCGAGCCAAAATGCCACCCAGAATAGAACGCTGGGGTATCCACCTTCAAGAATACACGTATACCATCATCCACAAGCCGGGAAAAGCTGCAAACTCTGTTGATTACATGTCACGTCATCCCAAGGCAACGTCGAAATCAAACCCATCACTAGCAGAAGAATACATCCACTTTGTCGTGGCCAAGCCAAACTACCTACACTCCCTTTAGAGGTCATCATTGATGCTACTAATGAAGATGTCACACTTCAAAATGTAAAACATCGCATTCAGACAAACAGCTGGAGGCAAGTGGAAGAAGTCGGACAGAGTGAACAGATTGACAATCAGGAACTGTCCTCTTTCAAACATGTGAAGGAAGAGTTGTCCATCACTGAGGATGGCCTCATACTAAGAGACAAGTAGATCATCATCCCGAAACAGCTGCTCCAAAGAGTTATCAACATAGCCCATGAAGGACACAGAGGGATTGTAGCCACAAAGAGGGCGCTGCGGGAACAGGTTTGGTTCCCTATGCTGGATCAGATGGTGGAACTTACACTGAAAGATTTCCCACAGTGTCAGCATATGGCCATGTCGGAACTAGGGTGGTGTGGTGAGCAATAAAACGATGGATTTAGGCCCAGATCTCTGTACTGGGGTGAATGTATGACATTGTTCTGCATTCTGTCCATCAACTGTTGTTTTTGCATTTGTCACGCCGAGTAGGACAGGTATGCTCAGACGTGAGTCCAGTGCTCTCCATGCCACTGGAGTCAAGCTATCCTGGCTGAAGAGGGCTGATAGCCAAAAACCGGTCCTAGGGTGCTGGATTTTGGTCCAGGAAAGACATGGCTTGGCAGTTCGGGCTGGACTGTTTCCATGAGGCACAGGGTCAAGGCTGATTTGCATATGGCCATGTCGGAACTGCGGTGGTGTGAGCAAAAAAACGATGGATTTAGGCCCAGATCTCTGTACTGGGGTGAATGTATGACATTGTTCTGCATTCTGTCCATCAACTGTTGTTTTTGCATTCGTCACCCCGAGTGGGATGGATATGCTCAGACGTGAGTCCTGTGCTCTCCACGCCCCTGGAGTCAAGCTATCCTGGCTGAAGAGAGCTGATAGCCAGAAACCGGTCCTAGGATGCTTGATTCTGGTCCAGGAAAGACATGGCTTGGCAGTTCAGGCTGGACTGTTTCCATGAGGCACAGGGTCAAGGCTGATTTGCATTTGGCCATGTCGGAACTGGGGTGGTGTGGTGAGCAAACAAACAATGGATTTAGGTCCAGATCTCTGTACTGGGGTGAATGTATGACATTGTTCTGCATTCTGTCCATCAACTGTTGTTTTGCATTTATCAACCCGAGTGGGACGGGTATGCTCAGACGTGAGTCTGGGGCTCTCCACGCCACTGGAGTCAAGCTATCCTGGCTGAAGACGGCTGATAGCCAGAAACCGGTCCTAGGATGCTTGATTCAGGTCCAGGAAAGACATGGCTAGGCAGTTCGGGCTGGACTGTTCCCATGAGGCACAGGTTCAAGGCTGATTTGCATATGGCCATGTCGGAACTGGGGTGGTGTGGTGAGCAAAAAACGATGGATTTAAGCCCAGATCTCTGTACTGGGGTGAATGTATGACATTGTTCCGCATTCTGTCCATCAACTGTTGTTTTTGCACCTGTCTGAACATGCCAGGGGCTTGCCTTGTTACACAGCGCACACCCCTAGTGCTGCAATTTTTGCATATCCCAAA
The DNA here is from genome assembly GCF_964263255.1 of Lissotriton vulgaris. Classification (NCBI taxonomy): domain Eukaryota; kingdom Metazoa; phylum Chordata; class Amphibia; order Caudata; family Salamandridae; genus Lissotriton; species Lissotriton vulgaris. Next base: position 477,780 of record NW_028250533.1, on the reverse strand, counting down.
CCCCTAGACACAGGGGCCCTGTCCCAGGCACATCACTAACATGTGACTAGGGTGATGTCACAACACACTTGACTGCACACAGTACTGTGACACCACACCTACACAGACTTCAGTTTAGGGAGGTACCCCGAGGAGACCGGATGTCCTGGTCAATGATGATGTCACTTCTGGTGGCGGGACAACTCTCACGTTTGCTTGATATCTCAAGGTATTCCTCCCTGCTGCTCAGAATGAAGAAAAAGAGCATTATCTCAGTAATTGCACATGTTTTCTTACATGGTTTAGCTCCATTTGGTATTACCCAAAAAGTCTGCCATTGGGAGAGATGAAATATAGACTTGGTGTATGTGAGCCAAGACTGAGCAAGTAGCAATCTATAGTGGTTGTGAAAATGTATTGTTTTGATTAGAAAATCATATACAAACGATATTTACAAATGCTTCACATGAAAATTGTATCAAACAATCCAAGGATTACAACAAGCAACCTAAGAAACAACCAAATGTAAATAGTACTCAATGCAAAAACTAAGCAAAGCTGCATTATTCAAGGCCAAGCCATCCCAATAGCTTACTATGAGAACGCATGGTGCAATTTAGATTAGATCAATTGGCCATTATTCATACACATTTAATTCACCAGCTAGTCATGTATTTACTAATAAGTGTACTTGAAATATATATCTCATTCAGGTGATGTTCACAGCATGAGTTTTTGTTCAGTTGACAAGCTTTAAAATCTGCTTGAATTTTCTTGTGAATATTCCAAGTTGCAAAATACAAAATTTGTAAATAAAGTTTTGTGAGAGTCACCTGGAAAGGATAATTTAACAGTGGATGGTATTCAACAGCAGGCTGCCTTCCTAGAGATTAGATGATAATATTTACAAGGGAGATCATACAACTGAATCATGGAGCAAACAATATGCCTATAATTCTCCTCAAAGGAAGCACAAAATCTTCAAGTCCTACAGTATAGTGCCAATATTGTGCCAATTGCCCGGGAAATGTAACCAAAGTGTATAGTCAGTAATACCACAAGTGCTGCATTTTTACTACAGCTGTTAAACCAGCATTTATTATCATGGGTGTCTATCAGGTGGCTAGAATTCCTTAGAATGGCACGCCTTATCAGGAAATTCAGGTAAGAATGGTCTTTATTTGCGCTTTTAATATTCTGGCTTCATTGGAATATGTCCAGCATTAGCCAATAATCAAAGGGATATAGATTACACGTTTGAAAAGATATTAACCATCTGCCAGTAATGATAATAGCAAAATGTTTACCTGGAATATTGCTTTGAGGCATAGATAATCTTAATTGAGTAATCTATGGATGCTTTGAACCCCTGTGCTTCTGTTTCCCAATCTGCCTGTCAGCCGATGGTACAGGACCACAGAGCACAATAGGGTCTCCTTTCGGGAAATTTTTGATTGCGCTTTAGCATGCCCACCCTATATGTTGTCATGAATTAGGTTCTGGGTTACCAGTCTCAAGTTGCAACCTTGCTTTCAAAAAATACCGGCCACTTTGCAAACAACCAAGAGCTGGTGGGTAAAAAAAAGAATCAATGTACATGCCAAATTAAACTTCATTTTATGAATTACTAAAAACTATTAAAATTATCTGCTAATAGTAGACATAGAATCAGTAGTATGCTACAGACATTTCCCTTCATATATCCTGTTGTTGAGAAAAATGGTCAGAAAATAAAAATTGATCGGTGAAGAACTCATTAACATTTGCTGTGGCAAGTTAAAACTTGGTAAAACAAATTGAATGACATAACATCATTAAGGGCATTATTACCCCTGATCTGACCTCCAAAAGTCTGTCTTACGAGATGAGCGGATTGCTATTGCAAAGACCGCAACTGAACCACCACATAAGTCGCATGGCAGCATGCACGCGCAGCTTGCACGCCGAAGGCGCACCTAAGGCAAGCCTGTCTGCACTCATCTGCGCCCGGCTGGGACCAGGGGCCAGAACCCCTGCCCCTCAATCAATAAGTAGAATTTCCTACTCACGCCGGTAATTACTAAGGTTAAGAAAACCTAATATTAAGAACTGTCAGCATACAATGTTCCCACTTAGCAAGGAGCCCAGGTGCCCTCAGTGCACGTTTAGCTTTCGCCCGCATCTTGCAATACACCTCGGAAGTCCAGCACTATCACACATTTCAAATGCTCATTCTCAACTGCTGATCCCTACCAAAACACTCCCTGGAGATTAAGATGCTCCTGGAAGATGAGGATCCAGATGCACTATTCCTGATGGAAACATGGCTATATAATGCATCGGAACCTGATCTGGGACAAACTCTGCCCGGGGGCTTTACTGTTAATCAGAATGACCGTGATAAAAAGCAAGGTGGAGGCATTGCAATAATTCATAAAAACTCTCTTAAATGTAGGGTTGAACCCAATATCATTCTGGACTGCGAAAGTCTTTCTTTTAACATGGCGCTTTCTTCCACCCACTCCAGTCCTCATTTATCGCAGCCCAGGAGGGTGCGGTCATTTAATTAAATCCCTTCCTGAGTTGGCAGCTACATTAGTGGGCATGTCCCCCTGTACCACCCTTATGGGCGACTTCAACCTACATTTTGATGATCCTAATAAGGCGGACGCATCGGAGCTCATCCAGGACTTTTTAGCTATTCTACTTGCTCAAAATTCATAGGCCCCACACACAAAAAAGGCCATACACTTGACCCTATTTTCAGTAACCACTCCAAAATGTTGGTGAGCGGTCGTGTCCGCATCCATTGATAGTATCATTTCTCTATCCCCTTCCGTATAACCCCTTTACTGCGACCCCCGGGTATCAAAGCCATCAAGAGGAAAGCACGCCCTTGGGTTAAACTTCCTGTAGACTCTTGGATCATAGCTCTTGATAATCTTAAACCTAAAGCCAACTTAAATCTCACCACAGTCTCGGAAAACTTCACTTGCTGGATTGAGTCCTCACTTTATACGGTCGCCCCAGCTAAACTCAGCCACAAATCCAGAGAGAAAAAGACTCCATGGTACTCCCCTGAATTGCGAGTACTTAAACAGACATGCAAAAGACTGGCGAGGTAATGGAGGAAAGACTATGAGGACCAGAGCAAACTAAAATATAGAGAATCTATAAAAGTCTATCAAAAGGAAATAAAAGTAGCGCAGGCCAGTTACTATGAAGGCCTCATTAACTCTGCCGCTAATACTCCCTGGGAAAACGTTCATCCCGCAAAGGATCTCCTAGAGCTCCCAAAAAAAAAACCTGCCCTTGAGGCCTCCCCAGAACGGTGTAATGCACTGGCAGATTTCTTTCAGGGAAAAATTAAAAATCTTTATACCGCATTTCTGAGCTCCCCCCGCCCCAGTGACCTCCTATTAATGGATGTGCCCTTACACCATCCAGAACACGTGCTTAAGGAATTCACGGCTCTGAACCTGGATAAGCTGACAGAAATACTTTCACAAATAAAATCAGGCTCCCCTCTAGAGCCACATATCCTACATAAAGCAGAAAAAGTGATCCTTCCTACATTTTTGGAAATTGTAAATCTCTCCATCTCCACAGGATCAGGTCCATGGTCCATGGAAACATGCCATGGTCAAGGCCTTATTAAAAAAAAAACTAGCCTAGACCCAGATGACTTAGGCAACTATCGCCCAATTTCACTGCTGCCGACTATCGTGAACATTTTTGAAAAATATGTGAACTCTATTCTCTCCAACTTCTTGGAAACCCGTGACCTCCTGCATACCACCCAGACTGGGTTCCATCCTAAACACGGAACCAAAACTGCTCTTTCTGTTGTTGAGGACTCTAAATAAATCCTAGATCAAGGAGGAGCAGTTGTCATCATCCTCCTTGATTTGCGTTCAACCTTCGACACAATTAACTTTGCCATCTAAGTAGAGAGACTCATCCAAGATGATAGGTATAGGTATAATCTTACCTAGACAATAGAACCTTTCCGTTTTTTTCAGGGGATGCAATATCTCGGAGACTAGCGTTCAGCTGCAGAGTCCCGCAGGGACCCTCGCTGAGCGCCACACTATTTAATGTGTATATGCGTCCACTCACTGATATCATCCTGCCTCACAGGATTAAGATCGTTACCTACGCGAGTGACACACAGCTGGTGATAACTCTTAATGGTCCCCGCAACTTCCCCTCTGACTTCAAAACATGTCTGGAGAAAGTGGCCTCTTGGATGGAGCACTCCTGTCTCAATCTTAACGGAGGAAAAACAGAACTCCTGCTCCTAGCCAGCCACTCCAGCATGGACCTTAATCAGATATGGCCCAAGTGCCTAGGCCCCCCCCCAACCCCAAAACCAGGATTAAAATGTTGGGAGTCTGTTTAGACAATTCTCTCAAGTTTGAAAACCAAGCAGTGAAGATGACAGGGGCCTGCTTTGGTACACTTAGAGGCCTCTGAAAGGTCCTCCTTCTCCTTCCAATGGGTGCAAAAAGAGCCCTTATGAAGACCTTGGTCATATCACAATTGGACTATGGCAACTCCCTCTACTTAGGGGCTTTCAAAGCAACATTAAGGAGGCTCCAAGTCACTCAGAACTGTGCCACCAAGATGCTACTCGGGATTCCAAAAACCTAGTCAGCCAAGCAAGCCCTAAAAGCACTACACTGGCTGCCAATCCCCGAAAGAGTCAAATTCAAGTCCCTCTGCATTGCTGACAAGACTATGTGGGGAATGGGCCCGGATATTAACAAATCCCTTATCACCCCCTATCACCCTAAGAAGGACCTGCAATCAGCTAGTCTCAATCTTGCAGTTGTTCCCAAAATCAGGAGTACAAAAAGTGGAGCAAGATCCTTTTCCTATAATGTGGCGAAGCTTGGGAACACATTACCCCCGCCTTCACTTTGAACCTCATCTCCTTTCATTTCGTTGACTTCTAAAAAGCTGGTTATTCCAACAATCGGCCATATAACCTCACCCGTCCTTCCTGTTCAGTCGCTAGCGCTGGGATGCCCGAAGGTAGCTATGCACTCTACAAATGCTTAATAATAATAATAAATCTGTTTTGACCCTGCTCCAATAGGAACAGTTCAGCCCGAAGCTGTCCTCGGCTTATGAGCCCAAAACTAGGGAGAAACTGATCCCTGGTAGCTTGTGATCCAGTTCACGGAGGACTTGGCTTGGCAGTTCGGGCTGGACAGTTCCCATGGATCTAATAACCATTCCAAAATGATTTTGACAACCCTCACATCGTTTATAATTAATTTCTTCATGTGTCTAATGTTTTAGATTGATACTTCTGAAGGGAATAAATACAAGTTTTAATTGCTTTTCCTAATATTGCCACCAGCCTAGACTTAAAGGTACATGTCAGAGAGTTACAAGTAAGTAGAACTTTGCTCCACCTATTGATTGGCCTGGTGTATCAAACGTTTTAACCATTCTAGCCCAGATTTACTAAGAGCTTGCACCACTGTTGTGTCACACAAGGTGACGCAAGCTCTTAAGTGATATTTACTGTCACGCAGAGCCACCTTGCTCTGTCCTGGGAAGGCATTCCAATGGTGGATCGTGGGTGTTGCCACACTTCCATCGATGGATTTCTGGCAGTCTGAGATTTGCTAAGACTAGTAAACCTGGGAAAGCGTCAATTTGCATTGCCTTCCCAGGGGAGGTGTAATAAGGAGAAACTATGTTCATCTCTCGTCTTTTTTCCCTGTTTCTAAGTGTGCTCCTTTTTGCAACACACATAGAAAAAGGAAAAGTACTCAGAGGATTGTTTTGTGCAGGAAGGTTTCCCTTTCTGCACAAAAACAGTTCTGTCTCCATTGCATGCACACTTTCACCATGGCACAAGGGTGCCTGCATTAGCATTAGGCTGCGCTCAGTGCACCAGCACAGATAGGCAGCTGGAACGCCATATCTTAGTGGATGAGGCGCATTCCTGCTCTCTCCATTTGACGCAGGGCAGCCGGTTGGCTTGCTGCGGTGCGCTGTCTCAAACGTTGGTAAATCTGCCCCTTTGTCTCTTAGGATATGTGTTAGTACAAAGGGTTTGGTCATTCTTAAAGCCATCATGAGGAAAGTTGTTAGGACGAGGTGTGCTTGTCTAGTGACATAACTTAACCACTTGTATCACCTTTCTAGAATCGCTCCCCCACTGTGTCCAGGCTGCCCGAGTGTCATTCTTACTTGCACAGAGATCTGTACAACCTGGCAAATACGTGTCAAGGTTCATAAACCGATCAGCCTCTAAAAACATATAAAACATATGTACCTTATCAGTACCCTATTAGAGATCAAAATATTTTTCAGTAGTTTTTCTTATTACAACTAATGGAACATTCAGGTTCCGTTCCTGGAATGACCTTTTTATCGTATTGCATATTTCTTATAATTAATCTTAAGAACTGATCTAGCTCTGTTCCTAGCATCTCGAATGCATTAGCAGTTGAGGTTCTAATATTTCCTGTGGGTGTGATTTGACTTTATGAATAGTTTCGAGCATCTGAGAAAGAATGTTTAGAAACAGTGGCCCTTATTTATGAGGCCTTGCCTCAGTTTTGCGCCTCCAGTGCGTCACTTTTTGTGACGCACCAGTGGCGTACAAAATGCGCCTTGTTGCGCCATATTTAAAAAGTGACGCATCTAGGTAGATGCGTCACTTTTTAAACCCCTGCGCCACATTATACCTGCGTCAGGTATAATGTATGCAGAGGGGGCGTTCCCCCGCAAAAGGCCTCGTAATAGTGACGCAGTGAAATCTATGAGATTTCACTGCGTCACTTTTAGGATGCGGTTGCGTCAAAATCTTGCGCCTGCCTCACAGCAGGCCTAAGACTGACGCAGGCCCTTTCACATGGGGCTTTCCCCATGTGAAAGGACGCATTGCTGGAGTTGCGTCACTTTTGTGGCACACTCCGGCAATGCGTCACTTTTGCGCTTACAGATGCGTCAGAAATACTGACGTATCTGTAAGTCCTTGCGACATGATGCGTCATACATTAAATATGTCGCATCATTGGTGTCGCAAGGAGTGCGCAGTGAAAAATGACGCATCACTGTTTTCACGCAGCAATGCGTCACTTTTCATAAATGAGGCCCAGTGTAAGCACTTTAAACTTTTCATAACAATAGAAGTATTGGTCGGATTCTTCCCAGGACTAAACAGAAGACTCAAGTTTTTAAAAAAAGATTCAAGTCCTGTTTGTCAGGCTAGTCAAACAGGATTTCTACGACTGTACCTGGATTATTTACTTACTTTTTTCCATTCGTGGCTCGTTTGTCTGCAGAGGATCAATGTAACTGCCCTTAAAACAATCATCTGCGACAGCTTGTGGGTGGTAACACTCCCTCCTCATAAAAAAGTGGTAATCAGTAATCACATAAAATCTGCTTGAACCAAGGTATATTACAGGTCAGCGCTGTTATCTAAAGAATTACGAGCGTACTGGATAAGACTGCCTGTAATAACATATCATACGCTATTGTGGAAACGTTGTAAATACTCCCCACTTGAACATTCTTGTTGTGGTTGATAGGTTTATTGAGGTACAAAGTAACATGCAGATTTCAATAAAGATTCTCTGTCACAGGTCGATGGTCATTGAAATACTGAAACCAACCATGACAACAACTTAAAGGTCGGAGAATCGTTTATCAGCAAAAGTAATTCATCAACCACCATTATGAAGACTGTGTCTGTTGCAATCTGTATTTGGAGACAGACACACATTTAGAGGTTCACACTTTCATCACTAATAGACCTCCATGGGTCTTTTCTACCTCTGCAACCTGAACCCCTCCATTGCATGCCTTTGAAATCATTAGACCCCAACATGGTTTCCCTCCTGTGTAACAAACAGTAAGCCATATTATCAAACCTGGGCAATAAAATTATCGCCGCTTTATCGGCAGGAAACTGCCGCTAAAGTGGCGATAATGGGCTTGATAATAGGCTCTATGGAATTCCAATCGAAGCCCATGTTAGATGTAAAGGACATCTAACATGAGCTTCGATTGGAATTCCATACAGCATATTATCAAGCCCATTATCGCCACTTTAGCGGCAGTTTCCTGCCGATAAAGCGGCAATAATTTTATCGCCCAGGCTTGATAATATGGCCCAGTGTTATTGATCTTTGTTAAATTAGCGTTCCATGTTGCTTGTAACTTTATCATTCTAAAATGTTAACTCGTTAAAGGATTTCCACAAATCTTCACGACCCTGTGGGAATAGTCTTCTAAATTCCAGCAATATTCCAAGAAAGAAGACAGAATTATATTCCGGGAGGCTATCATGCGCCTCTCTATTTTGTCAGTACCAGGAACACCTTAAGGGGCCTACCAGCAAAATATTAACAATGTAGGCTGCTTATAAGGTATACCTATGTGATGTGTCGCTTGAGTCTGCAGGATAACTGCAGACTCAGATGTGTAAAATGTTCTTGTCTCAAGCTGAAAATAATGTTCATTGAAACCTATCAAGGCGCCTAGAATTAAACAGCTTGGTCCCTGGAGTGGATAAACATGACCCAGCATGTTGAACCTTCTCAAGGAAGTACACTTTGGACCTCAACTGAATTGTGTAATTACACAATATAGCTATTTTGATATGGATGCTAAAGGGATCAAGGAACCTCTGCAGACACATTATTTACATGCTCATTCGATCAGCGTGTTATTTAGTGGCTTCTCAGCCAGTCTTATAATCAATCACAAACTGTACTAGATCAACAGATAGGACTGTCCTAAACTCGTAAAAACAAGTGAAAAGATGTAGAATATCTCCTTATTAACAAAATGCAATAATTGCAGTCTGAGGTATACATTAAATAATACATTGGCACAAAATGGCTCTTTAGATTTTAAAAATGATCCATTTCCATGTGATTTACTTTACACATTCATTCTAAGTTTTTGACCACCAAGAATGAAACGGATTTGATGTTTAAAGGTAATTCCCCCAGCTGCCTTTTTGATTGACCTAGAAGGCTGTGTTCAGTCAGTCTGTTGTTATTACAGTTGTTATTGTTAAAGATAGAGTTGACCATAGGGAACCGGACAGTGTTATGTAGCCTAGATATGGTACTGTCACGAGTAGTAAGAAAAGAACTGCTGTGATGGACTTTAACTCCCCCAACTATAGATTTCGGAGCAGTTGGTTGGCTACAAACTTGTTGAACTTAAACAGTTAAACTCCACTGTTTTAAGATTTTGTGAGTGGTTTGAATTAGTGCTGAAATAAGATTAAGCAGTTTATTTCCTTGGTCTTCTAGCCAGTGCTCAATTTGTAAACAAATAGGTGTCAGGGCCCTCATTAAGAGGCCACTGCAGCTTGCACCGCCCACTGTCCCAGGAATAGCTGCCAGTGCCTGTCCCAACACAACTATTAGCCATCACACTGCTAAAGGTGTGCCAATTCAGACTATTCCAGGCCTCCAAAGCTAAAAGAAGGGTTTGGGCGGCATTTATTATTTGTTTTTAATGTATATTGAACTAATAAACTACTGGTGTTGTTCTCATCTCCAAATGACACAAACAGTGCCACCATGTGACAGGCTGTCATAAGTGCCATTGTTGACAATTAAGCACCAGTGCTTAGCACTGGAAACCACTGGCTCAAATTAGGCACTGCTTCTAGGCCAAAATAAGTAGATGTTCCAATTTTATGTTGTTTTCCATATCTCTATTTCATGGTATGTGGTTCATAATTGCAGTACATTTTTTCTACTCTATTTATTTGAGGTATTATGTCTATGCAAGTGACTATTAGATAGCATCAGATCCGTTTTCAGGCATAGAGCCTGGTTTAGAGTTTGGTGGATTGATCACTCCATCACAAATGTCCCAGATATCCCATCCCCAATACTACAAGTTCATTGTAAGAAATTGGGTAATTAAGTGAGGAATTGAAACCCCTCCTCAAGCAGTAACCACAATCCTTGTCAGGGTGGACCACAAAAGTCACTGAATTAAAGTGTGCTTAACCCTCTGGTAGCTTTGCACAAAACCAGTCAGGCTTAACTTAGAGACAATGTGTTAAGTATTTATGCAGCAGACAAAGAGTAATAAAATGCAAAAACAACACAAGAAAACTACCACACTAATTTGGTAGAAATTATTAAAAACAATGCTATCAGAATAACTAGAATCCAATCAGTCATACCAGAAAAATGACATTTTTAAGCTTTAGGTAAGTATAGTGCCTAAAATCACAAGCACCACTCGTGGTCATTTGGTGTGCTAGAGTGGGGGAAATTCACAAGTTCAGGATGACCACAATAGGGGTGGAGCTGAATAAAGGGAACAGGTTAGTCCAATTGAAAACATTACCTTCTCAAAATGTGGAATGAAGAGCTCGGTACACAGTGGTGAAGATCGTGAGGAGCAGGGAGAGTATCGCAGATGATTGTCGCTGTAGTGCGAAATGCAGTTTTAGCGTCGCAGTTGGTCATTATTGGTGCTTTGCATTTTTGGTCATCTGTGACTCTCTTTACTGTACAGCAAAGTGCAGATCTCGCATTGCCAGTTTTCTGTGATGGTCACTTTAGCTCAAAGAGTGAGGTTAACTGGAGCTTGGTATTATGGTCATCTTGTGCAGCATTGTCTCAGTGGGAGCAATCCTGTTCACAGTTATGAAGTACCCTGAACTTCAGGAGTTCTCATGTATTCACAGAGCAGTACACTCGGATGCTAGTAAAGGATCCAGGGCCTGGGGAGGCATCTCTTAGAAATCAGGAACTCAATCTAGCAGAGGCCAGCAGGGCTTTTTCAGGATCAGTTACATGTCCAGGCAGGCCTAGTTGCAACAGGTCAGTTGGGCAGTTGCAGGGAGTCCTCTTTAACTTGCTCTGTCCCTGTAGTTCAAAACAGGAGGTCAGCCAACTGACCCTTGAAGTCACACAGCTCTTTCTGGGAACAAAGAGATGAACCGGATCTCCTTCTGCAATGGAGAACTCAAGGAACAGGACAGTCCTCTGGCGGTACAGGCGGGCATATAGCAGCAAAGCAATCCTAAGGTAGCAGGATTCCATTCCTCTAGGGGTGCAGGAAAGCCTCTAGCAGCACCTCAGTCCTCTGTAGAACAAGGTAGTTCTTCTGGAGTCTTTCACAGGTCCATGAGTGTACTGAAGAGTTATTCTGAAGGTACAATATTTATACCTGGTACCAGTCTTTGACGTGGTCGTGGCATCCTGCCTACTCTCACATTTGGTTCTCAAAAATCCTTCCCTGCCTCTGTCAAGGCTCCAAGACGACTAGATTGACAAAAGACTAGTGTCAAGTGCCTTTGTGAGTTTGCTGTAGAAAGACCTTTGGTACATACGTGGGGCACATACCAGCTTAGCCCCACCCACCCTGGCACAATTGCTGATTTGGCCAATATCTAGCTCTCTTTGTCTCACTGTCTGGGAGGAATACACAAGGACCAACTGCCACTATAATCACAGTCATATGAACCAGGACACAGGCTGCAGGCACCACATACTTAGGACAAGAAAATGACAACTTCCTACATGCAACATTTTCAGAATTTAAATTTAAATTCATTTGAGATCAAACACAACATTTCTACGTGTTCCCAGTCAAAAGTTAGCCTTTAATACGTGCAAAATGGTAGCCCAGTGGTATTCTATGGGAGACAGATGCCCTACAGTTCTGAAATAAGAATTTAGGATTTTTTCACTACCAGGACATGTATTTCTGTTTCAGTTTAGTTTATTAGTAAGCGCACAGTAAATTAAAACCTTTGCACTAAGTGCTAATATTAGAAAGACTTTACAGTAGAAAATACCTAAAAATAGCTACAAAAGTGGTACTTTAAAGTGCCAAGGTACTAAGAGCCTTTCAAGATTGCATGTCTTTTTCATTTCTCAGCTTCATTCCCGTACTGTTCACCGCTGCCCTAGTGATGAGATCCCGCTCATGTGCTAGTCAGGACATCCAGTTCACTTGAAGTTTTCTGATTGAGCCTAACCAGGTATTTAGTAAGACTACAGCTAAGCTGGCAAACAGCGCTGGCCTACAGCGGCGAAGGCCTCTCTGGTTCCAGACTGGTCGTAGAATGCTTTTTCAGTCTTCCATGGTGGACTTGCAGATGAAGATCTGGTTGGGAGTATTTCCACATAGCCGACACACCACTGTTATTGTTCCTCGCTTCCATTCGGGCAGGTGTGAATGTGACGGCAGGCAGCCCATTCAATATTCATGAAATCACTTTAAGTTGTGCTTTGATGACTGTGTGCAGGTATGGTTGGGATAAAATGAGACAAGTCCTGTGCACACGTAAATAGAGTAGTTAGGCTTTGTTGTCAAAACCCAATATATACAACACTGTTCTTAGAAAAAGTAATGGAGGTGGACATCCAGGGTTTCATGTGGTATAGAGTGTATTTCAATTGGATTAGTACAAACAAAAACAAAGCAGCTGACATGTGTTTCATCACACTATGTTATGTTATGTTATGTTAATGGGGGTCTTATAGAGCCCTCGGCTACCCGGGCAGAGTGTCCCGGTGCTATACAGATCTGTAGAGGTATGGCCAAGAAAAACACAGGCGAACTACTGTCCAAGCAGCCAAGTCTTGAGCCCCTTCCTAAAGGACAACAGGTTGTCTAGTTTCCTGAGGGAAAGGGGCAGATTGTTCCAAAGTTGTGGAGCCAGCAATCTGTATGAGTGTCCTCCAATGCACGCTCGTTTGGTTGCAGGAACAATGGGCAGTGCTTGAGAGTCGGATCGTAAAGATCTAGAAGGAAAATAGAACCGCAATCTTCTCCTTAAGTAGACAGCGCCGGTGCCGTGCAGAGATTTAAAGGCCGTGATAAGAGTCATGAAATAAATGCATTTACGCACCGGCAGCCAGTGAAGCGAATTCAGAAGAGCCGAGGTGTGAGCCCTACGGCTAAGGCCAAAAATGGCCCTTGCCGTCGAATTCTGTACAGATTGGAGGCCTGCAAGGAGATATTCTGGGAAGCCTAAATAAAGTATGTTGGCGTAGTCCAGCCTGGAGCCGATCAGCACCTGTACCATAATCCTCCTGTGAGCATGAGAAAGAAAGGGAAGAAATTTCCTGAGAGTTCGTAGAAGGCCAAAACACTGGCAGACTACACTAAGAATCTGGGGTTTAAGGGTTAGACAATTATCAATTTTTACACCCAGATTTTTCGCCATAGAAGTGGCAGATGATGGAGGGTACATATCGGTAGGCCACCACGATTTCCAGTGGGCATCAGGGGAACAGCCAAAGAAAAGAATCTCTGACTTATCAGAGTTGCATCTTAGCTGGTTCAGTTGGAACCATGAAAAAACAGCCTTAAGGCAGCTCCTGATGGAATCACCGGCGAAGTCTGTGTTCTTATCGCAGGTAAAAAGAAGCTGCGTATCGTCGGCGTAGGATACAATCCGGGCTCCATGAGTTGACACCAGATCAGCCAAGGGGGACAAATAAATATTAAAAAGAGTGGGGCTCAACACCGAACCCTGTGGGACTCCCACATCCAGCGGAGGAACTGGAGCAGAGAAAGGGGGGCTCAAATCAATTATTGGTGACCAGATAAGAAAGACTCAAACCAGTTGAATACCATACCTCCCAGACCAATCTCCTGGAGTCTAGAAAGAAGACGGCTGTGAGGGATGGTATCAAAGGCCACAGAGAGATCGAGTAGAACCAACATCGCCTTCCCTCCACTGTCCAGAACATCTTTTATTGACTCTGTAACTTCCAATAATGCAGTCTCTGTGCTTAAGTTCGAGCGAAACCCGGATTGAGTGTGATGGAGAATATCTCGGGTTTCAAGGAAGTTCGAGAGAGTGGAGTGGACATGTTTTTTCACAATTTTAGCAAAGGGGGTGGGGGGGGCGAAATCGGTCTGTAATTAGAGTGTACAAGGGGGTCCAAATTAGGTTTTTTCAATGGATGTGCGCCATTTTCCATGGACTGGGGACATTGCTGGTTTCGAGAGAGACATTGAGGACCGGATTGATGATGGGATTGATAATTTGTGCCATCTTGGCCAAGAATTTTGTGGAGCAAGGATCTGACGGAGAACCGGACTTTAATTTAGATAACAGATCCAGTGACATTTGTGGGGATAAAGGAGGAAAAAGTGAGAGCTTTTGGCTCTCTGGAAGGGAATGAATCGCGGAGAGATTTGAGCCAGAATCTCTAATAGAATCAGTTGGCGTGAAAGAATCCTGAATACTTATGGTCTTATTAGCAACAAAACTAGCCAGTTGTTTAATCCATAGCTCTGTAGGTGAGATTTTAGAAATAAAGAAGCAGGGGAGGTGAATTCTTTGACTATTGTAAAGATTTCTTTGCTTATATTAGCTGCAGATTTAATTATTTTAGAGAACTGAGACTTTTTCTCTATGACAATAGCCTTATGATATCCTTTGATAAGTTCCTTATATATCTCTGTTGATGGGACATCGTAGCTTTTGCGCCACGTTCTTTCGGCTTTCCTACAGAGACTTCTGCTCTCATGGAGAGCTAGGGTGAACCAAGGTGCCAAAGCACGCGAGTTTCTTTTAGACTGGGTAGAGAGGGGCGCTATCTTGTCTAGACACTGCGTGAGCCAAGACTGGAAAAGAACTAAATCGCTAGCCAGCTCACCAGTGAGCTGACAAGGGTGCATAGCAAAAGATTGCTCTAGCATGTCAGCCGTGACACGATGATAGGGACGAGAGGCCATAGACTGTGAACCTGCGCCGACACAAGCCGCTTTAGAAGTTTGTAAAATGTGAAAATTAAATAAATAATGATCGGTCCAAGTCAGGGGTAGGGGAAGGGAAGAGATAATGGGAATTGAAGAAAAAATTTGATCAAGGATATGTCCTTTATTGTGAGTAGCTGAGAAAATATTTGGAGACAAACCGAATGGACTAATCACATCCTGAGGTTTCATGGATTCAGATGCGTCTGCATCATCCATATGGATGTTAAAATCCCCTAAAAGTAGACAGTGCTTAAACTTCATGATTAATGGGGAAATGGCGGTATGATCGGCAGTATCATAGAAGGACCCAAAATGGCCAGGTGGTCTGTACAGCAGAAAACCAACACACGAGTGATGAGGGGAAAAAGACAGACAAAAACCAAGTGACTCCACCCCAGGGATAACCTCCGTCATGACAACTGAACAAGAGTAGCGCCTATCCACCACAATTGCGACGCCTCCTCCCCTACCCATAGCTCGGTCTTTCCTCACCATATAGTAATTTAGAGGAAGAGCATTAGATATATCCGGGCTTGAAGAATCACCAAGCCAGGTCCCTGTCAGAAAGAGGCACGCAGGCTTATACTCGGTTAGTAGATTAAAAAGATCTAGGGCATGTTTACCCAGGGACCGTGTATTGAGTAGCATGCAGGAGTAGTTATTTTTTTTTTTCACAACCACTTTTATTGAAAGTTTAGGCAAAGCATAGGTACAGTTCTCCACAATCAGGAGGATACTGTCAACAGTAAGCATATAGTAGGATGAATAGAAGGCCTAAACTTGGTATCACCCCCCTCCCTGTCCCATGTCCCACCAACCCCCAAGAAACATACCCCAACTCCCTCCCCCAGCTACCCTCCCCTTATCCCACCCTAACCCAGTGCACGTGTTCACATTTCACCAAATATATAGGTAAGGCAAAGTAGGCATCAGATATCGTCCTAGGTCCCAAGGTCCCCATCCGGAGGTGGCACATCATCTATATCGACGGGGGGTTCCAAAGTCAGCCCCCTGTAGTCCGCCGACCGCTTCCAGATCTTATAGTGTTTCCGAGGGCACCCCCTGGCCTCAAACACAGGTAATTCTAGCCCCATAAGTAAGTCTAATCCCGCCTTCCAGGCGCTAAGTGGGGGGGGCGCGGTCGCTCTTCCAGGCTCTCGCCAGATCTCGCTTAGCTACAACCAAACCCAGTAACAGGAGGTGGCGTTTGTAGATGTTGCCTCCTACATTCTCCAGGACATGGAGGAGGCCCAGTCTGGGTGTACGAGGGAGGTCCCACCCCAGCACCTCCGACAAGCAATTCCACACCCCGTTCCAAAATCGAGTCAGACCCACACAAGACCACACCGTATGCAGCAGCGTTCCTCTTTCAGTGCCACAACGCAAGCATTCCGGAGCGGCAATTAGGCCCGCTCTCCACAGTCTCTCTCTAGTGTAGTATGCCCTATGTAGGTATTAAAATTGTATGAACCTGAGGCGCACAGCAATGGCAGCCCCGCGGGGGGACTCAAGGGCCTCCCTCCAGTCATCCTCATCCAATGGGCCAATATCCGTCTCCCAGGAGGCCTTCAGTGACAAGAGAGAAGAAGAGCAGTGAGTAACCAGCGTTTGGTATATTTTGGAAACTTTCTTATCTCCCAGGTCCCCCATGAAAAGTTTGGCCTCCACTGGGCTGAATTCGGGAAGCTGGTCCATCCCCACCAGACTCGGCGCGAGTGCATGGCGGAATTGTAGATATTTGAAAAATTGGGTCTTGGGCATATTGAATTCGGAGCTGAGGTCCTGAAAGGATTTGAGGGTAGTCCCTGTGAGGACATGGCCAAGTGAGGAAATCCCGATGGCGTCGCAGCCTCCAAATCCCGATAGGGAGGCCAGTGCAGGAAGCTGTCCGTTATTCCACAGCGGAGTTTCGGCTGTCAGTCTGCCCCACCAACCCATACGGCGCAGCGCCTGTCTCCAGATCACGAAGACCACCTGGGTGACCCGCGGCAGCACCCTCCGCCTCCTGGCCGAGTACAGCAGCGTATGTAGCGTGGCATCGCCCATCAAGAAGTGTTCCAGCGCATATGCCGGGTCGCTGTGGTCGCCATACCACCACTCATTGAGAACCAGTAAATGAGAGGCCTGGTAGTAGGACAGGAGGTCAGAAGTAGCCAGGCCTCCACAGTACGTGGATAGAAAGCAAGTCCGCAGTGCCACTCTAGAGGCACCCCCGGCCCACAGAAAACAGCCAAGCACTGAGTTCACGCGATGGAACCACTGCGGGTCAATCCTGTACGGGTGGTTCTGTAGTTGGTAGAGGAGCCGTGGCAGGGCGACCATCTTGAAGATGGCAGATCTGCCATAGAAATTAAGGGGCATGCGTGACCAGGTCTTGACGTCCGATTGGACTCTGTCCCACACCAGCAACACGTTGCGCTCCCATGCAACCGCAGCAGACCCCGACAGGAAGACACCCAGGTATTTTAGACCACCGACCGCCACGTGTAGAGCCGACGCCCAAGGGTATGTCTCCGGCTCGTCGCCTAGCACCCACAGGGTCGATTTGCGCGGATTGAGGAAGAGTCCTGAAGCCTCGCCAAACACTTGCATTATCTCCAGTATGCGAGGGCCAGAGCGGTGAAGGTCGGTCATAAAGAAAAGGACATCGTCCGCGTACAATGCGATTCGGTCTGAGAGTTCCGCCCCCCCACACAAAGCCACAATACTGTGCATCAAGACGTACCTGTGCGGCCAATGGCTCCATGGCCAGTGCGAAGAGGTAGGGGGAGAGGGGGCATCCCAGTCGGGTTCCCCTGGCAACTGGGAACTTCTCCAAAATCGCTCCAGAGATACGCACCGAGGCGGTGATGTCCGTGTATAGCAACTTCACGTAGGAAATGAACACCGGTCCCAAGTTGAGGAGTGGCAGGAGGGCAAAGAGGTAGGTCCAGCTGACCGACTCAAATGCCCTGTCGATGTCTGCTAGCAACAACGCTGCCCGATCCCCGGTCGCTCCCACAGCATCTACCGCTGCCTGTGCACGCCTAATGTTGTGTCGCGTCGCCCGGTGCGGCATAAAGCCCGCCTGATCCGGGTGGACCAGGTCTGCAATATGTGGGAGCAGGCAGTTCGCTAGTGCCTTGGCCGGGAGTTTGGCCTCGAAATTGATCAAGGATATGGGGCGATAGGACTCGTGCTGATCGGGGGGCCTACCTGGTTTCTGGAATACCACAATTTCCACCTGACGCCAGTCCGACGGTAGGCTACCGTGCTCCCGCGCCAATTCCAATGCCCACCTATAGTGTGGCCCAAGCTGCAAGTGGAATTTCTTGTAGAATTCACTTGGGAACCCACTCGGTCCCGGTGCTTTGCCCACATTGAGCTGGCCTAGTGCATCACCCAGCTCCTCTGCCGTCAAGGGGAGGTCCAGGGCCTCCCTCACCTCATCTGAGACTGCACGAGGGGGAACATCTGCGAGGAACCCATCAATTGCTTCCGGTGGGAGGCATTCCCGAGGAGCATATTGCTCCGCATAGTAGCGTGCAAAGCTTGCCGCAAGAGTCGCAGGGTCTGTTATCGCGGTCCCCTCCCCGTCAGTGAGGCCTGGTAAGGTGATCGGTTGTAGCGTTTGTTGACAGAGCCTATGAAGCATGGTGCAGGCCTTATCCCCCCATTGGTAGACCCTGCTCCGCGTGGCCAGCCACGCTTGACGAGCCTCGTCCAGCAACACTGAGGTGTAGGATTGCTGCGCCTGTAGGAGTAATCGTAGCGCCAGTTCATCCCCCTCTCCCCGGCATCGTCTCTCCAGCCCCTCCACCCGCTCTGCAGCTGCAACAATGGTCTCCTGCCGGGTACGACGGGCAGCAGCGCACCATGCAATGTCAATGCTTCTCATAGTAGGTTTCATGGCTTCCAACACAGTCACAGCGTCAAACCCTCCCGCCAGATTCTCCTGCCAATAGTGGGCGATCGCACGGCGCATATGCTGTGTGTAGTCCGCTTGCTGTAGATGCCATGAGAACATCCGCCACCAAAATGGTTGGCGTGCCTTGCGCAAGTCAATCTGTATCGCAACAGGGGAGTGATCGGACAGCCCCCGAGGCGGAATTGCAGCCCATTTCACCCTGTCAAGGAAGGCCCCCGGCACAAATATACAATCCAATCGTGAGAAGGAGCCATGCACCGCTGACACATACGTATATTCACGCGCCCTGGCATGCAAGTGTCTCCAGGCATCCGCCCATCCCAGCCCATCAATCATCGCCTTCAGCCGCGTGGGAGAGGCCGCAGCCGCGACCCCCTGCAACCTCTGCCTGTCCAGACTCACATCCCCCACATCGTTCCACTCACCACCAATCACAGCCAAGGAGTGTGGGATCTCGGCCCATAGGTCAAACAGTTTCTCAGCCAAGGACCACTGCAGCGGGGGGGGGCATACACACTGCCAAATACCACCGGTTCCGCGCCAATCCTCCCTTTCACAAACACATACCGACCCTGAGGATCAAGCCAGTGACGCTCGTGAGTATATGACAGCCGTCTGTGGACAAGAATGGCCACCACCCTCGAGCCCCTGGAAAACCCTGCATGAAATACCTGGTGGAAGCCAAATCGCTGCAAACTCAGTGCCTTAGTACCTAACATATGCGTTTCTTGGAGGAGCATCACATCAGCCGAGTCCCTTTTACCCCAGCGCAATACTGCCCCGCGCTTGATTTTGTCCAACATCCCCCGGACATTCCAGCTCAATATTCGCATAGAGTCACTAGCAAGTTCCCGCCCTGAGGTGTCAACCATGGTCTCGATGAACAAGTCTCTGAGACCTCCAGGGACCGGCCCAGGCCTCCAACACCAAACAAGCCAAAATAGCAGAAGTCACGTGCACCCCCTTCAGAACACCCACAACCCCCCTGTCCCCGTCCACCCGCCCCGACCCCCCAACAACCCAACTCCAGGTCCCCACCCCTATACCTCATGAAACATTGAAGTACCTGTCGCGGCATGGGGAGCTTCAGGCCCAAAACAGAGCGCCTAAAACCCACCATACCAATGGATCCCAACTACTCCCCCCAACTAACAGGGCTTACCCTCAGGACCACCCCCCAACCATGGGAGGATCAGGCAGCCCACAAACAGTACCCCGAACCCCATTGTACCAAGTATCCGGTTCACAAGAAGAGCGTAGCAATCAAGTGCTACCCAGCTGAAGGCCCCCAAGCCCCACCAAGGCCCAGGTCATACTGCACCAGCCGTCGTCCGCTCCACCACCAGAGCCCCGGAACCAGGCCCTCCAAGGAGTCCACCAATGGACCAGGGTTAATCGACGAGGGCCGAAGTTACACGATGTTCAGTTTTCTTTGCCTGATTGATCAGTGTCAGGTTGCGTTCCACCTAGAAGGTCCTTCCGGGACAGGGAACGCTGTCGTGAACGGGACTTTCGATGTCGCTTGCCCTTGCCGGCGGAGTCACTCCTCTCCTGTGATGATCCACGCGAAGGTCCAGAGCCCAGTCCCGGTTGGGCGTTCGGTCGGATCCTGACCGTCTCATCCGTCTACTTGAATACGTCTTCCGGGGAGTCGAAGAAGTGGGTTTTGGAGTTGAAAACAACCCGCAGACGGGCCGGATACAGCAGTGAATATTGGATCTTTAGGCCGCGCAGTTTGGCCTTTACCGCCAGGAAGGAATGTCGCTGCTGCTGGACCTGCCTGGCGTAGTCCGGGAAGATCATGATCCTGTGACTGTCGAACAGAAAGGTCTCTTTGGCCCTCGCTTCCCGGAGTATGGTGTCCCTGTCGTGAAAGTTCAGGATTTTTGCTATGACTGGCCGAGGCCGTTCCTCCACCGGTGGTTTCTGCGTTAAGACTCTATGTGCGCGCTCCACCACGAAGCAGCGTGACAAAGTGTCCGGGGGAAGCCAGCTCTCCAACCACCTTGTCAGGAAGGTATCCATGGGCCCCTTTTCGCAATCTTCCGGAAAGCCTACGAAGCGCAGGTTATTCCTTTGCTTACGCCCTTCTGTGTCCTCCACGCGAAGAGCCAGTCCCTTCTGGATCCTCTCCATCTCCGCCACTTTCTGTTTTAGAGCGCCAACGTCTCCCTCCACTCCCGTGACCCTGGTCTCGGTCTCCGCGATACGAGCGTCATAGTTGCGGAGGTCCTGGCGCAACAGCATTACATCGGCACCCACCGCGCCAATTTTGGCGTCCAACATGTCTCTTGACTGCATGATGGCCGCCATCAAAGCCGCGTTGTCCGGCCTGGTGCCCTGGCCACCTCCGGCAGCCCCCGATCCCCCACTGGGACCAGTAAACTTATCAATGGGCCCCTGCTTGGCGGCGCCCGTGCCACCCCCGCCTCTGGTCATGGTCCGGGTGGTGGCAACGGGCCGACCCGTGTCCGCGGCAGGCCTTTCTCTCACTGTCTCCCAAAACTAGGCACCACTCGGGGCGAGACCAGGGTGTTTAGAGTCCTGCAGGGCGCTTCGCCACACCCGCTCGCCACTACTGCGCCAGACGCCAATGATCAATGGCTCCAAATGGTACTCGGGGCCCCAGCAGCAAGTGTAGCGGCAATCTCTGCTCCCCACCGTCACGGGGCTCCGCGGGTCTGCACCGGCCACCACCGCTCTCCCCAGCCCTAAGGGCACTTCACCGCCGTGGGTAAGGCAGGCACAGCTGGGCGCCGGGACCGAGGTGACCGGGTGATGCTGTTCTTCGGCCGCACCAGCCACCAAATCCGGCCCCAGAGCCGGGGGGGCGAGAAAGGCGCCGATGCGCCACAGTCCGCTCCGCCGAGACGGCGGGAAGATGAAGCGCCTCCAACGATGGTGCAAACCAGAACACCGGGGCCACACCACCGGGCCCACAGCCACCCACGAAGCGGGCAGGACACTCCCCCTCCTCCGCCAGTAAGCAGGTATCAGCCCCGCCACAGCGCCGCCCTCGACAGCTCCGGGGGACCCGACCGGTCCCGGGGTCTGCGGAGCCTTCCTGCAGCACCGCCTCCTCACAGCCCCCAGCAATGTCTTCGGTCCCGCAAACGGCAGGAGACTCCGCCGCCTCTCCTCCGGGAGCCAGGAACCAGCCGTCTTGGACTCCCGGGGCCCGCCTGCAAGCAGGCCGCCCGGCGTTCAGCGCCAGCCGGCGGGGTCAGGCAGAAATCGAGGCCCCGGCTCACCACGCGGCGAGCAGGCTCGGCGGGCGCCGCCACGGACAACTTCTCCAGCCGGTGACCGAGGGCCACGGGTGCAGCACCGGAGGGAGCCCTCTGTCCCCAGCAGTCGCTGCCGTCGCCGTAGGAATGGTTACAGGTTCGGGGTAAGGATAATTTAGTAGGATAAGTTGCGGGCCGGCGGGAGCGCTAAGGAGCAACATCCGCCATCGTCGCCCTCGAAGCCACGCCCCCAGGAGTAGTTATTTTGATGGTTTTTATGTTCGTCACCAAGTCAGAGGGGTCTGCTGAGCACGCGATGTCCTTAGTAGCTGATATGCTCTGAAGTATCCAGCCGCAACTCGTGCAGCGTGAAACGTCCTTGGGAGCACGAGACAATCGCATCCCATATTTCTCCTCAAGCTTTTTAGAGAGCTGGAATGATATCTATGCATGATACCTGACGTTTGGACTTGAGATCCATCTGTAGGGCCGGGCCCTGGTGCCTCCGGGACACGGGCGGGCGCAGACGGGCTTACCTTTGGTGCACCTTCGGCGCGCATTAGGCGCGCCCGCTGCACTCGACCACTGCACGTCCTCGGAGGCATTCTGATTAAATAGGGAAGAGGAGGTGAGTCAGACAGCGCTAAAGACTAGCGAGCTGACCTTAGTTCCACTCAAGATGGCGGCCGCGCTGCAAGCTGCGTGAAAACCAAAGTGCAGAGTCAGGTACGGCTGCAAAACACTCGCTGTAGTGTCAGCGCACAAAGAGATTGAGGCAGTAGCTTTTTGTGACACACTGCCCCCCAAGTAAAAATTTAAACAATAGTTGCAAATCACACTGTCACAGAACACATTAAAAATAATTCCAGCTTGCAAGCATTTTTAAACTAATTGGCGCACGTGTTCCCGGCTGAGCCTCATGAACAGATCTGGAAGCGGCGCTTAGAAACCCGGTATTTTATGGTCAGAGGGCGCTAAAGACTAGCGTGCTGACCTTAGTTCCACTCAAGATGGCGACCGCTCTGCAAGCAGCGCAAAAACCAAAGTGCAGAGTCAGGTAGGGCTGCAAAACACTCGCTGTAGTGTCAGCGCACAAAGAGATTGAGGCAGTAGCTTTTTGTGACACACTGTCCCCCAAAGTAAAAATTTAAACAATAAAAATGTAACAGTGTGACAGGGCTGGGAAGGACATAAAAGGAAAAAATATAACTGACAGAACGTGATGACCGACAAAATACATTTTGGCCGCATGTCTAGTGCACAAAGTGAAGAGTAAGGGTGGGCGTAAAATCCGTTTCGCGGGCGAATTTGCGGATTTTCTGCGATTTCGCGATCCGCGAATCTCACAAAATCGTGGTAAAATCCGCGAATCAGCGGGGACGAATTTTCAGCCAAGCAAGGGTTACAGCAGCAGATGCAAAAGTTGAACCTAATTTCTTTGTAACCTTTTACAAAAGGGTTACAAACAAATTAACTTCAACTTGGACACCTGCTGCTAATTGCTTCCTGGCGCCTCGTTGCTTACTTGCAACTATTCTCTGACCCTGCTCTGACCCTTGAAGCAGGGCCAGAGAATAGTTACAAGTAGGCAACGAGGCTCCTGTCCAAGGAATTAAACCTCATCAGGAAGCACTTACAGATATAAAAAACAGGAAGAAGGGAGAGGATGGCAAATACACCCATTTTGAGTTGTCAGGAGGGGTTAAACTAAAAGAGACCTTTACAGCACAATTTTCATATGCATTTTGCTAAAAATAAAAAGCTGTATGTTCTGTAGGGGCAACTCAGGAATCTGGCCCTTCAGAGATCCAGCCTCTCTTTCTTTCTCTCGTTCTCTCTCTCCCTCTCTCTTTCCCTCTCTTTCTCTCTCTTTCTATCTATCTATCTATCTATCTCTCTCTCCCTCTCCCATAAACGACTGCATGGGTAACTTCGCTATGCAAGCGGCTCGCGAAGACGCAAAAATCCCTGCGAACACGCAAAAAACCCCGCGAACACGCAAAAAACCCAGCGAACATGCAAAAAAACAAACATTCGCACAAATTCGCGAATTTTGCGGATTGCAAATTCGCAAATCCGCAAATTCGCGGATCGCGAATTCGCTAAATTTGCCCATGCTTAGTGAAGAGCAAAACCTCACCGATGCTACTGTGGAAACCCTAAAGTGTAAAATACATTGTATAGTGACGTATAGAGCACAGATTGGACCACCTGAATAAGCGTAGAGGAGTGAAGTTGAAAAACAAAGTTGCGAAAGTTATGTAGACGGATGCGCATGAAAACAATAGAAAGTGGGACAATAAATTGAAACAATGACGGTATGTTCATCGCAGTCTAAGAGAAAACAAAAAACAAAGAGAGGGCAAAAATGTATTTTATTCAGAAAATGGTGATATCAATAGTACACATAATATTTCCGTTGTGAGATTTAAGTTGCCTGAACTAGAGCGATAAAGGACAAAAAACAAGCCAAACAACTTATGTAGAGTATTGCATGAGCTCATTTGTAATACACTACTGTAAGTAATATTGATAAAAATGGTAAGGCAATATGAGAAGTTCTTGTAATCACTTCATATTAATCTCTGAAACATGGGCAAAGTAGGACACAATTGTTAAAACATGCTACTCAAAATACATATTATTAGGTCAAAAATCAAAACCTAAACGATTAACGAGATATCAGTGGAAATATGTAGGGTCTGGCCCTGAAATAATGAATAAACTAATCAGCTTGCTAGAAATATGTAGGCACTTGATATACCCCACCAGGTAAATGGGATCAATGTGTTGGTGCAATGGAACAATTGCGGTAAGGCAACTGCAAAAAGTGCGGGGGCCCACATCAGAATGTAAGAACCGGTAAGGAATTAGGGGCCAGATGTAGGCAAAAGTCATTTACTGATTCTTAAATACCGAATTTTACCAAATCGGTATTAAAGAATCAGTAAATGAGATGTAGGAAAAAAATCGGTATCAAATACCGATTCGGAAAAAAACGGTATCGGACTTTCGGTATTTACCGAATCGGTATTTACCGAATCGGTAATTACCGAATCGGTAATGGCCATACAACCCTATGGGTCAAAAGGCCCATATGAATGCATTGGAAATACCGAATCGGTAAATACCGAATCGGTAAATACCGATTCGGTAAATACTGAATCGGTAAATTCCGAATCGGCAAGCAAGTAAAAGTGAAACTAATCAAAACAGCCAATCAGGTGCCACCACCCTCCCCCTCCCTACCAGGGAGTGGCTACCCAGGCAGCTGCAACTTATTAGAAGGTTCTGGAGAGCCAGTCAGAGCTGAGCAGAGAGACAGAGCAGCAGGGAGAGTTTGTTTGTAGTGAAAGACAGTAAAAATGGCAAGCAGCACTGAGAGTCAGAAGGCTGAGAGAAAACGAAAAATAAAGTTGAGCAGCATGGAGCTGCAGGTACTGGTGGAGGAAGTGGTGAGAGTCCACAAACAGCTATTTGGCAGGCAGTCCCTCACTGTACCTGAGTCAGCTAAAAGAAAACGGTGGCTTGCCATAGGAGAGAAGGTAAATGCAGTGGGTGTGACTATCAGGAGCATTGAGGACCTGAAGAAAAGATTTTACGATATCAGGAGCCTCACCAAAAAAAAGATGGCAGAGATCCATAAGCAGGCTGGTGTCACCGGTGGAGGCAGGAACCCAGCGCCCCCCCTGACTGACCTGGAGGAACTTGTGGCCTCAACCATCGAGCCTGACAGTGTTGTGGGAGTAGGAGATGTGGACAGCTCAGCCAGAGCTACAAGTAAAGGTAAGAGGCTTGCGCAGCATGACACCCCATAGCAACCAGCTTCCCTTTAGCCTTTGTGTACAGGCCAACCCCAGTCCAGTACTGCTAGCACTATACAGGAGCAATGCATTATGGGAAATGTAGTCAGCAAATGTAGGACCATTTGTAAGTGCACAGAAATCAGCAAGGCACTGAAAGGAAATCACAGTAATGAAAGTTAAATGTGCAAAGCATTTATTGTAGTGACTGTGACACATTAGCACTCAGTTGACATATGCTTCTTTATACCTAGGGGCAACATCAGGCAGTGGACCATCTGCATCTGAAGGGACTGCACCAGCGAGGGAGGAGAGTGTGGAGGCAGGGCCAAGCACTGTACAATTAGGAAGACACCACTGCCATCTTCCATGAGGATGATACTGTTCATTCCCTCGTGTTTCCCCACTCCCCACACCTTTCTCAATCCCCCCTATTGGTGTTCTCACCTGAGAACTCCCCATCACGGTCCCTGTCAGCACCTGCTACCTCACCAGCCAGGAGGAGAATCGTGGCCCCACTAAGAGTTATGGCGGGAGCTGAGGGTGAGGCTCCAGCAACCATACAAGTCACTCCTGCTGCACAGGAGTCCACCAATCAGTCCAGCAGCACTCGCAGACGCCAACGCACTCCCAGCAGTGCAGGTCCACCTGGAGAGGGTACTGTGTTCCGTGGCCTTGAGGGGAGCATGGTGCGCATCCAGCGCATGCAGGGCAAATCAATACAGGCCTGCCACCGCCAATTCCGAATCCTAAATCAGCAAATAGGAGACATGGGCAAGGGCATCAGTGACTTAGTAGACAGCAATAGGGAGGTTGCAAAGACAAACAGTGATATTGCATCGGGAATGCATCAAATGACCACCGCCATCAACCAGCTCTGCGCTAAAATGGATACCCTGGAGCACACAAGGCGCAGGGATGCACGTGTGCACAACAGGGCCATGAACCGGCTGGTCACGGCAACATCCCAGCTATGCCGTAGAGGCATCAACATGCAGGAGAGCCTCACGCAGAACACCGTGGAGGTAACCAGGGGCATGGCCAGGATCACCAGTGCCCTGGAGGCCATGATAATCTCACATACTGCTGTAAATCCTGCCCTGGACGTGGCTGAGGCAGACGACAGCCGTAGCCGCAGCAGCCTGGCTAGTGCTGTTGTTGAGCCACGCAGGAGCACCAGGTGCTCAGCTGAGCCTGCAGGACATGCTGAAGGCAGCGAGCAACATCCCAGTGGCTCTGGGAAGCGCGGCCGCAAATGACATTGCCAGTGTGGGTGAGGCAACCCAGGACATTAGCAGTCCTCACATTTAAATATTTTTTTTTGTTGCACATAAGTGCAAGAACGTTGTGGCAACATTAAATTTCGTTATTCTCATTCACAACCTGTCTGTGTCTCTTTACTCACTCAGACATAGTTGTCTGTAATCTCCTCACGTCTGTATCTGCCATCACTTGGTGTTGACACTCCAGCAGGTTGGATTTCTGGCACAGCAATGTCGTCGTCATGATCCTCGTAGTCTGACAACTCCACCTCAGTGCCCTTCCTCACCGCAAGGTTGTGCAACATGGCACAGGCAGCAATGATCCTACAGCAGATGATTGGGGTATACTGCCTTGCACCTCCACTCTTGTGCAAGCATCTGAATCTGCTTTTCCATATGCCAAAGGTCCGTTCAACTACATTCCTTGTGCTTTTGTGGGCCCGGTTATACCTCCTTTGGCTGGGTGTTGAGGGGTTGAGGTAGGGGGTCAGTATGAATGAGCGAAGGGCATATGCACTGTCTCCTAGAAGGAAAAGGGAAGACATTACTCACATGCATACATGTACTTCATACTGCAATTGGTATTATGGGGTTCTTCTGACACTGTGTCTCACCTAGGAGGTATCCTTCACCAAATTCCCCTGCATTCAGCCGTGCATAGATGTCGCTGTTTTGAAATATGTAGGAGTCGTGGGTACTCCCAGAGAATTTTGCCACAAGGTCAGTGATGGCGCACTTTGCATTGCATATCACCTGCACATTGATGGTGTGCGTTGACTTCCTATTCCGGTATATGTATTCGGTGTCAGCAAGGGGACAAATGGGAATGTGCGTGCCGTCAATGCAGCCAATGATATGGGGGAATCGTGCCATCTGGTAGAAGTCTGCTTTTGTTTGTACCAGTTCCACATGGGTTGCAGGAAAATAAATGTATTGGTCCATCCTCTGTAACATGGCGTCAAGGAATTTGTGGAAAAACCTTGACAGGCTGCTCTGGGTCACCCCACCTACCGCAGCAACCACACTCTGGTAGCTGCCAGACCCAAGCAGGTGTAGGCTGCATAGCACCTGCACGTGCGGTGGGATAGCGTGTGCCCTTGGGGTGGTGTACTCCAACAGTGGTTGGAGGTCCCTGATGAGGTCCAAAATGGTGTCTGAGTCCAACCTGTACCTCTGGAGGATCTCTGCCTCTGTGCGCATGAACAGGGTGATCCTCTCTCTGTAGACCTGCTCCTCTCTCTGCCATTCCCTCTCTCCTTCCTGCTGTAGCCGTAGCCGTCTTGCAATGACATAAAATGCCGCTATTGTGCAAGTAGAATTGCATTTTGGGTCCTTTTTTATGGGTTGCAGTTGGTTACCACCTGGATCCAATCCATAGTAAATACCGACTCTTAAATACTGATTTTGAGGCTAATTCGGTATTTCTGTGCTTACCTACATCTCAATGATCATTTTTACCACTTCTTATTTTCCGAATCGGAATTTTACCGATTCGGTAACTCTTCCGATTCGGTAAATATACCGATTCGGTATATTTACCGATTCTGTATTTTTCCGATTCGGTAAATTTACCGATTCTGTATTTTTTCCGATTTGGTATTTTACCGATTTGGTAACTTTACCGATTCGGTAAATTTACCGAATCGGAGGGATTTCGGACTCCTACATCCCGATGGCTCAATACCGGTCGGTAACGGCCGAGAATCGGTAATTTCAGCCGTTACCGACTGGTATTGGGCCACCTACATCTGGCCCTTAGTAAACATGGTATACACAAATTGAATTCAATAATCAGGTAACCGTAAATGTGGTAGCTGTAAACAAATGGACAGTCGGACAAGAGTGAAAAGATGTTGGTCTAGCGATAGTGCGTTAGGAAGGTCGAAATACGGAGGCACTGATCCTAAATGGGTGAACAAGCAAGAAACTAAAACACAAAAGGCAAAAACAAGGAATACCTGTGGGTTTGATAGATGTAATGAAAATCTGTGGGGAAATGTGTAAAGGGACCTTATAAGAGCACAATGTAACAGAAAATCAAACTAAGAGAAAGCACATGGGTCAGTTTAGACAAGTACTCACCGCGGCGCTGGTGTGAAATCCAACCCGGTTGCGGTCTAATGAGGGTTCAAGGGTAATGCAGGGAAATGGTATCCGGAATCCCTGATCCCTCAAGTTGTGGAAATACGAAGACCGAAAGGACGGGTGCGTCCAAACGTTAAACCGGAGACCTGTGTGGAAATGTATGGAGAGATGTCAGAAGACTATCTCAAAAAAGGGGAATGGCGTGAAGAAAAACTAGGAGAGCTTCTGGCTTACCTGAGCTCCTGTAGCTGGGTATCGTGAAAGCGTCACATGATCCACTTAATGGATACATCAGGCACTGGGGGAAGGTTCTAATGAGCACAAAAGCCAAAAACGACTAAAATGGTGGTAACTCGGAAAGGCCGGCAAACTGGAAATGAGTCAAGTCATGTGTCCTCCTTAAAAACTAGAGTGTATAAGCTCAAAAGTTACTGGTGTGGGCGGAAATGTGAAACCGTAGGAACGGTCCCTACTGAAAAAGTAATGTATAGTCACGGAAAGAAACTAAAAAAGAAAAATAAGGGTGATGCCTGGGCAATGGAATGAAACTAGACCAAGTGGGAGAGCAAAAAAGAGTAGGGGGATAGAATATCAGCTAAGGCCGAAAAATGGAATGGTAGAGTAAATGTACAGACGAGAAATTAAGAGGAAAACAAAAGACACATGGGTGATTTAGTGCACAAGGGCAATATTATGAACCAAAACCAGACTGTGTTATACGACCTGAGTAAAATGTGTGTTCCAATGAGAACACCCCATTTTCAAACATTTCAGACATAAGTGTAAACATACGGCATGTAGGGTTACAGTATAAAGTTTGCATCCGGAAACAATATCAACAACTCTTACATGAATAAAATAACGACATTGTGTGTATCCACAAAAGAAACAAAAAAGGGTTCTACTATGAGCATTACTAAACCAGTAAATGAGAATGAGGATCAATAAAAGTCAGCAAAAGACAGGAGGACCCAGGGACAAATGCATTAGGATCCCAAGAAATATTGTAGTTTGTGGCCAATGTTTAGGCCATGTTTCACAGATTGGAGGCGCATTATCCAGGTTGCTTCCAATCTTCTGAGTCTCAGTTCGCGATTACCACCTCTCACGCTGGGTTCGCTGACATCCATTCCAAGGAAAAACAGACTTTTGGTCGGTCCCTGTGTGGTACATGTAGCTGTAAATGTAAATGTCAAGGTATTTGTAGAGCGCACTGTCACCAAGCGGTTTACTGGCGCTATTACTCAGACCGCCGTGGAACCCTTCCTGGCTTTCCCTGTGAAGTGTCCACTCCTGGGCACCCCCAGGGTGAAGCCAGGCATCCTAGCGCTGTTGGGGCCGGTGTGGAGATTAAGCAAGCTATTGCCCTTGGTTGTAGCGTGGGGCCCATGATTAGATTAGGCACCGAGGCAAGAATTGTCAGGTCCGAGGAAATTGAGCCCAAGACCTGCTGAGGCGGGAATTGAACCCGGGTCCCGGGCCAGAACTCTGCATCAGGGTCTGCCGCTCTAACCATTGAGCCACACTTCTCCACACGCTATATGCGAGGACATTGGGTACCTGGAATCCCCATTGCGCATAGCTCTGATATGCTCCATGATGACTTCCTTGAGTGCTCTAATGGTACTCCCCACATAGTATTTTTTGCAGGTGCATTCCAGTCTATATACCACATACTTGGTGTTAGAATTGATGTTGCAGTTAATTTTGTATTCTCGTCCTTTCCAGTCTTTGAAATCTTTGGTCCCAATCAGAGCCAATTTACAGGCCCCACGGCAGCTGCGTTTGTGGAAGCCTACGGTGTGTGTAGTAAACCAGGAGGGTACAGTAATGGAAGGTAGGACCATGGGGCTCAGTCTGTTCCTCAAAGTTCTGCCCTTCCTGAACGTAATTTATGGTCACGTGGTTATGCATTCCTTAAGAGTCTTGTCAGTGAGTAAGGTCTTCCAGTGCCTATTGAAGCTGTGTCTCATTATGACACTGATTTCATTGTAATTGGTGATGATTCTCACTGGTTGTTTAGACAAAAGGTTTTTTTCTTAGTAAGCAATGTTTTGCGTATTTTGAGTTCCCTAATCCTCTTAGCTGCTTTACTTATGGTTAGTTGTTTGTAACCCCGTTTGGCAAATCTGTGTTTCATGTCAGATAGGCATATGTCAAATTCAGTATCTTCACTGCAATTTCTCCTCGCCCTGGTGAATTCCCCATATGGTATAGTTTGTATTTGATGGATGGGGTGCGAGCTTCCAGCATGCAGCATGGCATTGCACGAAGTCTCTTTGCGATAGAGTTTGCTGTGCAATATGTTATCTTTGATATAGAGTTCAATATCCAAGAATGATACACAGGATGTGCTGGAATGACAGGTGAATTTCATATCCATATCATTTGAATTAAGGTATGTGCAGGAAGAATCAAGCTTGTCTTGTGGACCGGACCAGAGGAGAAGACAATCATCGATGTATTTCCCCCAGTAGATAATGTATTCGGTCCATTGTGAGCCCTTCCTTCCCCATATCCATTCAGTTTCCAGTGCGCCCATGTTCAAATTGGCAAACGAAGGTGAGAATCTTGAGCCCATGGCAACTCCCTTTATTTGTTTGTACCAGTGGTTGTTGTAGATAAAGCAATTGTTATTCAAAATGATATCCATCATGGAGATAATCATGTTAGTATGTGACCACAGTGTGACAGGTCTATTGTGAAGAAATTGTGTGATCACCTTGAGACCTAAATCGGGTTTGATTAAGGTATATAGTGAAACCACATCCAGGGTGGCCATGATCATATTGGGTTGCCACTGAACATCAGCCAATATCCCTAATATATGCTTAGTGTCCTGGATGTTGGAGGGTACGTTTTTAACCATTGGGTTAAGGAATAGGTCCACATATTGGGATAGTCTTTTTGTGGGACCCCCTATGCCTGAAATGATGGGTCTCCCAGGTCGAAAGGCTGCTTGTTTATACATTTTTGGAAGTGTGTATAGACACGGGTAGGTGATTCTGACCAATTTCATAAATAATGCCCTTCTTCATCTAACAGGCCTTGTGCCCACCAGTTTTGAAGATTCTCATTGATCAGGATGGTCAAAGGGCCCACAGGATTGCTATACAAAAGTTCATAGCATGATTCGTCCTCTAGTTGGCTCATTATATCCTTATGATAATCATAACGGTTGATGATCACCACGTTTCCTCCTTTATCCGCCTCCTTTATGATAATGCTGTCTTCCTTGCTCAGTTTGTTCAATGCTTGTCTCTCACCCCTGGTCAGATTGTCTGTGCCACGGCGAGTGTTGGTGAGGGACCTGATTTCATACTTATCCAAATTGTCCAACACCAGGTTATGAAAAGTGTCAATCACATTGCCCCTGTGAGGGTGGGTGTCCATTTGGACTTAGTCTTAAGTCCACTGGGAATCGTGGAGTTGGGATTGATTTCTAAGTCTTGTAACAGGAGATCTATACTGCGTGGAGGATCATCAGTGTCAGTTATGGATAGAAGAAGGTGTGTTTCTTTAATGTCATTGATGGTTTGAAAACTTGAAACGTTGGTGTTAAACAAACTTATCGTGCCATCAGCAGTGGTAGGTGTGTTGGCAAAGTGTTTCTTCAATGTCAGGTTTCTAATAAATTTAAATAAATCAATTTTAGACCTGCACAAGTCACCTGATACTTGGGGATTAAAACTCAGTCCCTTGCTTAAAAGGGAGATCATGTCATTTGTCAAAGGTATTGATGACAGATTAGTCACTTGAACATCTTCTGTGTCCGACATTACTGTTTCCTGTCCCCCGATCTCAGTTTCTTTTTGGAATGTTCCTTTTCCAGCTCTTTTCCCTCTGCGGGTCTTGTGTCTCCTGTGCCCTGCTGCTGTTGAGTTCTGTTCTCGCGCCTGCTTGTCTGTACTTTCTGTTAAAAAATTGATGTTGTTCCTTTTGGGTTGGACTGTCCGGGATTGTCTGTTTCGCTGTCGCTCGTCTGTACTGTGTTCAAAGATGATGTGCTGGAAGAGATAGAGACTGTTTCGGCTTTATCTGTATTGTGGTCTTAGCTGGGTTTTGTACCAATCGGTCATACTTTCGGGCGAATGTGAACAAAAGACCCTCTTTGTAATCAGCCTTGTCTCTTTTTAATTGTCTTGTTTTTCTTTCTTTAATGTCATTCTGGTGTTTTGCAAGTACCTCTTTAAGAATGGTGTAATATTTTTCGGTTTCTTCTTTCAGATTAAGTTCCTCAATTTCTTTCTCAAGGATGGAGTTTTCTAATTTCAGCTTCGTTACCTTTCTATCCGCGTTTTCTATAAATATACGGATCAAAGTGTTGGAATTAGTGGTTAGTGTTTCCTCCCATTTGCCAAGGAGGTCATCATCTAGGTCATCAAAGGTGGGGAATATTTTTGAGCGTAGACCCCTAGGCACCCTGTTAAGTCTCAAATAATGTTTCAGAGTGCGCTGCCCCTCCAACGTGAGTTTTCCAATTTTCTTAGTCTTACTAGTTTGATGAACTTTTCTTTTAGTCCTTCCTTACGTTGTGGGCCACTATTACTAGCTGTACTGATCAATGAAACACCTTTCGCTATTTTGTCAAAGAGCTCTGAAGCGACCTGATCCCTATCCATGTCAAGATAGAACACCTAAAGGAAGGGTGAATAAATGTAATACAACTGTGACAAAAGAATATGTATAAGTGATTTCACAATGCGGCTGTCCTTCCTGGAAACAACAAACTGAAACACTGTGAAGGGTTTGGATTAGGTACAGGAAGAAGTGGCGCTCTTGCGTGTATGTTTAGGAGTTGAAGTTCATGGCTCGTGAGTCCACGGTGCAGAAAGGTCAGGGGAACAAAAACCCAGAGGAGAAACAACCCCTGCAAGTGTGTGGGTCAAGTCCCACACAACACATATGAGATAAAGTCCTGTGCACACGCAAATAGAGTAGTTAGGCTTTGTTGTCAAAACCCAATATATACAACACTGTTCTTAGAAAAAGTAATGGAGGTCGACATCCAGGGTTTCATGTGGTATAGATTGCATTTCAATTGGATCAGTACTAATGAAAACAAACCAGCCTACACGTGTTTCGTCACACTGTGCAACAGTGTGACTCTTCAGGGCTGAGAAGGACATAAAAGGAAAAAATATAACTGACAGAAAGTGATGACCGACGGAATACATTTTTGCCACATGTCTAGTGCACAAAGTGAAAAACAAAACCTCACCGATGCTACTGTGGAAACCCTAAAGGGTAAAATACATTGTATAGTAACATATGGAGCACAGTTTGGACCACCTGAATAAGTGTAGTGGAGTGGTAGTGAAAAACAAAGTTGCAAAAATTATGTAGACGGATGCGCATGAAAGCAAGAGAAAGTGGGGCAAAAAATTGAAACAATGACGGTATATTTATCGCAGTCTAAGAGAAAACAAAAAACATAAGGACATGGAAAATAGCAAGATCAATCTTATGAATGGGAATAGATACGTTCTTCGCAGTAAAAGAGAGGGCAAAAATGTATTTTATACAGAAAATGGCAATATCAATAGTACACATAATATTTCCGTCGTGAGATTTAAGATGCCTGAACTAGAGCGATAAAGGACAAAAAGGAAGCCAAACAACTCATGTAGAATATTGCGTGAGCTCAGCGGTAATACACTATTCTAAGTAATATTGCTAAAAACGGTAAGGCAGTATGAGAAGTTCTTGTAATCACTTCATATTAATCTCTGAAGCATGTGCAAAGTAGGACACAATCTTTAAAACATGCTACTCAAAATACACATTATTAGGTCAAAAGCAAAACCCAAACGATTAACGAGATATCAGTGGAAATATGTAGGGTCTGGCCCTGAAATAATGAATAAACTAATCGGCTTGCTAGAAATATGTAGGCACTTGATAAACCTCACCAGGTAAATGGGATCAATATGTTGGTGCAATGGAACAATTGCGGTAAGGTGACTGCAAAAAGTGCGGAGGCCCACATCAGAATGTAAGCACCGGTAAGGAATTTAGTAAACGTGGTATACACTAATTGAATTCAATAATCAGGTAACCGTAAATGTGGTAGCTGGAAACAAATGGACATTCGGACAAGAGTGAAAAGATGTTGATCTAGCGATAGTGCGTTAGGAATGCCTATAAGACATGAAACACAAATTTGCCAAACGGGGTTACAAACAACAAACCATAAGTAAAGCAGCTAAGAGGATTGGGGAACTCAAGAGAGACAAAACATTGCTTACTAAGAAAAAAACCTTTCGTCTAAACAACCAGTGAGACTCATCACCAATTACAATGAAATCAGTGTCATAATGAGACACAGCTTCAATAGGCACTGGAAGACCTTACTCACTGACAAGACTCTTAAGGAATGCATAACCACACAACCACAATTTACCTTCAGGAAGGGCAGAATGTTGAGGAACAGACTGAGCCCCATGGTCCTGCCATCCATTACTGTACCCTCCTGGTTTACTACACACACCGTAGGCTTCCACAAATGCGGTTGCTGCTGGGCCTGCAAATAGGCTCTGGATGGGACCAAAGATTTCAAAGACTGGAAAGGACGAGAATACAAAATTAACCGCAACATCAATTGTAACACCAAGTATGTGGTATATAGACTGGAATGCACATGCAAAAAATACTATGTAGGGAGTACCATTAGAGCATTCAAGGAACGCATCATGGAGCATATCAGAGCTACGCGCAATGGGGTTGCCAGGTACCCAATGTCCTCGCATATAGCTACATGTACCACACAGGGACCGACCATGAGTCTGTCTTTCTTTGGAATGGATGTCACCGAACCCAGCTTGAGAGGTGGTAATCGCGAACTGAGACTCAGAAGATTGGGAGCAACCTGGATAATGCTTCTGCAATCTGTGAAACATGGCCTAAACATTGACCACGAACTACAATATTTCTTGGGATCCTAATGCATTTGTCCCTGGGTCCTCCTGTCTTTTGCTGACTTTTATTGATCTTCATTCTCATTTACTGGTTTAGTAATGCTCATAGTAGAACCTTTTTTTGATTCTTCTGTGGATTCACACAATGTCGTTATTTTACTCATGTAAGAGTTGTTGATGTTGTTTCCGGATGCAAACTTTATACTGTAACCCTACATGCCGTGTGTTTACCCTTATGTCTGAAATGTATGAAAAGTGTGTGTTCTCATTGGAACACACATTTTACTCAGGTCGCATAACACAGTCTGGTTTTCGTTCATAATATTGCCCTTTTGCACTTAATCACCCATGTGTCCTTTGTTTTCCTCTACATTTCTCGTCTGTACGTTTACTCTACCATACCTTTTTTCGACCTTAGCTGATATTCTATCACTTTACTCTTTTTTGCTCTTCCAGTTGGTCTAGTTTCATTCCATTGCGAAGGCATCACCCTTATTTTTCTTTTATTGATTCTTTCCGTGACCGTACATTACTTTTTAAGTAGAGACCGTTCCTACAGAGTTTTGCGGTATCACA
The DNA here is from genome assembly GCF_964263255.1 of Lissotriton vulgaris. Lineage (NCBI taxonomy): Eukaryota > Metazoa > Chordata > Amphibia > Caudata > Salamandridae > Lissotriton > Lissotriton vulgaris. Next base: position 441,309 of record NW_028250533.1, on the reverse strand, counting down.
TTTCCTCCTGCACCAGTAAATTTTGAGCTTATACACTCTAGTTTTCAAGGCGGCCATATTACTTGACTCATTTCCGGTTTGCCAGCCTTTCCGAGTTGCCACCGTTCTTGTAGTTTTTGGTTTTTGTGCTCATCAGTACGTTCACCCAGGGTCTGATGTATCCATTACGCGGATCACGTGACGCTTTCATGATACCCAACTACAGGAGCTCAGGTTAGCCAGAAGCACTCCTAGTTTTTCTCCACGCTATACCCCTTTTTTGAGATAGTCTTCTGACATCTCTCCGTACATTTCCACACAAGTCTCCGTTTTAACGTTTGGACGCACGCATCCTTTCGGTCTTCGTATTTCCACAACTTGAGGAATCAGGGATTCCGAATACCGTTTCCCTGCATTACCCATCAACCCTCATTAGACCGCAACCGGGTTGGATTTCACACCAGCGCCGCGGTAGGTACTTGTCTGATTTGACCATGTGCTTTCTCCTAGTTTGATTTTATTTTCATTGTGCTTTTATAAGGTCCATTTACACATTTCCCCACAGATTATCGTTACATCTATCAAACCCACAGGTATTTCTTGTTCTTTGCCTTTTGTGTTTTAGTTTCTTGCTTGTTCACCCATTTAGGATCAGTGCCTCCGTATTTTCGACATTCCTAACTCACTATCGCTAGACCAACATCTTTTCACTCTTGTCCGACTGTCCTTTTGTTTCCAGCTACCACATTTACAGTTACCTGATTATTGCTTTCAATTCGTGTATACCATGTTTACTAAATTCCTTACCGGTGCTTACATTCTGATGTGGGCCTCCGCACTTTTTGCAGTTGCCTTACCGCAATTGTTTCATTGCACCAACACATTGATCCCATTTACCTGGTGGGGTTTATCAAGAGCCTACATATTTCTAGCAAGCCGATCAGTTTATTCATTATTTCAGGGCCAGACCCTACATATTTCCACTGACATCTCTTTAATCGTTTAGGTTTTTCTTTTGACCTAATAATGTGTATTTTGAGTAGCTTGTTTTAACGATTGTGTCCTACTTTGCACATTTTCAGAGATTAATATGAAGTGATTACAGGAACTTCTCATAATGCCTTACCGTTTTTAGCAATATTACTTAGAATAGTGTATTACCACTGATCTCACGCCATATTGTACATGAGTTGTTTGACTTGTTTTTTGTCCTTTATCGCTCTAGTTCAGTCATCTTAAATCTAACGAAAGAAATATTATGTGTACTATTGATATCGCCATTTTCTGTATAAAATACATTTTTGCCCTCTCTTTTACTGCGAAGAACATACTTTATCTATTCCCATACATATGATTGATCTTGCTATTTTCTATGTCCTTATGATTTTTGTTTTCTCTTAGACTGCGATGAACATACCGTCAAAGTTTCAATTTATTGTCCCACTTTCTATTGTTTTCATGCGCATCCATCTACATAATTTTCGCAACTTTGTTTTTCACTCTCACTCCACTACACTTATTCAGGTGGTCCCATATGTGCTCCATATGTCACAGACATGTGGCAAAAATGTATTTAGTCGGTCATCGCGTTCTGTCAGGTATATTTTTTCCTTTTATGTCCTTCCCAGCCCTAAAGACTCACACTGTTACACAGTGTGACAATACACGTGTCGCCTGGTTTGTTTTCTTTGTACTGATCCAATTGAAATACAATCTATACCACATGAAACCGTAGAAGTCGACCTCCATTACTTTTTCTAAGAACAGTGTTGTATATATTGGGTTTTGACCACAAAACCTAACTACTCTATTTATGCATGCAATCAATCAATCAATCAATCAATCAATCAATCACTTGTAAAGCATGCTACTCACCCGTGAGGGTCTCAAGGCGCTGAGGGGAGGGGGTGCTGCTACTCCTCGAACAGCCAGGTCTTGACGAGTCTTCTAGAGGTGAGTAGGTCTTGGGTCAGCCGAATGTGAGTAGTGAGGGAGTTCCAGGTCTTGGCGGTGAGGAAGGAGAAGGATCTGCCACCGGATGTCGTTGGTGGATGCGGGGGATGGCGGCGAGGGCGAGGCAGAGGTGGGGATGTAAAAGCTGAGTCTGCTGTTCAGATAGGCTGGTCCGGTGGTGTGGAGTGCTTTGTGTGCGTGAGTGAGGAACTTGAAGGTGATCCTCTTGTTGACGTGAGCCAGTGTAGGTCTCTCAGGTGGGGGTGATGTGGCTGCGACGAGGGATTCTGAGGATCAGTCGGGCGGAGGCGTTTTGGATGTGTTGCAGTCATCGTAGGTGTTTGGCCGGGATTCCTGCATAGAGTGCATTGCCATAATTCAACCTGCTGCTGACGAGGGCTTAGGTCACCGTTCTTCTGGTTTCGGTCGGGTTCCATTTGAAGAGCCTGCAGAGCACGCGGATGGTGTTGTAGCAAGATCAGGAGATGGCACTGACCTGCTTCGACATGGAGAGGGAGGAGTCGAGGATGAATCCTAGGTTGCGTGGATGTTGGTGCTGTGCCCAGTGCGATAGGCCACCAGAAGTCGTCCCAGGCAGAGGAGTTGGGGCCGAGGATGAGGACCTCCGTCTTGTCCGAGTTCAATTTCAGAAGGCTGCTCTTCATCCAGTCGGCGACGGCCTTCATTCCTTTGTGGAGGTTGGGTTTTGGCGGTGTGCAGGTCTTTTGTGAGGGAGAGGATGAGCTGGGTGTTGTCAGCGTAGGAGAGGATGTTCAGGTCGTTTTGGCGGGCCACTAGTGCGAGGGGGGCCATGTAGATGTTGAACAGGGTTGGGCTGAGAGAAGAGCCCTGGGGTACGCCGCAGATGATGTCTGTGGCTTCGGATCGGAAGGGTGGGAGGCGGACTCTCTGGGTTCTGCCAGAGAGGAAGGACGTGTTCCAGTCTAGTGCTAGTTCATAGGACTTTGTCTCATATGTGTTGTGTGGGTCTTGACCCACACACTTGCAGGGGTTGTTTCTCCTCTGGGTTTGGTCCCCCTGACCTGTGTGCACCGTGGACTCACGAGCCATGAACTTCTACTCCTAAACATACACGCAATAGCGCCACGTCTTCCTGTACCTAATCTAAACCCTTCACAGTGTTTCATATGGTTGGGATAATAATTTGATGGAAGATTCTAGTGTAAGCCAAGTATGCTGTCTCTTGGGGTATATAACTTTTTTGTCTACAAGCAGTGAGTGAGATTAGACACACTTGTTGAATGTTGTCTTAATTTGATGGTTGCTGACAAAGGACTCCCATTGATCTATTACGTCTAGTAATTCCAGGGAGTTTTTCAGGTAAGTTCTGGCTGGAGAGTGGGCCCTTCCATTCAGTTTTTTCCAAAGAAGGAAACATAGTATCGCTATGCTAGCCTCCTTTAGCATGTAAAAAAGTTTAATGAAGGCACCCTTCCTTGGAAATGATTGTTTGACTACGCCAAATTCAAAGTGTAGCTGGGCTGGAAACATGTATGCTCCAGTGGGCTAATTTGTTCCACAGTTTGCTTCTGTCTACACGGTCAAAGGTGGACTTGAAGTCTACAATGAAAGATGAAGAGATTGTTTGGTAGCCTTGCTATGGTCAAATAAAAGATATATGCCCAGGAGGTGGGAAGTTGTTCCTGCACCTTTGGAGAACCCTGTTTGGTTAAATGGGATTAAGTTGTTGTCTGATGCCCAAGCTTCTAGTTCCTCCAGGTGACAGCTTGCAAAATACTTGTGTTCCATGTCCAGAAGGGCTAAAGGTAGTAATTTCCTGAATCATTAGCCATGCCCCTTTGTAATTCTGCATGATTGTTGAGAATTTGCATGAGTGGGGGATGTTGTTTGATGTAATTATGCTTTTGAAAACTGCACAGACTGATGTGTCTTCTTTAAGCAGGGCTGCCAAGATTGCGTTGATCCTGGTGCCCTTTCTCTTTGACTTTTAACAATCTGTTTTATTACAGCTCGAGTGGGTGACAGGCATGATATCACTGGATCAGATGAGCCAGCTACGTGGCCAGTGAGAACGATTGATCTAGTGAAGCTCATCGTCTGGCTTTATTTAGAACTTGAGTTACAAAAATGACCTGCAAGGTATTGATATCAAGGGGCATATGTACAATGACAGGTGATAACTACCGTTAACGCTCGTTAGCTGCAGTTTTCTTACCGCCATGTACCGCTGAAAACAATTGCCTTGTTAGCGACATATTGAAAGATGCCGCTACATGGCGATAGCTTCAGGGCTCAGTGGTGAAAACTGCTGATAACATTAGCGTGATGACGATGGGAATTCGGTGTTAGCGGGCAAAAAGGACCATAAGAGGCAAAAATGTCATTTTAGTCAGCCCAATATAAGTTTTTTTTTGCCTCTATACCCAAAAATAGCCTATCAGCCATTCTCCAATGAAAAATAGGTAATAAAACAATGGAGTGCAGAATTGAGCAGCCAGGACCAAGTGCAGCACAGATCAACAACCCCCTCAAGCCCCTCAACATCCAGGATGACCAGTCAGAGTCCCAGGGTACGAGGAAATGCAGGGCTAAATAAATGAAAAAAGGGGCATTGCGTTCCAACACCACTGATGCATCTCTTCTCATTGTACACTTTTCGCAACACCATGGCATCTAAAACCTTGAAAGCAAGGAGAGTCCCTGGGGCCCGAACGCCTCGCTGGTCCTGCGTCCGGAGCATGGACGCCTCGCTGGTCCTGGTTCTGGAGCCTGGATGCCTCGCGGGACCTGCGTCTGGAGACTGGAGTGGAATGAGGAGGTGTTGTGGAGTGGATGAGCCCAAGGCAGTATACATTGAGGCGCGGCAATCGCCATTACCTGGTGGTGAAGTCTGACAGGATGCATAGAGACACGTTTCAGACCTGTGTGAGAAGATCGCCTTGAGCCCCTTGGAGCTGTGAGTGGTAGAGGCGCTCCTGCGCACCAACGTAGGGAGGTCTGCATCGCATACTACGATCCACCACTACACCAGGGTTCACGGAGGAGATTACCAACGGGGTGCAACGCCTCTCTGCATCACAGGCCAGATGAATTTGTGCTGGCTGTCCCTGTGCAGGGTGAGGCGCCTGAGCTGCACCAAACTTGTGTGGTGGGAACGCTGCAACTTCACTCCTTTGTCCTCAAAACAGACCCCAAATTTCATATTTTACCCCATAATACACCCCAAATTTCATCTCTGACCTCCATAACTCATACCCATCCCACAAATGTAAAAAACAGCATTACTAACATCACAATGCGTTGGAATGGAATGCGATGTAAAGGCACCTGCGTTGTTGGAGTTGCATTGTAAAGGCTTTATGATGTAATGCTTGTATTGTAATCGACATGTCCCATACCAAATGCAAGCCAAAGGCAAGCCTGTCTGCGTCCGTCTGCCTCTAGACTGCGCTCAGCACAAAGGACCCTTCCTATCAGACACTCCAACGCTACAACGCCAGCACCCTCCTCGCCATCAACCCTGGATGCCACATCGCCTGCAAGGAACAACCTCTGCTCTGGGCAGGACATCGCCATCGCCATCACTGACGGCTACTAAATCACCCGCAAGGACCACCCCGACCGTCCAGGAGGAGGCATTGCCATCACCTACAGAAGCATACTCCGACTGACCACGCACTCTAATGACCCACCGGTGACCATGGAACACCTCAACTTCCAGATCCGGACCAACCCCTTACTCTTCGGCACCCTCATCTCCAGGCCGCCGGGGCCATGGAACTCCATTCTCTAATACCATTGTAGACTCATTGCACCCTAGGCTCTCCAATCCAATAGAACATCCCACTTGATAAACTCTACCCCCACCTGGACAACCCCAGTGACTAGAACACCATCCCTTCCTGGGGCAGCTCGCTAACATCAGACTCAAGCAGCTAGTCAATGCAGGTGACAGGGGCCTGCTTTGGTACACGGAGATTACTCCGAAATGTCTTCCTTCTCCTTCTAATGGCTGCAAAATCCTGATTAAGGCCTTGGTCCTATCACAATTGGACTATGGTAACTCCCTTTACTTAGGGGCTCCCAAACCAACATTAAGGAAGCTCCAAATCACTCAAAACTGGGCCGCCAGGAAGCTACTTGGGATTCCAAATACCCAGTCAGTTAAGCCAGCCCTAAAAACCCTACACTGGTTTCCAATCCCCGAAAAGAGTAAAATTCAAGTCCCTCTGCATTGCTCATAAGACTTTGTGGGGAATGGGCCCGGCTATTAACAAATCCCTCATCACCCCCTATCGCCCTAAGAAGGACCTGCCATCGGCTAGTATCAATCTTGCAGTTGTTCCCAAAATCAGAAGGACAAGAAGCGGAGGAAGATCCTTTTCCTATAACGTGGCGAAGCTTGAGAATACACTACCCCCACAACTTTGCTTTGAACGCCATCTCCTTCCATTTCGTTAACTTTAAAAAACCTGGTTATTCTAACAACTGGCCCTATAACCTCACCCATCCTTTCTGTTCAGTCACTAGCACTGGGATGCACGAGGGTTGCTATGCACTTTACAAATTCTTAATAATAATATATAATCTGTTTTGACCCTGCTCCAATAGGAACAGTACAGCCCGAAGCTGTACTCGGCTTATGAGCCCATAACTAGGGAGAAACTGATCTCTGGTAGCTTGTGATCCAGTTCAGGGAGGGCTTGGCTTGGCAGTTCGGGCTGGACACTCCCCATGGATCTAATAACCATTCCAAAATGATTTTGACAGATCTCACAGCATTTATAATTAATTTCTTCATGTGTCCGATGTTTTAGATTGATAATTCTGAAGAGAAAAAATACCAGATTTCAGTGCTTTTCCCAATATTTTTACCGTCCTAGATTTAAAGGAACATGTCAGAGAGTTACAAGTAAGTAGAACTTTGCTCCACCTATTGACTGGCCTGGTGTATCAAACGGTTTAACCATTCGGGCCCACATTTACTAAGAGCTTGCACCACTGTTGTGTCACGCTAGGTGAAGCAAGCTCTTAAGTGATATTTACTATCACGCAGAGCCACCTTGCCATGTCCTGGGAAGGCATTCCAATGGTGGATCGTGGGTGTTGCCACACTTCCATCGATGGATTTCTGGCACAGTCCCAGATTTGCTAAGACTAGTAAACCTGGGAAAGCGTCAAATTGCATTGCCTTCCCAGGGGAGGTGTTACGAGGAGAAACTATGTTCTTCTCTCGTCTTTTTTCCCTGTTTCTAAGTGTGCTCCATTTTGCAACACACATAGAAAAAGGAAAGGTACTCAGAGGTTTGTTTTTGTGCAGGAAGGTCTCCCTTTCTGCACAAAAACAGTTCTGTCTCCATTGCATGCACACTTTCACCATGGCGCAAGGGTGCCTACATTGGCATTAGGCTGCGCTCAGTGCACCAGCACAGATAGGCAGCTGGAACGCCATATCTTAGTAGATGAGGCGCATTCCTGCTCTCTCCATTTGTCGCAGGGAAGCTGGTTGGCTTGCTGCGGTGCACTGTCTCCAGGGGCGTAACAAAGGCCCCTGCAGCCCCCGCAGTGCAGGGGGCCCGCGCCTCCAAGGGGCCCCCTCACTCTTAGCTGAGCCAGCAAGTCAGCAAGCCTAAATGGTGCGCACTCCGTCACATGAATTAAATTGTGGTACGCCGCCCAAGGCATCTTCATCATAAATTAAGGGCCCCGGCCTCTTAATTACATGATGGTCTCACTGACTGCAATAGACAGTGTGTGCTCCATGATTTGGCCAATGAGAATACGGAGAGAGAAGTTGTAGACTCCCTTCTCTCTCCTTTCTGTTATTTGCCTCCCTGTGAAATGGATCTAAAAAAGAAAAACATTTTTGTTGGAAATGTCGTATTTTTCTGACATTTTAATTCCAAAGTGCAGCATCTGGATTATAAGGTTAAAATATGAACAATAACTACATTAAGAAAGACAGAGTGGTAGAAAACTGCCCAGATTGATTTTATTCACACCCAAACACATTAGCGCCACTTTTACAGAGTTTGCCAGTGAAGGCTATTTTTGTTTTTGTCTTTGTTTTCCATGGGCTTGCAACTAGTGCACCAATCCTGGAGGTACTGCAATGTGTGGACTGGAAAATAAAATGTGTACTGCGGCTCTCTGTTCAGGGATGTGGTCTTTTTTTATTATACTGCTTACGTTTTATAAGGATATAAGCAATGGGGTTTGAAATGGGTCCATTCAGGGCCCTGTAGTCATGTCCTTAACTTTTCAGGCAAAAGCACTCACTGATTTCAGAATAGTGAGTGTAAACACGTTAAGGTAACCATGTTGTTCCTGCTTACATTTCACATGGTTTGCTAAAGTTTGCATTACCTATGAGAGTTTGATTTCTCCAGGATGTTGTTACTTTTTTTGTGGGGTGCATATTGCTCTTGTCTAGTGCATGATTTAAATTGAGCGGCATCCAGGTGTTTATAGCCAGCAGCAATTGGGTTGTAGTTTAAGGCAGTGTGAGTTTTTCTCAGTGGGGCAGAATGGTGTTCAGTAGGGGAGACGATGTGGCACTATGGCCAGAGATGCTGAATTTGGAACTGGGGAACCAGGTTCAGCCTTAATAACCAGTCGACCAGACCACTCTCCTGAGAGAGCACAATCCCATGCTAGACCTTCAAAGGCTTCACAGGACCTTAGAAGCCCTGATGTCTTAGCAACAGCATGTGGACGCTAGCAGTGGCAAGGGTGGGTTAACCTTCGAGGTTTGTCCACCACAATCCATACTGAAGTTCACCTCCAGTTTTGTGGGCAGGCCTATGAAGCAGCACAGCCTGGAGCAACAGTGACTCTGACACTGTGGTCACAGGACCCTTGAGAAAGTCCAGCTCTAGGGCAGTACAACCGGTATTACCGCACAGAGTTCTGACTTTGGGTGGAGGCATTGTGTTTGCAAGTATATTAAGGTTTTAAAAGAGCTTGCTGCCTCCTTCCTGGACTCCAGCAATATTCTGCAACAATAAAAATGTCATGATGACTCTGGTGTTTAATGCTCTTCCTACAGAGAGATAATTTTGTCTAGTGGAAGTTTTTGTTCATGGAAAGGTAGCTCAGAGGGTCAATGTGCCTGCTGCAAAGAACATGTACCATGCAGAGCACAACGTGCACATAATGTAAATAGGTCAGTGGGTTGCTGCTTTTGTCAGAGAGATCCTTTTGGTTCTGCAGTTTTTAATTTAAAATCCCAACATAAAACAGTGAGCTATTAACTTTCATCTAAGAGCTGCATACAAACTTCAAGGTATAAATTAGAGCCTTATTTTTTTCGGCCAGTCTTTGATTATCCTAATGTTGGAAAAAGTGTTCTTTTGGACAGAAATCAATTCTGATTATTAAAGAGAACCCTCAACCATGGGATTATGTTTTAAATTCTGAGTTTGTGTTTCTCCAGACCAATCACTATTAAACATTACAGACTACTAGTATGGTTTTCATGTGACTCCTACACCGTGTAGTCCTTAGTCTAATGTAACATTTTCGAAACAGTGATTTACACACATATTGATTGTCCCTGAGTAATGTGTGTGATGTAAAGTGCACTGACACCCTACACTGGTATGAGGGGCACTGTAAATCAAATTAAATGCATTTAAGAGAGAGTGTGGTTATGGAGACTTGAGGGGCACTGTTAAATGGTGGTAGTGAGTGAATCCATGGCAGAGGTCGTCATTGGGGGGCAATAACAAACATTAATGCACAGGGCACCACCAGTGCTAATGCTGGCCCTGTCCTTGAGGCCAGTCTGCCTCACCCATAGGTACCTCCATTGGCCTTGTTTCAGAAGTAGTAGCTGCAACTCACCAGAGATTGGCAATGCAGGATTTGCACGCACACCAAACTAAATTCACAAACTTCACAGTCTCTCTGCTTCATTCACAAGCACTTTTAACATGTGCTGCTTGCTTTGGGGCTACTGGAATCAATTATGCAGCAAAGGATGACAAAATTATGCCGCAGTGTTAACTAAATTATGCATTAAAAAAAGGCTGCAGCGTAATGCAGGATATTTTCTGATTTTGTATTATTTTGACATGTGTACACATACAAACAGTCTCTGGAAAGATTTTGCCTTATTAGTACCAGTGTAACATACAAATGCAACAGTGAGAAAGGTGATCAGTCAACCTTTGCAATAAGCCATCCACTCTGCAGCAAAACAAGTCACATTTGTTTATTAACTTTTGATACGTTTGCGCTATTAACAATTTGATAGTTTTAATGGTCAGATCATGCAGCAGATCTTGCATTATGAGGCAAATATGGCTGAGTCATAATTATATAGAAAACATTTGCAAACTAGGATATTTTGCCATTCATGTTTGAACTGCTGTTGTGGAAAAAGGGAGAAGTGCTGATGACAAACTCCATGGCTGGGCGACAAATGGCTTGTATTCCACATTTTATCGTTATTGGGACATTCTGTGATTAGAAGCATATCCCACTTTGTGAATGTGTTTTAATGTCAATAACTCATTTTAACTTTAAATAATCATGTGTATCCATTGGTTGATTAAACTAGGCAGTGAAATGCCAAACAAATACTAAAAATTGGGATGTTTGCGCATTCTGGCCACACCTCCTGCTCCGCCCACTGATTCAATCCTTGGGGTATTCCCGCTCTCTGATTCTCCGCCCACAGTTCCCCTACTTTTTTTCCCCACTTCAATCACTGTAGCAGTCACTAAAGTTCTTCAAAATATTATTACAATGAACTGTATCCCGGTGCGACTACCCATTATGTGTGCACTCGATTCAAAGGAAAGGGTGGGCAAATTTACGTCATTGCAGTATTGGCTGGAGCCCTGGAACTCACTACTTCACTGTGACAGTCCCGAAGCTCTACACTCAACATCTTCTCTAAGTGAGCAAAACAAAAGTGCCTAGCCACCTACATTCGTACCCAAAATTCAGAAGGGTCGAAAACCCGGTTTGTCTAATTCGACCAAGTATTTTTATTATACCATTTGTTTGTATTTCTTTTTCAGTTTTTTCCCAAAAACATTTACTCAGCAAAAAAGACACATATATATCCACATATTTACACAAATTTACAATGATATACAATGAAATTTACACACAAATAAATGACATTTGCAAAAATAACTTGAAATCAATAAAGTGTCCACATTCTACACATCCTACATAGAGCACAGAACTGTTAGACAAGACTGTACATCAAATAATCATGTGCCTTAAAAAATGACACTAAAATCAATTCAAAATCAAATGAGTTAAGTCAATTTATGACGACTATTTGGACCAGCATTTGCTGGTTTGAAGTTGAAAATAACCAAAAGTCCTCCTTAATACATGCCAACGCGTTTCGATTCCAGGGCAAAGTTACTGGGATCCCTTCAGGGCGTTGCCAATGTTTCTATGGAAGATGCAAAGAAAACAGCACAGTTTTATTCGCAATATTCCAGACTCGTGCCCTTTCAAAATGAGACTCAAAGTTTATGACCTTAGTAAGAACCTACCAAAGCGCTTCCTCCTGTCTCATGACAGACTTCTTGTTGAAAGTTGAGGGCACACAGTTTGATCCAGATTCACAACTAATGGTCACAATGGATGAGACTTCACTCTATGCGCAGATCCCACAGGAGGAAGCGTTAGAGGTGATGGAGCTATACCTCGACAAGAGACAAAGACCCCATAGAGTGCCCACTTAATTTATTCTAAGATTGGTTGAAATTGCTCTCAAGAAGAACTATTTCTCTTTCAATGGCGAATATTTCATGCAGGTTAAGGGCACTGCGATGGGGTGTCCTTATGCCCCAGAGATGGCTGAGCTTTTTATGGCACAATATGAGGAGAGGTTTGTCAATAATAGCAATCCATTCAAACAGCACATAGTCCAGTGGTATCGGTATATAGACGATGTTTGGCTCCTGTGGCAGGGGAGCCAGACTCATCTGTTGGCGTTCCACGAATGACTCAACATGAGGCATGGAGATATTAAATTCTCCTTATCACATAGTAACACCAGCATGACTTTCCTCAACGTTGAAATAACATGCACCGCAGGAGAATTGAAATCATCCCTCTATAAGAAAACCACAGATAGGAACACCATCCTGCACCACAAGAGTTCCCACCCGAGGAACTTGAAAACAAATTTCCCCTATTGGCAACTATTGCGCATAAGGAGAAACTGCTCGGATGTGAATGACTTTGAAACATATGCTCACAATTTCTGTGATGAGATGAAACAAAGAGGGTATCCCAAGAAGCTATTAAAACACTCAATTAAAAGAGCTCGCTTCACTCCCCGTGAATGCTTGCTCCAAGTGAGAAAGAAGCCTGAATTGGAGAGACTAGTATGTGTCACAACATTTGGTCCTGACACACATAAACTCAGACAAGCGGTTCTTAATAATTGGCACCTATTGAAAAACCTTGAATGCTCTTTTCGCCGTCCCTTATTTGCTTACAAGAAAAACCAGAACCTTGGCCAACAGATTATGAGAGCTGATGTCTCATTGCCTAAAAAGAAAAATGATCTAATGGCCCAGTGGAATCTCAAACCAATCACAGGGCACCACAAATGTGGCACCTGTGTTGCTTGCCCCAGTACTATGGAAGGCAGTGAGTTCTACCATACAGGAATCAAATGGAAACATCTTGAATTCTCTAACTGTAAGACCAAGATCGTCGTCTATGTGATTCAATGCCCATGCAATAAGATATATATTGGGAAAACATGCCAGTAGGTTAATTTACGCATTAGCCCACACAGATCTAGGATTAAAAACAAAATCCTGACAGCACCAATGGTGGAACATAATGTAGCGGCAAACCACAATGAAAATGACCTAAAGTGGTCAGTTCTGTACACTTTGAAACCAATGCATCGTACTGTCAACGTGGAGAAAACTTTGCTACAAAAAGAAGCATATTTGATCCTCAAGTTCAATAGTACACAAACAGGGCTAACTAGCCTGTCTGAGATAGCAAGGTTATAAATTAGTTGCGGCCTTCTGCAATTAGGGCGTCCATGAAGTGCTTTGACTGTCCTTGCCAACCTCTTAACTTCCCCTCTATTCTGAAATACATCTTGATTACACCATATTGTGAAGAGGCCACTCGGTGTAATGGCTACCCAAACGAGTGCAAGACATCATGTCCCAATTTTTCTAGTGCTGTACTCCCACTCAAATATCTGTACAGAACTTCGAACTACGGCTAACGATCATCCCATATAGGCTGACAATCTAAATGATTCATCCATTGTGCCGCCTTTCTCGTTTAAATCTCGGGCATACAGAGTAATGCCTGCACCTTTTTCATAGTACCATTATTAACAGATTTTTATACAGACTTTACACTTAACAATCGTACGTAGTCTTAATAATAGACTACAACTCCCACAATGCAATGTCCCGGGTGCATACATTTAACAAGCCGAAAATTTCCATTGAGAGGCTGGGACTAGAACCCACGCAGAAAGCAATGTCTTCACTGGAAGACAAAGGTGCAGGAAGGATTGGGGTGCTACGGGTCCCCAAAATAACCAAACTGGACGTATTCCTTGAGTCGGCAACAGAGAAATCCTTGGGGTGCATAGGCGCGGCGTCCGGAGCACCCGGGCCAGGGAGTATTGCGACAGTGAAGACTTTGTGGGAGAGCTGCGGTGTCGCTGGAGGCTGGCCCGGTGCCCCGCTGGCAGGTACCCGCGAGACCCGAGTGAGAGCCCCATATCCGGGCAGGTAGAGATACGCGCTACTGCAGGCAGACTGGAACAGAGAGGCGCCATCTTAAGCTTGCTGCGACGGCCGCCATTACGCCACTGGGACTGGAGCGATCTCCCTACGGCCAGTGCAGAGGCCGGTGCTGGGACATTGTTAAGCGCATTGAAACACCAAAGCGGTGCAGGGACCTAGCGTAGTGCCACACAAGGTTCAAAAACAGGTGGGATCCGATTCAAACCCTAGTGAACCATTGCTGGAGGGCCCTGATCGTGAGAAAGTGTCTGAGGTGGGGTGCAGGGCAGCGGCCTCCTGCTTGTATGCCGTACAAATCCCAGGAGTGCTGTGTGCGGCGGCCGACGGATCCTCTGGCTGTTGCGGTGCGCCGGACCTTTGCGAGGAGAGCAGCGGAACGCCCGGCGAACACCGAATAGTGGCGCTAATGGGACCCGGCGTTTGGGCCGGACGCGATCCTGACGATCTGTGGTGCACCTGCCCCCTCACATATACAAGTGCCTGTAGGAAAGGCTGTGGTTCATGAGCGGCAACTGAAGGGACGCTCTACATACCTAGGCATCAAGTGAACAAGTGGGACTTTGCCACTGCCATCCTGCAGACGAGAGCCATGTCAAGTCAAGTCAAGTCAAAGGATTTATATAGCGCACTACATACCCGTAGGGTTTCAAGGCGCTTAGGAAGGGGAGGAGAATTACTTGTCAAAAATCCACGTTTTAAGTTGCTTTCTGAATGCTAGGTGGTTCTGGGTAAGGCGAAGGTAAGCGGGGAGAGAGTTCCAAGTTTTAGCAGCCAGGTATGAAAAGGATCTACCTCCCATGGTGGTCTTGTTGATGCGAGGTACAGTGGTGAGGGCTTGGCTGGAGGAACGTAGATGGCGGGAGGGGGTGTAGAAGGACAGTCGTGAGTTGAGGCATTCTGGACCGATGTCGTAGAGTGATTTGTGTGCGTGGGTAAGCAGTCGGAAAGTGATCCTCTTATTGACGGGTAGCCAGTGGAGGTCTTTAAGGTGACCAGAGATGTGATCGTTGCGTGGGATGTCTAATATGAGTCTGGCTGAGGCGTTTTGGATTCGTTGGAGTTTCTTCTGGAGTTTTGCGGTAGTACCTGCGTAGAGGGTGTTACCGTAGTCCAGTCGGCTCGTGACCAGAGCGTGGGTGACTGTTTTCCTTGTATCGGAGGGGATCCAGCGAAATGTTTTTCTGAGCATGCGAAGAATGTTGAAGCAGGAAGAGGACACGGCGTTAACTTGTCTGTTCATTGAGAGTGAAGAATCCAGGATGACGCCTAGGTTCCGTGCGTGGTCTGTCGGGATGGGTGCTTTTCCGAGGGCTTCCGGCCACCAGGAGTCGTCCCATGCAGAGGGGGATGTACCTATGATGAGGACTTCTGTTTTATCTGAGTTTAGTTTCAGACGGCTTTGTTTCATCCATTCGGCAACTTCTTTCATTCCTTCGTGTAGGTTGGTTTTGGCGGTGCTGGGGTCATTGGTGAGGGAGAGGATCAGTTGAGTGTCATCCGCGTACGAGATGATGTTGAGGTTGTGATGGCGTGCGATGGCCGCGAGGGGGCTCATGTATACGTTGAAGAGGGTGGGACTGAGTGATGATCCTTGTGGTACGCCGCAGATGACTTCAGAGGCCTTGGATTTGAATGGTGGAAGGCGGACTCTCTGGGTTCTTCCGGTGAGGAACGAGGTGATCCATTCAAGTGCTTTTCCTTGGATTCCGATGTTTCTGAGGCGCTGTAGAAGGGTGCTGTGGCAGACTGTGTCGAAGGCTGCGGAGAGGTCGAGGAGGATGAGGGCGACTGTGTCTCCATTGTCCAGTAGAGTTCGAATGTCGTCTGTTGCTGCGATGAGGGCGGTCTCAGTGCTGTGTTTTGCTCGGAAGCCAGATTGTGAGGGGTCGAGGGATTTGTTGGTTTCGAGGAAGGCGGCGAGCTGGTTGTTGACAGCTTTCTCGATGACTTTGGCCGGGAATGGGAGAAGCGAGATGGGGCGATAATTTTTGAGTTCGGTGGGGTCCGCTGTGGGTTTTTTCAGAAGGGCGGTGAGTTCAGCGTGTTTCCAGTTTTCCGGGAAGGTGGCGGAGTTGAAGGAGCAGTTGATGACGTCTCGGAGGTGCGGTGCTATGACGGAGTCTGCTTTGTTGAAGATGTGGTGAGGACATGGGTCTGTGGGGGATCCTGAGTGGATGGAATTCATCAGGCGGATGGTGTCCTCAGTGGAGATTGGGTTCCAGTCGTTAAGGGTGTTCACGGGGGGAAGATGATCAGCAAATGGTAGGGTGGGTTGGTTTCCGGATTGGTTGTCAAAGCTGTTGTGGATGTCTGCAATCTTGTTGTGGAAAAATGAGGCTAGGGAGTCGCAGAGGGTTTGAGAGGGGGTGATGTCGTTGGAGTTGGCCGAGGGATTGGAAAATTCTTTGACGATGTTGAAAAGTTCCTTGCTGTTGTGGGCGTTGTTGTCAAGTCGATCCTTGAATGCTGTTTTCTTGGCTTTTCGGATTAGTTGGTGGTGAGTGCGGGTGGCGTTTTTGAAGGCGTCCTTGGTGCTGGTGGTTGGGTCTTTTTTCCAGGCCTTTTCAAGGGAGCGGCAGAGTTTCTTGGACTTCTTGAGATCATCGTTGAACCATGGGGCCTTCTTGCTGCCAGGTTTGTTTTGACGTTTTTTCAGTGGTGCTAAGGTGTCAGCGGTGTTGGATAACCATAGGGTGAGGTTGGCGGCGGCTTCGTTAGCGTTAGAAGAGAGGGCTGGGGTGTTTTGAAGGAGCGATGCGGAGATTTGGTCCGTGGTGATTTTGTTCCAGTTCCTTTGTAGGGTAGGTTGGAGGTGGATGCTGGGTTTTGGTTTGTTGTAGGTGAAGTGAACGCAGCTGTGGTCAGTCCAGAGGAGGTCCGTAGTGTGGCTGAAGGAGACATGGTTGCTGGATGTGAAGATGGGGTCGAGTGTGTGACCTGCGATGTGGGTGGGGGAAGTGACTAGTTGTTTAAGACCGAGGTTGGCGAGGTTGTCCACGAGGGTGGCGGTGTTGCGGTCGTTGATTCTTTCGAGGTGAAAGTTGAGGTCTCCCAGAAGGATGTAGTCTTTGGAGGGGAGCGCGTGTGGGGTGATGAAGTCCGAGATGTCTTCACTGAATTTTGCGCGGGGTCCTGGTGGTCTGTAGAGGAGGGTGCCTCTGAGTGTGGTTTTGGGGTCGATGTGGATCTGGAAGTGAAGGTGTTCGGAGTTGGCGAGGTTGGCGTCCGAGCTGGTTGATATGCGGATTGATTTCTTATGGACGATAGCGATTCCTCCTCCTGTGTGGCCGGTACGGTCTTTGCGAGTGATCTTATAGTCTTCAGGGATGGCAATGGTGATGTCTGGGGCGGAGGAAGCGTTCATCCAAGTTTCTGTTAGGAAGGCGACGTCTGGAGAGATGGTGTCCAGTAGGTTCCATAGGTCAATGGCGTGCCTGTGCACCGAGCGGGTGTTGAGGAGGATGCATTGTAGTTGGTTGGGGTCGGGAATCTGTGGTGTGGTCGTAGCGGAGATTTTGACGGTGCCGATGAATTTGCAGGAGTAGCAGGAGAAAGGGCCATGGGTGTGTCCAGGAGCGGCTTGGACGCAGTTGGGAGCGCGACCGGGGTTAAGGGCTAGGAGGGTTGCGGCATCGTAGGTAATGCGGGGGGCAGGGAGGGACGGGGGCCAGGGGGTCTGGCGCTGGGCGCGGTCCAGGCGCGGACGGGCGTAGACGGGCTTACCTTTGGCGCACCTTCGGCGTGGACGTAGCGCGTGGACGCTGCGCGTTGGTGCATCTGACATAAGTGGAGAGGTGGAGGGGGCGGAGCGTGGGAGGGGGAGCAGGGAGGCGGGAACGTAGGGGGAGGGACAGGCTGCAGGCACAACAAAATGGACGAGGGGAAAACAACAGGATCGGGGGATGCGAGCTGTCGGTGGAAGACGGGCACAATGTCAATTACAGGCACAAAGATAGTAAAGCGGAGTTTTCCCAAATGAAAAAGTGCTACACGGGCCAGGCAATGCGGATATGTCACAGTTAATAATTCACAGCAAACCAAGTAATGCAGAGCGCTACGCAGCGGAGCGTGTGTAGACAGAAATGATCCACTTATTCAAATAAGTATACAAAGAAATGCAGAGCGCTACGCAGCGGAGCGTGTGTAGACAGAAATAATCCACTTGTTCAAATAAGTATACAAAGAAATGCAGAGCGCTACGCAGCGGAGCGTGTGTAGACAGAAATGATCCACTTATTCAAATAAGTATACAAAGAAATGCAGAGCGCTACGCAGCGGAGCGTGTGTAGACAGAAATAATCCACTTATTCAAATAAGTATACAAAGAAATGCAGAGCGCTACGCAGCGGAGCGTGTGTAGACAGAAATAATCCACTTATTCAAATAAGTATACAAAGAAATGCAGAGCGCTACGCAGCGGAGCGTGTGTAGACAGAAATAATCCACTTATTCAAATAAGTATACAAAGAAATGCAGAGCCAAGGTGCAAGATCAAGGCACAAACGCGGACATTAAATCCACTGGGTCAGAGGATCCGCTGGCCTCCTCCAACATGGAGATCATACCGCCAACAGGAAAGTGCACGCAGGACGCTAAGCTAGACCTCATACTGGCCGAAATAAAGTCATCCAGGGAGGCGCTAGAGCTGCGTATGGACAACATGGCGACTGGCCTGTCGCTCCTCAGGGCAGACCACAACAGGCTGGCAGAAAAGGTCTCGGAACATAAGATTGCGCTTGATGACCTGATACCGCAGCAGACGGATCACTCCAGAAAAATAGAGAATATGGAGAAACAGATTAAGCTGCTCTGGGACAAGATGGACGATGCAGAAGGGCGGGCCCGCCACAATAACGTGAGAATGTTGGGAATACCGGAGCACAGTGAGGGGAGGAACCCAATGCAGTTCGTTGAGGACTGGCTGAAGAAGATTGTGGGACCTCAAGATCTTACCCCGCTGTACAGTGTGGAGAGGGCACACAGGATGCCAGCGAAGCCACCTAGGCCGGGAGCACCGCCGCGTCCACTGATAGCATGCCTTTTACATTACAAGGACAGAGACTCAGTGCTGAGAGTGGCGAGAGAAAAAGCACCGCTGAGATATGAAGATAAGACCATCTCAGTATACCCAGACTTCACTCCGGCGGTGCAGAAAGCCAGGTCGACATTTCTGGGGGTAAAGCGCAAACTGCGGGACAGAAACCTGAAATACGCACTACTGTTTTCAGCTCGCCTTAAAATAATACATGAAAACAAATCATATTTCTTCGACACACCTGAAGAGGCGGCGGAGTGGATGGAAGTGGGGCTGTCACCGAAGAAAAACGCAAGACCCGTTTGAAGAGGACCAGGGTGGAGGACCTTCGCGCCAGGGGGAACAACAACGGGCTGACATGAATGAAGAACGCGCGAAGTGGTCAACGGCGAGTGGAGGGACAACGTCGGCCCGATCTGGGAAGAAAACGGAGATAGGTCAGCTGACGGAGGCTGCACTGGCTGCACATGACGCAAGAGGCAAATCAGACATGGGCAGCCGCTCCGGCTGATAGCCTGCAGCTCTTTCCCAAAATCACGGCCCAAGTGGCGAATGACTTCTGATTGTAACCTTAGAAGACTCCGGTTGGTAATGTATGAGATTTGCGCATGGGGAGGGAGTGGGTTGTCAGGGAATGGGGACACACTAGCTTAGGGCACGCTGTAGTAACACCAACAGGTCCCGGGCAGGTGTAAGTGGATTCCACTCCCCCAACGCATAGACATGTTCCGGTTTAACTTTTGCACTTTTGCCCACGTTGAGCAATAATGTTTGGACCCCGGGTTTTTTCACTTGGGGACCTCAAAGTTGAGGGGTTACACGTTGTTTTGGCACTTGGGTCACTGCATATCATACGCACAACCTTTCTGGTACAGAGCCTGCTGACAACGCCTGCCGCGGACCGAAATGGGGACTTTTAACATCAACAAAATGTGCACCTGGAACGTACGAGGTATGGGGTCCATCCACAAGAGACATAGACTTTTGGCACAACTCAACCGGAGGAATGTCATGGTAGCTTGCCTCCAGGAAACTCATGTGAACAGTGCAGAGTGCGTAAAACTACTTAACAATGGAAGGGACAGTTGTTTGCTACCTCTTATTCTGTGTTCTCGAGAGGGGCGGCTGTATGGCTCAGGAACTCAGCTCCCTTTAAGCTAGTGGAAAAGAGGCTGGACACAGAGGGTAGATACGTATTCATCCGTGGGATGTTGGATGGCTCCCCTGTTGTGATTGGCAGTGTTTATGGGCCAAACTCAGGCCAGTTGACTTTTTAACTACCATAAATAGGGTGTTGGCAGACTGGGCAGAATATCATTGGCTTATAGGTGGGGACTTTAATGCAGTATTGGATATATCACTAGACAGGTCACACTCACGTCTACAGGCCTCCGAGAGTAGGAGGCAGGCTGACGCGCTCGCACAGTGGGCGGAGGGATGGCATCTGGCTGACGCATGGCGATGCAAACACTTGCTGAATAGAGAGTATAACTTCTACTCACCGCCCCATAGGCTGCACACCAGAATAGACTGCGTCTTCTGTGCTAAACCATTGCTGGGGGCGGTGACCTGGCGGAACATATGGGTAAGACTTTCTCTGACCACAACCCGGTAGAAGTTACATTACAGTGGGGTAGGGTCCCAACGCCTATACCAACGTGGCGCCTTACGACAGAACTGCTGGAAGACACTGTCTTTCGAGCATCACTTGCAGACGCAATAACAAGTTACTTTGACATAAACACTGGTTCGACTAGCTCCCGGCAGATGGAATGGGACGCCTTTAAGGTGTCCATCAGAGGGGAGGTGATGAGCACACGGGTGGGCATGAGATATAATGTCATGGAAAGACTTCTGGAGGTGGAGGGATGCCTGGCTATGCTGGAAAGCGAAGCTGCAGGTACGAACCTACCCTTCACACCACTGCATGAGGTGCATATACAACCCACCGAGTTACTAGAGGAAGTGCTGGATTATAGAGAGTACACATGCAGACAGCACACGCAAGCAGAGAGATCGGGCCCTTGCTGGCCCGTATGGTGTGAGACGATCCAGTACACTTGCCCATAATAGAGGTTACCGACCAGGGGGGGTCACCAGCCATGACACAAATAGACATTAACACTGCCTTCAGGGACTACTATGAGACACTGTATGGCCCGCACCGACAACTATCTGAAACGGCGTTCGAGGAGTTTATGGCGGGACTCGACTTGCCACGGCTTGAGGACCATCAGGGAGAGGAGCTGGCACGCCCTATCACGGTCGCGGAGATACGCCAGGCTATAAAACCCCTGGGACGGACGGCCTCCCGGCTGAGTTCTATGGGGCCTTTATTGACCTACTTGCCCTGCGCTTGCATGTGGTGTACCAAGAAGCACTACAGACACGGGGACTGCCGCAATCGTCTCTGCAGGCCCTGATAGTGTCGCTCCTGAAGCCGGGCAGGAACGGCTTGCACCTAGCTAACTACAGGCCTCTGTCCTTACTAAATACAGATTATAAAATATTGAGTAAGATCCTTGCGACAAGACTGGCCCAGTATATTCCGCATCTGATACACCCCAACCAGTGCAGCTTCGTACCTAGCAGGAGTACGGCCATGAACCTGCGGAGGCTCAGCCAACTCATGCTCTGCGAACAAGCTCCTGAGGGAACGGAAGGCTGTATTTCCCTAGACCTGAAGCAGGCATTTGATTCCCTTAAATGGAATTTCATGTTAGCAACGTTCACGAAGTTTGGGATACCACCCGAGTATATTGCCTGGGTCCAGTTGTTGTATACCCGCCCAACGGCCTGGGTCCGCACGAATAGATGCATCTCGGCACAACTGGACATAGCGAAGGAAACAAGACTGGGATGCCCGTTATCCCCGCTATTGTTTATACTGGCGCTAGAGCCATTGCTCTGTAAACTCCGTAGTTCGGCACACTACAGAGGCATACGAAGAGCTGAAGCAGTCCATGTGGTGTTGGCATATGCAGACGATATCATCCTATACTTATGAGATCTGAGGGGGGAGCTGGACCATGACCCGAAATCTTTGAGAAATTCCGAGCACTATCGGGTCTTACCATTAGCGAGCCTAAGTCCTATGGGTTCTGCTTCGACGCTTCTGGAGCGACCACCCAGCTGCCCTTCGCACCACACGCTTTCCAGGTGGCGGAGACAACCTTCCGGTACCTGGGGATACAGGTATACAGAGGGGTGAGGGATATGCTTGATGGCAATCTGGGTAGGGCATCCACAGCGCTGAAATCGCAGGTACAATTCTGGACCGCGTTGCCATTATCGGTAGCGGGCAGGGTGACCATCTCTAAGATGGTAGTACTACCCGCCTTTTTTACTACTTCACGAGCCTGCCTTTCATGGTCCTTGCTTGCAATGTTTAAGATGTTGAATACCTTGCTAACGGAGCTGGTATGGGGGTCGGGGTGACGACACATTAGCCTGACTAAACTGCAGCTTCCCACCGCGGCGGGCGGTATGGGGGTCCCGGACTTACAGGCGTACAGCTATGCCTGTCAACTGCAATGGCTGGCCTACTGGCTGGCGGGATGCACTTGCATGAAATTGGCATGTCAGAGGCAGACTGGACTAGGGGGAACATCCACACCCTGTTACTACCAAGGGCGGAGGTTCCAGGGTCAACGCCCCCCTGCTTAAACTCGCGATTAACTGTTGGAGGAGGGCGGTGAAATACACGAACCCTGCGTCCTCTTATGCCCCCACGATACCACTATTAGGAATCCCTGTGGGATCGAGACCACTGTCGAATCAGATGCTCACTACGTGGCACGATGCGGGAGTGACACAGGTGGGGGATCTGTTTGCAGATGGCCGGGTTATGTCATTCGAGGACTTTCGAGGCACGCACCACACCCCGGGAGGAATGTTTCTCTTACACGCCGGGGTGCATCGCTATATAGCACAGACATGGGCGCCGAACGGAGAAGAGCCACTCACTAACCCACTACTCACAATGCAGTACCTCATGGGATCGGGCAGTCACCTGACGAAATGGATAACAAATGGTATAAGAGAGGGAAGGGCAACCTCGCTACAGCCATTGCGAGGCAAATGGGAAGGCGATCTAGGGAGACCAGTCAGGGACACGGAGTGGGAGCGAATTCTCAAATTTTCGAAGAAGGTGTCAAGAAACCCGAAATTTAAATTCATACAGCTTATTATTCTGCATAGGGCATACCTTACACCTCACCGCCTGCACGCAATGTTCCCTAACACAGCTGACACATGCCCCCGGTGCGGCGCGGACGATGTGCGACTACTACATATGTTATGGGATTGTCCGAAACTGGGGTACTATTGGAAGACAGTTCATGATGCTTTAATTCGACTGGCTCCTTCCAAACCATATGCTACCTTAGAGTATATCATATTGGGGCTGGGACCTGTAGAATGGAAAAAAGCGTAGCTACACGTTTCACTGATCTAGCCCTGCTACTTGCTAAACGCACCATAACAATGAAATGGAGGTCGGCTAGACCACCAGATCCAGAGGTGTGGAGGGCAGAGGTGGTGCTCTGTGGGAAGGCAGAGGGCACGACATTGCAGCGTGAAGAGCGTAGGGGACTCAGGAAGACCCTAACGTCTTTAGATTGGAATGCTCAACTGGGGTCCTTCGAGGCAGGTGACGACGCTGCATCTAATGCTTCAACTACCGATAGTTATGGTGTGGACTGATGTGCTCGAAGTATATGGAGCTCCCTCTATGATTGTGGCCAACCCATGCTACGGAGGGAGTGAGTAGTTCTAGGTGCAAAGATATATATGCATAGAACTGTATATAGTCCTCTGTAAGGCTGCGACAGGATAACAACTGTGAATTGGCTATAATAGGCTGGGCCAAGTACTACGAATGACTACTGTGACTAATTATGAGTGTCGGGGGAGGGAAGAAGAGGGGGAGTGTTTATTTGAGAATAATTGGAAACATATAAAAATGGAAATGTTTGATTACTGAACCGATACTGCTACTATGTAAGAACTGCAGAATATAGAAACTATACTTATGTCGGACCTACTGTATTTGTTCTTACTTACTTTGCTAATAAAAAAAGATTTTCAACAAAAATAAGAAGGACATACTTACGCGTCTGTTTGTACAATCCGCGCCACCAGTAACGCTGTTGCAAGAGAGATACAGTAGCTGACATATCAGCGTGTGCCGAGGCAATGTCCGCATGAGCCGCTGTTATCAAAGTCTGCCTGTGGTCCATGTTGGGAATCAACCTGTCACCAAAGCCATTAATTCTCACATAGGGAACTTTATCAGGACATAACTGATTAAAGTATAATACATATGTCCTAATGCATATGTCGCTACTGCTGTTTTGGCTGCTTCTTCGGCAAAACTGTTACCAACAGCGTCGACCCCCACACATTGGTGACCAAGAGTATGAAGTGCAAACACGAGAGGCAGACGTTCTTTAAGTTCTGCGACTCAAACCCATAACATTTTGTGCTTGATCGTGCTACCTTTGGAATTACAATATTCATTCTGAGACCAAAAGAATATGTTTTCATTGGAATACTGTACACAGTAGTAAGAGTCACTTACAACAAGAGTAGTCACACCAGGGTCAACGTACTCCAATGAAAGCACCAGAGTGCGTAGCTCTGCCAATTGAGAGGTACAGTCCCCTGATGTCTGTATATGCACAACATCAGACTTGAAATCTCCATTCACCATAGTACCAACCACAATTGCGCAGGCCGCTGAATAAGCATGCTTTGACCCAGTCGCTGGTTGCGCCGAACCGTCAGTGAAAATTATACAATGTAAATCCTCAAGAGGGCGCAAGGACAAAGGAGCCAGATGAACAAATTCATACAGCAAGTACACCTGAGTTTGCATAAAGAGGAATCGAAAACAAACGTGACATCCAGAGACGTCAAGGATGTTGCCCATTGTATCCAACGAGGATGCAACGCGTTTGAATTTGGTACACTGGCTTTCATCACTGCCTGCAGGACAGGATATGGTGTAACAACCAACATGCGTTTCATCTGCGACAGCGCTCTCTCTTTCAAAATCGCCATCTGCACTGCAGTTAAAACTTTCTCGACAGTGGAAAATCGCATTTCAGCCGAAGTGTACAAGTATGACTTGTAATCCATAGGGACTGTGTCACCCTCATTAAAAGTCATCGCACGCAGCACAATTCTTATTACCAGGTTAGTGTGGTTGTCACGAGTTAATAAGAATTTAGATTCAAGAAGATAAGACTGCAAAGATCGCAATATTGCAGAATGTTCAGGCAGCCAGCAAGATTTGGTAAAAGTAGGTTGTTCCAAGGCATAAAGCGGTACAAAAGGGGGTGGTGATGGACGGAGCATCTGAGCCAAATCAAACACTCGCACCTAGTCAACAGATCTGGGTTTAATCCATCACCGCTCTTTAGCCCACTCTGCCACCCCAATTCAGACATGGCCATATGCAAATCAGTCTGACCCTGTGCCTCATGGGAACAGTACCAGGGCATAAAGCGGCTTGATACGCTGGGCATAATCAGGAATGTAAGTACGCCAGAAGTTCGAAAAACCCAGTAAAGATTGTAGGTTTTTCAGAATTGTAGGAGAGTAGAACAGTGCACATTTCTCCAAGAAGTGAGGTGCTAAACCTCGACCTTCATTGTTGAGCTCATAGCCCAGGAACAACACTGTGTACTCTGCAATGTGTGATTTTGCAAAGTTAAATTTGTAACCAAAGTCCGCAAACATGCAAATGGCGCGGTCAACGCGACACAGATGCAGCCATAATTCGTCGTCTGTGAGATAAATGTCATCTACATACGAGCACGCATCAGGGTTGAGTCTCTCCATAAGAGACACTATGCGGGTGGCAAAGACGCCAGGACTGTTCTTATAACCCATGGCAAATCTTTTAAACTGCTTTTGTTTGCCGCCACAGGTGAACTCTGTCCATTGACTACTAATAGGGGATAGGTTAGGGCTAAAAAAGCCATTGGATATGTCAAGTGTTGTTTTAAACTGTTTATGCACGAGACTATCTACAAGAGCTAAACTGTGAGTAGTCTGTACCACGCAGGTCCGACAATGAGAGTTCAGGTGTCGGTAATCCAATATCAAGCGGTACGAGCCATCAGGCTTGGTCACAGTATAAAGAGGATTATTCATCGGTGACACACATGTCTCAATCACACCTTGATATTCCAATTGTTCAAGGATTTCTGCAACAGAAGCTTTTGCCTCTCGTTACATGGGATATTGGGGTAGTGGCTCTGGCATTGACCACAATGGTATCTCATGTCTGGGCGAAAGTTTGTCTCATCCACATTGAGTACGGTACAAAGCCGGTGCAAGCCTCTTAGCCCACTCTTCTGCAAAATTCTGCACCTGCTCCTTCGGCACTGTGTGAGCGAAACTAGGAAGAATTACCTCCTCCTCTCTCGCAGCAGCCAGAACGAAGAGTGGGGGCCAGTCTGCTTCTGCTAACAATATGTCATAGGTAGAAGTTAGATTTTCCCAAAAAATCCCTTTTATTTTTTCGTTGTATGTCACTTTTAACTAAAAGGACTATTTCATAGAGGCTGTCAGGGAGAGCCACTCTAATGTCAGCAGTCTCAACAGTAACAAACTTGTCAGTTGCTGTCACCTTCTGATACGGACGCAATGCTTTCCGCACTACTGTAATTTCCGCTGCGCTGTCTAGCAGCGTCAGCCCCCATGTCAGGTTCCGAAGCTGTGTTCTCACTACCCGTGACATACCTCGCTTTTAAAGCAATAACTTTCTTCTTCTGAAACTGAGGTCTTTGAGGTGGAAAGTCGTCTTGCTTGCCTTTACCTTTCGTCTTGTGGGGCTGCTCACGGCTTTGCAGGGCACCCCGACATCTGCTGCGATCCCATCTATATTTACAACAAGGGGTGGTGAGGGACAGAGTCTCTGAATTAAGCAGAAAGCTCTCACCCAGTCAAGAGATCAGGGCTAGATCCAACACCGTTTTTTAGCTCACTGCACCATCCCAGTTTCAGAACCTGGCAGTATGCAAATTAGTCTGTTCCTGTCCCAGTGCATGATGGGAACAGGGCAAACCAAACTACAAAAGCCAATTCTTACACTGGGAAGGAAACAAGCTCCCGGGGACCGGTTTCTGGCATTACAGCCGTCTTCGGCCCGGTTTGCTTGAATCCTGATGGTGCAATGAGCAAGGGTCTCACATCTGAGAATACCCTTCCACGCTTAGGGTGGACAAAAATATTTACAACAAGGGGTGGTGAGGGACAGAGTCTCTGAATTAAGCAGAAAGCTCTCACCCAGTCAAGAGATCAGGGCTAGATCCAACACCGTTTTTTAGCTCACTGCATCCCAGTTTCAGAACCTGGCAGTATGCAAATTAGTCTGTTCCTGTCCCATGCAATTCGATGCATAGCGAAGTTACCCATGCAGTCGTTTATGGGAGAGGGAGAGAGAGAGAGATATATAGATAGATAGATAGATAGATAGATAGATAGATAGATAGATAGATAGATAGATAGATAGATAGATAGATAGATAGATAGATAGATAGATAGATAGATAGAAAGAGAGAGAAAGAGAGGGAGAGAGAGAACAAGAGAAAGAAAGAGAGGCCGGATCTCTGAAGGGCCAGATTCCTGAGTTGCCCCTACAGAACATACAGCTTTTTATTTTTAGCAAAATGCATATGAAAATTGTGCTGCAAAGGTCTCTTTTAGTTTAACCCCTCCTGACAACTCAAAATGGGTGTATTTGCCATCCTCTTCCTTCTCCCTGTTTTTTTATATCTGTAAGTGCTTTCCGATGAGGTTTAATTCCTTGGACAGGAGCCTCGTTGCCTACTTGTAACTATTCTCTGACCCTGCTTCAAGGGTCAGAGCAGGGTCAGAGAATAGTTGCAAGTAGGCAACGAGGCGCCAGGAAGCAATTAGCAGCAGGTGTCCAAGTTGAAGTTAATTTGTTTGTAACCCTTTTGTAAAAGGTTACAAAGAAATTAGGTTCAACTTTTGCACTTGCTGCTGTAACCCTTGCTTGGCTGAAAATTCGTCCCCGCTAATTCGCGGATTTTACCACGATTTCCCGAGATTCGCGGATCGCGAAATCGTGGAAAATCCGCAAATTCGCCCGTGAAACGGATTTTACGCCCACCCTTAATCCCATCCACTGGTGGGTGAGACCGATATCTCCTGCAAAGAGCGAGGAAAATGTTGAACAGGAACCTGAAAACGATCAGGCGCCTTAATATTAGCACTGTCGCGCAAATCATATGTGCGCTCAGTAGACACAGGTATTGACGACGCAGGATGGGACCCCTGTTTCTCTTCCTTTATACCCTGTTTTATATTCTTATAGAAGTGGGGCGTTCATCTTTATTAGAATTTGCCTTCTGCGTTTTCTTCTGTGCTGGTGTCTTAGCAAAAGGCTTAACACCCAAACTATTGCGGCCAATGATCTTAAAAACCACCGCAATAATCTTCGCTAACTGACGGGGTTTATCGGCATCAGGGACATTACGTAAAGCATTAGACACCTGGAAGTTCACTGCATCCCCCTTAACATTTGCAAGGACGAGATCGGAAACTACATCAAACACTCCAACGAGTCTCATTCCCAATTCAACAGCCGCCTCCGCACCATGTTCATCCTGTACACGTTAAATTACAGAGGGCAGGATAGCCATGGACGGAGTGCCGAAGCACTTAGCATAGACTGCCACAAAAATCTTAACCCAGATGTCACAAATAGTCACTTCTGGCACTAAGTCTTTCTGCAAACTAATGGTCAGAATCCTGCGTTTCTCAACAGGAGTCGTATGAGGAAATACTGCTTCCAGCCGGTCAAATTTCTCTGCAAGCCAAAAAGGCATGTCATCCTTATCTTGGGGGCGCTTGCCCATAACCGCATTACCCATGACGGGACTAAGGTTCATCCTGCCCGGTCCAACTGGATGCGCCACAGCACCAGGCGCCCCCACCTGGACGTTGCGGGATACGTATTGCAATAAAGCCCTAATAACCCCTACAGCAGAGGTATAAAGGACTCTTAATTCACCAATGGGAACTGTCAAGTAACGCGGGTGCGGTGTAATTCCGGACAAAACAGGCCAAGTGGCCCCAGGAATGGACAAAGAGCGTAACAGAACTGCAGTTACCGAGTGGGGACTGGTGCCATTAAACCAAACTCGATGCTGCCAAGCAGAAATTGGAATTTCTTGTGTCCTATACGAAGTATACTCCAAAGACACGGCAGTGGGAGTGTAGATATGAAAGGTATTGCTATCCGCATTCACCGCAGGAAATGTAACCCATGAGTAGAAAAGCTCAAACGGGTAAGCGGGTTCAGCACTCACCACAAAAAGTACCGCCATGCCCTCCAAGGGGACGGCAAACACCTGTAAATGATTGTTGTGAGAAGTTTGCCTAATATGTGATGTCCACTATTCTAGTGGACACCCTGTATCAGTCCAAACAACCCTTATGGTGATGGTTGTAAAGTCAACCTTATAGACCAGCTATCCTAGTGGTAGCATGGACAAAGCAGTCTTAGGCTAACACTTCAGAGAGCATGTGAAGCCAATTGTTTTACCAATAATAACCCCTTGAATATCAAATTAAAGGACACCACACAAGGTATATATCAAATATATATGTATTTATTACTAACACAACCCCTCTGCACTCTTTATGAAGTCAGAGTTCGAGATACAGCACAAGTTACTCAATAGGCATACTATAAGTTGCACAAATACAATTCTGCCCTGGGGGCCACACAAACTATATACTAAGTAAGTGGTATGATAGTCACTTCAGAAAAGGTGAGTAGGCCTAGGGCCTAGGAAATCGCTGGGGCTACACTGAACAACCAAGGGTTAGGAAGTAGGAGTCCCACAGGATGCGTGTGCAGTGTCTAAACACACACACGAGTTACCATGGACTTTCAATGGGAACGTAAAAGTTATAAAGTAGTAGATTTCGGACACTTCCGGATGGACAGTTAAACTAGGACACTTGGATAGTTGTTACCCACAAGAGCACCGGAGTACTCGAGTTACCTCACCCAGGGAAGCCGGGTGCATAGGTGTTCTTTTGTGTCGGGTTTCGTTGTTGAATCCTATGGAGAACTGCAAAAAGATGCTGCAGGCGTCCAGGAGGAAGATGTCCGGTTGGATCCAAGGGTGGATCGGCGATGTGAAGAATCTGAAAGCAGAGGGCACAGAGTCTGGATCACTAGCCAGTGACCAGGAAGGGACCAGGAAGGAACCAGGCAACGTCTAGTTGCAATCAGGTAAAGATGTGAAGCTTGTCTCCGTAGCCACGTAGACCAGGAGGTGTTGATGACAACCAAGAGCTGGATACGGATTGACCCACAAAGGATCTCGCTGTTGGAGGTGTTGGCTTCTAGATTGGAGTCAACAAACCTTAGCAAAAGCAATCCATGCAGGAAGGAAGATCGGCTTCTTGTTCAAACAAACAAGGTCTGAGGAACTTCCCTTTTACAGGAAAGCAGGAGCAAGCCCAGAGCAACCAGGCAAGCAGTGTTGTTTTAATTGGATGTCTTTAGGAGGGTCACTAGCCAATGGGCTAGCAACTGCAAAGACGCGTCGAGGAGAATTGTAAGAGCAGGCCCCACGCGGCACTTGTGGAGTGTGGAGGGCTGAGCTTCGGTGCACTTATGGCTCGGGGTTGGGGCTTCTCAAGTCCCAACGCACAACTTCGAGGACACCTCAGAAGCTGCACAGTTAGCAAAAAGCAGGTACTGGAGGTAGTCCTATCCCACGTCTCTCGTGTCCGCCACCGGTCTCAGCTTTGCTATGGATGTAGGTCGGGGTCAGAGAAGTCTGGAAGTCCAGAGGCTGCATTGCTAAGTCTTCGGGCTCCGGTGGGAGCATCGACAAAGCAAACCGGCAAGTCACTGATGGTGCCTGTTTGCACAGGGTGGTCACTCCTTGACCACAAGGGAGATTCTTCAGTCTTCTAGTTGCAGTAGAATGTCGAAGGTCCAGAGTTTCATTTCAGAGTTTCAGTTCAGGATAATCTAATGTCTCTTGACAAAGCTCCTAGCTTTATACTAATCTAAGGGGCTGGATTACCTGCTAGGTCCCTCCTATGGGTGGAACCTGAGAAGGGCGTGGTTACACCCCTTTGTCTTTGTCCAGTTTCGTACCAGAGCTGGGGCTGGTGTGCCCCAACAACTGGTATGAACCGGGCTATGCATGGAGCACCTTGTGTGCCCCAGGCAGTGTCTCATTTCATTCAACCCACCCTGCACCAATACACTATAGCCTGTCTGGGGAGGTGCTAGCACCTCCCAAGGCAGGAAACCTATTGTCCAGGCCTCCCCTGTCGGAGTTTCGTCCAGCAGCAGGAGGTCAGACTCGTGTCTGTGGCAGCTGCATCCATTTTGTAATGCTGAGGCTCTGTTTAACTTTAATCGGGTAAAGCTACAACTACATGTCTTCTCCCTCTAGAAGGGTGGAATGCTACCCCCACGGCCAGAACTGGCGGGTGGGGTAGTATTCCAAAGCGTATGACACCTTACACGACATGTTTGGATAAAGCCAAACCAAAGTTAGTATTCAATTTCAATTTATAATCTTTATTCGGTACTTAAAAAGACACCATAAAAGCACATATACAATATACACACAAATGTTATAAAAATGAGTTTCTGTTAAAAAAAGGGGTAAAAGATGAGTTTAGCTAAAACCGTAATTCATTAGACTAGTGGGGAAAGGAGTTCACTTTTAAGGGGTCAGGTAATGTTAAAGTCTTATTTCTCTGGTGTTCCTTAGCCGCAGTGCTATCCAGATAAAGTTTATAGTGCAGAATAAAGTGTAAGCGTCTTCAGCTTCCTGTAGGAACTTCAGGGCCAATTTTGCTTGTCTGCACTTTGATTCTTTCAGAATCCCCACCAGGAACTTACGTCTTGGGACTGCATAAAAGGGGCACAATAAAACAAAGTGAAGGGTATCCTGCGGAGACCTGTTGTCGCAGCCGCAGGTACCCTTCTCCTCCACTGTGTGAGTGAATCCAGCCGGAACCGCAAATAGATGGTGGAGCATGTTAAGTCTGAAGCGAGTCATATAATAACGATCCTGAGCATTATACATGACCCTCAGATATGGTTCCATTCCTTGCTTCGCTGTAAGTTTACAATAAGATAAAACAGTGGGTTTGTGACTTTCACTCTCTGCCCTAATTATCCGTAACCGTTCAGGAAAGAGTTTTTTTACCATTGTTTTGCTCTCGACAGTTAGAGATTCTGGGGATGTGAAGAGGTTTATACAGTCAATCTCTTCTAGTGAGTTCTTAACGTACTTCAGCCAGGGTATATTGTGTCCTTTATCACGTTTGAGGCAATCCATTATAATTTGTCTTGTTAAAGCCGCCTCAGGGTTGGTCCATATTTTAACCCATGCCAGGAGAGGTTTGACTTTAATCCGGTCTTCTATAAATGGCTCTCCAACTTCCTCATGGATAATGTAGGCCGGGACCCTCTGGGGCACTTTCAGGATTCTTCTCAGGAATTTATTTTCTTCTACCTGTATATGCTGTGCTTTGTTGTCTATGAAACCCCATACTTCCGCACCATAGGTTACCTTCGCACAGCAAATTGATCTGTACAGGTTTAGTATTTGCTCTGGGGCCCACCTTCCCAGTCTTTGGCCGTACCCCATGATGGCTCCTACTGACGCCGCCAGTTTCATTGCGTGTTTCTCCACCAAAGGTTTGAAATTAAGATGGTTATCGAACAGTACCCCCAGGTATGAAAAAGTCTTGACCTGGTCAATTTTATGTGACCCAATATGGTGGGTGAAGTTCCCCTTTTTCATTGACCCTGTTGACATGATATAGGATTTTTCCAGGTTTGTCGCTAAATCCAGTTTATCCATAAACTCGACAAAACCGTCAATCAGCTTTTGTAATCCTAGGGGGGTTCTGGCTAGCTGTACCGCGTCATAGGCGTAAAGTAGTACCGGCACTGCACGATGACCAATTTGGGGTGAGTCCACCTTTAGTTTGAGGAGATATTTTTCCAGGGAGTTAATATATATGGAGAAAAGGAAGGGCTGCCTCACTCCACTGGTGCAAGCAAAGGGGTCGGTCTTGTTTCCCTCTTGGTTGTACCTCACGCTTGCAGATGTGTTCCAGTGTAGAGATTGCAGAGTGTCCACAAGGGGTTGATCCACTCCTAGTTCTATCAGTAATGACCAGAGCTTTCGTCTGTTTACGCGGTCAAAAGCAGCGGAAAGGTCCATAAACCCCATGAAAATGGTCCCCTT
The DNA here is from genome assembly GCF_964263255.1 of Lissotriton vulgaris. Taxonomy (NCBI): domain Eukaryota; kingdom Metazoa; phylum Chordata; class Amphibia; order Caudata; family Salamandridae; genus Lissotriton; species Lissotriton vulgaris. The sequence continues at coordinate 408,313 of NW_028250533.1, read as the reverse complement.
GCCAGCGATGGTATATTTTGCTGTCAGAAGATATAAGTTCAGACATTGGTCAGTGGTGGATCTGCCCTCCCTGAAGCCATATTGGATGTCTGAAAAGACCTGGTGCTCCACTGCCCATTCTTGCAGACGGTGTAAGATGACTCGCCCCAATACTTTCGCAGTCACGTCAATGAGAGAAATGGGGCAATAGCATTTAGGGTCGTCACGGTTCCCCTTTTTGTAGATCGGAACTATGGTTGCTGTTGACCAAGAACGAGGCAATCCTGCCACCACTGCCTCATTCAAAACCCTAGTTAGCAACGGGGCCCACAGATCGGGTTTGCTTAGGAATAGATCCGGTGGAATTCCATCTGGGCCGGGTGCTTTATTTTTACTAAGCCCTGCTATTCCCATTTCAACTTCTTTCAGGGAAAAATCCAATTTTGCAGGCTCTGTTATCCTTGGTTCGTCGCCCTGAGTTGAATGTCCTGTGTGGTTATAGAGGCTCTGGAAGTGATTCTGCCATTGTTCTGGTAAAATGATATTCATTATTTTTGGTGCTCCTTGGTCCTGGAAGCATGGGGTATTGATAACCTTCCAGAAGCTTGAAGTGTCTCTCCTTTCTGCAGCGTCCCTTAAGTCCTCCCAGGCTTGAATTTGTAGACTTTTTTTGCGAGTTTTCAGAGCTTTTTTGTATTCAGATCTATTCTGTGCTATTGTAGACTTGTCCCTTGGTTTAGCATGGAGGCTAAGTTTCAATTTTTTATGCGCCTTAGTGCAAAGGGAATCAAACCAGCGGGGGATAGAGGGCACTTTGCTAGTTTTGGAAGTCTTCAGGAGAATATTTACGTGGGATGCAATTTCTTCAAATGCCCTGACCACTAGGGCTACTTCCGCCCTGGGATCGAGGCATTTATTTATTGCTTTTAGAGCCTCTGTTATCAGTTTTTTATAAAATCTGTCCCCGTCAATCCTGGCCCATTTGATTCTCCTTCCTTGATCCACTGCCTTTTCTATTACGTCAGTTCTCTTTGGGCCTATTTTAAAATCAAACCCTTTCGTGGTGAGTATCACAGGGTTATGGTTGCTAAAGATGCTTGCGTCTATTGTAATTTTACTAACATTTCTTTTTAGTGCGGGCGAGACTAAGATGTAGTCAATATAAGACTGGCAGCCTCTGCCTCTGAATGTTGGGGTGAGGTCTCCATTTTCGCCCAGCTCAGCGAGGTCTAAAGTATGGACCAGATTGTGCCTTTTCGTTAGTCTCTCGAGGTCCCATCCCTCTTTTACATGAGCAAAATGCGGCCCTTTCACTATGGTGCATCTTGACCAGTCTTTATTAAAAGGTTTTAATTTGTCGCAAAGGTGACAGTTAAAATCCCCCAAAAGTATTAAGCTTGGGGGGTTTGGTGTCTTGTTTAAGGTATTCAGTTTTTCTAAGCATGAGTCCAGTTCGTTTACAGCTGCTCCCTTTTCCATCGTACCAACAGCGTTGTACCAGTTAAGTAAAAAAAGGTTTAGTCTTTTGGAGTGAAACCTTACTACTTGTAAGTTGTGTGAGACCCAGTTAAGATTTGACCATGTACCCTGGATGTGTAGGTTAACATATATTACTAGTCCCCCACTAGCTCTCCCTGAAGATACATTTTTGGCCGGGACAGAAAAACATTTGTATCCCTCTAGACTATAATCATTTGGTTCAGCAACCCATGTTTCTTGCAGGTATATGATTTGAAATTTATTTATGTAATGAAGCCATTCTTGGGATTCGAATTTGGCCGCTAATCCTGCTATGTTCCAGGATACAATTTGTAGATTTTCGTGAGTATCCACCCTGGGTTGTTCTGCTAGTCCTCTTGATGGGTACACTGCCTGGTATTCTTCTGTGGTTGGTGTATCAGTGCAGGGGTGTGGGCTGCTATTGGTAGCTAATCTAATCTGTTCAATAGTTATCCTATGATCTGGAATTTCTGTCAGGTTGCATCTTCCCCTACTAGATTTTGGAAACTTATTACCGCCTCCCTTGCTATAAGCGGGTCCTGACCTGTTCACAACCCCCATTCCCATTCCTATTGTCGACAGTCCTACCTCCCTCAGCCTTATGTGTTTAGAAGTTGGCTTTCCCCATGCATGTCAATTGACCTCTTCAAGTGCGCTAAACCTGTTCCAGTGTGCGTGCTGCATTAGAAAGGGATCGTAATTTGGGGTCGCATAATATGGCGTTTGCCACTGGGTCGGTCTATATTGGGGATCCATTTGGGGGATCCTATTCATCGGGAATCTATTTCTCTGCACAGGTCTTTGAGGTGCATAGGGGTAGAAGTAAGATAAATGTACAGGGTGGATTTGTGAGTGGGCACTGCTGGGGGGAGCATTGCAAATAAAGTTAACTGCTGCAATGTCTCTAAAATTCACTGTTATTATGTCCCCTGCTATTGTCTTTGTACCTTTACCAATCCACTCCCCCCTTCTTACTGAGAGAGTTTCTCCGTGAATATTGGGGGGTAGTGGTCTATGTATTTGTAGCCACTGTGCACATTTGTTTTTTAACTCTACCTGTGTTTCCCTTTTGCCCTCTCTTAGGGGTGGGAATCCTGTCAGCACGACTACAAAGGGCAAAGCTTCAGGAGGGAGATTAATTGTCCTGAAACGGGTTGCTGTTTTATTTTCTTTAGCATTTGCTGATGGGGTCCGATTTGTCTTAGGGTTCACATTAGGAGTTTGGTCATTATTTCCAAATGTTGTTTGAGCAGATCCTTGACATGGTTTATTTGTTTGGGAAATTGTTTGTTTGTTGGTCTTGCCCGTGTTCGGTGATGTAATGACCTTCTGTGTATCTTTTGTGCTTATTTGTGGTGCTCTGGGGGGGTTATTTGGTGCCAAATCCGTTGTTGGGTTAGCCTTGTCTTTCGTTGGTTTTTTAGTTAGGCCCTCATCCTGTTTTGTTGTTATTGAGGCACCATCTTGTCCTGATTGACCTTTAGGGCCAACACCCTTGTTGTTTACCAAAGATGTTAGCCTATCGATTTTGGCCATGAGGGGTTTAATCAGTGCGGTGATGGTGTGTTCTAGGTCCGTTTTGAGGTCAGCCACCATGTTGGTAATCTAGCAGGGTATTCCTGATGTGGGCGGATTTATAGGTGTCACCAAGTTATGATTTGTGGTTTTGATTTGGCCTTTTTTCCCTCCGCATTTCGAACCTTCCCTGGGCCAATTGTTTTCCGTGGTGTTTAATTTCCTCTTTTTTTTATGTGAGTCCGTTCGCTCCCTCCTAATTTCGGTGGGAGCCTGGGCGCACGGGAGATCGACGAAAGAGGAGGGGGTAATAGCCAAACTAGCATCAGGGTCATCTGCGGGGTCTAGGGTGACTACAGATAGATTGATAAGTGCTTCCTGTGTGTCTTGGACAATAGTCACGGGTGGTAGGGACATCCTTCTCTCCGTGTTTGCAATGGCATTAGATACCGCCCCTATAGTTTGTTTCAGCATCTTATCAATGGCGGTTAGTGTTGGTAGTGGTTGTGGAGGGTCCGCTTTCGGTTTTGTGCTTGATCTTAGTGTGCGCATCTTTGGCTTTTTAACTGGCTTCCTCATACTATATCAGAAGGGGATGCAATGTCAATAGGTTAAGTTGGCCAAATGATTTAAAGCACAGGTAGGTACCTTGTTAGCTCGATGCCTTGGGTGACTTTAGAGGGGTGGCCCAGCCCAGCCTCTTCTGGCCGATGAGGGCCGTAGAGGGCCCGCCCTTTGCCCGGGCTTCGCCCCGGGCATCCCGCTCGCGTCCCGCGACGCTGAGGGCTCGCTTGTTTTGTAGCCCCTCCCGGCGCGTCTAGCGCGTCAGGGAACGCGCCGCCGTGAAGGCTGCCGGGATCTGAAGTCCCGGAGCGGCGGCGCAACTGGTGGCGGCGTTTGCTGTGGTGTGGTGTGTTGCAGCGGACCTTCAGGCTGCCGAGCTCCTCATGCCTCGAAACTCTTGTGCCTCGGTCCTCTCTCCTCTCGCTCCAGGTGCAGGTATGCTTGGCTGGTCCCCCCTCTCCACCGAGGGCTCGCTTGTTTTGTAGCCCCTCCCGGCGCGTCTAGCGCATCAGGGAATGCGCCGCCGCGAAGGCTGCCGGGATCTGAAGTCCCGGAGCGGCGGCGCGACTGGTGGCGGCGTTTGCTGTGGTGAAGTGTGTTGCAGCAGACCTTCAGGCTGCCGAGCTCCTTATGCCTCGAAACTCTTGTGCCTCCGTCCTCTCTCCTCTCGCTCCAGGTGCAGGTATGCTTGGCTGGTCCAGCATAGTTAGTATTAACTGCAAGGATTATATTGCACATAAGAGTATATGGTATGGCTATATCATAGAACAGCTATAAGGACATGGTTCCGAAAGCTGCAGACAGGCTCAGCTCATGCTAGAGCACCATCTCACATAAAACCAAGCACTCTGCCTCCAGGATTATTAAGGCCTGCCTTAGGAGTGACTTATAGGTATATATGTGTCTATATGTAAGGTTAGATATATGAATACTATATCTAAGCAAGGGGTGAATACACGATCTTGCCCCAGCTGAGTGATCAGCCAGTTGTGTCAGTTTGGATGGCCAGCCAGGGGGTGGCATAATACATGCTGCAGCCTCTGGTAGGCCTTGGATGCACCTATGTCCTGGGTACATATGGTACACTATACAGGGGCTCACAAGGTGACCCAATACCCAATTGGAGATGTACCTAAAGTACATGGAGTACATTTTACAGAGAGAGCAGATAGCCTGCGGCCCTGAATAGCAGGATCCCAGGCCAACGAAGTCAAAAACCAGCTAAACAAAAAAGTTGGGGTAACCATATAGTCAGATATCCACCTTCCTACAATTGTGGACCGCCATCCGACTATGTTGTGTTATTTCAACGTCAGCCATAAGGACACAGTAGAGAAAAAAAGCACAACAATGGGTAGCAATTCAAAAGAAGAACCTTTTTGAAATTTCAAGCTTGAATAAACCTATAACCATATAGGTAGGTTAATCCGTCACCACTGTCAACCAGAAACAGTAGTGATGGTGTTGTGGCTGTTATAAGCACTACTCGAGAGTATCAAAGACAAGACCACATTGTTAGGTGCGCCATGTTGCGGGGATTCTGCTCATACACAGAACTGTGCACAGAGACACAGGACCTCAGTGAATTGTGATGTACCAAAAAACTCACCTCAGTTCCTAGAACCCCTAACCGACTAGCATCAGTGTCTCATTCGCTCTTCGTCCTATAGCAAAGGTACCAATGATTAGACCACCCAGAACATGCAACTTAGGTTACACTCAGGAATGGTGGGAATCAAGAACACTCTTTCATTATATTCTCATTCCAGTCCACAACGTGAGTAAATAGAGACACAGACATTTTTTAAATGTTTATTTTAATGAAGTGCTCTAAGATGCAGTATTTTTGCTAACAAAAGCAGGCATATGAGTAATAATAATACGATCAGCATTGTTACATAAAACACAAAAAGAGAAAGCATATTATAATGCTATTGGAAACAGGACCTATAGTGCCTAGTGTACCACCCTCCCTAGCTAGGAGCTATGTTTCATAATAATAGAAGGTCTCTTAGGCTTGAATGGGGAACCCCATACCTCAAAGATCAGTAGAGATGAATCACATCAGGATCGGCAACAAGCTCTCTCTCTCTGGTAAAAGATTTTCTCCAAGTCTTCTAATCATGCATGCAGTGCAATATTAAAGGCTTGAGAATTTCAGTCAGCCGCAGCTGTGTGCATGTTGTGTCTAGAGCGTGGGCCAATCAGCCCGAATAACAGCTTACATTGTTTTGTTAACCTTGGAGGCGTCTGCACACACTGTACAGACAGAGATCGCAGTGTAAATCTATGGATGTCGAAAACAAGGTTTTCTCATGTGAAGAAAAGTCAAGCAGTCTAACTTACAATAACAGATATATGCAGTGTCATGTGCAAAAGCTGTAAAGTGGCAAAATGGTGTTTAATCGACTAAAAGGCTAAGTTAACATAGCAATGTGTGCACGCAAGGCCCGAACTTCACTACAGTTTGATTATACAAATCCTAATTTCCATATCCTGACGCTAGGGATACAACAGGAAGGGATATAGATATTGGTAAACTTTTACAATAACATATTTGGACTAAGCATGGGGGGAAAATCCGTTCCCCTCGCGGATTTTGCGGATTTTCGGTAAATTCGCAATCCGCAAACTCTTGCGAATTTACCGAAAATCCGCAAATTCGCACGCAGCGGATTTTTTTGCTTGGTGATACAATATTGCGTCGTGCGGCGTTCACTTACCGTCATTCAGCGTTAGCCAAGTTGTTTTTCTCGATATTTTGCGAGTGCTGCACCATTTTGGATCTTGCTGCGGGATCCCGCGGGAGTTTGGCGACGCATCGCGAGAGTTCGCAATTGTGAACATGTAGATGCGCCGGGCAGCAACAATCTTGCACTCGCGAAATTACAAAATTTGCAATTCTGCACAAGAAATCCACCAGCAAGCAGCATAAACCTTCTGAAAATGATGATTTTTATCAGAATAACTCCTCAGGTTGACATTTGCCAGTCCATTTTTTTTGGGGGGGGGGGAGGAAGGAAGTGCCCCACAGAAAAACAAGTTTTTCTAAACTGAAAGCACTCAGCAGGTGCAAAAGTTAAAACTCATCATTAGTAACCATTCCCTGAAGTGCTTCCTGAGGGGCCCCTCCAGAGTTCAGTTGCCTAGTTGCAACTGTTCTATGACCCTGCTCTGACCCTCACATCAGGCTCATAGAATAGCTACAAGTAGGCCACAAAGGTCCTGGGATTAAAATGCACTGCAACAGAAAGCAAATTACAGATAAGGAAGCAGGTGCCAGACAGGAAGTTTAAATTCAGTGACACATTAATCAACCCCAAATTAATTCATGTCAGTTGAAGCAGGGCAGGTGTGCTTGCTTTTCCCCCCCATAATCTACAGTGATGAACCAGAAATTAATTCATGTCAGTTGAAGCAGGGCAGGTGTGCTTGCTTTTCCCCCCATAATCTACAGTGATGAATCAGAGGGTGGCAGTGATGTACCAGAGGGTGGCATGGGTGAACCAGAGGATGGCAGTGGTAAAACAGAGGGTGCTGTGAACCTGTGATGATGAAGCAGACGTAGAAACAACAAAGTCGCGACCGTTGCGAGCCGACAAGTAAGTTCGCAATTGCGAACTGGTGCAAAACCCTCGCGAACTGGCAGAAACCCTTGCGAACACAAAAAAAATCCGCAAATTCGCGAGAGTTCGCGGATTTTGCGACTTCGCAAATATGCAAATTCCCGAACGCCAAATTCGTAAAAATTCTCCCATGCTTAATTTGGACAGTACATGCAAGCTTTCTACAGCAATAGAAAACATCACCCAAAATATTAAGGAGGTAAATGCCAATATTATTTGGATGGGTGATTTTACCATTCACCCATGCGGCTACAATGCACTCCGGGTCTGTGGATTAGAGGATACCGGGGTAACCCTATATATAATTTTATTGATAATGAGTATGGTAATTCCCTGAAGAGATTACTAGCCTCCCTCAATATGGAAGTAGTTTGTGACACTTACCAAGCCACAGAAAACTTAGGGGGGACCTTCTAACAAAATGGGCAGGAGTCAAGCGCAGCGGGCGCGACGTTAGCGCGCCGAAGGCGCGCCAAAGGTAAGCCCGTCTGCGCCCGTCCGCGCTCGACCGGGCTCAGGGACCCCCCATCATGGCCAAACTATACAATACTCCTCTACGCAGCTGATTAATCTCCGTGGCCACTAGATGACACTGCGACCGAGCGAATCAACAGGCTGGGACTGTCTGCCCCGCACCTTCCTCCCCATTCCCCTCCCTCATACATCCCCCCTCCCACTGGCCCTTGCCCCGACCTGCCGGCTTCTTTTGTACCTACCAGCTTATCCGCCTATTACCTCAACACCAGGTCTGCAGTTAAGAACTCCCACAAACTTTTTATCCTTTTGGACCTGCACAAACCTGACCTCCTATTCCTTACAGAGACGGGGTTTTGGGAAAACTCTCTTCCCTCTCTGTTGGCCGCGCTTCCCGCCTCTTATTATGCCTTACGAGCTGACCGACCCTCTGGCAAACTGGGCTGCGGCGTCGCTCTGATCACCCGTAAAGAAATTTTCTTTCAATCCTTAGCCTTCTCTTCCTTCGGCTCTTCAGACTTCTTAGTTGCTCGCTCACTTTCTTTTAGCACTCCTCTCACCTGTCTACTCATGTACCACCCTCCCTCACCTTCCCAACTCTTTCTTCCCAGTTTCCAAGACATGGTGGCCACTCTAGCAATCAACAACTCCTCCATTCTGGTGTTAGAAGACTTCAACTTTTGGCCCTCAGACCCGGCTGAATGTTCCACCTCGAAAGAATTCTCAGATAGCCTTCGCTCCCTCAATTTCGACTCCCACGTCCACTCCCCCACCCACATCCAGGGCTACATCCTTGACCAGATCTGGTCCCTCAATTGCCCAGTAACTTCCTTGTCTATCTTCCCCTGTACCTGGTCTGACCACTTCTTGATATCATTCTCCCTAATCCACACCTCAGCTCCCAAGCCCTCTCTTCCCAAAAACACCTGGGCGCGCTCATGGAACCATGTAGACGTGGCCTCTCTGTCAGCCACTCTCTCCGCATCCAGCCCGGATCTCTACGGGCTGTCGTCCTCCGCGCAAGCCGACTCCATTAACTCCTGGCTCCAATCAGGGTGTGATTCCGTCGCCCCCCTCAGGTGGTTGTCCGCCAGGCGCACAAACGACGCGAACCGTTGGTTCAGTGAGGAACTGAAGGCCCAAAAACTCAGCGTCCGCCGCGCGGAACGGTCCTGGAGGCGTGACTATTGCCCTAATCTTAAAAATCAGTACATCTCCCTTTTGGCTCTGTACAAAATCAATCTTGGCAACCAAGAATGCTTATTTCTCCTCCAAAATCCTGGCGGCCGAAAATCTGCCTAGAGAGATTTTCTCTATTGTGCACGACCTCGCCTTCTCTGACCGAGCCACCCTCAACCCCTCTCCCTCCCAGGACCTATGTGATTCCCTCAACACCTTTTTCCTGGACAAAATTGCTAACATCAAAGCTAACATCCTTCCCCCCTCCTCTTTTGTTGACCCCCAGTGTTCGTCAGTCGCAGCTCGCCTTGACTCCTTTCCTCTTCTGACAAAAGAGTCCTTCCTCTCCCTCCTGTCCATGGTGAAATCAGGCTCCCCTTTGGATCCCTGCCCCGCCTACATCCTGAAACAGATCTACTCAGCCTGCGTGCTGCCCCCTCTCACATTCCTCAACAGCTCACTGTCCCAGGGCATTGTCATTCCACCCCTCAAATCGGCCATCATCGTCCCTATTCTAAAAAAACCTGGCGCTGATCCCTCCGCTCTTGTCAACTACCGCCCCATTTCACTACTGCCCTTTTTGGGGAAGGTTCTGGAGTGCCATGTGACCAGAACACTCAGCACCTTTGTGGAGGAGAACAGGGTGTTAGCCCCCCGTCAGGCTGGGTTCCGCCCCGCTCACTCTACAGAGTCCGTAGTGTTATCGGTTCTTGACAACCTCAGAGAAGGTATGGACACCAACCACCCCCAGGCCCTGGTCCTCCTCGACCTCTCGGCCGCCTTTGACACGGTTGACCACTCTATCTTACTTTCCCGTGTCAGGGCTGCGGGGATTGGAGGTTCGGCCTTGGTCTGGCTGTCCTCCTTCCTGAGAGACCGCACCCAGACAGTGCGCTTGGGTAACTTCTCTGCGGACTTCCGTAAAGTACAATGCGGGGTCCCCCAGGGCTCTTCCCTCTCCCCTTTTTTATTTAACCTATACATTGCCCCTCTTATCTTTGCCCTTCAACAGCTGGAGGTCTCCGTTTACAATTATGCGGACAACCTCCAGCTTATCTTTACTCTATCCACATCCCCCGAATCCATGTCCAATTTCCAGTCTCTCATGGTCTTCATCCGGGACTGGATGAACTACAACCCCCTGAAGTTAAACCCCGACAAAATGGAGCTGGTTTAAACAGGTGGTTGCTCCAGTCCCTGGACCTCTCTCTTCTGGCCCCCCTCCTTTGGTCCCCCCCTTCTCCATCGTCATCTGTAAAAACTCTTGGGGTCAAACTGAACGACCAACTCACTTTGCACTCCCGGGTTAGTTTTGTTGTGTCCTCTTCTTTTCGCTCAATCCGCACTATCCGCAAAGTCTCTCGTTTTTTTTCTTTCTCCGCCCTCAAGCTCATAGTCCTGGCAATGGTAACCTCTCGCCTAGACTACGGCAACACCCTCTACTGCGGCATGCCCGCCTACAGCATGCGACGACTCCAGTTGGTCCAAAACCAGGCTGCTCGCCTGGTCTTCAACTTGTCCAAATCCCACCACGTCACTCCCCTCCTCAATTCGTTACTTTGGCTCCCCATCCGCAAACGAGCCCAGTTCAAGATGGGCTGCATCACCTTTCAGGCTCGGGTCGGCGCAGCCCCTGCCTTCATTTCTTCTGAAATCAAACCTTACGTCCCTGACAGAGAACTTCGTTCATCCGCCAAACAGCTGTTGACAGTTCCTCGCTTCAAACGCAAAAAGTGGGGAGGCACGAAATTCTCCACACTTGCCCCCGCTTTCTGGAACTCTCTCCCCGCCCACCTTAGATCGTGCACCCAATACCCACTCTTCCATAAATCGCTAAAAACTTTTCTTTTCTCACAAGCTTTCTCTCCATAAAACTGCCACTTTTATCTTCCCCCGTTTTTCTTGCCCTTCAGGGCTCAGTACTCTATAGCGCCATGAAACCGACAGGTGCACGTGCGCTTTATAAATATTTTAAACTCAAACTCAAACAATTGACTATATACTTTTAACTACCCCTCTCAAACCAAGAGTTTCAAGGATATGAAACTGTTTTACACCCTTTAGTGACCATTCTAATTTATTTATGGAGATGAAAGTATGTACATGGGATAAACACAACAATTATAAGCAAGCTGGAACTCCAATATTGGAAAGGAAAAATGGAATCAAACTGAAATGGGCCCACATTAATAGTTTAAAGATGACCTCAGCTGTTATAACAAACACACAAGTCAACATAATATTGTGCCCAGACCCAGAAGCTGATCCAGGAGGAGTGGTACAGGCTTTCTGTGTTATTTTAGAGAAAGTAAAACTGGCCCTTACCCAGAAAAAAAGTCGATAAAAGAAAAGGACAGGGGCTGGTTTGATTTACCATGCTCCACAGCAAGGAAGGCATTTACCCTAGCTATGAAAACCAGGCCCAGAGTCTCAGAAGAGATAAAAAAACATTACGGCCCTCATACAAACAGGCACAGAAAAATAGAGAAAGGGCCATCAAGGAGGTTTTATGGGCAGACCTTGATGCTAGCACAGAAAATAGCCAAGATTTTGGGAAATTGTAAATGCCCCATATAAAAAAAATTATAGCGACCCCACAACAGATTCAAATGTGGATGAGGAAACATGTGTCTCCTATTTCGAAAACATCTTTGCGCTAAAATGTAACTACCCAATTAGCGCTATGATTGTAGAGCAAAAGCTGTACACCCCCCTCGTATTTTCACTCAATGAATGAAGTTAAAGTTGGATTAGAATCCTGTAGCGAGGGAAAGGCCCGAGGTCTAGATGGTGTCCCAATTGATTTCTTAAGGAAAATTTAGATCTATGGGCACCACTTTTGACAAATGTAATGAACAGCATAGTTCGAGTAGGTCCCCCCATCATGGTCAACAGGTGTGATTGTACCAATTCATAAAAAAAGGAAACAGGGACAATCCAAAGAATTATAGACCAATTTCCTTATTGGATACAACATCTAAATTGATAGGACGTGTCCTCCTCTCTAGGTTAGAAGAGTGGGCTAAGGAAAAAAACATCCTGATCCAGGCCCAGTATGGATTTCAGCAGGGAAGCAGCACTGTGGATCAGTGCTTAAATTTATCACTGACCATAGAAAAATATACTAGAATGAAAGGAGAAAGGATTTTCATGTTTTTTATTGACCTGCAGGGCGCTTTTGACTGTGTGGTCCATGTGAAACTCTGGAAAATAATGGAAGTGATTGATCAACCAATACTAGACTTCATTAGACAATCGTATATAAATGTTGAGGCAATGGTCCGCTATACAAAGGATGGAGACTGTACATGCCCTTTTAAAATTGCAAGAGGAGTGAGGCAGGGCTGTGGCCTTGCCCCACTCCTCTTCTACCTATAAACTAATAGAGTCGAGAAAGCACTAACCATGGACTCCCCAGTTGTTCCCCTTTTGAATTCCAACCCTCTACCAATATTGGCTCATGCGGTGCTAATCGCCAGAACAGGACTTGGTCTACAACGTTTGATAAATGCATATGTCTCCTTCATGGATTCACTCCAATTGAAGGTAAATCAAACCAAGTCCTTTGTAATATTAGCAGGGGGGTGAAAAACAGAGATACAAATACCCTATCTGCAAGCAGTTGCCAAAAGAATAGAGGTAGTGGATTATTTCCCCTATCTGGAGGTCCGCTTTGACAAAGACCTTTCATGGTCCAAACTGATAGAAAGAAGGAAGTTGGCCATGGATAGAGGTATCGCTACTGTCAAATCCTTTGCGCGGAAATTAGGTGCTAAATCTATCGTACCCATGAAAAACATCTATCAGGCCAAGGTAAAGGCAGCAGCGAGATATGGGGTGGGGGTCTGGCAACGGTAACATCAACAGCACTGCAATCCAATGAAAATATATGTTTTAAATCCGTAGTGAGCCTTCTCCCTTCGACCTCAAACTATATCCTCGATTTGGAATTGACCATACCCTACATCTCAGATTCTATACAGCTAGCCCGATCCTCCTCTGGCATTCAATCTGGCGGAGAGATACAGTGACACTTAACCAGTTAATAATAAAGAGCTGATAAGCATGGATAAGTGGAAAACCTCAAGATGGCTAAGCTATGTGGAATCTACTCTAAAGGAGATCGGCCTCCCTGACTTGTTTTATAATCCATTGGCCTGTTTAAAGGTCTCCAAACAAAAGGATAGAAATATGTTTCTACTGAGGTCTGAGTACAAATGAAAGGAGTATTATAAAGAGAAACAAGCGGTCTATGTATATCGTTAAAATCCCCAATTATTAGAAGAGGGGTTTTCATACTTAGTAATGTTATCCAGTCAAAGCATATTTTCATATTGCTGAGATTCCACTTTAACATGACCCCCTTGATGCTAGGGTATTCAGAAAGGACATACAACCTTTCAGATCTAAGTATATGCCCATGCAGTAATCTTTCATCACAGACAGAGTTGCACCTACTACTTTTCGATAGGTTCTATAGGAAAGGAAGGAATCAATATCTCATTCCAAACATAAACAAAGGAATTTTGAAAATAGAGACCGAAGACAATCCTGTATATCTTCAGAGTTGCTTGATTTTGTTCCCAGATTGTCTATGATAAGTTCATTTATATCATTTCTTGCTCGGTCTACTCTTGCTTTTCAAGCCAGCAATGCACCAGCTCTCTCCCCATATTCAAAGTTCTCCATATTGCATGCTTGCCACTGGACCTTGCATTTTCCATCTAGAAAAATTGTCAGGTTTTGTCTAGCCTTCTCAAGATCCTCCTCTAGTTGCACCAAGCCCCTGGGATTCTCTTGAATTACACGGTTCCTTTCCCTAGCGAAGGCCGATATTCTTGACTCAAGGGACTGTAATTCTAGGGCATTTTTCTTATTTGTAATTCTTATTTGGGTACCCAGCACCCCTCTCAAATTGGCTTTATATGCATCCCAAACTTGATCTATTGAAGTAGAACCCATGTTAAAAGTAAAAAATTCAGTAGAGGCCGCTTTTATTGTCTGGATAATATCTGTGTCCATTAGGTAGACTCTATTCAAAGTCCACCTTGGTTGTAAACACGTACTACTCGTGCAAAAATGCAAAGACAAAAGGGGCATGATTCGAGCAATGACTAGGTGCTACAGAGATATTTTGAATCTTATCTAGGAATTCTTTATTGATTAAGACATAGTCTATTCTTGCTAAATGGTGGTATTTTTTACTATGAAAAGTAAAACCCTGTGAACCCCCCATCTTTGCTCTCCAAACATCCACCATATTAATGTTGAGAAGGAGATTTTTCAAAACCCTTCTAGATCTGGGAGATCCAATAACTCGGCTGCGATTGGACCTATCTTTAAGTGGATCAAGGCGGATGTTGAAGTCACCTCAAACTATCATTGGAGGCGACGCTAAAATAAGGTTATCCTGCAGTTTAACCAGAAAAGGGGGGTCATCCACATTAGGACCATAAAATGAACTACATGTCAGTTATTCCCCTTTAAAGTCCAACTGGGCAATAATCCATCTTCCTGATTGGTCTGCAGAGACTGATTTTATCTCACAATCGTGTCTGCTGCCCTAAAGGAAGGTGCTATCTTTTCCCTATTTGCAAAACAGTCTCCCTTTTCATTCTTTATTAGATCAGACATTTCCCATATAACAGCATAAAGACAGTGGGTATTGGGGAAGAGATTACCAGAGCTGAATGGGTTGGGGGCAAGGGCTCAATTGAGATTTCCTGTGACACTCTGTGTTATGTGGAATAACCACATGCACATGATTCGCTCTCCTCAAGAAGCCGACACCCTAATAGCAAAAATTCATCTTGAAAAGCAGGAAGTCGTGTGAGGGGGGGGAAAAGAAGTCCAAAATAAAGCCTCAAGCCAAGCCGCCAGTTTATGATTATATTATAAAGAAGTTTTTCTTTTAAAATCCCAGAGGGGGGAAGAGCCCGAATAGGCATCTAGCCTTTTGGTAGGTAGGGTTCCTCAAGGGGTTAGGGGATTAGGGACTCACGGGGGTAGGGTGGGAAGTACGGATGGGGGAAGCACAGGTTGGCAAGAAAAAAAAGTTTAAAAAATCTCTTATCTCACTGGTTATCAAAACTATGTTGTAAAGGCCGTCTGTTGAGTAGGGAATGCAAGATGAAAAAACAAAATGAAGGGGGGCCGTGATATCCAATTTATTTCTTGGAATACAAATGGCCTGAGATGCCCAAGACGACAAAGATTAATTTTTAAATATTTAGAGATGTTACCAGTACAAGTTTGTTTACTGCAGGAAACGCACTTAAGTCAAACAGAGTCTGAGAACATCTTTTCTAAACTTCCCTGGTTACAATGTTTTTGCCACTCTAAACAGATAGTGCACTGCCGAGGGGTGGCAATATTGGTCAAGAAAGGTCTTAGTTGTGAGATAAAATCAGTCTCTACAGACCAATCAGGAAGATGGATTATTGCCCAGTTGGACTTTAAAGGGGAAAAAGTGACATGTCGTTCATTTTATGGTCTTAATGTGGATGACCCATCTTTTCTGGTTAAACTGCAGAATAACCTTATTTTTGTGTCGCCTTAAATGATAGTTGGAGATGACTTCAACATCCGCCTTGATACAGTTAGGGATAGGTCCAATCGCAGCCGCGTTTTTGGATCTTCCAGATCTAGAAGGGTTTTGAAAAATGTCCTTCTTAACATTAATACGGTGGATGTTTGGTGAGCAAAGATGGAGGTTCACAGGGTTTTACTTTTTATAGTAAAAAATACCACCATTTAGCAAGAATAGACTATGTCTTAATCAATAAAGAAGCCCTAGATAAGATTGAAAATATCACTGTAGCACCTAGTCATCTCTCCTATCATGCTTCTTTGCTCTTTGCATTTTCCACGAGTAGTACGTGTTTACAACCAAGGTGGACTTTGCATAGAGTCAACCTGATGGACACAGATATTATCCAGACAATAAAAGAGGCCTCTACTGAATTTTTTACTTTTAACATGGGTTCTACTTCAATAGATCAAGTTTGGGACACATATAAAGCCATATAAAGCCAACTTTAGAGGGATGCTGGGTACCCAAATAAGAATTAAAAATAAAAAAAATGCCCTAGAATTACAGTCGTTTGAGTCAAGAATATCGGCCCTCGAAAGGGAAAGGAACCGTGTAATTTAAGAGAATCCCAGGATCTTGAGAAGGCTAGACAAAACCTTAGGATTTTTCTAGATGGAAAATGCAAGGCCCAGTGGCAAGCACGGAATATGGAGAACTTTGAATATGGGGAGAGAGCTGGTGCATTGCTGGCTTGGAAAGCAAGAGTAGACCGAGCAAGAAATGATATAAATGAACTTATCATAGACAATCTGGGAACAAAATCAAGCAGCTCTGAAGATATACAGGATTGTCTTCGGTCTCTATTTTCAACTCTGTATAGTGAGGAAATAACACCCTCCCCAGAAGCAATTAGCTCATGGCTTAGAGATAAATGTATGCCGGTTTTAACTATAACAGCTAAAGACTCACTGGAAGCATCTATCTCAGTGGAGGAGATAAAGGCTCAAATCAAGAGGGCAAAAAATAAAAAAGCAGCTGACCCTGACTCCCTTCCTAATGAGGTCTATAAACTGTTAGATGATGAGCTTTTGCCTATTCTCCAAATCCTCTTTAACTCAGTTTATTCCACTTCCGGGGTGGTTCCAAGATCTTGGAAAGAGGCTATAATAGTTTTAATATTGAAGCCAAGGAAAAACCTAATGTTGGCTGACTCCTACCGACCAATCTCCCTGCTGAATGCCGATTATAAAATACTTATGGGCATCTGAGCAGGGAGGTTGGCAAAACTGGTACCAAGCCTAATAAATCCCAATCAGAAAGGTTTTATGGTGGGAAGGTTCATTCAGGAGCAAACCCAAATCTTGATCGGTAACATCGACTTGGCTGAGAGGAGGAATGACCCTTTAGCAGTAGTGGCCCTGGATGCCGCTAAGGCGTTTGACCGAGTGTGCTGAAGATATCTCTGGGGGGTATTAGAGACTGTGGGAAAGGGCTGATATTTGTGCAAACCCTAAAAAAATGTTATTCTAAGGCATCAGCGAAAATCCTGTTAAATGGCTCCCTGATCCCGAGTTTTGAAATAAAGAGGGGAACAAGGCAGGGGTGCCCTCTATCCCCTCTTTTATTCAATATTTACATTGAACCCCTGGCGGCTCAGATGATCAGGTTGGATAATAACATCAGAGCATTCAAATCACAAGATTATCTGTGTAAAATAGCTCTCTACGCAGATGATGTTATTATATATACAAGCGACCCCAATATTGCCATTCCTCGGATTGAGATGCTATTACAGGAGTTCGTTTCACTGTCAGGTTATCTTGCCAACTCAGCCAAAACAGAGATCATGTGTTGTAATACAGTGTATAGGGGAGGCCCAGAAAGTGGGGAGTTTAGATATTTGGGGATTAAAATTGTAAAAGATCTGAAGAAAATCCCCATGCTAAATTTGGCTAAGGTTGAAAAAGATATAGAGTACCTCTTTTCAAGAAGGAGAAATCTCCCGTTGTCTATTTATGGTAAGGTCAATCTAGTAAATATGATGGTTCTCCCCAAACTGACTTATTTGTTTAACACCATCCCCCTTACTTTTCCACAGAAAGCTATAAATAAAATCCAGGGGAAGATAGGAAGATTTATATGGGGTCAAAAGAGTGCAAGACTGTCATGGAAGAAGCAGAGAAGGAAGCTTCTAAAGGGCGGCTTGGCTCTACCAGATATTAACTGGTACCTAATGGCATTTCAGTTTAAAGGCATTTGGATGTTTCATACAACACCAGCTGAAACTAAGTGGGGTAGCCTTTTGAGAGAAATGACTTTGGCAGAGGGGGACAATGGGCAAGGTCGGTTCTTGTTTAAATTCGGGGCGCCCAGATTCTTCAAACGAGTACGTCTAAAGGTTTTGAAAACCGCCTTGTCAACATGGTATAAATTGAGGCGAATCTGGGGTTTGGGGTATTTTTCTAATCTAGCCCCAATATGGGACTCTCCAGGGACCCCAGAGTGCTTGAATAACAGCTTACGAGTCCATTAAAGGAGGCGGGACTGCGGACATGGTCAGAATTGGTGAATTCAGATGGTCTACTTCCCTGGGAATATTTATTGGCCAAGATTGGTCCCACATTTTCAAGATTCAAATACATCTAATTGAGATCATGGTATGAGGCGGAAGAGGGGGAGATCAAAGGGAATTGGGATCTTGAACAGCTTTTTTTAGATCCGCATCCAAGGAAAAAAGAAATATCTTATTGATATGCAAGGCTGCTTGAGGCGGTAGATAGAGAGATCCCATCTCAATCTGCTGTATGGCACTCCCTCCCCCGGTCTTGCCCTGTAGAAGAAAGATTTGAATCATCCCTTAAACTATTATATAAATATATAAAGCCAGCAGGATTAAAATGGAATTTTTTTGTGTTGAATAGGCTTTATTTTACCCTGGCCAGAATTGCAACGTTTGCCCCAATTCCGATCCCAAAATTCCCCAGATGTAAAACCAATAAGGCTGATGATCTCCACATGTTTTTGGAGTGTTCGGAACTAACTGTATTTTGGAAGAATGTGAGAGAAATATTGATTGCTATTTTTGGCATAGATCTGGAAATGGATATTAATTTGGTTATTTTTGGTATGAACGACTCTACAGCTGAGGTGCTCTCCCAGATTGACAAAGCCCTATTATTGTATCTGATAATTCTAGCCAGGAGAGAAATCTGTTTAAGGTGGAAAGATCCGACCCCCCCCAATAGAGAAAATTGGGTAAAACCTATACAAAACATCGCTCGTATGGATCGGGGATATAGTTCAGGAACACAGGCTA
Source organism: Lissotriton vulgaris (assembly GCF_964263255.1). Lineage (NCBI taxonomy): Eukaryota > Metazoa > Chordata > Amphibia > Caudata > Salamandridae > Lissotriton > Lissotriton vulgaris. Next base: position 389,628 of record NW_028250533.1, on the reverse strand, counting down.
ACATCTGGTCTCCCCTTTTGGCCTGGGGTTGGCACCTACATCTGATAAATTTCTAGTCTAAAGGTGGTGGTAGCCCGGTCCAATGATTACACCTGACCTCAACCACAAGAGGAAGCCCTGGGGGCATGGATCTATGCAGTGAGTCAAAGGGCGCCCAGATCTATTATAGACGGCTTGCTAAACCTGCTCAGATCAAAGGTGAGATGAGGACAAAAAAAACAACAACAAAAACAAAGGAATTTTAATCAGTGTCGAGTGGAACTATATTATCTAAACCTATAATCCGATCCGTTGATCTGTTATTCGGTAGCAACTTTCCTATGGGACTGCATAAGAAGGAGGAAGGGTGGTTTGTCAAGTTAAGATTTGTGAGCTTCTCTTATCATGATTAACCCAACTGTACAGTATTTTCCTTTTTTTAACACAGGAAATAATTTTTACTGTATTAGATGTTTTTTATTTGAGAATGTATGATGAACTAGAGGGGGGATATCATATTTTATGAAATTATGTTATCTTTTATCTGTGCTTTTACGATCATTTTAACTTGATCGAATAAAGATTGGAATTGATTGATTGACTATTAGATAGCATAAGATCCGTTTTCAGTCTTAGAGCCTGATTTAGAGTTTGGTGGATGGATCACTCCATCACAAATGTCCCAGATATCCCATCCCCAATAGTACAAGTTCATTGTAAGAAATTAGGTAATTAAGTGAGGAATTGAAAACCCTCCTCAAGCAGTAACCACAATCCTTGTCAGGGTAGACCACAAAAGTCACTGAATTAAGGTGTGTTTAACCTTCTGGTAGCTTGGCACAAAGCCAGTCATGCTTCACTTAGAGACAATGTGTTAAGTATGTATGCAGCACACAAACAGTAATAACGTGAAAAAAACCAAAAGAAAAATACCACACTCATTTGGTAGAAATTATTAAATACAATGCTATCAGACCAACTAGAATCCAATCAGTCAGACCAGACATATGGAATTTCTAAGCTCTAGGTATGTATAGTGCCTAAAATCACAAGCACTATTCGTGGTCATCTGGTTATGCTGGAGTGGGTTAAATTCACAAGTTCAGGACAACCACAATGGAGTGGGGCTGAATTCAGGGACCAGGTTAGTCCATTTGAAAACATTACCTTCTCAAAATCTGGCATGAAGAGTCCAGTACGCGGTGGTGGAGCTCATGAGGAGCAGGGAGAGCATCGCAGATGATTGTCGCTGTAGTGTAAAGGGCAGGCCTAGCGTTGTGGATGGTCATTGTTGGTGCTTTGAATTTTTTGTCATCTGTGACTCTCGTTACTGTACAGTGAAGTGCAGATCTCGCTTTACAGTTTTCTGTGATGGTCACTATAGTTTAAAGAGTGAGGTTAACTGGAGCTTCTCATTAATGGTCATCGTGTGCGGCATTGTCTCCGTGGGAAAAAGCCTGTTCACAGTTATGAAGAGCCCTGAACTTCAGGAGTTCTCATGTATTAACAGAGCAGTACACTCTGATGCTAGTAAAGGATCCAGGCCTGGGGAGGCGCCTCTTAGGGATCAGGAAGTCAATCTAGCAGAGGCCAGCAGGGCTTTTTCAGGATCAGTTATAGATCAGTTGGGTAGTTGCAGGGAGACTTGCTCTGCCCCTGTAGTTCAAAACAGGAGGTCTGCCAACTGACCCTTGCAGTCACACAGCTCTTTCTGGGAACAAAGAGATGACCCAGATCTCCTTCTGCAGTGGAGAACTCAAGGAACAGGACAGTCCTCTGGCGGTACAGGCGGGCCTCTAGCAGCAAGGCAATCCTAATGTAAGGGGAAGCCTCTAGCCTCAGCTCAGTCCTCTGGGGAACAAGGCGTTGGGAAAAGAGATACCAACCTCTCTCATTCTAAGGTATGGGGCTGATTAGAACCTAGATAAACCTTTGGCAATTCTTGGCAAAACTAAACCTATGCTAAACCAGCACCTACCTCTTCCCTCGTACTAGACCTAGGTTAGGTACATTGGGGTAGGCCTATTTTAGAAGCACTAGTTGAGTATTTTAGCCTGTGCTATTTATGTATGTATTTTTATATATGTCATAGCAACAGACCATGCTATTACAGTATTATTTTATATTACCGTTTACGCTGTACGCATTATACTTCACATTCCGTCTTACGATTGTAGCAGTTCATATCTCTTGCATGAGAAGGAAGACTGTTGAAAAAACCCTTTTTATTGAAACGCATGTCTCTCTATTTCTGTGCTACTTTGTAGAAATGAAGCATGCACAACTGACTGAGTGAAATAGTTATCTATTATTTCCACGACTCTGAAGATATTGTTCTGTCTCTAAGGGAAACAAAGTTGTCATGTTTATGTGGTTACATAATCAAAGAGATTCTATCAAAAAAAGTGAAACAAAGTGATAAATTTTATTTAAATTTTTAGCTTTTTTGAAATGGTACTAGGCTCTCTCTTAGAGGTGGAAAGATGAGAGCACAATGTGCTTGTTAAAATACCCCTCACACACTAAAAAACCGTTAGTGTCATGCTTCATCATAGGGGTCTTCCCGCCCCTATAACGGGACGGGCGTGCTACGACCAAACGGACTACGCGGGAGCACTTAAGTGACAGAGGCTATGTGTGGGTGCACAGGTATCAGTGAAAGTGTAGGGACCTAACACAAGTGAGTGTGAAAAAAGTAGAAAAATGTTAAAAATTCCCTGGCTTAGTAGAAAAAAATTATTTTATTTTCTTCTCTAGCTGGGAACATTAAGAAGGGGTTGTGAGGAAGAGCATTAGCTAGCTACCTAGTCGACATGTTTCGCAAGCAGTCCCCTACTGCTTACTCATCAGGACCAAATAGTGATCCCTACTTGTTTTTACTCAGTTCTATGAGAATATGCCTACTGTCCTACAAACAAATCAGCAAAAATCAGCTGACTGTTTGTGCTTCGGGGCATGAGTTGGCCCAAGTGAAGCAAAAAAAGATACAATGAGTGCCAAAAAATGGACCTGGTGTGGTCTCTGCAAAGGAAAAGAGAAAGAAACCAACATACATGCGTGAATTAGCATACCAATCTGAATGATAATGCAGACAGATAATTATGTACCATAATGATGGAAATACCGCCTTGTATCTTTAAAAGCGAAAATGTTCCTGTACGTAATCAAAACAGGCAAGAGCATTATATCTATTGAAACTAGCTGACTGGTGCTAGAATCATCTCGCTAGGATTATATAGTGACCACAGACTTTGGGTTCTACTATCATCTCGTCATACACACCAACATCATGACTCCATGCATTTCCAGCAACCCAGCAATTAAAAGGGGGGGAAGGGGGAACCCTCGTTCGTATCTTTTACATGAAAAAGAAAGAATGAAAACGTGGAACGTTTCATTCAACTTAAACCTTGTCAATAAAATCAATACATACTCTTCTCAGTAATTTTCAGAGCCCCATGAGCTTGCAGGCGAGGGGTATTCTGCGCGGTTTACTGTAAAAAACATAACCGCACCTCGTGTTATTTTCTAAACACTTACGAGATTCTTAGTTGTTTGTTTGCCTCTGTGACCCATTTTTAAAGACTCGAGGTCAGAGTCTGTTACTCACATGTCCGGCAGAGAAAGAATTCATTATTCCTACCCCCGTGCTACTCCGAGGATTGCCGGGCTCAAGTGTCCAATGTTGTTTAAAAAGCCCTGCATTTCCGCATTGACATTCCTATGGGTGCGGCCTCTCGCGCAGGAACTGGAGCGCTGACTGCTCAAGATGGCTGCCGCCTATTGGCACGATTGGAGGGCAAAAGCGGAAGTCTTTCCGCACTGTCTATTGCTTTCGATCGAGGGTTGCCAATGTCAGAAAAGCGATCATTCTTACATCTAAAGATTTAGTTAGTGAGATAAATGATCATTATATTACAATATACATTAAATATTACGGGGCAAAAAAACGAAATCCTTCAATCGGTTATGGATGGTATTTGTCTGGTGTCTAGATGATCAAAAGAGGTCCATTAACAACAGCATACACCTTCAGGTGCATTTAACAGGGGTTGGTATTTATCAGATGTCCAGCCAGTCAAAAGAAAAGAGGTTTGGGGCGGCCCATTATAACTGGCCCCAGGGTATGTCGTCATTCAGCCCAGTTTTATGTGACTGAATGCGAAACACCCATCTTTGCTCTTTTTCCAACAGAAACCTTTCATTGCTGACCAATTCTATTACAGTCCATGTAATTTCTTCTGGTTTATGGTTTTTTTCTAGGAAATGGTTCGTAAGCTTTGTGCTTGATTTCCTGCATTTTATAGTGCTCTTATGTTCACCTATCCTGATTTTTACTGCCCTGCTGGTCATCCCCACATATTCAAGTTTGCAGGGACAGGTGATCAGGTATACGACATTGACACTATTGCAATTGCTGAAACTCCTCTGTTCCCAGACGGTACCATTGTTAAAGGTTAATTTCTTGCTCTTCTTAGTTAGACCACAGACTCTGCACCCTCCGCATGGATAATGTCCTTGAACAAAATTCGGATCCCTTAGTACACTGTTGTTTAATTTGGGTCTTGTGTGGACCAAGACATCTCTGAGACTTTGTCCTTTTTTGTGTGCAAACATGGGTTTAGGTATTTGCAGTCCACCACTGTTCAGGATTTTCCAATTTTTATTGATAATTTTGGTCACTAAGTTGGAGCTGGTGTTGTACGTAGTCACACAAATGGGTCGTTTCTCTTCCTCCTTTGGTATTTTGGCTTCCAGAAGGCTTTCGCTGCAATTATTTTTAGCTCGTGTATAGGCCTGGTTAATGATACGATCAGGGTACATTCGTGCCTTTAATTTCCTTTTGAGATCCTCTGATTGTATTTTGAAATTTTCAATCTCTGTGCAGTTCCTGCGTAAACGCAGGAACTGACCGTATGGGAGGTTATCCCGAAGATGTTTAGGATGGAAACTATTGTACATTAAAAGACAGTTCTTTGAGGTGCTTTTGAAATGAGTCGTGGTCATCAATCTCCCGTCTTTGGGGAATATATTCAGATCAAGGAAAACCAAATTACTTCTGGACGTTATGCTGGTGAATCTTAAGAAGTCATCTTGTAGATTAAGCCATGTCAGAAATTGTTCTGAGCCTTTTTCATCTCCATCCCAGATGATAAGGATATCATCGATGTAGCGTTTCCACAATTTGATGTTGGATCTGAAGGGGTTGTTGGAATTCAATATTTTGGTCACCTCTAGATGGTGTACGTATAGTCCAGCTATACTAGGAGCAAATGTACTTCCCATGCTGGTACTGTGTTTTTGTAAATATAGGGTGCCATTGTGTTCAAAGAAATTCTCCTTCAATGCAAGAGAGCAACAATTCATCACCACATTATGTGGTGTCTGGTATTCCCAGAAGTCTTCAAAAAGGACATCTTCGATGATCTGTAAGGTGACTTGATGCGGCAGACTGGTATAAAGGCTCTCCACATCACAGCTAAGTAATAGCTGGGTGTTGGGATCAAAACTGACCTCGTCTAGCAGATTCAAAACATCTTTGGTGTCTCTCAAATACGTAGATGTCTTTTGGACCATAGGTCTGAGAAAAGCGTCTGCAAATCTAGAGACCGGCTCTAGGATAGACCCAATGCCGGAGACTATGGGTCGTCCCGGAGGGTTCTGCATGCTTTTGTGGATCTTGGGTAAAGTGTATAAATAAGGGATTCTAGGATCCTTTTGACAGAGGAAATCTCCTTCCTTTTTGGTGATCCAATCATGTGCTAACGCCTCTTCTACCATTGTACCAATCTTTGTTTTTATAGTTTCTGAGGGGTCAGTGTGGAGAACTTCATAGTTTCTTTTATCCTGTAGCAGCCTCATGCATTCATTGTCATAGTTCTCTACGTTCTGTATGACAGTTGCGCCGCCTTTGTCTGCAGGCTTGATTAGCACTCTTTTGTTGTTGCTAAGATCTCGTAATGCTTGCCTTTCTTCGTTGGTAGTGTTATGGAAGACACGTTTTTCCAGAGGATTGATGTTTTCCAACTCCATCATTACCGCTTTTTCAAATGTTAGTAGTTCGACTGGAAGGGTATTATCCATGGGAGTGAACTTAGATTTAGGTCTTAAGTTGGTATCTCCATGGTCTGTTTCATTCATCTTTAACTTTGAAGAAAACCTGCAGCTTTAGGCGTCGCATGAATTCCTGTACCTCTTGGCAAAGATGGAATTTGTCCATGTTGGCTGTGGGCACATATCCCAAACCTTTTTCCAAGACTCTTTTCTGTGGGGCTGTTAGTTCGATGTCAGAAAGGTTCACCACCAGACTCACTTCTGGTTCCTCGTGGTGCCTGTCATGCTCCTTTTTGATACCCGAGGGGTTTCTTCTTCTTCGGTGTTCCAATGGACTGTGGTGCCTCTCCGGTTCCTCCCCTTCGTCCGTCCTTGGCGCGCCCCTAAAAAAGGAGTGGAGGGGTCAAAGTATCCATAGTCTTGTTGTTGATATCCCCAGGTAGGGAAAGGTCCCTGTGGATGTTTGGAAAGGGGGTGGTCCATATTGTTGCTGTGGCGGGTACATCATAGGAGGGTTGAAATTGTTCCATCCTCTCGAGCCTCGAAAATTGGGTCTACGAAAGTTCCTCCTATTTCTCCGATATCTTGGACTTCTATTCCGACTGGAGTTCGAGCTATTGGATCCTGAGTCGGATGTCTCATCATCTGTGACGTTGTCGTTGGTTGATTTATAATCATCCTTAATGTAGGGGTAAATTCTTTCTTTCGTCCATCGGCTGTTATCTTTTTTCAATTTTTCATATTTGCTCTCGTTGAGAGTGGTCTCGAACTCATTTAAAGATTTATTCATTTCATCTAAATATTTCTTGATGTCCGCAGGAGATTCATAGCTTTTTATACGTATTTCTATGGTTTGTTTTTTTTAAATGCTCATGGGGGCGCACCAAAATGAAAGTCCAAGAAGAAGTAGGTAGAAAAATGTTCTTTATTTATCTTTGTCCAACTAAAAAACACATCATCAGTAAAATATGTAGCGAGTTCAGCCAACGCGTTTCACTCCCTACCAAGGAATTTCTTCAGGGCGCTGCAAATCTTTTCGGTGTGTTGTGTTTAGGAGTTCCCCCTGTAATCACACTAGTATTTCGCCAATCATTTCTTCATTCCGACATGGTTCTTAAAAATCTTTGTAGTATCTCCCTTCCCTTATCTTCTCACGTTATCACGGACTTTGTGTCTCTTGTCCAAAAAGCGGTTCTGGTAATCCAATGTTTACCCGTCCCTGGCTGTATTTGTTTGAGGTAGTTACAGTGCTGTACTGGCAGTCGTTCAGTTTCAGCGTCTCGGCATGGCTGGTTCCAGGCTGGAACCAGAACCGCTTTTTGGACAAGAGACACATAGTCCGTGATAACGTGAGAAGATAAGGGAAGAGAGATACTACAAAGATTTTTAAGAACCATGTCGGAATGAAGAAATGATTGGCGAAATACTAGTGTGATTACAGAGGGAACTCCTAAACACAACACACCGAAAAGATTTGCAGCGCCCTGAAGAAACTCCTTGGTAGGGAGTGAAACGCGTTGGCTGAACTCGCTACATATTTTACTGATGATGTGTTTTTTAGTTGGACAAAGATAAATAAAGAACATTTTTCTACCTACTTCTTCTTGGACTTTCATTTTGGTGCGCCCCCATGAGCATTTAAAAAAACTGTTCAACTGATCTGGAGAGCACAGCGACGCCAAACAGCAGCTGGTGTCGAGGTTGGCAGCACAATACCAAATTTACTTGAACATTGATTCATTGGAACTGGAGTTTAGGTGCGGCACCTTAAGGTCCGCTGCTGCTTTTTCGTACAAGTATTTCTATGGTTTGTATCTCCACCTTGAGTTCACTGGCCAATCTACTCGCAGTCTTTATAATGAGAACAATCCAATCTCTGGTGCATCGCCACGAGATTTTGGACCAGTCGATCTTGAAAGTTTTATCTTGTAAAAAAATGAAAGGTTCATTGCGAACAACAAGGCCGGATGGTGCAGTGTTAACCTTGAGGTATTCGGACATCAATAAGCCATGGATCGCCGTTTTTATCTGGGTTCTCCTTAGCTCTTCCAGTTCATCCCAGTCATTGTTCTTATTTGAGGGGCCTGCAGTGCTTAGACCCTCAAAGGTTCCCAAAGATGCCATCAAGTTGGAAATCTCGTCTTCAGTAAAAGCTAGGCCCAAGTCGGCCATTGTTGAAAGCGAAACAAAGTTTATTATAGAAGAGGGGTCCCTCCGTCTATCAAGAGCTTGTCGTGGAGTGCAGAATCACTTTTGTGGTCATAGAGAGGGAGGGTTTGTAAATTCTCAGGTAAGCTTCCACAGCTGTGTGCTGCCAGTAATTCCAAAACAAAAAGAGGAGCATAGAGGTACTGATAGAATCACCCTCCTGTCAGAACTTACATAATCAAAGAGATTCTATCAAGAAAAGTGAAAAAAAGTGATACATTTTATTTTAATTTTTAGCTTTTTTGAAATGGTACTAGGCTCTCTCTTAGAGGTGGAAAGATGAAAGCACAATGTGCTTGTTAAAATACCCCTCACACACTAAAAAACCGTTAGTGTCATGCTTCATCATAGGGGGTCTTCCCGCCCCTATAACGGGCCGGGGCGTGCTACGACCAAACGGACTTCGCGGGAGCACTTAAGTTGTGACAGAGGCTATGTGTGGGTGCACGGGTATCAGTGAAAGTGTAGGGACCTAACACAAGTGAGTGTGAAAAAAGTAGAAAAAAAGTTTAAAATTCCCTGGCTTAGTAGAAAAAATTATTTTATTTGCTTCTCTAGCTGGGAACATTAAGAAGGGGTTGTGAGGTAGAGCATTAGCTAGCTACCTAGTCGACATGTTTCGTAAGCAGTCCCCTACTGCTTACTCATCAGGACCAAATAGTGATCCCTACTTGTTTTTACTCAGTTCTATGAGAATATGCCTACTGTCCTACAAACAAATCAGCAAAAATCAGCTGACTGTTTGTGCTTCGGGCATGAGTTGGCCCAAGTGAAGCAAAAAAAGATACAATGAGTACCAAAAAATGGACCTGGTGTGGTCTCTGCAAAGGAAAAGAGAAAGAAACCAACATACATGCGTGAATTAGCATACCAATCTGAATGATAATGCAGACAGATAATTATGTACCATAATGATGGAAATACCGCCTTGTATCTTTAAAAGCCATTATGTTCCTGTACGTAATCAAAACAGGCAAGAGCATTATATCTATTGAAACTAGCTGACTGGTGCTAGAATCATCTCGCTAGGATTATATAGTGACCACAGACTTTGGGTTCTACTATCATCTCGTCATACACACCAACATCATGACTCCATGCATTTCCAGCAACCCAGCAATTAAAAGGGGGGGAAGGGGGAACCCTCGTTTGTATCTTTTACATGAAAAAGAAAGAATGAAAACGTGGAACGTTTCATTCAACTTAAACCTTGTCAATAAAATCAATACATACTCTTCTCAGTAATTTTCAGAGCCCCATGAGCTTGCAGGCGAGGGGTATTCTGCGCGGTTTACTGTAAAAAACAAAACCGCACCTCGTGCTATTTTCTAAACTCTTACGAGATTCTTAGTTGTTTGTTTGCCTCCGTGACCCATTTTTAAAGACTCGAGGTCAGAGTCGGTTACTCACAGGTCCGGCAGAGAAAGAATTCATTATTCCTACCCCCGTGCTACTCCGAGGATTGCCGGGCTCAAGTGTCCAATGTTGTTTAAAAAGCCCTGCATTTCCGCATTGACATTCGTATGGGTGCGGCCTCTCGCGCAGGAACTGGAGCGCTGACTGCTCAAGATGGCTGCTGCCTATTGGCACGATTGGAGGGCAAAAGCGGAAGTCTTTCCGCACTGTCTATTGCTTTCGATCGAGGGTTGCCAATGTCAGAAAAGCGATCATTCTTACATCTAAAGATTTAGTTAGTGAGATAAATGATCATTATATTACAATATGCATTAAATATTACGGGGCAAAAAAACGAAATCCTTCAATCAGTTGTGGATGGTATTTGTCTGGTGTCTAGATGATCAAAAGAGGTCCATTAACAACAGCATACACCTTCAGGTGCATTTAACAGGGGTTGGTATTTATCAGATGTCCAGCCAGTCAAAAGAAAAGAGGTGTGGGCGGCCCATTTTAACTGGCCCCAGGGTATGTCGTCATTCAGCCCAGTTTTATGTGACTGAATGCGAAACACCCATCTTTGCTCTTTTTCCAACAGAAACCTTTCATTGCTGACCAATTCTATTACAGTCCATGTAATTTCTTCTGGTTTATGGTTTTTTTCTAGGAAATGGTTCGTAAGCTTTGTGCTTGATTTCCTGCATTTTATAGTGCTCTTATGTTCACCTATCCTGATTTTTACTGCCCTGCTGGTCATCCCCACATATTCAAGTTTGCAGGGACAGGTGATCAGGTATACGACATTGACACTATTGCAATTGCTGAAACTCCTCTGTTCCCAGACGGTACCATTGTTAAAGGTTAATTTCTTGCTCTTCTTAGTTAGACCACAGACTCTGCACCCTCCGCATGGATAATGTCCTTGAACAAAATTCGGATCCCTTAGTACACTGTTGTTTAATTTGGGTCTTGTGTGGACCAAGACATCTCTCAGACTTTGTGCTTTTTTGTGTGCAAACATGGGTTTAGGTATTTGCAGTCCACCACTGTTCAGGATTTTCCAATTTTTATTGATAATTTTGGTCACTAAGTTGGAGCTGGTGTTGTACGTAGTCACACAAATGGGTCGTTTCTCTTCCTCCTTTGGTATTTTGGCTTCCAGAAGGCTTTTGCGGCAATTATTTTTAGCTCGTGTATAGGCCTGGTTAATGATACGATCAGGGTACATTCGTGCCTTTAATTTCCTTTTGAGATCCTCTGATTGTATTTTGAAATTTTCAATCTCTGTGCAGTTCCTGCGTAAACGCAGGAACTGACCATATGGGAGGTTATCCCGAAGATGTTTAGGATGGAAACTATTGTACATTAAAAGACAGTTCTTTGAGGTGCTTTTGAAATGAGTCGTGGTCATCAATCTCCCGTCTATGGGGAATATATTCAGATCAAGGAAAACCAAATTACTTCTGGAGGTTATGCTGGTGAATCTTAAGAAGTCATCTTGTAGATTAAGCCATGTCAGAAATTGTTCGGAGCCTTTTTCATCTCCATCCCAGATGATAAGGATATCATCGATGTAGCGTTTCCACAATTTGATGTTGGATCTGAAGGGGGTGTTGGAATTCAATATTTTGGTCACCTCTAGATGGTGTACGTATAGTCCAGCTATACTAGGAGCAAATGTACTTCCCATGCTGGTACCGTGTTTTTGTAAATATAGGGTGCCATTGTGTTCAAAGAAATTCTCCTTCAATGCAAGAGAGCAATAATTCATCACCACATTACGTGGTGTCTGGTATTCACAGAAGTCTTCAAAAAGGACATCTTCGATGATCTGTAAGATGGCTTGATGCGGCAGACTGGTATAAAGGCTCTTCACATCACAGCTAATTAATAGCTGGGTGTTGGGATCAAAACTGACCTCTTCTAGCAGATTCAAAACATCTTTGGTGTCTCTCAAATACGTAGATGTCTTTTGGACCATAGGTCTGAGAAAAGCGTCTGATAATCTAGAGACCGGCTCTAGGATAGACCCAATGCCGGAGACTATGGGTTCTGCATGCTTTTGTGGATCTTGGGTAAAGTGTATAAATAAGGGATTCTAGGATCCTTTCGACAGAGGAAATCTCCTTCCTTTTTGGTGATCCAATCATGTGCTAACGCCTCTTCTACCATTGTACCATTGTACCAATCTTTGTTTTTATAGTTTCTGTGGGGTCAGTGTGGAGAACTTCATAGTTTCTTTTATCCTGTAGCCACCTCATGCATTTATTGTCATAGTTCTCTACGTTCTGTATGACAGTTGCGCCGCCTTTGTCTGCAGGCTTGATTAGCACTCTTTTGTTGTTGCTAAGATCTCGTAATGCTTGCCTTTCTTCGTTGGTAGTGTTATGGAAGACACGTTTTTCCAGAGGATTGATGTTTTCCAACTCCATCATTACCGCTTTTTCAAATGTTAGTAGTTCGACTGGAAGGGTATTATCCATGGGAGTGAACTTAGATTTAGGTCTTAAGTTGGTATCTCCATGGTCTGTTTCGTCATCTTTATCTTTGAAGAAAACCTGCAGCTTTAGGCGTCGCATGAATTCCTGTACCTCTTGGCAAAGATGGAATTTGTCCATGTTGGCTGTGGGCACATATCCCAAACCTTTTTCCAAGACTCTTTTCTGTGGGGCTGTTAGTTCGATGTCAGAAAGGTTCACCACCAGACTCACTTCTGGTTCCTCGTGGCGCCTGTCATGCTCCTTGTTGATACCCGAGGGGTTTCTTCTTCTTCGGTGTTCCAATGGACTGTGGTGCCTCTCCGGTTCCTCCCCTTCGTCCGTCCTTGGCGCGCCCCTAAAAAAGGAGTGGAGGGGTCAAAGTATCCATAGTCTTGTTGTTGATATCCCCAGGTAGGGAAAGGTCCCTGTGGATGTTGGAAAGGGGGTGGTCCATATTGTTGCTGGCGCGGGTATGGGGGATGGAACAATTTCAACCCTCCTTTGATGTACCCGCCACAGCAACAAGCAACAATATGGACCACCCCCTTTCCAACATCCACCTCAAAGAACTGTCTTTTAATGTACAATAGTTTCCATCCTAAACATCTTCGGGATAACCTCCCATACGGTCAGTTCCTGCGTTTACGCAGGAACTGCACAGAGATTGAAAATTTCAAAATACAATCAGAGGATCTCAAAAGGAAATTAAAGGCACGAATGTACCCTGATCGTATCATTAACCAGGCCTATACACGAGCTAAAAATTATTGCCGCGAAAGCCTTCTGGAAGCCAAAATACCAAAGGAGGAAGAGAAACGACCCATTTGTGTGACTACGTACAACACCAGCTCCAACTTAGTGACCAAAATTATCAATAAAAATTGGAAAATCCTGAACAGTGGTGGACTGCAAATACCTAAACCCATGTTTGCACACAAAAAAGCACAAAGTCTGAGAGATGTCTTGGTCCACACAAGACCCAAATTAAACAACAGTGTACTAAGGGATCCGAATTTTGTTCAAGGACATTATCCATGCGGAGGGTGCAGAGTCTGTGGTCTAACTAAGAAGAGCAAGAAATTAACCTTTAACAATGGTACCGTCTGGGAACAGAGGAGTTTCAGCAATTGCAATAGTGTCAATGTTGTATACCTGATCACCTGTCCCTGCAAACTTGAATATGTGGGGATGACCAGCAGGGCAGAAAAATCAGGATAGGTGAACATAAGAGCACTATAAAATGCAGGAAATCAAGCACAAAGCTTACGAACCATTTCCTAGAAAAAAACCATAAACCAGAAGAAATTACATGGACTGTAATAGAATTGGTCAGCAATGAAAGGTTTCTGTTGGAAAAAGAGCAAAGATGGGTGTTTCGCATTCAGTCACATAAAACTGGGCTGAATGACGACATACCCTGGGGCCAGTTATAATGGGCCGCCCCACACCTCTTTTCTTTTGACTGGCTGGACATCTGATAAATACCAACCCCTGTTAAATGCACCTGAAGGCGTATGCTGTTGTCCATGGACCTCTTTTGATCATCTATACACCAGACAAATACCATCCACAACTGATTGAAGGATTTAGTTTTTTTGCCCCGCAATATTTAATGTATATTGTAATATAATGATCATTTATCTCACTAACTAAATCTTTAGATGTAAGAATGATCGCTTTTCTGACATTGGCAACCCTCGATCGAAAGCAATAGACAGTGCGGAAAGACTTCCGCTTTTGCCCTCGAATCGTGCCAATAGGCGGCAGCCATCTTGAGCAGTCAGCGCTCCAGTTCCTGCGCGAGAGGCCGCACCCACACGAATGTCAATGCGGAAATGCAGGGCTTTTTAAACAACATTGGACACTTGAGCCCGGCAATGCTCGGAGTAGCACGGGGGTAGGAATAATGAATTCTTTCTCTGCCGGACCTATGAGTAACAGACTCTGACCTCGAGTCTTTAAAAATGGGTCACGGAGGCAAACAAACAACTATGAATCTCGTAAGTGTTTAGAAAATAACACAAGGTGCGGTTTTGTTTTTTTACAGTAAACCGCGCAGAATACCCCTCGCCTGCAAGCTCATGGGGCTCTGAAAATTACTGAGAAGAGTATGTATTGATTTTATTGACAAGGTTTAAGTTGAATGAAACGTTCCACGTTTTCATTCTTTCTTTTTCATGTAAAAGATACGAACGAGGGTTCCCCCTTCCCCCCCTTTTAATTGCTGGGTTGCTGGAAATGCATGGAGTCATGATGTTGGTGTGTATGACGAGATGATAGTAGAACCCAAAGTCTGTGGTCACTATATAATCCTAGCGAGATGATTCTAGCACCAGTCAGCTAGTTTCAATAGATATAATGCTCTTGCCTGTTTTGATTACGTACAGGGACATAATCGCTTTTAAAGATACAAGGCGGTATTTCCATCATTATGGTACATAATTATCTGTCTGCATTATCATTCAGATTGGTATGCTAATTCACACATGTATGTTGGTTTCTTTCTCTTTTCCTTTGCAGAGACCACACCAGGTCCATTTTTTGGTACTCATTGTATCTTTTTTTGCTTCACTTGGGCCAACTCATGCCCCGAAGCACAAACAGTCAGCTGATTTTTGCTGATTTGTTTGTAGGACAGTAGGCATATTCTCATAGAACTGAGTAAAAACAAGTAGGGATCACTGTTTGGTCCTGATGAGTAAGCAGTAGGGGACTGCTTACGAAACATGTTGACTTGGTAGCTAGCTAATGCTCTACCTCACAACCCCTTCTTAATGTTCACAGCTAGAGAAGCAAATAAAATAATTTTTTTCTACTAAGCCAGGGAAATTTCAACTTTTTTCTACTTTTTTCACACTCACTTGTGTTAGGTCCCTACACTTTCACTGATACCCGTGCACCCACACATAGCCTCTGTCACAACTTAAGTGCTCCCGCATAGTCCATTTGGTCGTAGCACGCCCCGTCCCGTTATAGGGGCAGGAAGACCCCTATGATGAAGCATGACACTAACGGTTTTTTAGTGAGAGAGGGGTATTTTAACAAGCACATTGTGCTCTCATCTTTCCACCTCTAAGAGAGAGCCTAGTACCATTTCAAAAAAGCTAAAAATTAAAATAAAATTTATCACTTTTTTTCACTTTTCTTGATAGAATCTCTTTGATTATGTAAGTTCTGACAGGAGGGTGATTCTATCAGGACCTCTATGCTCCTCTTTTTGTTTTGGAATGTTTATGTGGTTGTCAGAGACTAATCCATTCTTGTTCATTCAAGAAAGGTTCTAGTGACCTCTGAGTTAGCTGGCATACACAATTAAGTTTAATGTACTCAAGAGAGACATACTGACCTCAGTCCTATGTCAAACCTATAGAGTATATTATTCCAATGCGCAGAGCCTATTAGGGAGATAGGAACTACACTATATGACGCCCAACGGTTTTTGGATTATGAACCTGAAACCGGTCCCAGGATGCTTGTTTCCGGTCCAGGGAGGACATGGCTTGGTAGTTCGGGCTGGACTGTTCCCATGAGGCACAGGGTCAGACTGATTTGCATATGGCCATGTCTGAACTGGGGTGGCTGAGTGAGCTAAAGAATGGTGATGGATTAAACCCAGATCAGTTGACTGGGGGTGAGTGTTTGATTTGCTCAAACGCTCCTTCCATCATCCCCTTTTGTATCGCTTTGTTCGCCCTAAGTTGGCAGGGTATGCTCAGACGTGAGCCCCTTGCTCACTTGGCCACTGGATTCAAGATAGCCTGGCTGATGAGGATTATGAATCCGAAACTGGTCCCAGGATGCTTGTTTCCGGTCCAGGGAGGACATGGCTTGGTAGTTCGGGCTGGACTGTTCCCATGAGGCACAGGGTCAGACTGATTTGCATATGGCCATGTCTGAACTGGGGTGGCTTGGTAAGAAAAATAACAATGGATTAAACCCAGATCTGTGACTGGGGGTGAATGTTTTGCCATTGTGCAACATTCCGTCCACCATCTTGTGTGTTTTGCTGTTCAAAGTTTTGTAAGGCACTAATTTAACGCTAGATACTGAAGTAACTCAGTTGTGCTTTTCTCAGAGACCCCCTACACATAATACTCCACTAGACGTCTGGAGTGGGTAAGGGATAATATCCGCCATAGATGAGTAGGATGAAAAATCCTATGTAGTAGCTTTTTAGTTTGTTCAACGTTGAAGGATACAGTGTTCCAAAATATTGTGCACCTTATCTTGGTCCCCCTGAAACTTGCTCTGCATTTTTCATTTCAAAATGGCCGAATAATATACTAAAGCTAATTTGGCAACCTAGTCAAAGATCAGGCGCACAGCTCTAAGTACAGGAATATATTACAAATTCAACTAAATCTGAAAAGTGAACTCCAAGAGAGAAAGGTACTGGTTACCAACAGTCACCCAAGACACCCCGGAACTCCAGGGTAATAGACATACAAAACAGTATCTCTCTGAGCTCCACAAATATAATCACTAGGTTGTAAATTCACCAATCCGGTACAATGTTCAATTATGTTCAGTGCAGGAGTAATATCTTCCTTGCCACAGTAATGTCTTTAGTTAATGAAAATTCCACAATTCCAGTATTCCAATCTCCTTTAATGGTATTTCTTCACTCCAATTCACAATTTGTCCTTAATTGTCTTTCAGCCAACACGTGTTTCGTCTGATGCTAATCCCTGCATCAACAGGGAAGCTGACGAGGAGACACTGCGATAACTGAACAGGCTCTTCTAACTGATTTCTACGTATCACAAAAATATTGTGAAGCTTTGTTTTGGCAAGACTTAATTGTGACTGAGCCCTGATGAAGTCTGTTGATGCAGGGATTAGCATCAGACGAAACACGTGTTGGCTGAAAGACAATTAAGGACAAATTGTGAATTGGAGTGAAGAAATACCATTAAAGGAGATTGGAATACTGGAATTGTGGAATTTTCATTAACTAAAGACATTACTGTGGCAAGGAAGATATTACTCCTGCACTGAACGTAATTGAACATTGTACCGGATTGGGGAATTTACAACCTAGTGATTATATTTGTGGAGCTCAGAGAGATACTGTTTTGTATGCCGAATAATATACCACCGCAAACGGTGGAGCCACAGGTGACAACGCCAAAACAGCTTTTAACTTTACAGGTTTCCAAGAAACCGATGCGAATGCTATAATCATTCCTCAAAATTTAAGGAAAGCTATCACTATAAAACTAATAAAACATGGCCTAACATCAAGAGGTGGTAGGGCAGTTTTTGTGATAGAGCCACATGAATATCACCAGACAGAGGTATTCTATGAGTATGGGCGAATTTTGAGAATTCGCGATTTGCGAATTTGCGTATTTATGAATTCGCAATCTGCAAAATTTGCGAACTTTCTCGAATTTGCTGGTTTTTTTTGTTTTCGCACCGGTTTCTGCCAGTTCGCGAGGGTTTTTTACCAGTTCGCAAACGCAAACTTACTTGTCTGGTCACAACGGTCGCAACCATGTTGTTTCTACGTATGGTTCATCACAGCACCCTCTGTTTCACCACTGCCACCCTCTGGTTCACCCATGCCACCCTCTGGTACATCACTGCCACCCTCTGGTTCATCACTGTAGATTATGGGGGGAAAAGCACACCTGCCCTGCCTCAACTGACATTAATTAATTTGGGGCTGATTAATGTGTCACTGAATTTGAGCTAGCACCTGCTTCCTTAGCTGTAAGTGCTTCCTGATTAATGATGAGCTTGAACTTTTGCACCTGCTAAGTGCTTTCAGTTTTGCAAAATTCATTAGCACACCTGCCCTGCCTCAACTGACATGAACAAATTAGGGGCTGAATAATGTGTCACTGAATTTGAACTTCCAGTCTGGCACCTGTTTCCTATCTGTAATTGCTTTCTGTTGCAGTGTAATTTTTTTTAACAGGACCTTTGTGGCATACTTGTAGCTATTCTCTGAGCCTGCTGTGAGGGTCAGAGTAGGGTCATAGAAAAGTTGCAAGTAGGCAACTGAACTCTGGAGGGGCCCCTAAGGAAGCACTACAGGGAATAGTTACTAATGATGAGCTTGAACTTTTTCACCTGCTGAGTACTTTCAGTTTTGCAAAAATCGTTTTTCTGCAATTTCGCGGGATTCGCGGGGCGCGAATTTGCGCGAGATCGAATTTGGAAGCCGCAAATTTGCGCAAATATGCAACTTGTTTTTTTGCGGCGTGTTAGTTCGTGTGGTTTTTTGCGTTTTCGCGAGCCGCTTGAAGCGCAACGACGCGAAGTTACCCTAGCGGTCGTACATGGGCGCAGCCATCTTGTTTGTGTGACGTATTTTCGTTTCCGGACACTATGTGTAATCTCGCGAAGTGTGCGGCTCGCTAGTACAAGTTTGCGTGTGATCGCGGGGGAAATCTCTTGCAAACTTACCACGCGGTCTTGTTTTTCATGCATTGCTATGGTTCTGGGCATTCTTTCCGTATCCTCTCTCAATCTCTGCCATCCTTTGCTTGTTTGAAGTTTTTTTTTATCTATTTTACTTATTATCTATCCCTCTATTTTTCGAGCTATATATTTTTGTGTTTTCTGCTACTTTTGGTTAATTTTAAACGACTTTTTTATACTCTTTTCTTTTCTTCTTCCTTATTCTATTTCTTATTTTTTATTTACCTTCCTTTCTGCCCAGATCTTGGTAAAGGGAGCCAGGAAGCAGCCTGAGAAGTGGAAGGGTCCCACACCCCGTGCCCGGCTCCCGTGCGGGCGTTTGAGGGGGGAGCTAGTGATGCCACGGGAGATCTTTAGCGCGGAGGAGGTGGCCTCACTAGTGTACTATGTACAGCGCCGCCTTCCCAGGACCATCGCGGCAGGCGGCAAGATCGCAAGCGGCAACGGGCTCCGGGAGCTCCGGTAGCGGTGGGAGAAGTTGTGCCGGGCCATGTATGAACATTCTCGTGTCCGGCGCACCTACAACCAGGCCACCCACCATTGGACGGATCTCCTGGACCGGGAACGCAACCTGCTTGACCTGCTTGGCGTCGAGATCCCCGGGCTTGGTGAGTAGTAGTAGCTATTTCATCACTACTCTGTTTTCTCCTGCTCTGTGTGTTATTATATTGCAAATTTTTTTTTTTCACCAAGAGCAATAATGCTGCTGATTACATTGTAGATAAATTATATTTCAAAATCTTCTGTGCATTTCAGGTGCACTGCTCTCCTTCTGAGTAGTGTTGCTACTATGCTTATTTGTTTTCGATTTTGTGTTCATTTCATTGGCTTGAGAAATTATGTATGAGTGTAGTTTACAGAACTGCGCAATGCTAGACACTAAGGGGCAGATTTGCAATTACCGGCGCATCCCTGCAAAGTAGCAGGGATGCGCCAGTAATTGTGCGCCACACCACCACCACCCATGGTGGGCCGTATTTACAATGCGGCGCACCATGTGCCAAAAATGTCACCGAAGCGTTACACATCTGTGTCGTAAAGGCGGCGCATTGCTGGAGTTGCGTCGCAACAATGGCGCAGCTCCAGCAATGCTCTGGAGTGCCCTATCTCCCCAATGCTGCGTCAAGCCGTACGTCTGCTTCAAGCAGGCGCAGGGTTTGAGTGACGCATCATTGTCCTAAAAGTGACTGATTGAAATCTTGTAGATTTCCCTCAGCCACTTTTAGGATGCGTTCCTGCGCAGGAACGCCCTCCCTTGCGTCGGAACGCCCCCTGATGGCGCAGGGCTTTACAACGTGATGCATCTCCCATATGCGTCACGTTGTTAATATACGCCGCACCATGGAGTCTCTTTTGTTCTGCCGCTGCGTCACAAAAGTCACGCAACAACGGAGCAACAGAGCCACAAGGGACTTGTAAATCTGCCCCTACAGACTCAAGTCCAGTCCTTCCTTTGTACACCTGGCAATAAGAAGAAATAGTGGTCGTGGATTGATAGTTTGAGTATTTTAATGACTGGTTAATGTAGTAGGAAACTTTTTAGTGTTGTCACTGATCTGCAATCACGATGGAGTTTGTCTGTCACTTCGTGTTCTGCGGCCTGCTGCCTGCCAGTCCTAGGTGAACCGTTTTAGTAGTTTGTTTACTGAGTTACATAACTTTCCAAGTCGACCGTCCGCAAATCAAGCAATACTAATATTGTAGTAGACCACATGAGATAGGTCAATATATCCCGTGGAATAGTTATCTATTTGCTATTTCGTCAAA
Source organism: Lissotriton vulgaris (assembly GCF_964263255.1). Lineage (NCBI taxonomy): Eukaryota > Metazoa > Chordata > Amphibia > Caudata > Salamandridae > Lissotriton > Lissotriton vulgaris. Next base: position 369,316 of record NW_028250533.1, on the reverse strand, counting down.
ATATTTTGTTATTGTTCCTTTGAAATGTTTGATTTGGTTGACAACAATCATCCATGTTTTCGGGACTTTCTTTCTTTAATGTTGTACATCAGCTCCCCCCAGGGGCAAGAGGACAGAGGAGGAGGGGGTATCGGCTGCTGCTGCTGTAGAAGGCCAGGATCAGTCAGGCGAGGGCTCCTTTGCTGGCCCCGGTACGTTTTCATTTTAATACAGAGTACCTATTTTTGCTAGCGTTCCTCATTCGATTTTTTTCTAAATAGTCTTTGATCTTCTTGTAGACTGTATCTAAATTCTTATCCTGCCTCTTCTATGACTCCCTGTGGTATTACTAGATTATTCTTATTAGTCTGTCTGTGTAGCTAACTAAGATTGCACGGTTGGCGAAACTCCCATTCTAGTCAGCAATAGCTCTATGCACTGAGTGCAGTCCTCTGGGATTGTCCATAATGTCTTTTCAAGTCTTCTAAATGTTTATGCTTTGACAATTCCCAACAATAAAATGTGAATGACCACCAAGAAAGAATAAGATACTACTTTACTTTTGGTTTGGATAGGAGGACAATCCATACTACTACTGTTGCAGGGACAAATCTGCACAAACAGAACTATGGACACTAAATAGTGCATTGTTTATCAATTATAATAGGCGCAGGTAGACTTTCCACATACCTCAGTGATAACAGACTTTGAAGAACCCCCAATCTCCTTACTGACTAGATAGTGTGGCAGAGTCATTTAGCTCTCAATTTCATCGATGATTGATCCCCAATGATGATTATCCAACGCAGGACAAGAGTACGGAGTCAGAGTCCAGAAGTGTCAGAGGCACGGACTCATGCTTGCATATTGCAAAACATTTTACTCAGTCACTCTTGACCAAAAACCACAGAGTCTATTTAAGTTTTAAAGCTTTATTAAAAGTAAAAACATTTATTAAAATCAAGCTTGTCATAAAACATAAATGGTTGATTAAAAATGGAAAAGTGTTTAGTGATTTATTTCACACATTCATTGTGGGCGAGCCGAGCCCTCACCTGGTGTGAACTTTAATTTTTCTTTTTGGTGCTGAATCGTTGGTCACTCCGTCCTAGTGATGATGATCTGATCTTGCTCTTGGTCTTAGATGTGAAGCTTCTGTCTGTTATGAGAAAAATGGTGCGTGTTAAAAAGCAAGCATTCATCATTTGTGCCAAAAAGTGCAGCAAGACAACACCCTTCCGTGGAAAAAGGGAAATTTTTACTTTAGAGTAGACAGTCACAAATTATTACATTGGTTTCTGTATTCACATTTCTTCATTCCTAGACAAAATACTAGTGAGTGGTGTATGTCTATGACATCTAACATTCTTAAATGTACTTTGTAGGTGGAACATCTGGTGCCGGGGCCAGCGCGGAGGTGGAGGAGGACACTTCTGGGGAGGAGGCGGTGAAAGTGCCGGAGGAAACTGCTGTGAGGGTTGCCACAGTAGTGGCGGGCAGTGGTAAGCTCTTATATTCCTTACTTATTGAGATTGCAGACTGCAGAGTGTGCTCTCTGCACGGGTGTAGTATACTATATATGTTGTACAGTTAAGTTACTATACTATTAAGAAGACTTTCAAATTTAGAACAAAGTTTTTATCAACCAGGTAGTAGCCTCCTCTAAATTTACTTCAACTCAGCGGTGATTTTTTTTTTGAGAATCCAAATCAGATCTGAGATGAACTTGATGGATGGGATGAGCAAAAAGAGAAAGAAGGGTGTAAGTAAGTGTGGAAGGACGAGCAAGTTAAAAGTAATGATGACTGACAAAGAAGAATGATACATGTTTGATTGGTGCCCGAGGTGGCTGGGAAGGAATATTATGCATGGCTGGGTGAAGGATGAAGCAAGGATGGGTGGAAGGAGAACAGCCTGGGTGGGTGAAACAGAAACTGTATGTGTGCGCAATATATCCTTTGGTTGAAATTCAAATGCAAGTCAAGCACGGATGTATGGCTTGCGGTTTCACAAATAAAATGAAAAGGTTGTTTACCCGTGAGAAAACATAAGGTTTGTCCAGATGAGAGACATGAAGAAGAATGATTGACATATGGTTTGAATGGATGGATGCCTGGATTATGGTACTATCTGACTCTTAGATAGCATATGTGTATTTAGAGAGAGTAGAGGGTCACTGGATGAACTAAGTGTTACTTTGAAGAGGATGTAACACCGCACCCGCACGTCTGTTCCAGTGTAGGAAAGGCAAGGAAAATAATTTTTAATTGTGTCCGAATACTACCATGAAAAGTAGCAGTAGTTTGTATTGCAAGCACAGCATATATCCGGCTATTACGATGGCCACTCAATACCTCTGTTAATAAGTTTAGTAGAACTCGGTCATTCATGTGTGGATGTATCACTGTTCACTCAATAAAAAGCAAAGCACCTAAAGTCATCCCATATGTAAGAAAATACATACCATGTGCAGTGACAGATAATCAGATTATTTATCTTCTTCATTTTCCTTTTCTAGTATTCATTGGCACTGTAGGGTGAAAGATAAATTAATTAAGCAGTAGCCCTTGTAACAGAGTATTCTCAGTGCCACCCGTAATAGAAAAGTAAGAGCATCACCACCTGCATGTAGTGGACTGGTACAGTGACGCAAGTCTGTCTCAGTCATCATGGCGGGCGTCTGTTTTTCTCGGATGCAAGTTGACTGCGCTGCCATCATGCCGGCTTGCAGAAGTTAACGTACCATTTTTGCTAAACAAGAGAGAAGAAGAAGAATAAGACTGGTGTACTGTCATAGTCGACTCTAATGGAGTGAGTCCATAGTGCTCGTAGAATTGATTCCTTAAACTCCCACTAATGTTAGAGCAAGGATGAAGAAGTGGGAGGTTAGATAGATACTGGCCACAATAGTTATGTACTGCGCTTGCAAGTTGCTAGTTCTACTGTGACACAACCTTCTGCTGAATCATTTTGTGTTAATCTTAGAGAGCATTGGTTACAGACTATGTCTTTCTTTCTTCATATAGATGCTCCTTCCAAACCAGCACGGAAGGCGCGGGCTAAAAGGGCCCGGCAACGGAGGCTGGAGGCAACTGTCGCCGAATATCGGCGGCTGGTGGCCCAGGAGGAGACGGACACCCAGTCGACCACAACATCGACCGGGACAGCTGCATCCTCCTCTGCGCTCCCTGGGTCAGCCAGTCAGCGCAGCAGGTCTCCAGCGGTATGGAGCCGGGGTTCCGCAGCCACCCGCCACCGCCGAGCAGCAAACAAATCAGCTGCCCACCACAGCAGTACCAAAAAAAGGTTGCACAGCCTTTCACTCAGGGTGTCCTACCTCGAGCAGGAGCTGTTGAGCACCAAAACCCTGCTCGAGACCCTCCACAAAGAGCATGCCGACCTGGCCCAAAAAGTGAACAGCAGCCAGCAGTAGGAGGAGACTGTCCCATGCCCCTTTTTTAAAGACTACTGGGGGTGGGAATTGGGAGTGGTTTTTTTTGGACTTTTCACGGACATTCGTTGGGGTTAGGGAGGGGGGTGGGTTGGGTCTTGCAGGAGATTATTTATGTTAGGGATATAAATATACTTTAAACTTTATCGTAGCATATGTGGTTTTTTACTGTTTTAGAGGCTGGTGGGTGGGGGTTTAACAGTAAATTTGTTTTCCTGAAACTTAAGTGGCATCTTGATTCAAGTTGTCCAAGTAATTGCCCAAATGTTTTCAAAACTAAGTGCCTCTCACAGAGTAAGTGAATTCAATAGTCCTAGGACTTTACTAGTACTACCGTCAGTCTCTCGTCTCTCCTAATACTCTATTATACTACCTCCCCCCAAACGCTTATCTTACCTGTAATTTGTGTTTGGAAATAGGGCTAGGCACAGGGCTGGCTGCACGGGAAATGGCGATTAAGGTTGGCAATCCTGGGCGGATGAACTGTCATCATTGCGGTGGTACTAGTGGTGTTACACAGTGGCAGTTGCAGCATATGAAAAAAAAGAAAATTAAACCTTGTTTTTCCTTACCGTAGCATTAGAACGGTACGATAGAGAATATAGCAGGTAACAGTACACTAGAACAGTGCCACAATGTAGCCTAACAAATGGTAAAGTATTGAAAGTATAACTACTACTTGCGTTGAATTTCTTTGACATTGGCTACTACTACAAGAAATAGTACTGAAGGTGAAGGACACAGCAGCGTAATCATTTGCCACGTCTAGGAGGAGGATGTTCTTGATGATCAATCAAGTTGATGGCGCACATGAAAATCTGCTTTCATTTGCCAATAGTCATGGGTCTATGTCAAGCTGAGTAAGAATATATCCTCGGATTCCTTCACCAGCCTGTTGCTATCAATCATCAATCAATCACAGGCATTTATACCGCGCACTACTCACCCAGAGGGTCTCAAGGCGCTTGGGGGGGGGGTCCGCACTGCTCGAACAGCCAGGTCTTGAGCTTCTTCCTGAAGGAGAGGTGGTCTTGGGTCAGGCGTAGGTCGGGAGGGAGGGAGTTCCAAGTCTTGGCGGCCAGGTGGGAGAAGGACCTTCCTCCTGTTGTCGCTCTGCAGATGCGGGGGACGGCGGTGAGGGCGTGACTGGTCGAGCGGAGATGGCGTTTCGGAGCGTAGAAGTTGAGGCGGCTGTTGAGGTAAGTCGGGCCTTGGTTGTGTAGGGCTTTGTGTGCGTGGGTGAGGAGCTGGAAGGTGATTCTTTTGTTGATCGGGAGCCAGTGCAGGTCTCTCAGGTGTCTGGAGATGTGGCTTCGTCTGGGGACGTCGAGGATAAGTCTCGCCGAGGCGTTCTGGATACGCTGGAGTCTCTTCTGGAGCTTGGCGGTGGTTCTGGCGTAGAGGGCGTTGCCGTAGTCCAGACGGCTGGTGACAAGGGCCTGGGTGACCGTCTTCCTGGTCTCGGTGGGGATCCACCGGAAGATCTTACGTAGCATGCGCAGGATGTTGAAACAGGACGAGGAGACGGCGTTGACTTGTCTGGTCATGGAGAGGGAGGAGTCCAGGATGAAGCCCAGGTTGCGTGCGTGGTCTGTCGGTTTGGGTGCGTTGCCCAGGGCGGGGGGGCCACCAGAAGTCGTCCCAGGCGGAGGGTGAGGAGCCCAGGATGAGGACTTCTGTCTTGTCTGTGTTCAGTTTCAGGCGGCTGGTCGTCATCCACTCAGCCACGTCTTTCATCCCTTCGTGTAGGTTGGCTCTGGCGGTGGCGGGGTCGTTGGTCAGGGAGAGGATCAGCTGGGTGTCATCGGCGTAGGAGATGATGTTCAGGTTGTGTTGGCATGCGATGGCCGCAAGGGGGCTCATGTAGACATTGAAGAGGGTGGGGCTGAGCGAGGAGCCCTGAGGGACGCGGCAGATGACTTCCGTGGCTTCTGATCTGAACGGGGGGAGGCGGACTCTCTGTGTCCTTCCGGCGAGGAAGGAGATGATCCATTCCAGTGCCTTCTCCTTGATTCCGACGTTGCTGAGGCGCTGCACTAGGGTGCGGTTGCAGACAGTGTCGAATGCCGCGGAGAGGTCCAGGAGGATGAGGGCCGCTGTTTCTCCGTTGTCCAGCAGGGTTCGGATGTCGTCAGTGGCAGCGATGAGGGCGGTCTCGGTGCTGTGGTTGGCCCGGAAGCCTGACTGAGATGGGTCGAGGGATCCAGTCGTCTCGAGGAAGGCTGCCAGTTGCTTGTTGACGGTCTTCTCGATGACTTTGGCTGGAAACGGGAGGAGCGAGATGGGGCGGTAGTTCTTGAGTTCGGTGGGGTCCGCCGTTGGTTTCTTTAGTAGAGCGCTGAGTTCGGCGTGCTTCCAGCTCTCAGGGAAGGTGGCGGTGTCGAAGGAGGTGTTGATGATGTCCCGCAGGTGGGGTGCGATGACAGCGTCAGCCTTGTTGAAGACGTGGTGAGGGCAGGGGTCGGTTGGAGATCCGGAGTGGATGGAGTTCATCGTGCTGATGGTGTCTTCGAGGTTGATCGGTGTCCAGGCGTTGAGGGTGGTGGTGGGGAGCGTTGTTTGTATGCTGAAGCTGTTGTATATGTCAGCGATCTTGTTGTGGAAGTAGGAGGCGAGGGAGTTGCAGAGGTCTTGCGATGGGGTGATGTTGTTGGTTCCGGCATTGGGGTTGGAGAGCTCTCTCACGATGTTGAAAAGTTCCTTGCTGTTGTGTGCGTTGTTGTCCAGCCGGTCCTTGAATGCTGTTTTCATGGTGGCGAGGATCAGTTGGTGGTGCTTTCGGGTGGCGAGCTTGAGGGTAGTCATGTTGTCCGGTGTAGGGTCTTTTCTCAAGGCTTTCTCGAGGGCACGGCAGTTCTTCTTGGAGCTCTTGAGTTCGTCGGTGAACCACGGGGCCTTCTTGCTTCCGGGTCTGCTGGACGGGGTCCTCAGAGGGGCGAGTTCGTCCGCGCAGGTGCAGACCCATTTCGTGAGGTTGTCGGCGGCTTGGCTGGGGTTCGCTGAGCTGGCGGGAGGGTGCTGGCTTAGGGATGCGGCGAGTTGGTCGGCTGTGATCTTGTTCCAGCTTCTTCGTGCAGCCTGTTGCTGTTGGTGGTGGAGCGTGATCCTTCTGAAGGTGAAGTGGATGCAGCTGTGGTCCGTCCAGTGGAGACCAGTGGCGTGGCTGAAGGCGATGTCTTTGCTGGACGAGAAGACGGCTTCGAGTGTGTGTCCGGCGAGGTGGGTGGGGGTGGTCAACAGCTGCTTGAGTCCGAGGGTGGCGAGGATGTCAAGCAGGGTGGTGGTGTTGCGGTCGTTGTTGTTCTCCAGGTGGAAGTTGATGTCCCCGAGGAGGATGAAGTCAGCGGAGGGGAGGGCGTGCGGGCTGATGAAGTCAGCGATGTCTTCGCTGAATTGAGTGCGTGGTCCAGGGGGTCGGTAGATCAGGGTGCCCCTGAGGGTGGTCTTAGGGTCGGTGTGGATCTGGAAGTGCAGGTGTTCGGCGGTTGTCAGGGTGTCGTCGGTGTTGGTCGAGATGCGGATGTTGTTCCTGTGGATGATGGCGATGCATCCTCCAGTCTGCTTGTCGCGGTCTCTCCGGATGATCTTGTAGCCCTCTGGGATGGCGATGGCGTTGTCGGGCGCTGAGGAGGCGTTCATCCAGGTTTCCGTGAGGAAGGCAACGTCAGAAGCTGTGGTGTCGAGGAGGTTCCAGAGCTGGACGGCGTGTCTGTGGACGGAGCGGGTGTTGAGCAGGATGCACTTCAGGTGGTTGCTGCTGGTGTTCGGCTTGGTGGGCGCTGGTGCAGTGCAGGTCCGGATGCAGGAGAACTTGCAGGACTGGCAGGTGAAGGGTCCGTGGGTGCGTCTCGGGTGGCTCGGTAGCATCCAGGGGTTCGGCCGGTGTTGAGTGCGTTGAGGGTTGGGGCGTCGTACGTCCGGCGGGTGGGCAGGGGTCTGCGAGGGCCAGGGGTCCTGGCGCTGGGCGCGGTCCAGGCGCGGACGGGCGCAGACGGGCTTACCTTTGGCGCACCTTCGGCGCTCAATCGGTGCTCCCGCTGCGCGCGTCGGCTGCACGGTCGCTCTGGGGGCGTCATAAGAGGAGAGCCGGAAGGGAGGGTCTGCGGGGAGGCGGGGAGCACGGGAACCAATCAGCGGCCGGGGGGGCGGGGTCTCGTGGGAACCGGCGGGAAAGCCTGGGGGCTCGGCGGCGCCCCTGCAGTGGCTGGGGCGTCGCTGGGTGGTCCTGTGGCAACTGGGGCGTCGCTGGGCAGCCCTGTGGTGGCTGGGGCATCGCTGGGCGGCCCTGTGGCGGCTGGGGCGTCACTGGGTGGTCCTGTGGCGGCTGGGGCGTCGCTGGGCGGCCCTTTGGCGGCTAGGGCGTCGCTGGGTACGAGGCTCAGGCAGGTAAGGAGGAGCAGGCGGGAGGTGCGGTGGCGACCAGGCCGAGGGCACAGTGGTCACTCCAGGGCAGCGGTGTGGGACCCCTTAAGAGGGGAGCCGGGATAGAGGGTCTGCGGGGAGGCGGGGAGCGCGGGAACCAATCGGCGGCCGGGGGGCGGGGTCTCGTGGGAACCGGCGGGAAAGCCTGGGGGCTCTGCGGCGCCCCTGCAGTGGCTGGGGCGTCGCTGGGTGGTCCTGTGGTGGCTGGGGCATCGCTGGGCGTCCCTGTGGTGGCTGGGGCGTCGCTGGGCGGCCCTGTGGTGGCTGGGGTGTCACTGGGTGGTCCTGTGGCGGCTGGGGCGTCGCTGGGCGGCCCTGTGGCGGCTGGGGCGTCACTGGGTGCGAGGTTCAGGCAGGTAAGGAGGAGCAGGCGGGAGGTGCGGGTGCGACCAGGCCGAGGGCACAGTTGCTATGACCTTATCCTCCCCAGCAAGTTTGTGGAATTATTGCTGTCATTTAGTCACACATCAATCAAAACCACACAGCCCGGGGGAAGAGGGTTAGGGTTTGGAAAATGGATGGGAATGGGGGTTTTTGGGAAAGTTTTGTTGAGAGATGAAAAAAAATCACAGCATGGACAAACAACAATTGAAGATAAACAAATCTTTGGGTACAAAGCTATCCATAATCTTTTAAGTGACATAAAGGAAGTGCATGCACTACTGCATGCATGGTTACTGAAAAGTAAGTAGTACTTTCGACAACCGTGAATGAAAGAATGCGACAGTACAGGGCTGCAGTAATAATTATGCGCTTTCCCTTGCCTATCTCTGCACTCAGAGAAACACTTCGTACATTAAATTAGGTTTGAAAAATAGCAGAAGTAAAACCTATACAATGGCTGTAGGGATGAATTTAGAAGCAGAGATCAAAGAAATGCAGAGTCACACTCATAGAAGTTCACAGCAATAACATTACTTAAAAGATAATTAGAAAAGAACGGATACTGTATCTGTATGTTGTTGTAGCTGTCCTGTTGAATTTGGGAAGTTGCATGCATCCAACCATTCCTCTTATTAGCGGGACTCCTCCATTCCATCTGACGCTCCGTCCATCAATGTTGGTGACCAGAAAACACCCTGTCCACCTGCCTGCCTGGCTGATGCTGAATTGTGGCTCGCTAATGTGAAGCCTAACTTCATCCTTTTTTTCCCATTGCACAGGCTGAAACCCGACCTGTAATTATTGATGGAAAAACAGGAAGTGATATTGGAACACCATTGACAAATAAATATAAGGTGTGTATGCTGTGTAGTGCAAAAAGTCACACTTTGAGTTTCCTAATAGACAGTACAATATTTTTGAAAGTGCGTACTCTGTCTGAGTCTCCTTTTGAAGGATAAATAAGTATGGGCGAATTAATTTAGCGGATCTTTCCCCTCAAGCTAGGTGTACTGTAAACTGTATTTTAGAACAAAATTAGACCTACCCAGCAGGGCTAGCAGACCCTTACTAAATCCAGTCGCAAAAATGTAGAAGACCCCCAATCAGATCCCAAAAAACGTGCGATACTGCTACCTGTCACAGGCCTAGTAGAAAATGGTGACAAAACGTACTTTGAAAGTAAAGTAGGCCCAAATCCCCCCTTACCCACCATGGATTGTATTCAAACCACTTGCAAGCAAGCAAAAGTATCCATACCCAGCATTGCTCCGAGACTCGCAAACTCCCCCACAACCACCAGGAACCCCCACAAACAGCCCCCCGAAAACGGTAGAGTGAGCGAAATCTCAGAAAATGCAAAAACATTTTCCCCAGGGATTGTCTCCAAAACACGTTCTTTCGGGTATTAGACCTTCCCAGCAATGGCCCCAGAACTGTCAACCCGGGCGAAAACAAGTTTAACACCCCCAACGACCCAAAAGGCAAATCCAGGGAAAAGCCACACTTAAAAAACTTTGGGCCTACCTGGAATTCAGTCCAAATGCGCAGTGCAGCTAGGCCCCAACTCCCCTTTTCCACCATGGATTTCCTGTAAAACAAATGCAATCAACATTAGAATGTGCCAGCAGTGCTCAGAGACCCCAAAACCCACCCCAACAACCTAAAAGCCCCCCAAACAGCACCCCAAAGTCAGGTAAGTGACCAAAAGCGCAAAAACTTTTTCTGCTCTGATTTTCTCCAACCACTTTTAGCCAGTATTACACCTTCAAAGCAAGGCCCCCAGACCCGTGAACCCGGGCAAAAACAAGTTTAACCACCCCAAAAAGCCGAAAAGCAAAACCGGGAAAAGCCACACTTGGGAAACTTTGGGCATACCTGGAATTCAGTCCAAATGCACTCTGCAGCTAGGCCCCAACTCCCCTTTTCCACCATAGATTTCCTGTAAAACAAATGCAATCAACATTTGAATGTGCCAGCAGTGCTCACAGACCCCAAAACCCACCCCCAACAACCTAAAGGCCCCCCAAACAGCACCCCAAAGACAGGCAAGTGATCAGAAGAGCAAAAACTTCTTCTGCTCTGATTTCCTCCAAACCACTTTTAGCCGGTATTACACCTTCCAAGCAAGGCCCCCAGACCCGTGAACCCGGGCAAAACAAGTTTCACCCCCCAAAAAAGCCGAAAAGCAAAACCGGGAAAAGCCACACTTAGGAAACTTTGGGCCTACCTGGAATGCAGTCCAAATGAGCTCTGCAGCTAGGCCCTAACTCCCTTTTTCCACCACGGATTTTCTGAAAAACAAATGCAGTCAACATTAGACTGTGGCAGCAGTGCTCCCAGACCCCAAAACCCACCCCCAAAAACCTGGAAGCCCCCCAAACAGCACCCCAAAGACAGGCAAGTGAGCAAAAACGCAATATACTTTTTAACCTCCGATTTTCTCCAAACCGCTTTTATCCGGTATTAGACCTTCACAGCAATGCCCCAGACCCGTCAACTCACCCGCAAAGAAGTAGAACACCCCCACAAGTTCAGAGTCTTTCTTCATTGGGCGTAAACCAGCCATCTGCTTTGAGGGAAATAGGGGTCTGGAGGAGGAGGATAGGGGAGCATGTTCTTGTGAACTTGTGAACCTGAGGAATGCAGACTGCGGCACCTTCAAATCAATAAGCAAATAAGTGAAGACAGTTCTGCTGGTGGGCTTGTTTTTGTGATTAGATGATTAAGGTTTTTTTTATTTAGATTTTGCAAAACAAAGAAAGACAGACACACAGGAATAAAAGGAAATAAGGACGAAAAAGAAAGTTAGTGGTTCATTGACTCATTTTCAGGGCTCGGTGTCAGGGAAGAAGAGCTCGTCCTCAAACTCTGCGAATGTAGACGGGAGTAATTCCGTTAACAGAGAAGAACTTCCCTCATCTAAGTTGGTGTCCTTCTGGTCTTCTTCCTGCGTGCATTCTCGTATTTTGTAATCTGGTGGTATGAAGTGCTGATTCATCATGATCATTGTTAACCTCTCCAAATTTTTGGGCGAGAGGCGGGTCCGTTTGGAAGTTACAATGCCACCAGCAGCACTGAAAACATGTTCAGAAGACACGCTTGCGAGTGGGCAAGACAAGTCATTTATAGCCAGGTTGGTGATCTCTGGCCACACATCTCTTTTCCCACGCCAATGCGCCTATGGGTCATGATGAACATAGACCTCTGTTGAGTCATTCAGATAGGCCTGCACCATCGACTCAAGGTTCTCCAGGGTTCCTTCACTTTGCTTACTTTTTTCTTGGACCTTTTGAGAAGCAAACCCAAGCTGAGTTAGCCAATCCTCTTCTTCACACAATATTACTGTTGTGTCTGGTGCAGATGATACGGTTGCTGGTGTCGTTAATGGGTGAGAGGGAAAATCACTCACTTCTGCCACAGCCACAGATGCAGAAGTGGATTTTTTTGACTCCGGATGACCTGCTGATGCTGATTTACTGCCTTTTCCTTCAATTTCCTGCCGTTCTCTTTCAAACCGAGTGGCTGACACAGCTAGCCAATGTTTGTACTTTGTAACATCTGCGTCATCAAAAGGAAAGAATACTCTGCCTGCCACTACCTTTTTGTACCGTGGATGCAGAATAGTAGCAGAAATGTAATGCTGTTCTGTGTGGATCTTTTCAAGACGTTCATCGCAAAGTAGGCGCTGTAATAACTTCTCCGCCAACTCAAATGCTTCTTGCTTTCCATCTTTTTGAAACGTAGAAGACACCGCCTTCAATTGGTGCTCTAGCATGCGCAACAATGGGATAGCTTTTCCCAAATTACAGTCCTCCCTGCTGACTGCACGCGTGAAGACCTCAAAAGGACAAAGCATGTCTATCAGGCTTTTAACTAGCTCCCATTGCTCCACCTGTATCCTCAGGTCTATCATAGGTGTACCCAGTTTAAAGAAATACTGATCGACTACCGCTTACTGCTCATACAGACGCTCAAGCATGTAGAAGGTTGAGTTCCAACGTGTTACCACCTCCTGGAGGAGTGCTTTCACTCGCACTTTACGTTCATGTTGCAGGAACCTCAGCTGCTTCCGGGCCTTAAAAGAATGGTTGAAATGTGTGCACATTCTTCTGCAGGTAGTCAGTAACTCACAGACTGGACTTTCTTCACGCAAGAATTTTTTAACAACCAGGTTTATACAGTGCACCAAACACAGAACTCTGAAATAGTTACCCTTATCCATGGCCTTAACTACATTGGCGCCATTATCCGTGGAAACATAACCAATGCTGCATTTTCTTGGGGACAGCCATTGAATAACCTTTGTGTTAAACTCATGCAAAATGTTTTCTGCTGTATGAGCTTTCTTCATGGCAAACATGGCTACTGTTGCATGATTCCGAGCAGTTTTATAAACTTTGTCCGTGTCAACACCTGCGTTTAGCTTTGCATTAACCCCTGAAAAAGAGACCCAGTGTGCAATAGTGCACATGTAATCAAGGGCTTGGCAACTGGTCCACATGTCTGTTGTCAGATGTATAGTGTGAACAGCACTCTTCTGCAAAGCTGCCCCAATCACCTCCTGCACATCTTCATGTAGTGCTGGAACCGCAACTCTGGCAAAATAGAACCGGCTAGGAACCTTCCATTTAGGGTTAGAGCTTTGCCACCATTTCAAGAAAACCCACCCCTTCCACAAAAGAAAAAGGGAGAAGGTCCAGCGCTATCATTTTAGCCAGCTTAGTGTTATACAGACGCGCCGTTGGGTGGTTGCGTTTAAATGGCGTATCTGAAAACAACATGCTTCTAATGGTGGGCTGGACCATTATACGGGATGATGATGACTTCTTCGACCCAGTTACACTCAGTGATGATGAACTTTTTCGCATTGGTGTCTCACTCTCTCCCACACTCTTAGTGTGGCTAATATATCTTGCAAGGGGTGTGTTGCTGACAGGGGTACTGGGTGTAACTGAAGAAATGTTTGACGCTTCTTCCTCCTCATCATCATCAGATGAAACATCAACGGATACAATTTGTTGACTTGCAATTCGGGCTGCCTTGATCTCCCTTAGGTGCGCATGCCATTTGACAGTGTGCTGTCTATCAAGATGACCTCTCTGGCCTCCGGTACCATAGTTGGTACCAAGCTTACCACGACTAACTTGAACCTTACAAATGGTACAAATGGCTATGTTTTCCCTTGTTGGGCTAACACTAAAGTAGTCCCAAACTGCGGACTTCAAATGTCTGTGGGGGGCGGAGGAGGCGATACTGGGAATGCTAATGCCAGATGAAGTGGAGGATGTGTGTTGCCGAAATTTACTACGTTGTGCACTTACAGCACCACTAATTGAGGAAATGGAGGACGAGGTGGATGGAGGTCCCTTGTGGCGGGAAAATATGGAAGCTGTAGGTGGTGGTGTACTCGTTAACTGCATTGGTGGTGGTCCCATTGCCACGTTGCCAACATCACGCTCAGCAGCATTTCGGGATAGGGTAAAAATGTCTGTTTGCTGCATGCCCACTGAGGCTGGAGTGACATCTACGATGACTGCGTCGTCGTCGTGAGAGTCTTCATCAGCAGGAGTATACGCCACTTCTTGTTCAGCGTCATCATCACACTCCATAACTATGAGACTTTCGGGGACCTTTCTTTTATGCTTAGCTACCTTTGTCAGATCATTGTGTGCCTCACTCTCGGAAGGCACTGGTGGTTCCCAATTTTGATCCGTATCATCAGAAGGAAGGGGACTTGAAGAAGATATAGACACCATCCTTGATCTTTTCCTTGCTGGGGATCTGGAAGACAATGAATCATCAGGAGGAGTGTCTTCCTCAGATGATCCCTCGGCTTGAATGTCGATTTCCTGATGTGCCCCTACTTCGGGAGTAACAACGATTGTGGGCCCTTTTGCCGCTCCATGCACCTCTGCTTGCGCCTCTCCTTGCACCGCCTCTCCTTCCACATCTACTTGGGCTTGTACTTGCAGCACATGTGGTTGTTGTTGCGGCTGTGGTTGTTGAACACTCGTCAGATGAGTTACAACAACCTGTGTTGATTGATGGATGCTGCTACTTTCTTGCGATGAGCCAACATCACTGGTTGATGGTGATTGAACAACTATACTGGCTGCCTCTGCAGCACTCAAGGGCTTGGACCTAAGTTGGTGTGGTGGTGGTGGTGGCACTGAGCCCAATGGAACAGAGGTGCTGCTCCCAGCTTGGTACCCAGCAGACCCCGCTGCTGCTGCAGGCATACTTTTTTTTTCCCCAAAAATGCGGCGGTCGACACACCAGTCTCCTTGGTAAGTGGCGCCACTTGCTTCTTCTGCTCCTTACTGGCAACTTTCTTGCTAGAGGAGCTACGGGCAACTTTTTTTGGGGCCATCTTCTTCAGATGTCAGAACAGCAGGCCGCAGTTGTACAAGTTGCAGAGTTGTCTGTGGCCACACGTGACGTTGTGCTGCACACCGCAGCAGGACTTCTTCCTGTCACTGATGAGGAACGATGAGGCTGATGATTCGTCTTTCTGCACCTAAAAGCAAACGAAGCCACAGGAACACCAGTTAAATAAATGTTGCATATGTAGCGCTTCAATTATTAGTTTGCAAGTAAGCATTTTTATCATACCCACCCCCCAAAATGCAAAGACCAATAAAATGCTCCACTGACAGAGTACCTCTGGGCATAATGGATGAAAGCATGGCAGACTGGGTACAGACCTATGGCACAACAAAGCACACTGCCTGGCTTCAAAATGGCCCCTAGACCCCAACCCACATGGCCAGGCCCTGGACCTGGCCACAAAATGGCCCCCTCCCACATGGACAGGCCCTAAGACCCCCCCAAAAAGTAAAAAAATACACAAAAATCGCCACAATCCAATGCCATCCATGCCCTACATGATGTTTACATTAAAGAGACCCCACAGAAAGACTCAGTCCATGCACCACTGAGTACCCCTGGGCAAAAGGCCCCAACAACAGCCAAAAAACTCGAAAACACACAAAAATCACCACAATCCAATGCCATCCATGCCCTCCATGGTGTTTACATTAAAGCGACCCCACAGAAAGACCCAGTCCATGCACCAATGAGTATCCCTGGGCAAAAGCCCCCAACAACAGCCAAAAAATCGAAAAACACACAAAAATCACCACAATCCAATGCCATCCATGCCCTCAATCATATTGAAATTCAAGACACCCCACAGAAAGACTCGGTCCATTCACCACTGAGTACCCCTGGGCATAATGGATGAAAGCATGGCAGACTGGGTGCGGGCCTATGGCACAACAAAGCACACTGCCTGGTTTCAAATTGGCTACTAGACCCCCACCCACATGGCCAGGCCGTGCCTGGACCAGGCCTCAAAATGGACCCCACCCACATGGACAGGCCCCAACACCGCCCCAAGAAGTTGAAAAATACACAAAAATCACCACAATCCAATGCCATCCATGCCCTCCATGATGTTTACATTAAAGAGACCCCACAGAAAGATTTAGTATAAAAAAAGAGGAGTCTTGGGCTATTACTGCTCTTATCAGAGCAGAAGGTCCATACGCGACAGGCCCAAATAACACTAAATGCAAAGTAGGTCGCGATGTTCCTATGGATAGAGGAAAGTGTTGGTACAGACTGTAGTGCAGGTGGATTAGAACAGGGTACCCTGGTGGTCACCCTGGGAATCCATTTTGTTGGATTTAATGCCCTCACACACCCTTTCAGGTGTCATGCTTCATCATTTGGGCCTGCTCCTCGTTGGGTCGGCGGTGCAATACCCAACGGGCAACACCTCAAAGAGGGGCTCTTTGGCGGAGATCTTTTTCCAACTGCCGTATAGGTGAAGTGCGGGTGTGGGGCCAGGATTCAAGGTAGACGTAGTTGGGTGAAATAAAATAAAGCTAGTGGTACCAGAGACGCTTTATTCAGGAGGGCCACTGCTTTAATTTAAAACCAATTTCCTAGAGGAGGGTAGTGGAAAGTGATGTTTCCTACTCTCTTCTGGAGTGTGCTAGAGTCCGGTCAACATGTTTCTCGCTACTCTAAAATTTACTGAGCGATTCTTCAGGACCAAGGGGACTGATTTCTAAGTGTAAATGTAACTGTCTACACTATTGTCACAAGGTATGGTGTGTGTAAGTTAGTGTGACTACCATCCTAGTGAGTGGAAAAAGAGGGGAACTATATTACCCTTCTTCACGTTACGATTGTTAATACCTAAAGTTAAAAACAATCAAGCAACAACAGTATCCAGCGGGTAAAGCTTCAGGAGATCTTCCACCACAATGTTGATGAATGCCTGAGCTTCGTGTCAAGCACCTACCCTTCGCCGCTGGAACCGGTTCCAGCGGCGAAGGGTAGGTGCTTTACCCGCTGGATACTGTTGTTGCTTGATTGTTTTTAACTTTAGGTATTAACAATTGCAACGTGAAGAAGGGTAATATAGTTCCCCTCTTTTTCCACTCACTAGGATGGTAGTCACACTAACTTACACACACCATACCTTGTGACAATAGTGTAGACAGTTACATTTACACTTAGAAATCAGTCCCCTTGGTCCTGAAGAATCGCTCAGTAAATTTTAGAGTAGCGAGAAACATGTCGACCGGACTCTAGCACACTCCAGAAGAGAGTAGGAAACATCACTTTCCACTACCCTCCTCTAGGAAATTGGTTTGAAATTAAAGCAGTGGCCCTCCTGAATAAAGCGTCTCTGGTACCACTAGCTTTATTTTATTTCACCCAACTACGTCTACCTTGAATCCTGGCCCCACACCCGCACTTCACCTATACGGCAGTTGGAAAAAGATCTCCGCCAAAGAGCCCCTCTTTGAGGTGTTGCCCGTTGGGTATTGCACCGCCGACCCAATGAGGAGCAGGCCCAAATGATGAAGCATGACACCTGAAAGGGTGTGTGAGGGCATTAAATCCAACAAAATGGATTCCCAGGGTGACCACCAGGCTACCCTGTTCTAATCCACCTGCACTACAGTCTGTACCAACACTTTCCTCTATCCATAGGAACATCGCGACCTACTTTGCATTTACCCCACAGAAAGACCCAGTCCATGCACCACTGAGTACCCCTGGGCAAAAGGCCCCAACAACAGCCAAAAAATCTAAAAACACACAAAAATCACCACAATTCAATGCCATCCATGCCCTCAATCATTTTGAAATTCAAGACACCCCACAGAAAGACTCGGTCCATGCAGCACTGAGTACCCCTGGGCATAATGGATTAAAGCATGGCAGACTGGGTGCAGGCCTATGGCACAACAAAGCACACTGCCTGGGATCAAAATGGCCCTATACCCCCACCCACATGGCCAGGCTCTGCCTGGACCAGGCCTCAAAATGGCCCCCACCCACATGGACAGGCCCCAACACCACCCCAAAAAGTCGAAAAACACACAAAAATCACCACAATCCAATGCTATCCATGCCCTCCATGATGTTTACATTAAAGAGACCCCACAGAAAGACTCAGTCCATGCACCACTGAGTACCCCTGGGCAAAGGCCCCAACAACAGCCAAAAAATCGAAAAACACACAAAGATCACCACAATCCAATGCCATCCATGCCCTCCATGATGTTTACATTAAAGAGACCCCACAGAAAGACTCAGTCCATGCACCACTGGATACCCCTGGGCAAAAGGCCCCAAAAACAGCCAAAAAATCGAAAAACACACATAAATCACCACAATTCAATGCCATCCATGCCCTCCTTGATGTTTACATTAAAGAGACCCCACAGGAAAACCCAGTCCATGCACCACTGAGTACCACTGGGCATAAGGCCCCAACAACAGCCAAAACATCGAAAAACACACAAAAATCACCACAATCCAATGCCATCCATGCCCTCAATCATGTTGAAATTCAAGACACCCCACAGAAAGACTTAGTCCATGCACCACTGAGTACCCCTGGGAATAATTGATGAAAGCATGGCAGACTGGGTGCAGGCCTATGGCACAACAAAGCACACTGCCTGCCTTGAAAATGGCCCCTAGACCCCCACCCACATGGCCAGGCCCTGCCTGGACCAGGACTCAAAATGGCACCCACCCACATGGACAGGCCCCAACACCACCCCAAAAAGTCGAAAAACACACAAAAATCACCACAATCCAATGCCATCCATGCTCTCCATGATGTTTACATTAAAGAGACCACACAGAAAGACTCAGTCCATGCACCACTGAGTACCCCTGGGCAAAAGGCCCCAACAACAGCCAAAAAATCGACAAACACACAAAAATCACCACAATCCGATGCCATCCATGCCCTCCATGATGTTTACATTAAAGAGACCCCACAGAAAGAATCGGTCCATGCACCACTGGGTACCCCTGGGCAAAAGGCCCCAACAACATCTAAAAAATTGAAAAACACACAAAAATCACAACAATCCAATGCCATCCATGCCCTCCATGATGTTTACTTTAAAGAGACCCCACAGAAAGACCCAGTCCATAACCCACTGAGTACCCCTGGGCAAAAGACCCCAACAGCAGCCAAAAAATCGAAAAACACACAAAAATCACCACAATCCAATGCCATCCATGCCCTCAATCATGTTGAAATTCAAGACACCCCACAGAAAGACTCGGTCCATGCACCACTGAGGACCCCTGGGCATAATGGATGAAAGCATGACAGACTGGGTGCAGGCATATGGCACAACAAAGCACACTGCCTGCCTTCAAAATGGCACCTAGACCCCCACCCACATGGCCAGGCCCTGCCTGGACCAGGCCTCAAAATGGCCCCTACCCACATGGACAGGCCCCAACACCACCCCAAATAGTCGAAAAACACACAAAAATCACCACAATACAATGCCATCCATGCCCTCCATGATTTTTACATTAAAGAGACCCCACAGAAAGACTCAGTCCATGCACCACTGAGTACCCCTGGGCGAAAAGGCCCCAACAACAGCCAAAAAATTGAAAAACACACATAAATCACCACAATCCAATGCTATCCATGCCCTCCTTGATGTTTACATTAAAGAGACCCCACAGAAAGACCCAGTCCTTGCACCACTGAGTACCCCTGGGCAAAAGGCCCCAACAACAGCCAAAAAATTGAAAAACACACAAAAATCACCACAATCCAATGCCATCCATGCCCTCAATCATGTTGAAATTCAAGACACCCCACAGAAAGACTCGGTCCATTCACCACTGAGTACCCCTGGGCATAATGTATAAAAGCATGGCAGACTGGGTGCGGGCCTATGGCACAACAAAGCACACTGCCTGGCTTCAAATTGGCCACTAGACCCCCACCCACATGGCCAGGCCGTGCCTGGACCAGGCCTCAAAATGGACCCCACCCACATGGACAGGCCCCAACACCACCCCAAGAAGTCGAAAAATACACAAAAATCACCACAATCCAATGCCATTCATGCCCTCCATGATGTTTACATTAAAGAGACCCCACAGAAAGACCCAGTCCATGCACCACTGAGTACCCCTGGGCAAAAGGCCCCAACAACAGCCAAAAAATCTAAAAACACACAAAAATCACCACAATTCAATGCCATCCATGCCCTCAATCATTTTGAAATTCAAGACACCCCACAGAAAGACTCGGTCCATGCAGCACTGAGTACCCCTGGGCATAATGGATGAAAGCATGGCAGACTGGGTGCAGGCCTATGGCACAACAAAGCACACTGCCTGGGTTCAAAATGGCCCTATACCCCCACCCACATGGCCAGGCTCTGCCTGGACCAGGCCTCAAAATGGCCCCCACTCACATGGACAGGCCCCAACACCACCCCAAAAAGTCGAAAAACACACAGAAATCACCACAATCCAATGCTATTCATGCCCTCCATGATGTTTACATTAAAGAGACCCCACAGAAAGACTCAGTCCATGCACCACTGAGTACCCCTGGGCAAATGCCCCAACAACAGCCAAAAATCGAAAAACACACAAAGATCACCACAATCCAATGCCATCCATGCCCTCCATGATGTTTACATTAAAGAGACCCCACAGAAAGACTCAGTCCATGCACCACAGGATACCCTTGGGCAAAAGGCCCCAAAAACAGCCAAAAAATCGAAAAACACACATAAATCACCACAATTCAATGCCATCCATGCCCTCCTTGATGTTTACATTAAAGAGACCCCACAGGAAAACCCAGTCCATGCACCACTGAGTACCCCTGGGCATAAGGCCCCAACAACAGCCAAAACATCGAAAAACACACAAAAATCACCACAATCCAATGCCATCCATGCCCTCAATCATGTTGAAATTCAAGACACCCCACAGAAAGACTTAGTCCATGCACCACTGAGTACCCCTGGGAATAATTGATGAAAGCATGGCAGACTGGGTGCAGGCCTATGGCACAACAAAGCACACTGCCTGCCTTGAAAATGGCCCCCAGACCCCCACCCACATGGCCAGGCCCTGCCTGGACCAGGACTCAAAATGGCACCCACCCACATGGACAGGCCCCAACACCACCCCAAAAAGTTGAAAAACACACAAAAATCACCACAATCCAATGCCATCCATGCCCTCCATGATGTTTACATTAAAGAGACCACACAGAAAGACTCGGTCCATGCACCACTGAGGACCCCTGAGCATAATGGATGAAAGCATGGCAGACTGGGTGCAGACATATGGCACAACAAAGCACACTGCCTGCCTTCAAAATGGCACCTAGACCCCCACCCACATGGCCAGGCCCTGCCTGGACCAGGCCTCAAAATGGCCCCTACCCACATGGACAGGCCCCAACACCACCCCAAATAGTCGAAAAACACACAAAAATCACCACAATACAATGCCATCCATGCCCTCCATGATTTTCACATTAAAGAGACCCCACAGAAAGACTCAGTCCATGCACCACTGAGTACCCCTGGGCGAAAAGGCCCCAACAACAGCCAAAAAATCGAAAAACACACATAAATCACCACAATCCAATGCTATCCATGCCCTCCTTGATGTTTACATTAAAGAGACCCCACAGAAAGACCCAGTCCTTGCACCACTGAGTACCCCTGGGCAAAAGGCCCCAACAATAGCCAAAAAATTTAAAAACACACAAAAATCACCACAATCCAATGCCATCCATGCCCTCAATCATGTTGAAATTCAAGACACCCCACAGAAAGACTCGGTCCATGCGCCACTGAGTACCCCTGGGCATAATGGATGAAAGCATGGCAGAGTGGGTGCAGGCCTATGGCACAACAAAGCACACTGCCTGGCTTCAAAATGGCCCCTAGATCCCCACCCACATGGCCAGGCCCTGCCTGGACCAGGCCTCAAAATGGCCCCCACCCACATGGACAGGCCCCAACACCACCCCAAAAAGTCGAAAAACACACAAAAATCACCACAATCCAATGCCATCCATGCCCTCCATGATGTTTACATTAAAGAGACCCCACAGAAATACTCAGTCTATGCACCACTGAGTACCCCTGGGCAAAAGGCCCCAACAACAGCCAAAAAATCGAAAAACACACAAAAATCACCCCAATCCAATGCCATCCATGCCCTAAATGATGTTGAAATTCAACAAAACAGTTGTATCATGCACCCATATCTAACCCTGGTCCTACTGGATACTGTGGCTACCCACAATATATTTTTTTTAATGTTCTGAAAAAGTTCCGAAATTGTATTTGCAGCAACTGTAATGCCCCAAACAAACATCAACTTACTTGTTTTTTTGTTTTTTTTTGTTTTTGTTTTTGTTGTCCTCATATATGCCACCAGAAAGTAATTACTCTGAATAGTCGCACTTCAGGCCACTGACACAAACCTTCCTATTCCAAACCTCGTGTTTGTGGATAGCCCTTGAAGGATGCCCAGAGGTAGGGTTGTTACCCATCCAACTTCCTGTCGTGATGGTGCTTGCTACACAGGAAGGACAGGACCACAAGACCTCTGGCATAATCATTGGACCTTATAGTTTATTTTTCACTCCATGCGTTTAAGGCTGACCATAGGTTTACACACTTTTCTCCACCGCATAACATATCAAGTTTACTCACCACCATGATGTTTTTAAGGCAATCTGCAAATGTCGGAGGGAGTACCGATTTCCATACTTTACAGATCTCTCTTCTAGCGATCACTATTACATAGAAAATAAACTGTGATAAATTGCTATCAAGAACATAATCGGATTGGAGACCAAAAAGAACCAATCTGGGGGTACATAGAATTGAAAGTGCAAGTACATCCTTCAAAAACTTACACACCTGTTCCCAGAAATTACATATATTAGGACATTCAAAAAACATATGAATATCATTTGCATCCTGTAGCTTGCATCTGGGACAAGAATATTTAACAACAGACATCTTGGAGAGTTTCGCAGGAGTCCAGTAAACTCTATACATAGTGTACAAATGATTACTTCTTAGATTAGAAGGTTTGATTATTTTCTGAGACATAGTGAAAGAATCTGTCCACAGTTTCATTAAATTATCCGAAATCAGGAGCGTTGAGGGGTCCCACAGTTTAATAATCTCTGATTCCAAGTTATCCCTATTGTCAAGAAGAATTTTATATAATAGAGCCGTCTCCCCTCTCCTCACTCTAGAATTATTAATTAAATCCCACAGGGGACTCTCGTCCTCTACATCCCAAGTTTGGCTTCCCCACCAAGCTGACAGTTGATAAAACTTAAATCTTGTGAGAGTACCCCCGGTTAAACTAACCAAAAATTCCCAATTTAGTGCTTTCGAGGCATCTAGAAAGTCCCCCCATCTAAAGAGACCAGCTCTCTTCAACGGGAGAGCTAGTTGATCACTCAAACAATCAGGGGTACCAGGAGAGTCCCAAATCGGAGCATAAGAATGATAATAATGAATACATAGCAACTTACAAATTTGAAACCAATAATGTAAAGCAGCCTTCAAAACCTTCAATCTAACCTTTTAAAAAAAAATTTGATCTCCAAACTTAAACAAAAAGAAATCTGCATCGTATGGGAGGTCATGCAATATGGCCTGAAAAAGTAAACTATTAGACGCAAAGTTCAATTTATTGGCTAAAAGCCTAAAATGTTTAAGCTGGAAGGCATAACAATAAAATAATAAATCTGGAAGAGCCAAGCCTCCTAATTTTAGTCCTCTCCTTAACTTTTTCCATGCTATCCTTGGGGATTTTGTCGCCCAAAAAAAGATCCTATCCTGCCTTGTAAATTAAGGATATCTTTTTTATTAAATACTAAAGGGATAGAATTAAACAAAAATGTTACCTTTGGTAAGATGATCATTTTAACTAAATTCACTCTGCCGTAAATATTTAAAGGCAGAGAGTTCCATTTAAACAAAAGTTTCTTAATCTCCTTTATCACGGTTTCCCAACTGGTCTTAGGGATTTCTTCTAACTTCTGAGTCAGTTGAATACCAAGATATCTCATCTTAGACTTAGCTTCTGGGATAGAGACTGGATTGTTCCAACACATAACATCGGTTTTGTCCCTATTGATGCTGTATCCTGAGACAATACCAAAATCATCAGCAAGTTTGAATAATCTAGGTATTGCTTCAGATGGATTTGAGGTATAAAGAAGAAGGTCATCAGCATATAATGCTGTTCTAATTATTAATTCTCCTATATTAAAGGGAATAATTATAGGGTCTTGTCTTAAGGCACAGACAAATGGCTCAATGTATATGTTGAACAGTAATGGAGACAAGGGACATCCCTGCCTTGTTCCTCTGTAAATGTGCAACCAGTCAGACAGACCACCGTTTACCAATATCCTTGCTCTCGGGCCCCTATATAAAGTTTTTACCCCATTGATAAATATCTCTGGGAAACCGAATTTTGACATCGTTTTCCAAAGAACGGGCCAATTGACTTGGTCGAAAGCTTTGGCTGCATCTATTGCAACAATGGCAAGAGGCTTCTTCTTTTCTATTGCGTAATCTATGGCCCCAATTACTTAAAATGCAAGTTCATTTAATTGGCGACCAGGAATAAATCCCCTCTGGTCAGGATGAATAATGGTTTTAATAACGTTTGCCTATCTACTAGCCAAAATTCCAGAGTAAATCTTTAGATCAGAATTTAAGAGTGAAATGGGTCGATACGACTCAATTTTTACCGGATCTTTGTTTGGTTTTGCGATTAGTAAAATTGTTGCATCTAGCCAAGAGGGCGGAATTTGTTCTCCCTGGATGAAAATTTTATTAAATAATTTCTGTAGTGGAGCTAGAGTTTCTTCAATGTTGTCCTTATAAATCTCTATTGGGAGCCCATCGGGGCCTGCAGCTTTATTTCTTGCCATCTTCTTTAGTTGAGATCTGATCTCTCCTTCAGTTATTTCCTTTGCCAAAAAAACTATGTCTGTATTGCTCAGCTGTGGCAGGTCCCTCAAAAACGACAAGTTTTCTAATTCCTCATCCGACCGATTAATTTTTTCCCGATAAAGTTCTTCGTAGAAAGATCTAGCTTCCTTCTTGATCTCTCCATCTTCTGACAAGAATACACCAGTTCCGCGCTGTATCAACGATTTAATATTATTTCTAGTCCTCTGTGTCCTGGCTTTCCATGCTAACAGTGATCCACATTTCTCACCATACTCAAAGTTACGTAATTTGCTAACTTCCCATTTATTTTTAAGAATTTTTTCAGTTCTTAGTCTGAAATTTGTTTGTAACTCAAATAATTCCTTTTCCAGTCTTGGTACATTACTTTGATCATCATAGATAGCAGCAAGGAGTTGCTGTTCTTTTGATTTAATCAAACTGAGATCCTCGTTATCCTTTTCTTTGGTTAGCTTCCTGATTAAGGTCATTTGAGAGCCATATATTCCCCTTAAGAAAGATTTAAGAGTATCCCAAACAATATAGTCTGGAGCTGATTCTTGATTAAACTCAAAAAACTCTAATA
Organism: Lissotriton vulgaris; assembly: GCF_964263255.1. Lineage (NCBI taxonomy): Eukaryota > Metazoa > Chordata > Amphibia > Caudata > Salamandridae > Lissotriton > Lissotriton vulgaris. Next base: position 344,181 of record NW_028250533.1, on the reverse strand, counting down.
TCTGTTCCTTGATTTTAATATTAAAGTCTTCGTTTAACAAAATAGTCCTATCTAATGTCCATCTATATTCTGAAAAGTTCTTTTGAATATTGATGTTCATCTCAACCGCTGAGTGATCTGATAATCCATTAGGAATATACAAAATAGAATGAGTATTTGCTAATAATGATCGATCCAGCAAAAAAAAATCTATTCTCGAGAACTGATGGTATTTTTTGCTATAAAAAGAATATTCTCTCTGAATACCGTGTTTAACTCTCCACACATCACATAACATATATTCTTTCATAATGTTCTTCAACATTGAGAGGGATCTTTTTGGACAATTATATTTGGCTTTTGAGGTGCGATCAACTGCAGGGTCTAGTAATAAATTAAAATCACCACCCAACACTATGGGGATTGTAAACTGAAGCATATAATTTTCTAATTTCTGTAGGAAATAAGGATTATCCTCATTCGGACCGTAGTAAACCCCGCACATCAACTTACTTGTGAAATTTCTAATCCAAAAGTGATCCAAAGAAAGTCAAAAAGGCCTCAAATCCAAATATCCAGCAGCATCCACAAAAAGTAATCCTTCCAGGTCAAGATCCAAATCAAAGTGACCAGGACATGAACAAAGCACTGGGAGAAGCCTGCTGGACAGGAACAGGAAGTTGGAGACTGTGGGGCACTTCCTTCCTCCAACCCCCCCCCAAAAAATGGACTCCTTGCAAAAAAAAGTGCAGGCAAATGTCAACCTGAGGAGTTATTCTGATAAAAATCATCATTTTCAGAAGGTTTATGCTGTCTGCTGGTGGATTTCTTGTGCAGAATTGCAAATGTAGCAATTTTGCGAGCGCTAGATTGTTGCTGCCCGCCGCATCTACGTGTTCGCAATTGTTTACTCGCGCGATGCGTGATCTCGAGCCTTTATGACGTACTCGCGTTGACAAACTCCCGCTGTGCAAGGTGGCGTGTGTGATGACATAATCGCGGTCAACAAACTCTCGCGGGATCACGCAGCAAGATCCAAAATGGCGCAGCACACGCAAACATGGAGAAAAACAACTCTTCAAACGCTGAATGACGGTAAGTGAACGCCGCGCGCCGCAATATTGTATTTGTCAAGAGCGACCAAACAAAAAAATCCGCTGGGTGCAAATTTGTGAATTTTCGGCAAAAACGCGAGAATTCGCGGATCGCGAATTTGCCGAAAATCTGCAAATTCCCCGAGCCGAACAGATTTTACGCTCATACTTAGTATTCTATTTGTGGATAGTCTTCCCTGAAGCAAATCCAGTAACACGTATGTTTCACTTCTACAAAGAAGATGATCCACCATAGGAATATACTCCTTTCGAGGATATTGAAATTCCACTCACGTACCAGGAGCGTGAGCTCTGGTTTAACGGCGCCCTAAAACATTTGAATCACATTACCAGGCTCGGTCCACTAGGTAGAGCAGGAGCAACATGGCTGGTTTTAGCCGGCCATACACCACATCCTGACATTACCGACATGTCAGATGTAAAGTTACTAGCTCAAAGCAAAGAGTTAATCAAAATCTACAGACAATTGGTCCAATATGTCATGCAGACTCTTACCGTCCAACCTACAATTGTTATTCCACAACAAACCTCTCACCAGGGGAATACACCAAGAATTACACCACAGACTTTACACGCAGTCATGGGTAAATTACCCACAAAACATGAACAAATTTAATTCTGGATAGTTCAAAAAATGACTCAGATCGAAGCAGTATTTCCTAATACTAGCCATCATGAAAAACACAGAATTCTAACAATCTGTTTACCATTGGGGATCACACCACATCTGGAGGACTGCACCACTTGGTGTACAGTCTTCGCTGCAATCTACACTAAAACACACGGAGTTCCGTCTATGGCGGTAATACCTGATGTCCTGAAACAGATTCAAAACGAATACGGGTCAGAGCCTGCTATAAATTTGAGTGTGAAACTACTGAAAGATTTTAAACAGGTGTCTACAATAATATTATCAAATATTAAAGGAGAAGCAGCATCAGTGGCGATCCGCCAAAAGTTGAGGCAATATGATGTAACAGAGCAACCACAAGAACTAGCCAGAATAACTGAAAAATTCTATGAAGAATTAGGCAGAGACAGTTTGAGTGGGAAACCAGTAAAACCACAACTGTCCAAAGTCCTGAATTTATTTTTTCTAAAAACACTCATACCTCTTCCAAAAAAAAGTGTGAAATAGCAAACGAATTTCAAAAGAGAAGCGTTCTCATTCCCAAGGTAGGTCTCCTCAAAAGGTTTCCTCTGAAAAGAGGTACAACCTCAGGAATAGGGATAATTTGAGAAAACCTGATAGATATCAAGATACTGATACAGGTTCCTCTCGTATCTTTCAGACTTCGTCACAGAAATCGGAAAGAAGAGGACGGTCAGAAAACATGAAGAACCTGTGAAGTCCAAAGATGATCAACATGTTCAGAAAAACAAAAAACCGCAATTCACCAAAAAGATGGTAGCAGATCTAAACATTTGACATGCCGAGGATCTTGAGGACACAACTCAAGAATGGAAAATGGGCTCAGACAATGTTGGACAGCGCAGCAGAAGTAACAATAGCTCACCAGAACCTGAAGGGACGTCTGGAGACAGTGGACTTGAATGAGGATATTGAAGTTAAAACTGCAGATAACAAGGTTAGTTCTCCACATAGGTTATATGAAATAACACTCCAGATGGAGGGAGATATACCAAGAAAAGTGAAAGCACTCTTTTGGGAGCGACTTTCTAAAGGCTATGATATACTTCTAGCTGAACAAGACTGGCCAGCAGAATTTGTCAGGGAGTGCCCGCATGGAGAAGACATCATTATGCCAGCCTTCTCTAATCATATTCCAATACATTTAAAATATACTTATGCCAGGAAATGGTCAGTCGCCCAAACCCCAGCCTTATACAAAAATCATGTAGTATGAGATGAGGATTCTCCTCACCATAAAATCCAGTTGAAAATCAACCAACTGCGCAAAGGCAGTACCCAGTTAAGCAAGAAGCTAAAAAAGAGGTCAAGGAGATCTTAGATCAACTTGAATATCAAGGGGTGATTGAAACATGCACCTCATCAATGAACAATCCTTTGTCTCTTGTCTCCAAACTAGACAATACATATCGTCTAGTATTGGATTACAGACATCTAAACTCATGTTGCAAAACATTTGCAGTGCAAAATGCACACAGTACAGCATTAATGAATAACAGTGTGAGTTAAAAATATAAAACCACATTAGACATATCAAATGGTTTCTTTTGTCAAAATATTGCAACCGAAAGTAGGTATTTCACTGCTTTCTCAATAATGGGGGCACAGCGTCACTTCTTTCATCTCCCTCAAGGATCCAAGAATAGTCCTGGGTTATTTTCAGCAAGGGTAACAGAGTTACTACAAACTTATTATGACGAGGCATTGTCATATGTCAATGATATATATCTACATTGTGTAGGTGGTCTGCACTCCATTTCTCCTATTATTTACCTTTTATTTAATCTGAAAACATTTTTAACCAGTTGCGTGCGTCCCTGGGTTGTGCAAGCCCAAATGCACCAATACTAAGTAAAGACATATGGGGAGCGCGTGGTAACACGCTCCACTCCCAGGTGCACTGCTTATGAGGATGCCATATCCAACTCAATTTTAAACCATTTGACCTCTTCACAATTTTATGCAAATTCTTCATTAATGTTCGTCATTCTGTTATTATCATATTCATCAAATCCACATATTTATCGTTCTGCATTTCAGAAACTTCTCATACTTCCATGTGTCCATCCAGACTTCTTTTGGAAATAAGATCCTAATACACTAATTGATTCAGAGCAGCATTCTTTTATTTCTTTTCAAACCCAATGCATTTCGGGCTAAAATCCAGCCCTTCGTCAGGGGTAACTGTAAACGGACAATTACATATAATATCAATATTTGATTTATAGTCTTATTTTAAAAAACATTTCAAATGCAAGCAGTCTAACATTCAGTACTCGGCAATATCAAATAAATACACGAAGCGTGCGATTGCCCCAGTCCATAACTTCGATTAAAACTGTTAATTTAATGGACCCTTCACCCGCCTAAACAATCTGCTTTGTCACCCCTAGTGAATTCACTTTACCAGGCATTGAGAAAAAGTTTAACCAGCATTACATCAAAAAACAAGTCTAACTAATGCGGTTCTACTCAAAAGGTGCTATTTCCCTTGTTGTGCATTTCACCCTCTAAACAGAACTATAATATGTTTACCTTCCTTTTACACAAACTTTCATGTCATCTTTACACGGTTATACAACGAAATAGAACCCCGTTCTCGTGCTTAACATACCTGCTCATTCTTTCACCTCTTTCAACCCGCATTACGCGCTGCAAGTAATTACGTCTCACACGTGTGCAGACCTGGGATTTAACCACTTCCTACTCCACCCACTTCCTCCGCAAGCCTCACTCATGCCATTTTGTGCAACTACACTACGTTCCCCACAGTGCATCACAATATATATGCCGAATCTTATACTAATTTCATGCTTATTATAAAAAATGCATCATTCGCTTGCCAGAAATGTCCGTAATCCATCTCCATTGAAAAATGTTTTTACTGTCCTCCCAAATATTTGCGGTTACCGCCGCTGAAGATTGTCGCTCTGATCATGTTGTTCAACTCTATGTGGAGACCCGAATATTTGTCCAACGTCTTAACCATTTTCACTCATGTCGGGTGCAACGACCAACAGGGGGCTTATATTTATATGAACATTGTGTAGGTGGTCTGCACTCCATTGCTCCCCATATGTCTTTACTTAGTATTGGTGCATTTGGGCTTGCACAACCCAGGGACGCACACAACTGGTTAAAAATGTTTTCAGATTAAATAAAAGGTAAATAATAGGAGAAATGGAGTACATGCGCTGATGGGGCGGGCCGCAGGGAAATCGTCACCTACTAGTGCGCCCTGTCTCCGCTGACCAACCCACGAAAAGTGAGCTCTGTATCTCCTCAGTTCAGTTGCGTTCCCCCACCTCACTGGATTCAGGCTTGGGAGCTCAGTCACCGCTGCTGCCGTGGGTCTCTGCTGCCTCCTTGTAGCTTCACCCTGGGTGGTTTCAGCGGCGCAGTGGAATTGCTGAGCCACCTGCGAAGTACAGTTAATTCTGTCAACTTTCTCCCCGATGTCTCTCCTGAGGGGGGAGGAATGTGTCAGTGTCCTGATGCGCAAAGAAGAGGGCACCACGGGGCTATTAATGGCCCAAGCATATGATAAACAGCAGTCCCAATCCATGTGCGCAGTACATATCAGCCCTGAAGGGGCAGGCTGCAGGAAGGCTCACGCAATTTAGAGGCGCGCCGCCGCCATCTACCCAGCTCCCGGCGGTCGCGCTCTGAATCGCATATACCGATTATGCAGGCTCACCTCATCAGATCCGGGGGCCAGAGAGACAACCGCCACCGCCGCTGTGGGAACTGAATGCCTCCCCAAAGCTCCGCTCCAAAATCTTACAGCAGCACCTCAAGTGCACAGTGCCACCATTCACTGTAGCCAGGCAGCCTGGAGCTCTCTTCCGATGTTTCTTGCCACTGTGGGTCCTGGCTCCTGGGCTCCCGGCAGGCCTCAACTTTCCGGGGACTATATCTCCTCTGTCTGACCAGCTCGGTGAACAGGGGTAAGTGGGTTGGGAACCACCACTGCTCCGACCTTGGGAGCTGTGGTCAAGTGTCATGGATGTATTCCAGGATAGACGCTGGGCAGGACCTGTCGATGGAGCTAATGCACTACGCAGCCATCTTCGATCTGCGCTTGGCCACGCCCCCGATCAAGAACAGTTTTGCTGCTGCCCCTTGCTGGTAAAAAGGAGAAAAGGTTTGTGTCTATCGACCTGATCAAACCACACTATGGTGCCGATACTAAGCAGTAGACCATGTGGACAACGATCAAGTAGCAGACGCATTCCTCTAGCTACAATCCAAGAGGTTTAAACTGAGAGACTCATCACCATTGAAGAATCTGCAGTGAAAAAAAGAAGGACTAAGCAACAAAGCTATGGAACTCGTTCCTCTTGAGGCCCAAACAACAGTTTGTCATGAAACACCTGTCTACAACGAAGTAACAAGTGATCAAGTGGTTCCAGTGATTTCAACAAACCCGGATGCTATCCCAACTATTGACAGAACTGCCTCTGGCTATTTCATTAACTTTGATACGTTTTCTGAGGATCCCAGCGAACCTGAAACAACGCCAGCTAAAATAACTTTCAAAGAACTAGCAACTGAACTTTTTCATCACCTGGAACAGACTTATCTGGTTTCCCCTTGGATTGAACTTTTGATTGTGTTAGGAATAATTTTAATTCTACTTTGGTTGACTCTAGTAATAACTCTGGGTATGCTGATAAGTGGAAAATATGTTAAAATGGACACAGCAAGTAAGAATATCAACTTACTCCTCAAGCCACACAAATTATCCCATCATGAACGAAGAGACTTGTCAGCAGTAAACATCACAGCCATTCCTATATCTGATGTTATAGCCTGGGACAAAACAGAATATGACATTTTTGGCCCGTCGGAGCTGTTAAAGATTCCACACTTATTCAAGATTTCATTGAGTGACTTTGTTTCATCTAATACCTTTTCTGATGATTGGGACCTCGAGACTGTTAATAATATGATGTCAGATTTAGTAATGTCTGTAGTATTCACAAATAATGAATATTTAGCAGGATCCTCAGACTATGAACAAATGTATTGTTATAACCATTATGGATATCATTTCTTGCACATATCTGCAAGTCCTAGAAATGTATTAATGTATAACCAATGGAAACATTGTCCTACACCACAAAAGGGTAGCTCAAAAATATTTGCTATGAAATTTCCATACTTTTCAATGTTCAATGTATCCAATCCGGAAACATTTTACTTTAGAAATGTGAACAGAACAGGAAGGAAATGTATGTTGACCAATACCAAAGAGATTTGATCTGCAGCCTTTTTTGCCCAACTGTCTAGACTAGGTTTCGACTTTTGGAAAGACAACACTGAGACAAAAACTGTCTTGGGTACAAAAGATTGTCAGGTACAGGGTGTAGAAGCTATGTTTAGAGCTTGTATCATCCCTGAGCAAAAGATGTTTTTGAATGACACTGTGCAACAGACATCTTGCCTTGGGTTATACAAGATCAAAGACATGAACAATCCCTCCATACCTACACCTACACCTGAGAGTGATAACACTTCAGAGGGGGAGGTCGACGTACATACTATTTTGCATCACAACAGAACAGATCCAGATTGGAATAAATGGTTGAGCTGGCCCACAGACACAAACAACTGTCAAGATAGATTCCTGAAAAAAACACAAGGGTTTAAAATCAATAGGCCAGACCCAACATATGTTCTTATACTAATTTCATGCTTATTATAAAAAATGCATCATTCGCTTGCCAGAAATGTCTGTAATCCTTCTCCATTGAAAAATGTTTTTACTGTCCTCCCAAATATTTGCGGTTACCGCCGCTGAAGATTGTCGCTCTGATCATGTTGTTCAACTCTATGTGGAGACCCGAATATTTGTCCAACGTCTTATCCATTTTCACTCATGTCGGGTGCAACGACCAACGGGGGCTTATATTTATATGAACATTGTGTAAGTGGTCTGCACTCCATTGCTCCCCATATGTCTTTACTTAGTATTGGTGCATTTGGGCTTGCACAACCCAGGGACGCACGCAACTGGTTAAAAATGTTTTCAGATTAAATAAAAGGTAAATAATAGGATCTGGCAAGATTGCATCTTACCTATTCTACGCTGCCTGCTATGTGGAGAAGAATGCGTGCTAGACACCTGTCTGACATTTCCATCAGTCATGCCAACGGATGTTGATACTTTGCTGGACCCCGTAATGGCCCCTGCTCTGTGTTGTCCCCAGCAGCTACCAATTCTGATGACGACATTCATTGAGATCTCACAGATGCAAAATGCTGATGCTGAGGTACGAGAAGAAATAATAGGCACACAGGTACCATCCAATTCGAACATTGCTGATGCGACCAATGCTGAAGGCGATGCCTCACATCTATGTGCGGTTAATCTTCTAAAAGAGGTACTCCAGCTTTTGCCTACAATGGTAGACAACTTTTTGTCCGAGCCCTAACACTGACTTCTGATGTTGGCACACAGTGTTCTGAGAGACTTTGAATTTGACCTTCAATTTTTACAAAAGTAAGAACTTTTTCCTATGATAAAAAAAATTCTCCAAATTTGTATTTTTCCCTTTTTGGCACAAAGTAATCTGCTTATAGTAGAACTATTCATAGAGAACAAGAATTCTTTGAATAGTTCCAGAGACAATATATGACCTTGTCCACAAACCGTTTTATGTAATCTGACATGAAATGGTTTTGGCCCTTTTTCTTCTGTATTTACGAGCCATTTCATAAATGTATATTTTTATGATTCATTCATGTTTGCATTTCAAAATGTCGAATATATGCTATAATTGAATACTTGCTTTAATGTGTACAGCACCAAATCAATAGTTTGAATATATTATTTACAATGTGTTTGTAACATGCTTTACGCACTTCATGTGTAGATACATTTTAGATATGTTATCATGTTTAGAATTTAGTAACGTCGTACATATGAAAGTGGAGTGGGTGTTTTGTATCGATTTAGATTCCGTATGAATGAATTTCCCGATTCATGCCCTTATATAGGTACAATTTACATTGCCCTTATATAGGCATAGAACCTCAGTCCTTATTTAGGCATAGCCTATGCTAACCAAATACAGGCATGGCTACTTACATCCGTTCATCTACGTCACCACGATTTCTTGGAAAACCAGACTCTTTAGCCGTTAGGGACATCCCCTTGCTTGAATATTGATTTCTCCAAGAAACTCATTATTATGCATGAACATCTATTCCTTAGAGGTTCATTCATGACGTTCATATGCCCGACTCTTACGTCAATACTGGCATTCCTAAACACCTTCAAGGTATATACCTTAACTTGCTATGGCAAAGCACGGTGTGGTTTGATGCAGTTCGACTACCTACTTGAACGACGCAGCTTGCCACAGCAAGTACAGAAGGAAGCCAACTCCCCAGCTGACGCACTGACCAGAAGCTGTCATCATCCTTCCGAGAACACAGCTCCAGTGTTTCTGAATCCGCTTGCGGGGTGTTGGGAAATCGAGTACCGGGAAATAGATACCAACCTCTCTTATTCAAAGGTATGGAGCTGATTAGAACCTAGAGAAACATTTGGCAATTCTTGGCAAAACTAAAGCCATGCAAAACCTGCACCTACTTCTTCCCCCGTACTAGACCTAGGTTAGGTACATTAGGGTAGGCATATTTTAGAAGCACCAGTTGAGTATTTTAGACTGTGTTATTTATGTATGTTTTTTTATATATGTCATAGCAACAGACCATGCTAAAACAGTATTACTTTATATTACTGTTTAAGCTGTATGAATTATGCTTCACATTCTGTCTTAGGATTGTAGCAGTTCATATCTCTTGCATGAGAAAGAAGACTGTTCAATAAACCCTTTATATTGAAATGCCCGTCTCTCTATTTCTGTGCAACTCTGTAGAAACAAAGCATGCACAATTAGTTATCTATTGTTTCCACAACTCTGAAGATATTGTTCTGACTCTAAGGGAAACAAGTTGTCATGTTTATGCGGTTGTCAGAGACTAATCCCTTCTTGTTAATTCGAGAAAGTTTATAGTGAACTCTAAGTTAGCTGGACACACAATTAAGTTTAATGTACTCGACAGAGACATACTGACCTCAGTCCTATGTCAAATCTATAGTGTATATTATTCCAATGCTAATCTCTCTATTAGGGATATAGGAACTGCACTACAATACCAGCTCAGCCCCACCCACCCTGGCACAATTGCTGATTCGGCCAATATCTAGCGCTCTTTGTCTCACTGTCTGGGAGAAATACACAAGGGCCAACTGCCACTCTATTCACAGTCATATGAACCAGGACACAGACTGCAGGCACCAAATACTTAGGACAAGAAAATGACAACTTCCTACAAGCAACATTTTCAGAATATAAATTTTAATTAATTTGAGATCAAACATAACATTTCTACCTGTTCCCAGTCAAAAGTTAGCATTTTAAAAGTGCAAAATGGTAGCCCAATGTTATTCAATGGGAGATGCCCTACCGTAGTGAAATAAGAATTTAGGATTTTTTCACTACCAGGACATGTATTTCTGTTTCAGTTTAGTTTATTAGTATGCACACAGTAAATTAAAGCCTTTGCACAAGGTGCCAATATTAAAAATACTTTTCAGTAGAAAATAGCTAGAAATAACTTCAAAAGTGGCACATTAAAGTGCTACGGTACTAAGAACCTTTTTAGGATTGCATGTCTTTTTTATGTCTCAGCTTCATTTCCATACTGTTCGCCACTGCCCTGGTGATTAGATCCCGCTCATGTGCTAGTCAGGACATCCAGTTCACTTGAAGTTTTCTGATTGAACCTAACCAGGTATTTCGTAAGCTTACAGCTAAACTGGCTAACAGCGCTGGCCTACAGCGACGAAGGCCAATCTGGTTCCAGAATGGTCGTAGACTGCTTTTTCAGTCTTCAATGGTGAACTTGCAGATGCAGATCTGGAGGACCAAATTATTGGGAGCATTTACACATAGCCAACACCCCACTGTAATTTCTCCTCTCTTCCATCGGGGTAGATGTGAATGTGACAGCAGGCAGCCCATTCAATATTCATGAAAGCACTTTAAGTTTGATGGCTATGTGGAGGTATGGTTGGGATGATAAGTTGATGGAAGATTCCAGTGTAAGTTAAGCATGGTGTCTCTTGGCGTATTTAACTTTTTGTCTACTAGTAGTGAGCGAGCTTAGACACACTTGTTGAATGTTGTCTTAATTTGATGGTTGCTGACAAAGGACTCCCATTGATCTGTTAGGCCTAGTAATGCCAAGCAGTTTTTCAGGTAGGTTCTGGCTGGAGAGTGGGCCCTTATATTCAGTTTTTTCCAAAGAAGGAAACATAGTATTGCTATGCTAGCCTAATTTAGCAAGTAGCAAAGAATAATGAAGGTACCCTTCCTTGGAAATGATTGTTTGACTATGCCAAATTCAAAGTGTAGCTGGGCTGGAAACATGTATGTTCCAGTGGGCTAATATGTCCCACAGTTTGCCTCTGTCTACACAGTCAAAAGTCTACAAGCAACGAGCAAGCTTAGACACACTTGTTGAATGTTGTCTTAATTTGATGGTTGCTGACAAAGCACTCCCACTGATCTGTTAGGTATAACAATGCCAGGGAGATTTTTGGTAGGTTCTAGCTGGAGAGTGGTCCCTTCCTTTCAGTTTTTTTCCAAAGAAGGAAACATAGTATTGCTATACTAGCCTCATTTAGCATGTAACAATGTTTAATGAAGGCACCCTTCCTTGGAAATGATTGTTTAACTAGGCCAAATTCAAAGTGTAGCTGGGCTGGAAAATGTAGGCTCCAGAGGGCTAATTTGTTCCACAGATTGCCTCTGTCTACACGGTCAAAGGCGGACTTGAAGTCTCAATGAAAGAGATTGTTTGGTAGCCTTGCTATGGTCAAATAAAATATATATGGACAGGAGGTGGGAGGTTGTTCCTGCACCTTTGGAGAACCCTGTTTGGTTAAATGGGATTAAGTTGTTGTCTGATGCCCAAGCTTCTAGTTTCTCCAGGTGACAGCTGGCAAAATACTTGGATTCCACATCCAAAAGGGCTATAAGACAGTAATTTCCTGAATCATTAGCTATGCCCCCTTTGTAAATCGTCATGTTTGTTGAGCATTTGCATGAGTGAGGGATGGTGTTAGATGTGATTATGCTTTTGAACACGGCACAGACCAAGTTGTCTTCTTTAAGCAGGGCTGCCAGGATTGAGTTGATCCTGGTGCCCTTTCTCTTCGACTTTTTTTCTTTTGGATCAAATATGTTTTATTGAGTTCCACAAAGCAACAACATACAGCAGGAGAAGACAAAGAGTAAATGCAGTGCCGGTAAGGCTACAATACAAGTGCTGTGAATATAGGCATGTCCCGGTAAAGTCCAGCCGGTGAATAAACTGTGCGTCCATGTGAAATCATACGGCAAGAAACAAGCCCATCTCCAAGTGCAAGAACTCTTTTCTACCCACCCCCCCAAAACTGAGCCCCTCCCTCCCGGATCCCTAGCCAACTCCCTACCCCCAACAGAGCCCCCCTCCCCTCGGTGTGTTCCAAGCAAGCCTGGTGGAGGCCGAGTGAGAGCCGGATCAAACCTTATGTTCCGCCCTGGTCGTCTCCCCGCGGAATTCTTCCGCCAGTTTCAGGACCCTTAGATATTTCGGGCAGGTGAGCTCCGTGAATTCTTGAGACAGTAAAGAGAGAAGTGGTTGCCATGTCTCGCGGAAAGCGTCTGAGGCCTGTGTGAGCGAGGCGTGGATCCTCTCCATCCCCATGATATACCATAACCTGTGTAGCCACCCCGTGTGTGTGGGTTTCCTCGGCGTGCCCCATAGCGATAGAATGTGGTGTGTCGCCGCCCCCATCGCCAGCCCCATCTGCCGCCCCCGCAGTGAATTGAGAGGGAACATGAGTTTAGTCGGGAGCCCGAGGATCGCATATGCTGGGAAGCGTGGGATGTCAGTGTCAAAATAAGTGTCAATGTCCCTTAGCACCACCTCCCAATACTCTTTAACTGCATCGCATTCCCACAGTATGTGTTGCACGGTCCCAGTGTGTCCGCACCCCCTCCAGCAAGTGGGATCTCTGCTTGGGTTTCCCTGGCTCGGGGGTCAGGTGCCAGTAATAGGCGATTTTCACCGCTGCCTCCCTGCTGGCTGTGTTTCTCGCAGTGTGGTGTGCTCTGTGAAATACGTCCAGCCATTCTTTATCCGACAGAGAGCGCCCCAACTCCCTCTCCCAACGTTTCTGGCCTGCAGACCTTTCCCCAGGAGGGGGTGGGGATAGCAAGAGGTACAGTTCGGTAATGGACCCAGAGTCTGACTTCTTGGTCATGAGCCACCTCTCGTACGGGGTCAGCGGGCGGCCTACTAGCGGAGCCACCTCAGGGTGTGTCAGCCAGTGGCGGAGTTGGAAATACTGGAAGCGGTGGGGCTTGTTGAGGGCGTAGTCCGCCACCACCACGTCCCATGGGAGGAAGCCTTCCGTGTCAAACAAGTGGCCTGCCGAACAACACTCTGACGGCCGCCATTGGGGAAACGAGCCTGGCGGTAACCCTGGGGGGAAGGCCGGGTTGTCCAGCAAAGGTGTCATGGGTGATGGGAAAGTCGTGAGGCCCCTCGGGACAGCGGTGGCGTTCCAGACCTGTAGTAGGGTCCTGGTGATAGGGGATTTTCTCAAATACGCCGGCCTATCTGGGCGCGCTAGGAAAGGGACCCTCCACAGTGACATGCCCGCCATGGCCCTGTCCTGGAACAACCAGTGCTTTTCGGAGGTGGGCCTAGACCACTCCAGTAGATACCGAAGTTGTGCCGCTTGGAAATAGCGCCGCAAGTCCGGGACACCCAAGCCCCCCTCAGCTGTCACCCGCAGAGCGAGGTCGCGACGAAGTCGGGGTCGCTTGCCCGCCCACACATATTGGTTCAGGGCGTCTTGACCATCCCCAGTGGGGGGGTGACCGGGAGAGTCTGGAAGAGGTAGAGGATCTTGGGAAGAAGTGTCATTTTAACGGCTGCGACGCGGCCCAGCCAGGACAGCGGCTTTTGCCTCCACTGAGCGATGTCCCCTTGCACCCGCGAGAGGAGTGTAGTGTAATTAAGGTCGATCGTCTGTGTAGTTGCGGGAGTCAAATCTATCCCCAGGTATGGGACAGTGGTGCTGACCTCTAGCCCACCTATGCGAAGCGAGTGTCTGTTAGCTGGCTTGGTGTTGCGCCCCAGTGGGAGGACCACTGATTTCTGTACATTCATTTTAAAACCCGACACCGCAGCAAAGGCCTCCATTTCGGACAGGAAGGCGGGCAGGGAGACCGTGGGGTTGTCTACCGCGACCAGAATGTCGTCCGCGCACAGGCTTATCGTCTGTTCCACCCCGCCGAACTTGATACCGGTGATTGTCCCATTGTCACGGACACGTTGAGCGAAGGGCTCGATATAGAGGGCGAATAAAAGCGGCGAGAGCGGGCAGCCCTGCCGCGTGCCGCGCCGGATATCAAACGGTTTCGAGCTGAGTCCATTCACCTTAATGGACGCCCTGGGTGTTGCGTAGCAGCCCGCTATCCAAGAGCGAAAACGAGGGCCAACCTCAAATTTCGCCAGAGTGTGGTCGAGAAATCGCCAGTCCACCCTGTCAAACGCCTTCTCGGCGTCCACTGAAAGCAGTGCGGCGTCCGAGGTGTTGAAGTGGGCCTTGTCGATGACATGCAATATGCGTTTGGTATTATCTGCGCATTGGCGGGAAGGGACAAAGCCTGCCTGGTCGGGTTCAATAATGCCCGGGAGGCACGGGCCAAGGCGCGAAGCCAAGATGCTCGTGAAGAGTTTCAGGTCGACATTGAGCAACGATATCGGCCTATAGGCTGCGCACTTCTTGGGGTCCTTCCCCGGCTTCGGTAAGACCACGACGTCTGCCTCCAGCAGCTCTGCCGGGATCGAACCCGGCCCCCCAAAGGAGTTAAAGAGCCTCGTGAGAACCGGCGCCATGAGGTGGCAAAAGGTTTTGTAGAAACCCGCGGAGAAACCGTCTGGGCCTGGAGCCTTCAGGGGTTTAAGTTTGGCAATGGCCGACACTACCTCCTCTAGATGGATAGGGCTGTCCAGGGTGCTGGCGTTGGTCTCATTAAGGGCGGTGACGTCCATGGTCTCGAGGTAGGCCTGTCCGGCCGCACCCTCGATGGCCGGGTCTGCGGCGTAGAGTTGGGCATAGAAGGCGCGGAAAGCCTCAGCTATGCTAGTATCGTCCCGGAATTCCTCGCCGCCCTCCCCCTGTATAACTGGAACCCTAGAGCGGACTGTTTTAGCTTTAAGTGTGCTGGCCAGAAGGCGACCCGTTTTATCGCCACCCACGTAATACGTGTGTCGGAGGCGAAGCGCCGCATATTCTGCCCTGTCGAGGTCTAGGCTCGCCAGTTGGGCTCTGGCCGCCTTAAGTTGGCGCCAAATGCGAGGGGCGCCCGTGCGGCAGTGGGCCCTTTCCAGCGTCGTTACCTGCTCTTCCAAGTCCCTCCGTCGGTCCCTGCGCTCCTTGTTGTCTGCGGCCTCAATTGCTATAATATCGCCCCTGACCACCGCCTTGAGTGCCCCCCATAGCGTCGCGTGGGCCACCTCCCCTGTGTCGTTCGCCCCCTGATAATCAGTAATGGTCTGGGAGAGCCTCTGGACCGTCCCCTGCCTAGACAGTAAGCTTTCCCTGAGCCGCCATCGTCCTCTGTGTGGGGGTGTGTGAGGGACGGTCAACTGAAGGACCACCGCCTCGTGGTCCGACAATGCCGCCGGGGTAGTGTCAATGTCTTTAAGTGTGGGGAGGAGGTCAGCGGAGCACAGGAAGTGGTCAATTCTGGCGTAGGTGTGGTGTACTGCGGAATAGAAAGTGTACCCTGGAGCAGTGTGATGAAGTTCCTGCCAAGCATCAACCAACCCCCTGTCTGTGAGCCATTGCTTCCCTGCTGCTGAAAGCGCCCCGAGTCCCCAAATCTCTTTCCGGATCTGTCCATCTCATTGTCCATGACCAGGTTCAGGTCCCCCCCAATCAGGACATGCCTCAGGTCGCCCGATAGCGCCTCCGACAGGGCCCCCCGAAGGAAGGCCTCTTGGCGGGCATTAGGCGCGTAGATCGAGCCGAGTGTGAAGGAAAACGTGCCTATTTGGACAGTGTATGCCAGGAGTCTACCCTTGATTTCGGCCACCTTGCTGCCCACCTGCCCCTTAAAATGCCTAGCTACCAGTAGAGCCACCCCCGCTTTCTTCTCAGAGGTCGCCGAGAAAAACTGCTGGGGGAAGGCCCTAGCCTTCAAGCGGTGCCAATCCTTTGCCAACAAATGTGTCTCCTGCAGCAAGCAGAGCTCAGCCCGGGAATGTTCTAGAAAAGAAAGAACTGCCCTCCGCTTGATCGGGTTGTTAAGCCCCTTCACGTTAAGAGATAAAACACGGATACCATCAACTGCCATGAGAGAGTGTGGAAGTGAATCGCAGCAGGCCCGGCCCCATCCCGCCCTCCCCGCAACCGGCAATCGTTAGCACACACTGAACACACCGAGTACCCCGCCCCAACCCCAAACATGTCCCCCCCAAACCCTGAACCCCAACCAACAATCCCCAACAAGAACACATTGTCCGGGGCCTATCCGGCAATTGTCCAGGCCCCTGGTGAAGTCTCTGGAAACGGGAAAACGTGGCAATGGCGGGCCCGGAGCCCCCCGTCCCGCCCCCCACACAGCGTGCTATGCAATAGTCTACCTCTGTGCACAGGGCTCCTCAAGGCCCAGCCGCAGTGTCCGTGGAGACCTTCTGAATCGCTGCTGCATGTTCTGTCGCGACCTCCGTAGGGTCCGGCTTGAACCCTTTCCTAGGCGTGCGACGGCTCCTCACAGTCTGCCAGCCGTCCGCCTGGGAGCGGGGAGATCGCGCCTGGGAGGGCTCGAGGTCCGCGGCGTCACCCTGGCCCTCCTCCTCCGTGGTGAGGCCCAGCACTGCACAAGTGTCCCGCAGGGATCGCAGCTGATGAAGTGTACCGTTCCACCTAACGATCAGTCTAAAGGGGTGGCCCCAGGAGTACGGGATACCTTTTCACGAAGATAAGTAGTCGCCACCTCGAATGTTCGCCGCTTTTGCAGAGTGATCGCCGACAAGTCTTGGAAAAGCTCGATGGCGTGATCCCTGAAGTGGAGAGGTTGTTTTTGGCGGGCTGCTTTCAGAATGCGTTCTTTGAGAGGGTAGTCCGGGAGGAAGGCCAAGATGTCGGGTGGGGGGGGCGGCGCCCTGCGTGCCAGGCCGACCCGGTGGGCCCTGTCGATGCGGATGTCGAAGTCATCTCCCTCTCCCAGGACCTCCCGGAACAAGTCCCGTAAGTAGGCGGCAATGTCGCCTCCCTCTGCTTTAATCGGCACGTTCCTCACCCTGATGTTATTTCTCCTGGACCGGTTTTCCAGGTCCTCAGCATGGGCCTGGAGCTGCGTCTGTTGGTCGTGGAGCCGGAGGATTTCTTGCTGCAAATGTTCCACTTCCGCGCTCCTGGCCTGGTCAGATGTCTCAGCGGCCGCCACCCGTTCACCAATATCGTCGACATCGCGGCGGAGTTCCTTGTATTCCCCTGCCATATCTTGCCGGAGGGTCAGGATGTCCGCCTTAAGGGAGGAGAACAGCTACTCCATGAAAGCCTTGGTGGCCGGGGCGTCGCCCTCGTCTCGCTCCTTAACTTTAGGCGGGGGGACCATCGCTGGCTTATCCGGGCTCTTGTCCTCTTTGGAGGCCCCCTTCGCTAGCATATCGGGGATAGTTTGGCCCCGTCGGCGATTGTTAGTGGACATGTCCCGGCCGCCCCAGGGGTGCTCAGGTCGCGCCTTCCACCAGGCCACGTGGAAAATGGCCGCCTAACGGCCGGCGAGTAGCGTCCTCGGTCTTGGTCTCAGGGCCCAGGCTGTGATGAGTGCGGGGCAGAGGGGGTTCGACCTGCCGCCCCTCAAGGGTCGCCCTGCACCGGCGGCGCGTTGTTCCTCACCTCCTTGCCGAGCGAAGGGGGGAAGGCCCAAGCCGGGGCCTCGCTCAGACTGCCAGGCCGCCGCCTCTCTCTCCCCCGCCGGGCTTTCCGCGGGGTCTACACGGGGCCACCGCTCCGAGTGTTGCTCCCTCGAGCGGGTCACCACTCCCAGTGCTGCTCCTTCGATCGGACCTCCACGCCCTCCGGTGCCCGGCGCCGCTCCAGTGGGCCCGGCTCTGCAAATCCGCTCCCGGCTGCTCCGTCTGCACTGACGCTGGCGGGCCCAGGTCTGCTGCGCGCCAGTGGCGGAGGGGTCCGTCCGGGGCTTCCGGGGCTGAATCAGCGGGCAGACGGCCGCCCCCCAGATTCAATGAGCTTGGGGCGTCTTGGTCACCAAAATTGGGCTAGGTGCTGCAGCGTGGCTATGCAACAGGGGGATCGGGGCGAGGAGCTCCGCGAAAACGCGTCCTCTCAGGCCGCCATCTTAGCCACGCCCCCCTCTCTTCGACTTTTAACAATCTGCCATTCGACTATTACAGCTCGAGTGGGCGACCAACATGCTATCACTGGATCAGATGAGCCAGCTACGTGGCCAGGGAGAACCATTGATCTAGTGAAGCTCCTCGTCTGGCTTCATTTAGAACTTGAGTCACAAAAATGACTTGCAAGGTATTGATACAGAGTGGCATATGTACAAGGACTGGTGATAACCAGCGCTAACACTAGTTTGCTACAGTTTTCTTTACACTGTGTACCACTGAGAACTATCGCCTTGTTAGCGACGTATTCACAAGATACGCTACATGGTGATAACTTCAGGGCTCAGCGGTGAAAATTGCTGGTGACATTAGCGTGATGGCGATGGGAATTATCGGGCAAAAGGACCATTAGCAGCAAAAAATGCATTTTAGTCAGCCCAATGTGAGTTTTTTTTGCCTCCGTAGCCAAATATAGCGTATCAGTTATCCTCCAATGATAAATAGGCAAAAAACAATGGAATGCAGAATGGAGCAGCCAGGAGCAAGTGCAGCACAGATCAACAACCCCCTCAAGCCTCCAACATCCAGGATGACCAGCCAGAGTCCCAGGGGAAGAGGAAATGCAGGGCTACATACATGAAACGAGCTCATCGCGGTGCAACACCACTGATTCATCACTTCTCATTGCACACTCTTTGCAACACCATGGCATCCAAAACCTTGAAAGCGCAGACAGTCCCTGGCACCTGGAGGCCTCGCTGGTCCTGCTTTTGAAGCGTGGATGCCTTGCTGGTCCTGCGTCTGGAGCCGGGATGCCTCGCTAGACCTGCATCTGGAGCCTGGAGTGGGTGCAGAGGTGTTGTGGAGTCGTTGAGCCGTGGCAGTAGACATTGAGGTGTGGCGATCGCCATTACCTGGTGGTGAAGCCTGACAGCGTGTACAGAGACACGTTGCAGACCTGTGTGAGAAAATTGCCCTGAACCCCTTGGAGCTGTGAGTGGTAGAGGCGCTCCTGCGAACCAACGTAGGGAGGTCTGCAACGCAAACTATGATCCACCATTACACCGGGGTACACAGAGAGAATTACCAACGGGGTGCGGCACCTCTCTGCATCACAAGACGGATGAATTTGTGCTCGCCATCCCTGTGGAGGGTGAGGTGCCTGAGCTGGGCCAAACTTGTGTTGGGGGTGGGGCTGCAACTTCATGCCTATGAGGGCCCTGCTGCATCACCTGCATTGGGAGGTTCCACAGCAGACTTGGCAGCGACTGCTGTACCCAGGCTAGTGAAATCCCACCTGACTGAGGCTCCTGCTGGCTAAGTCACAGAATTGGAAAGAGTTCAACTGATTGCGCCACATTGTCAATGTCCAGCTAAGGAGAAGGTGGGATGCGTAGCAGAGGAGGACCGGGGTCAAGTCGCCCAGGCCTAGCACCTGGTGTGACGGACCCCCAGTGGTGGCTCATCCACAATGATGGAAGAACATCACCCCACTGCTTTCAAGCAGACTCAGGAGAGAAGGAGCAATGAAGAAACAGGACCTGGCCTAAAGGTTAGATGTCTTTCATTTGAATATTTACACCACCCGCTCACACACACACACACACACAGGTCACCGCCCCTTCCAGTGTCCTTTCCAGCGTTTCCCACCTCCCAGCTGTCGAGTTAGCCCCGCAGCACTTCTCTCTGCCAGGTGCTGTGTGCCCATGTGCAGCGGGCATACCACTGGTGTGCCAAAGGTAAATATGACGTTACAATGCATACCATTACATCGCATTCAATTACAATGCTTTCTAATACAACACATTTTGCAACAGTAGGGAAAGTGCTGGATAGCGGAGATGAAAACATTAGTATTCCCACTTCAGTCAGAGCAACCCTAAAACTAACACTTGCTCCCCAAAACACTCCCTGGAACCTAAAATTCATCTTTGACCACCCCAAAACACACCCTGGAACCTAAAAGTCATCTTTGACCCCCCAAAACACACCATAAAATTCATATTTGACCTCAAAACTGACCCCAAATTTCATATTTTACCCTATAATACACCCCACATTTCATCTCTGACCCCCATAACTCATACCAGCCCTAAAACCTAAAATAACAGAATTACTAATGTCACAATACCTTGGAATAGAGTGCGATGTAAAGGCACCTGCGTTGTTGTAGTTGCATTGTAAAGGCTTTACGATGTAATGCCTGCATTGTAATGGACGTGTCCCATGCTAAAGGTAAGCCATAGGCAAGCCCGTCTGCATCCGTCTTCCCATGGACTGCGCTCATCACCAAGGACTCTTTCTCTCAGACACTCCAACACTATGACGCCAGAACCCTCCTCACCATCAACCCTAGATGCCACATCGCCTGCAAGGACCAACCTCTGCTCTGGACAGGACATCGCCATCACTGACGGCTACAAATTCACCCGCAAGGACCACCCCGACCGTCCAGGATGAGGCATTGCCATCACCTACAGAGGCATATTCCGACTGAAAACGCACTCTAATGACCCACCGGTGACCATGGAACACCTCATCTTCCAGATCCGGACCAACCCCATCCTCTGCGGCACCCTCCTCTGCAGGCCGCCTGGACCATGGACCCCCATTCTCTGATACCATTGTGGACCTCATTGCACTGCAGGCTCTTCCTTCCAACGACAACATCCTACTCGATGAACTTTACTTCCACCTGGACAACCACAGTGACCAGAACACCCCCCATTCCTGGGTAAGCACACCAATAATCAGACTCAAGCAGCTAGTCAATGAAGCAAGTCACATAGCAGGACACACGGTTGAAAACATCACCTCCTCCAGTGAGAACTTAAACTGCAACCTCACCACCGGACTCTCCTGGACTGACCATCATTATATGCGTCACGTCTTCACCAAGCCCACCGAACACCACCACCATCATCGCCCCCCATTCGCAGCTGGATCAAGGCCACTGAAGAACCTCTCATCAACTCCCTCAGCTCCACCACTCTGCCAACGCTTACAGGCGATAACACCACAGCGCGCATCCACCACAGATCGATTTCCAATGGCGCCGACACCCTGGCACCCCTCATGAAAAGACTAAGCTAAATCTAGCACCACGTTGCTCCTTATTTGCAAAGTGATGCATGTAGGCATATGCGTGACCTTATGAAGCCCTATGCCACAAAATACCAGTATCAGGTATGATGTATGCAGGGTGTGCATCCCCGCGTGACAAGGCCTCATGGGAGTGGCACAGTGAAATCCATCATATTTCACTGCAACAACTGTAGGACAGTACTGTGTTAGTACCTTACGCCTTCCTTATGGCAGGCGTAAGCATGACACTGTGCCACATGGATAGGCTGGCCACATGCATTGCTGGAGTTGCATCATGCTTCTGACACAACTGCAGCAATGCATGAATTTAGTGCAGACTTATACGTCATTACTTGTGTTATGGAATGCTGTCCAGTGAATACAGAGCATCTATGGTGTCGCAAGAAGGCCGTAGTGAAAAGTGTTGCAACTCTGTCTTGTTGCAGCGCTGCAACACTTTTCATGACTGAGGCCCAGGAATGCGCACTATCTTATTAATGGTGTGCATTCCTGCCCTGTAGGTTTATGGCAGGGCAGCGCAGCAACATTGCTTGCAGTGCTGTCCAGCACCAAAACCTTCTGACATGAGTCCCTGAGCGTTATCTTAATTTTTAAGACCAGCTATTTTCTGGTCTTACAAAACTGCCTCTAACTGCAGTTAGAGGCAGTTTTTTGGTCCTCCTACCTTCAAGAATTCCCTTGTAAATATTGTGAAGTGGGGTTAGTGGCCGTTTTTGCACGGGAACGCCTCCCTTGCATGTCATCGCTAACAGAAGTGGCGATCTTTTCTATGGACGTTTTTGCTGGAAAACTGCAGACAACAGAGTCTAGCGACAGCTTGTACATATGGCGA
The DNA here is from genome assembly GCF_964263255.1 of Lissotriton vulgaris. Taxonomy (NCBI): domain Eukaryota; kingdom Metazoa; phylum Chordata; class Amphibia; order Caudata; family Salamandridae; genus Lissotriton; species Lissotriton vulgaris. The sequence goes on along the minus strand of NW_028250533.1, from coordinate 322,055 downwards.
TAAAAAAATTGATGCCGAACCATCGGAAAAGTGCCGCTAAGGCGGCGTTAACTCCTTGTACATACACTTCTACGATGTTAATTATAGCTCTTGTTTGCAACAGCTCATTTAAATAATTCACCTTCTTCAACAACTTGACATGCCTACTTGCCCTGAAGTCGCTCAGGAGCTTAACACATAGATTGGTTGATGTCTCTTTCTCTAAAGCTCACAAGTGCTGCCTGTATCCTGATCTGGACCTGGTCAGATTTGCTCTTGGAATTTCATCCCTGGAGTTTCTTTGATGTAGTCATAGTCATAGTAATCAGTGCTTTAGTTTTTTATTTGCTGATGGTCTGAAGACGCTGTAATCACGTGTGGAATTTTCACCCAGGTATGCGTGGTTGTCTACAAGTTCTTTTGTGAATTGCTCTCAAGCCATAAGGACTGTGCTCAGTCCATCCTGTTTGGAGATCCACATGACTTTAGCTTCCTCAGACCGGTCGGTGATTGTGCCTGGTAAACATTTAAGCTTTTTCTGTTAACTGTACAGACAGTGCCTTGGAATGAGTCTGTTGATTTGTTGTAGTCCAGGGTCAGGGCAAGAAGTAGCTGTTGTGGTAGGTGGTCGCTTCCATTCTACGGGGTGATTTAAAAACTGAAAACCAAGTGAAAAAGGGGAGCCGAAAGCACTGTAAAGTCTATTAGTATGCATGCTGTGTGGTTGTGTGAAGTAAATAAGATTGCAGACCACAGGAACAGGTAAGCTTTGTGTAAGCTTTATTGCAGCACAGAGATTAGTAGATCAGCTCCCTGTCCGACCAGAGCTCCAACTGCCAACAAGGCGAAGGAGAGCTCCAGAACCCAGAACACAAGAAGAGATCTAGAGTGCTAGCTCGAGGAGGGAGCAAAGCACTGTACAACATATCTCCCTTCCTTGCAAGGGAAGAAAACATAGGAACAATGAAGAAAGAAACATTAATGAACATAGTCATTCAAATACATGGGTGGGCGGCGGGAGCAAGAGCTCCTTGAAGGGACATCAGCTAGGGAAGAGGAAGAAAGAGCAGGGGTACAAGGTACGGAAGGAGAAGCAAGAGAAGTAGAACCAGAATTAATCACAGAACTACTATGATAGGTACACAAGGAAGTGGAGGCATCACCACCACCCACCTCCCCCCGACCAGCTGACAAGGGAATGGGAGGTGAAAGACCACCAGAGGACAATAAATAACCATTACAACCATCCACCTTGGCAAGAGACAGGTCATCAGAAGAAGAATCTTTACATTTCTGGTAGAGAGCTACCCTCCGGTAATTCCAACTCTCACCATTGGCCAATAAAATGAAGTGAGGAAAAACTTTCTTGACTTTGTAGGGACCTCTAAATTTGCCAAGACCCTTGGTAAGTCTGCCAGGCTTAACTTTGACCAAATCACCCACGGAGATGGGCAAGGAGGCACTGTCATGAGTCAAGGGAACATCGCTACTGGAATTCAGCCAAGAAGGGGTCAACTTACTCACTGGTGTGCGACCACGCATAAGCTCAAAGGGAGACTTTTCACCAGTCTTATGGGGTGTGGAGCGATAAGCCCAGACCAGTTCTTGGACACGCTCATCAGAGAAACAGCCAGACTCCACAAACATCTGAATCACACCCTTAATGAGGCGATTCACCCTCTCACAAAGTCCATTGCCTTGTGGATTGTAAAGACTCGTCTTCTGATGTCTGATACCACAACCATTAACAAAAGAAATCATTTTTGAGGAGGTGAGCTGAGTCCCATTGTCTGAAATGAGGACAGAGGGGTACCCTTCATTGTTGAATATGCCCTTCAAAAACTTAATGGTAGCATCGGTAGTAATCTCCTTTACGAACTGTACACACAACCACTTTGAAAAACAGTCAATAAGAACGATTGCAAAGCGGTGATCATTGGGAAGCTCACTCATGGGGCCTATGAAATCTATACAGACACTATGCCAGGGCGTATTCTCGAAGACAATCTTGTGAGTGGACTGGGAGCCTAAAATTTTGAGCCGCTTCTCACCCTCCTTGCAGAAACTACACTTTAAGACGCAATCTACTGCTTCATTATCAATAGAGGGCCACCAAAAGTTCTGTTTGACACGGCGTTGAGTGAGGCTTTGACCTAAGTGTCCCTCGTGGGCCAAGCCCAGAATTCTGTTTCTTAACAAACTAGGGGGAACAAAGCGATCACCTCGAACACAAGAAGAGATCTAGAGTGCTAGCTCGAGGAGGGAGCAAAGCACTGTACAACATTGTGAAAGAAAATGATGGTGGTGTGAAAGTGAGCATTAACAGCTCGCAGGTTCATAACTCACTGATCAGAGCTTGGGCTGGGATCTGCCAGAAGGCGTTCTGAGCTACCTGTGCCTCTTCATCCTGATGTGTATCCAGCAAATTCATGTTGAAGTCCCCTGAGAGTTTTAAGAGGGAAGGACCTTCCTGCAGTTCTAGATTTTGTTGGCCAGTTGTTCTCTAGCTGCCAATTTGTGTTTCTTTTCTGATGGTATGTAGATATTCACAAGGGCTAGCTTAAGCCACAAAGGTCCCTGATTCAGAGTGATTAGGAGTATTTGCAGGCCATTCCAGACTATTAGTTTCCTAAAAATGTTTCCTTTGAATGGTGGCTTCGATATAGATTGCTAGATCTCCAAAATGTCGGCAAAGAGGGCTTTTTTTGTGGCCATGACTGTGTATTTGATGTATCTTGAGATTTTCTTGACTTTTACTGCCCATGTTTCCTGTAGCATAATTATCTAGAATGAAAGTAAGTAGTCAAATGTATTTTTGTCTGCTAGTTTGTCAAGGAAGCCATTGATATTCCAAGTTTGGAAAATAATTATGTTGATTTTACGGCAAAAATTCAAAAGAATCATACAAAGTGGGACAGTGAACAAGATGAGAAATGAGAAGACACAAAGAAACGCAGGCATATTCATGTGTGATCCTAATACAATAACCAGCCTCTTCTCTACCCCAGAGTCTTGGTCTCACACTTGGGTCCTATCCATCAAGCCGCAGTGGCATTGCCGCACTTCCCCTTGACTGCGGGCCATGTTCAGGGCATAGCTTCTTCTCCAGTCTCCCTAAAGTACCTTGACGCATAACCCATGATCTTGTAATCACTGTGACCTGCTTCATACCGACTTCCTTTCGGTACGCATGCCATCTGTGGGATGTGATCCTTTTTACCAACTTCATTCCCCTATAAGGACCGACACACTTCTGTGTTATCCCCGTCCCAAGCCTCCTTGGGAGGTGTACTTACTAAATGCAGGGATTTTTCTCAGGCTAGAATTACTTAGTCGTGATGAGGATCTCATTATTGCTATAGGGATCAAACGCCGACGACTGTCACTCCTTGACACTTTATTATTCTAACACCAAATGTATGTTGTGCAATGGTGCTTTTCATAGGCTTGTGGTTTTACTGGTTATTGTATTAGAATCACACATGATTATGCCTGAGATTCTTTGTGCCTTTTCATTTCTCGTCTTGTTCACTGTCCCACTTTCTGTGGTTCTTAATTTTTCCCATAAAAATAGACATATTTATTTTCCATATCTATGATTAAAAAAACACATTCTTTATTATACTACTGTGTTCATTGCATTATTCATGTGTGTAGGGGACCTTTGTTACTATATAGTTAACTGTGCCCAGGTCCCTCTGATATTACTAGGGTTCCCTTGTTCTTTACAAATATATTGATATTCTAGGAGTAAACAAGAAACTTCCCGGTGTGCACAGAAAGGTTGATGCTGTGGGGCTCATTCATAATTGGTGTATAGCTGGCTCAGTAATCCTTGTAACCAGCTCCAGTTGTAGCTGTGGGGTAGTATTCTAGTTCCATGCGCCCATTTCAGGAGGCCTTGTGGGTCCTGAGCAGGACTAGATGTAGAAGTGGAGTTTTGTTTTCTTAGTGCACTCAAAATGTCCTTTCACGCATGTGGGAGCGACTTGCTGGGCACTTGCGGTTGCCCACAAGATGTTCTACCTTTTTGGGAGCACCACAAGTTTGCTAGCCAGTCACAAGCTCCAGCGAGCTTTTGCAGTCACCGACTTGTCTTTCGGGCATGCCAGGACTTTCGCCGGATGTTTTGTGATGTATGCGATCCCGAATATGCAGTATCTACCACGGTTGCAATCTGGGGAAGATTCTGTCCTCGAGAACCATCAAAGTCTTATTGAAACAACAATTTGGAGCCAAAACCCTCCACAAATGTATTGTGGTGGCTGGCCCGCAGTTTGTTTAAGGTTCGAGTTATTTTTGTCATCTAAATGTTCTTCTTTTAAAAAGGAAACATATTGCACAGTTCACTACATTTTCTCCTTGTTGTTTAATATATTTGCAATATTTATTTAACTCACGATGTAGCCTAGCTTGCCAATGGGCCTTCCAGCCAGTAGGCCCAATACTTGTCATGAGTGCATGAAACAACTACTTCTGTTGTGTCTGTTGAATTGAAACATCATTTAGGCGATGGATGGCACTAGATTAAAATACAAAATTTATTTTTTGTGGTATTTCATGTTTTATTCTCCTGCAAACAGTGTGTGGGTCGGGTAATGCCTATGGAGGAAGTGTGTTGTTGTAAAAAAATGTTGCCCTGTTAATTTTCGTTTGTTGGCATAGCTGAACTAATGCTGTGTTCTCACTGTTACCATTCCTCCTTTGTGTGGCCAGTGTGTGTGTGTGTGTGTGTGTATATATATATATGTGTATGTGTGTAAATGTATATATGTGCAGTGCAGGGCGCTGCAGAAGGCTATGTGCTGAAATGCATTCGCCGCCACTGTGATGTTGCATATATAGAGTGTTTCCTCACTTGGATTCTCCTCTGGCCTCTGATTTCTTCGTTGGGAGAGATGTGGTGATATATTATCTGCGCCTGCCAGGGGTGCAGTACAGAATACCCTGCTGCATGAAGTGACCCAGACTTTTTACTGGCACTACGTTGGTTGACAGCGTCTACACGACTCGGGGTACTGAGATGTCTGGAGACCACCATTTGTTTAAAACCAACATGAGAGGAGTGAGGTATTTCACCTCCAATAGGGCGCTATGCTGTCGCATGACTGCTCCCACTCAATTGTGGGCTTTACCTACTTGGTATCAGCAGTCCGAGGGGACCAAAGGGGGTGGCCGTGGACTTTGGAATTCATTTGGGGGATACCTGTACCACCTACCTGCACCAGGGCCAGACTGGGAACCAAATCCGGCCCTGGCAAAGTGCTCGCCGGCCCCCTCTCCCCACTCGGGGGGGTTGGAGGTGCCGCTGAGCGCTTTGCTAGGGCCGGTTTTCGGCCGATTTTGTTGAAGGGAGATTTTTAAGCTATGCTGCAAAAATGGCCCTGTAACAAAATCGGCCCCCAGGGGCTCAAAACCGGCCCCCACCCTTGCGGCGCACCGGGGGATTGCCCTGGGTCCGGCTATGGCCAGACCGGGCCTGACCTGCACACAAGTAACTTGCCCGCACCAACTGTTTCACTTCTCCCCATGCCGCCTACACAGATACATAATCATGATGTATTCAGGGAGTTGTAGTTGGGACATTCAGCGCAACGATCAACAGGTGTGCCGAGTCATTTCTCTTGAAGGAGGAGATTTCAGGGCATGCAAGCACGATCTAAGCAGCAGCATTAGGCAAATAGGAAGCAGGAGTCCATGCAGTGCAGGGCGCTGAAGAAGGCTATGTGCTGAAATGCATTCGCCGCCACTGTGATGTTCCATATAAAGCGTGTTTCCTCACTTTGATTCCACTCTGGCCTCTGATTTCTTCGTTGGGAGAGATGTGGTGATATATTATGTGCGCCGGCCAGGGGTGCAGTATAGAAGGCCCTGCTGCATCAAGTGACCCAGACTTTTTACTGGCACTACGTTGGTTGACAGCGTCTCCACGACTGGGGTACCGAGATTTCCGGAGACCACCATTTGTTTAAGACCAACATGAGAGGAGCGAGGTATTTCACCTCCATTAGGGCGCTATGCTTTCGCGTGACTGCCCCCACTCAATTGTGGTCTTAATCTACTTGGTAGCTGCAGTCTGAGGGGACCAAAGGAGGTGGCCGTGGACTTTTTGAACTCATTTGGGGATACCTGTACCACCTACCTGCACACAAGTAACGTGCCCGCACCAACGTGTTTCACTTCTCCCCATGCCGCCAACCCGGATACATAATCATGATGTTTTTCTGGGAGTTGTAGTTGGCACATTCAGCCCAACGATCAACAGGTGTGCCGAGTCATTTCTCTTGGAGGAGGACATTTCAGGGCATGCAAGCACGATCCAAGCAGCAGGATTTGTCAAACAGGAAGCACGACTCCATGCAGTGCAGTGCGCTGAAGAAGACTATGTTCTGAAATGCATTCGCCGCCACTGTGATGTTCCATATAAAGCGTGTTTCCTCACTTGGATTCCCCTCTGGCCTCTGATGTCTTCGTTGGGAAATATGTGGTGATATATTATCTGCACCAGCCAGGGGTGCAGTACAGAAGGCCCAGCTGCATGAAGTGACCCCGACTTTTTACTGGCACTACGTTGGTTGACAGCGTCTACACGACTCGGAGTACCTAGATGTCTGGAGACCACCAGGTGTTTAAGACCAACATGAGAGAAGCGAGGTATTTCACCTCCATTAGGGCGCTATGCTGTCGTGTGACTGTCCCCACTCAATTGTGGTCTTAATCTACTTGGTAGCAGCAGTCTGAGGGGACCAAAGGAAGTGGCCGTGGACTTTGAAACTCATTTGGAGGATACCTGTACCACCTACTTGCACACAAGTAACTTGCCCGCAAAAACGTGTTTCACTTTTCTTCATGCCGCCAACCAGGATATATAATCATGATGTATTCTGGGAGTTGTAGTTGAGACATTCAGCGCATTGATCAACAGGTGTGCCAAGTCATTTCTCTTGGGGGAGGTGATTTCAGGGCATGCAAGCACGATCCAAGCAGCAGGATTTGGCAAACAGGAAGCAGGACTACATGCAGTGCAGTGCGCTGAAGAAGGCTATGTGCTGAAATGCATTCACCGCCACTGAGATGTTCCATATAAAGCGTGTTTCCTGACTTGGATTCCCCTCAGGCCTCTGATTTCTTCGTTGGGGGAGATGTGGTGATATATTATCTGCGACGTCCAAGGGTGCAGTACAGAAGGCCCTGCTGCATCAAGTGACCCAGACTTTTTACTGGCACTACGTTGGTTGACAGCGTCTGAACGACTCGAGGTACCGAGATGTCCAGAGACCACCATTTGTTTAAGACCAACATGAGAGGAGCGAGGCATTTCACCTCCATTAGGGCGCTATGCTGTCGCGTGACTGCCCCCACTCAATTGTGGTCTTAATCTACTTGGTAGCAGCAGTCCGAGGGGACCAAAGGAGGTGGCCATGGACTTTGGAACTCATTAGGGGGATACCTGTACCACCTACTTGCACACAAGTAACTTGCCCGCAAAAACGTGTTTCACTTTTCTTCATGCCGCCAACCCGGATATATAATCATGATGTATTCTGGGAGTTGTAGTTGAGACATTCTGCGCATTGATCAACAGGTGTGCCAAGTCATTTCTTTTGGGGGAGGTGATTTCAGGGCATGCAAGCACGATCCAAGCAGCAGGATTTGGCAAACAGGAAGCAGGACTCCATGCAGTGCAGTGCGCTGAAGAAGGCTATGTGCTGAAATGCATTCGCCGCCACTGAGATGTTCCATATAAAGTGTGTTTCCTGTCTTGGATTCCCCTCAGGCCTCTGATTTCTTCGTTGGTAGAGATGTTAAGCATCTGCTGGATTTTGTGCAAATTTGTCAGCGCTAACACTTAATGCAAATCAAAAAAATACCTTTCCAACTGTTAAGAGATCTGTTAAATGTAACCCCTTCATGCCCAGACAGGAACACTTTTTAATTGGAACTGCTGAAAAATTACTGAACCAATTTACAACAAATCAAGCAAAGGCAATTCTTTCAGTGAAGTTCTACAAGAAACAAACACTTCATTTAAGTCAATCTTTGTCATGAATTGGTTCACTTTCAGGCACATTCATGTTCTCATCCAAAGCACTGTTATCAAACTAGCAGTTATTTTAACAAATCAAGAGTGTAGTACACTTCCAGTTATTTTGCATTTTTATTATCCAATGAGTTGAATGTCTTGAATAGTAAAACGCTCCTAGTAATATTGGTAGCAGTTGCAATCCGAAATAAGCAGCAGTGACAGGGTAGGCACACATGCAGTCTCTTCCACAAAGACACATATACTCACACAACTCCACATAATTCACAAGCGCACACATACACCCACCATTCATAGGCTTATACATGCGCACACATCCTTTCACAACCCACACATGCGCAGGCAGATACATTCATACATACACACATGAATTCATTATTCAGGTTGGGTGTTAGAGGTCTCCAACCTATCCTTTAACAAGACGTGCTTATGTTTAAAAACATTTTTATTTTGAGCTACTGCTATTATTAGTGTTGAATAGATCATGTTACATTAGTGGCCAAGACTACCAGCATTGAACAGGGTTGCCATTAGTAATGCAAGAAAGGTTTTATCAACTGGCTGAGGTTGCCAGGCATTGGGGTATGACCATGGTGTCATATGCCGACGACACTCAGTTAGCGGTTACGATCAGCGGGGATGCGGATGTGGATGCCCCTAGATTCCAGAATGGACTTGGGGCGGTCGCCAGCTGGATGACCTCCAACTGTCTCCAGCTGAACGCAAGCAAGACGGAGATTATAATCTTTGGCAAGCATACAGAACTCTGGGGAGACAGGTGGTGGCCGTCGGATCTGGGTCCTACGCCAACCCCGGTCGCTGAGTTAAAAAACCTTGGGGTCTGGCTCGATCCAACTCTCACCTATGTCTGCCATACTAAGCGCAAGGCGGCCTGCTGCTTTGACATTTTGCGTGGACTACGGCCTGTATTAAATTCTTTGATGCCACCACCAGGCAACTTGTGATTCAGGCAACCGTGATTTCTCGGCTTGATTACGCCAGCTCCCTCTTAGTGGGATTAAATCAGTCGGAAATCACCCGCCTGCAGCGCGTACAGAATGCTGCGGCGAGAGCTGTTGTGGGCCTACCTAGATTTTGTTCCACTGCTAACATCTTGCGCACGCTGCATTGGTTACCGATTGCGCAGAGGATTCAGTTCAAGGTTCTTTGTGTAGCTTACAAGATTCTCAAGGGATCCCCTGCTTTGATTCTTTCCAACCTTCTGTCCCGCTATGTTCCGGTCCGTGCCTTAAGATCTTCGGACCTAGAACTTGCGGTTGTCCCCCATTTCAAGCGTTGCAGGGTTGGGGGTTGGTCTTTTCAAGTTTGCCCCGCAGTGTTGTGGAATTCCCTTCCCCTTGCGATTCGTGCCCTTAGGGATTTGCTCTCTTTTCGTCGAGCTGTAAAAACTTTCTTGTTTCCTTAAGTTCCTTTTTTCTGCTTCGTTATGTCCAGTTGTGTTGTGTTGCTACCTTGTCGGGCGCCAGGACGCTCCTTCGCTGGAGCATCTGTGCGCGTAATAAATGAGTTTAACATAACATAACATAACATAACTTGGAATGTAGATATGTTTGGACATTCAACAATTTTTTTTCCAAACATCATCTCATGAGCTCTGATTATATATGCATTTTAATCTTGAATAGCCACTTTTTAATTCAGGAATACATATGTTAATTCATCCAAGCAATAGCCAATCATTTTGCAGGCTGGTCTGCACATAGGAAAGCTACTTATGAGTAGCTGGGCCACTTGTTTGAGATGCCCGTTGTAGACACAATATTGTATTTAAAAATCTTTTCCAAGTCTTTCCTCACAACTCTGCCCACTGCTAATCTCCAACATACATGTTGACTTCTTAAAACTTTATTATTGATTGTTGATTCCAGAAAAAAGAAGCTGCTCACCACTTCTGGCTTTCACCTTCAACATCAAAGCTGGTTGCTTTAACTATTGTTTTTGCTTTGATTTTTTTTAAATATAAACAGAATGTTAGTAACTTTGAAGCACATAACAACACACAACATAAACCCAGGCACATCAATACAATGACACAAGGGCTTATGATATAACCACATCCCAAGCTTACATACACACTATGATAGTCCACAGTACTCCAACCATTTACCCCATATATTCGTATAATTTTTGGGGCAACCCCCGGCCTTGTATACGGCCTTCTCCCGTGTCCGTCGATTGTCTCCTTAGTTTTAGCTGGGATAGAGAAGAAAGCCACCATCCATGAGCAATATCTCTCTTTACCTTCAATGTCAAAATTGGTTGCTTTAACTATTGTTTTTGCTTTGACTTTAAAAAAAATATATAAACAGAATTTTATTAACGTTGATGCACATAACAACACACAAAATAATGCAGGCACAGCAATACAATGACACATACATAACCACATCCCACCCGTACATATTCATTATGATAGTCCACAATAGGAAACTCCGCTAGACCGGCTGGGCCACACGGTACTTTCCCGCACTCACCGGTACGGAGGAGGCACTCCTCAGGTGCGGCGGGGCTCTTCTCCTGTGGCTCGCCTTCTCCTCTCCACTGGCAGCTGCGGGGCTCTCCCAACACCACGGAGGCCCCGATGCGGTACGGGCGGTGTCCTCCTTTTTTCCTGGGGCTCACTCAGCACACAGGAGCCCCGCACCAGCCCACACTTCTTCCTGGCATTTCCCGGTCTCCCCCTCGGCACGAGAGACCAGACGGGCACATCGAAGGCTTCCCCCAGGCAGGGGGAAGCGGAAACCACGTCCTCCCGGCCCCCCCCCCACAACCAGGCGGCGGCCATCTTGAGGCCACCGAACCACGAACACAGCCTACTACAGGCATTAAATAATGCTTCAATTTTTAAAGAATACTCGACTTTACTTAAAAGCTTAATATTTTCACATGCACCAAACGAACTACATCTCCCAGAAAACATGGTATGATGATGCACGAAGCATACGCTTACCATGGGTGTTGTATAAATAAATGTCTGGCAAACACTGATGCATGTACGAGCATTCCTTGATGGCAGCCCCTGATGAAGGGAAAAGGTTCCCAGAAACGTGTCGGGCGCATTAAAAAAATTGTGAAGTGGTGAAGTGCTCTTCAATGTATATCTGACCCCCCTGGTATATCTTGCAGAGAGTCTGGGTGCCAAAATAATGGCCTATGCCGATGACACCCAGCTTCTCTTCACTTGGGACAAGGACAACCTTGACACGTTGAGAGTCCAATCCTGCTTGTCCTCAGTATTTGCTTGGCTAGCCAAGGCGGAGCTCAAGTGTAATGAGGACAAGTCGGAGATTCTCCTGTATGGCCAATTCCCGGTGGGATTCAGGGATTCCATCTGGCCCATTGGACTGCCCTGCCCACCTTGAAACTGTGGAGTTGCTAAGAACCTTGGGATTTGGTTTGGCGCTGACCTGTGCTTCCGAGACCAGATCTCGAGACTGGCGGGAACCTGTTATGGGACCCTGATCACCCTCCGGAAGTTCTTTCCTCTTCTCCCCCAGGAAGCGAAGGAAACAGTGGCTAGAGCACTCATCCTGTCGCGCCTGGATTACGCTAATGCACTTTACGTGGGTGCTCCTGATTTCCTGCTCCGCAGATTGCAGGTAGTCCAGAACGCGACAGTGAGGCTCCTATTCAACATCCCCAAATGCCATAGTGTACGAAGACAACTGGCGAATCTTCATTGGCTTCCAGTTGCTCTCAGAGTGCGCTTCAAGGTCCTAACACTGGCCTTTAAGGCCTTACATGGTCCTTGCCCACCATACCTCAGTGCCAGGTTTGCCTTCTATCATCCCCGCGACAATTGAGATCGGCCTCTCTCAGACATTTGGTCACTCCGAGATTTAAGAGAGCTCGTCTGGGAGGAAAATCCATGACGGTCATAGCCGCACAGCTATGGAATAGCCTCCCTGACCATTTGAGACACACGACTAACCTCACTTATTTTAAAAAACACCTTAAGACTCACTCATTCAAGCAATTTATGTAAATGCACATCTTACTTTCTGACACTGAATCCCTTTTCGCGCCAGGACAGTCTTGACTAGCAGTGCGCGCTACAAGAAATATATAACATAACATAACATAACAAGTATGCTGAGTGAGAAGCCCGGAGGGCGGACTACATCTCCCAGAAAACATGGTACAATTACGAGCATGAGCTGCATGCTGATTGGTTGTCAACTGTCTGTCAGCATTCCAAACCAGGAAGTGTTGGCAGCATTGTTTATTTTCAAGTATGCAGGGGGTCACAGGTCTCCTACATTCTTCGGGGACCGCCACTTTCCTGAGGCAGTAATATATAAAATAGGGGGATCTGTGATGGCACGGATTTCTCAGCTCCGGGGACTTCCACTTCTCAGGACTTTTTATTGTTGTGAGGGGGTTTCGCGGGCTCCTTACTGGAACCCTTGATGGCCCTGGGGACCATCATTTCCCAGGGTCGGCTATTGCAGTGTCTCGGGGTGCCTATCCCGGGACACTGCTGTTTGCTATGGTAGGGCGGGAGCGTCGCGGCTCTCACTTTAGCACAGCAAACCGGTTTACTATTTGAAAGAGAGAGCAGGTTAATCTGCTGTGTCTTTCAAGTAGGAAAGCAGATTGTTTTTCATTAGAGAGAGCTGTTCTCTCTGAGAAAGCAATGCCGGCTCTCGAAGGATGCGGGGAGCCGCCTGGGACCATGGGGGCATTGGCGTTCTCTTCACGGTCCCCAATGTTATTTCTTGAGTCCCGGGGGATGGGGTCCCTTTGCATCTCCTTAAACATTTGTTCATGTAACTTTTGCAAAATCTTTTTTTGTGTTGGGGAACAGAGTTTTACTCCAGTGACTTTGTCATCCATGTATCCTTTTTACTTTTTCTTTATTAGAACTTCGCTTTATTTACAGTATGTTTCTACCTTTTTTCACAATGAGTTCCACAGCGTAGCGTCCGTTGCAATGTTCTTAGCCTTTTTGTTGTTTTGGTGACTTACCAGTTTGTGTTCAAGATTTGGTGACCTATTTATGTTGCTTTCCTTTGTGTATCTTTTATGCAGCCTTTTTTGTGTATGTTCTTTTGTATCTAACTTTATTTATTGAGTGCTTCATCCAGTGTTCCCTATATATCTGAATACATCTGTAGACATGTAGTTTACTCCTTTCCTTTGCCTCCCTCAACCCTAATTGAGAACATAATGGGGTGAGTCAAACTAAGGCAGTGCTGTCATCATTGTTTTAGGTTTGCAAAACAGTAAGTAGTATGAATAAATAAATAAATAAAGCAATTGACACAATGCAGAGTGACACTGTATTTATTATATTTAATTGTAGAATATTTTGAAAATAATATACACTCATGTACAAAAATGTGTTGGTTTAATTGTAAGATATTTCATATAAATCATCACATATGCTGATATTAATGTGAAGATAAAATTAAGTGTTTATGTTTCTGTACAAGGACCTACAACATAAGAAATTCAGTATGGAAAATCAACAAAATTTGAAAGACGGTTTCAACATTAGTAACAGTGTCATAGAAAAGATAAACATAATTTTTATAAGTAGGGAGAATGAAGAGGAAGATATAAATGCTGTAGATATCAGCTGTTATTTTCTAAACTAAACTTTAGATGCTGATTTTGTAGAAGCATTAGATGACATTGAGTATGATCATATGAATTTGTGTAATCAAGAAATTGAAGTAAATCATCCCAACCATAGTCAGCAGAGCTTAGCGTAAGGAACTATGTGGGAGTTTCTAAGTTCCTTAACAGACATTTTAGTTCTCCATGACGACCGTGCCAGTACTCATTACTACAACGCTGACATGCCATGAGATTAATGAGGAGAGTTTCAAAAATATTATCTTTCTGCTGTACTTTATGCATAAATTTGTTTGCTGAAACATTTTGCAGTTGTACACGTTTTTTCAATATATTGTTTTGTGCATAAGAAGTCCAGACAAATCACTCTCAAACAAAGGATGGAACAAATATGTAATACATTGTTGAAATCTTGGATTTTCTGCATAGAACATTGATGTCTGGTATTCAGATGCAGGAATCTGCACAGGTCGGTCATCATATCGTCCTCTTTTTCGTGTGGGAAGGAACTGAGGGAAAGAACGATCTTCCAAGTTTTTTTCGCATACAGTAATTAGACTCCCTTTTGCTTCTTTCATTTGGAATAACTCTATAGTATTCCCCATCACTTCTTTAGAATGAAGTGGATGAATACTATAATGTACGTAAATTTCTTCAGTTATGGAAACATCCAGTTTTTCAATTTGTAAAGATGGGAAGTCAGTATCTTCTACAGTTATTTATTCTTTTCCCACATACACATTTTTGTAATATTTTTTGTTATAGCAGATAGAACAGAACGTTGCCTTTTTCACTTTCCTAATATCTACTCATTTTTGAAATATTTTCTTACTCTTCGTAGGAACGCCATTGACAAGAATAACTAAATGTTCACACTGTGCATTTTCTACACCAATTGTCTGTGTTTTAAGTAAATCAAGATTGTATTCAATGTTTTCTGTAGTGCTAGCGCTCTTGGTGTTTAGTTGTGAACTGTACTGAGCGGAGAATTGATTGAAGGCACTTCTAAGCACACATAGTGAAGAGAAATTTACATTGAAAGCTGAATTAAAGTTGTGAACCACGCTGTCTGTAATGTAGATCGAAGGTACTAATTGATACAAATATTGATGCATGCTATTTTGTAAAGTTAACAGAATCTGAGGACAGAGTGCAATTGTCTCTACGTTAAGGAAAGCAATGGTAGATCCAATGGTGTCCTTAATGTAGAAGGAAAGCTGAATTGAAGTTGTGAATCCGGCTGTCTGCAGTAAACATTTAATGGTGGACTGTATCATCTGTCATCGCAATTGAAATGAAAGATAGAACTTTTATGGAACGCATTGTCAAAATATGTATGTTTCAGGGACATAATATTTCAAATTGTGACCTGTGTTGTCTGTAGTGTAGACTGTCATTCAGTGTTCTTTTGGACTTGCCAGACAAATGTTGTTATTGTACTAAACCTATAACTGATATAAAAGAAGTTCATGAAATTCAAGAATAATTGATAACCCTAGCCAAGTAAAGTAGCAAGTGTGCAAATTTTTAACTGTGTTTGGGTGGGGTAAAAAGGCTTGATAAAGGGCCTTGAGTGAGCGGAGAATTGATTGAAAGCACTTCTCAGGACAAATAGTGAAGAGAAATTTACATTGAAAGCTGAATTGAAGTGGTGAACCCCACTGTCTGTGATGTAGATCGAAGGTACTAATTGATACAAATATTGATGAATGCTATTTTGTACAGTTAGCAGAATCTGAGGACAGAGTACAATTGTCTCTATGTTAAGGAAAGCAAGGGTAGATCCAATGGTGTCTTTAATGTAGCAGGAAAGGTGAATTGAAGTTATGAATCCGGCTGTCCGTAGTGTACATTTTATGGTGGAGTGTATCATCTGCAATCACGATTGAAATGAAAGATAGAACATGTATGGAATGCATTGTCAAAATATGTATGTTTCAGGGGCATAATAGTTCAAATTGTGACCTGTGTTGTCTGTAGTGTAGACTGTCATTCAGTGTTCTTTTGGGCTTGTAAGAGAAATGTTGTTATTGTACTAAACCTATAACTGATATAAATCAAGTTCCTGAAATTCAAGAATAATTGACAACCTTAGCCAAGTAAGGTAGCAAGTGTGCACATTTTTAACTGTGTTTGGGTGGGGTAGTAGCTACATCAAAAAGGCTCGATAAAGGGCCTCGAATTTGGAACAGAATATGAAATTGAAGAATAGTTGATAACCACAGTTAAGAAAGGCAGCAAGTGGGTTTGTGTATGTGTGGATGATATGTTGATTGAGTGGAAGATGAATAAGGGGAAAAATAAGAAATGCTGAAGATGTGCAAGCTACCCATTTCCTTGTAAGGGAAGTGGGTGTTTGGTTTTCCAGTCCATTACACCGACGGGGTGTCGGATTCAGCAGTGAGAGCCTGAGAAATGGGTCCCATATATAAGGAGGCAAGCTAGTGCAGAAAGTACACACACTGTGTGGTAGAAAGGACGCAAGAAAGGACGTAAGTGTGCAAATTACCCACTGCTATTCAAGGGTAGTAGTTAACAAGAAGGGTCAATGAAGGGCCTGTAGCTTGAATTTTAATTTCAAGAAGAATAATTGATAACGCTAGCGACGAAAGGCTGCAAATGTGGAAACTTCTACAGCAAAAAGGCTTAATAAAGGGCCTTGACTTTGAATCAGAATATGAAATTGAATAATAATTGATAATCCCAGTCAAGAAAGGATGCACGTGTTCACTTTTAGTACAATAAATACATTAGTAGATAGTGTTCAAACTTTATTATTTTTCAACAATAAATGTATTCTATTAATATCTCATAATTTAACAGACATTCCAATGCAACTTCATCAGATATGTCATTCAGATAAATTTCCTCGTTAGCAGTTTATGATTTAATTTGTACTAAAATTTAAACATAATGTAAAACTGTGCAGTATCCATAAGAAAAAGGCTTCGGACAGGGTAGTAGCTACAACAAAAGTCTTGATAAAGGGCCTGCACTTTGAATATGAATATGAAATAGAAGAACAGTTGTTAACCATAGCCAAGAAAGGCAGCAAGTAGGTGTGTGTACGTGTAGATGATGATGATGATGTGTTGATTGAGTGGTAGATGAATAATGTAAAAAATATGAAAGTGTCCAAATTACCTACTGCCATTCACGGGTAGTGGTTAGCAAGAAGGCTCAATAAAGGGCCTGTACTTTGAATTACAATAACATACAGAAGATTTGATAACCATAGACTGTACTGGCTCTTTTTTAATATTGTTAGACTTATAAGCTTTTGTTTACACATGAACGGTAGGAAGTGCACAAATTACCCACTGCCATTCATGGGTAGCAGTTACCAAGACGGCTCAATAATGGGCCTGTAGTTTGAATTTAAATAACAAACAGAAGATTTGATAACCATAGACTATACTGGCTCTTTTTTAATATTGTTAGACTTTTAGGCTTTTGTCTATACATCAACGGCAGGAAGTGCGCAAATTACCCACTGCCATTCACGAGTAATAGTTACCAAGAAGGCTCAATAAAGGGCCTGTACTTTGAATTACAATAACAAACAGAAGACTTGATAACCAAAGACTATACTAGCTCTTTATTAATATTAGTAGACTTTTGTTAAGCTTTATTTTTAGACAGGAACGGCAGAAAGTGTGCAAATTACCCACTGCCATTCACGAGTAATAGTTACTAAGAAGGCTCAATAAAGGGCCTGCACATTGCATTTGTATTAGAAGAAGGATAATTGATATCCCGGGCCAAGGAAGGCAGCAAGTGTTCAAATTTCCCACTGCCTTCCGCCGTGGTAGTTGATTGAAGAAAAAGGGCTTGATAAGGGGCCTGCACTTTGAATAGGAATATGAAATTGAACAATAGTTCATAGCCCCTGCGAAGAAATGCAGTAAATGCGCAGATTTCCCACTTCCTTCTGGCAGTGCAGTATCAACATGAAAAACGCTCGATAAAGGGCCTGCACTTTGAATACAGATATGAAATAGAAGAATGGTTGATAACCATAGCCAATAAAGGCAGCAAGTAGAATTGTGTACGTGGAGATGATGTGTTCATTCTGTGGTAGATGAATAATGTAAAAAATATGAAAGGCTGAAAGTGTCCAAATTACCCACTGCCATTCACGGGTAGTAGTTAGGAAGAGGGCTCAATAAAGGGCCTGTACTTTGAATTACAATAACAAACAGAAAATTTGATAACCATAGACTATACAGGCTCTTTTTTAATATTGTTAGACTTTTAAGCTTTTGTTTATACATGAACGGTAGGAAGTACGCAAATTACCCACTGCCATTCATGGGTAGTAGTTACCAAGAAGGCTCAATAAAGGGTCAGTACTTTGAATTTCAATAACAAACAGAAGATTTGATAACCATAGATTATACTGGCTCTTTTTTAATATTGTTAGACTTTTAAGCTTTTGTTTATACATGAACGTCAGGAAGTGTGCAAATTACCCACTGCCATTCACGAGTAATAGTTCCCAAGAAGGCTCAATAAAGGGCCTGCACTTTGAATTTGTATTAAAGAAGGACAATTGGCAACCCCAGCCAAGAAAGGCAGCAAGTGTGCAAATTTCCCATTGCTTTCTGCCGGGGTAGTAGGTACAACAAAAAGGCTCGATAAAGGGTCAAGAGTTTGAATCAGAATATCAAATTCAAGAATAATTGTTAACCCCAGCCAAGAAAGGCACTAAGTATCCAAATTTACCACTGCATTTGGCCGGGTTAGTAGGTACAACCAAAAGGCTCAATAAAGGGACACGAATTTGAAGCAGAATATGAAATTCAAGAGTAATTGATAACCCCAGGCAAGAAAGGCAGCAAGTATGCACATTTTCAACTGCCTTCGGACTGGGTAGTTTTTAGAACAAAAAAGCTTGATAAATGTCTAATAACTACTGTTGAGAACAGCGCTGTTCCTGTTTCTTGTTTTTGATGAGTTTGATATAGTGTTTGCATAACACAAAAGGACATCACAATAAATGCATAGAAATTTAAGTTTACGAAACTCAAGATCAATATGCGAGTTTGGACTGTTTGCTAAAGATGGTGTTGCAGCTGTTGATGTGCTTGGTGTAGCAGCAAGTGGTTGTCCTGCAATCTCTGTGTTGTAGCTCAAGCAAAGTTGTTGGGGTCCAAGTAGTTTATGTGTTTTGTACTAAATTTGATGTGCCAAAGGAGTATTTTTTGGATTGATCACACCTTGAAAGAGTTGTTTGGCAAATTTGACAGGTTACTATTGGTTGCTGTGTTTCAGTTAGTATGTGTTTGGACTTCGCTTGAATGTTTAAGGGATGCATTAGGGATTCCATAATACAGAAATACTTTGTACTTAGTGACATTCAATTCTATTTTATGAAGAACGGTTGAATTCTACATCCACCTCTAGGACTAGTGGGAGGGTAGTATTTCAAAGTGGACAGGTTACACTACATGTTTCTATGTAGGTAAATAAAAGTTAGCTTGGTTATGTATGCCCATGCTCTCACACAAAACTCAGCACTCAGCATTCAGGATTGTAAAGGTTTACCATAGGAGTGACTGATGAATTTACATATGTCAGTTTACAAAAGAGAAAACAAGTATGATTGTTTTACATTAGAGATATACAGACCTGAAAGACTATGCATTTAAATTCATGAAATCTTTTTTGAAGGTTTGGAAGAAAGCAGTGAAAGGGTGTTTAGAAGCAATACTGTCCAGCATAAATCTTAAAAAGTAATGTTGAGACACACTTTTTTTCACCTATTACGATTTTCACATTGCTTTTAGAGTTGGAGCAGACTTCGTCTAACATTCCTACTTAATTTTCTTTTTGAAATTGAGTAATTATTTTGTTTATCTGTTGAAATATACATTTAAATCTTCCTCTTTGGAGGTGAAACAGCAACACCGCTCCTCTACACATTATTGTTGTCTAAAAAGTAGTGGTAATTACACTATCACCAAGGTAGATATCTGACAATAGAATGAATTATATTTTTATACCACTATTCCATAGTCCTAATCCGAAAGGTGTGTTTAGACTCAACAAAATTAATACATTTTCTACATATACAGTCAGAAAAAGGCAAGTATGATTTACATTTGCTTTAGTGAATTGAAGTTTCCGTCATCTGCTGCATTCGAAACATTGGGCCTGTTGAGAAGAAAGTGAAAAGTATGTTGTAATTAATATTGCATTGTTTAAAGGTGAATAGCTTTTTAAAACTTTATATGTATTTACATGGTAAACATAGTTCCAGGGTCAGAATGGCTCTTTGAGTCTGTGCAAACCCCCTAACTTCCATGTTTTATGCGTTTTTAAGAACTCTTCTCTAATCTTTTGTTATAGTGAAGAATGTTGGAAATTTCTTCCCGACAATGGCAGACATCAACCTTCTTCCTGAGTTGGTAAAAAAGGTGTTTGGGGAAAAGTGAATTTGTAAACATTCAGATTTTCGCATGAGCAAATCTACACTTGCAAATTTGCTCATGTTAAAATGTAGTTCACAAATATTTTCTAGGAGTACTATTTCTTGTCCTACTTCTGTACATTTTTGTGAATTCACAAAAGCTGTATAGCTGTACTTAATGCTGGGACATATTCCATGGGTGCACTTTTGAGACTTTCTTGAATAATTGGGCCCCTAATTTGGTCTGGCATTAACCGTGACCTTTTGCTTTTATTACATCTCTCTCTCTCTCTCTCTCTCTCTCTGTTCCCTCCACTCTCATCCACTCTGCTCTCTCTACTGTCTGTCTGTCTCTCTGTCTCTCTCTCTCTCTCTCTCTCTCTCTCTGTCTTTGTATCTGATGGCTTCACTGTGAGTCACAGCATTATGCTGTTTCACAAGGAGTATATCAGCACACAAAGTAGTTTTGTTCAGTGCCAGTAACTACTGTGGAAGTTTGTGCTTTTCATAACCAAAAATATTTTTTGCTTTTGCCAAAGTTTGTTATAATAGTGAGGGCGCAGAAGCTTACATGGCAATTACGTTTTACAAATACGATGCCAAAACGAGTCACAAAATGACAAAAGTAAAAAGGTGACCATCAATTTCAGACCTACTGTGTTTTCCAATGCTTGTTGAATTTTGTTTCCCATAATCTTATTGAAAGTAGTTACAGAGATTTTCCATAATTAATATTTTTGGGAAATACTAGCATGGATGAGCACGTTATTAAATGATGCTGCAAAAAAATGGTAACAGAAATGTTATAGTAGTTTAGCAAAATGTTTTTTTCCTGCTTTCTCTTTTTTATGAACATTTTATTTTGAAAGCAAAGTATTATCAAACTTGCTTTTAAGCTTCTGCAATTCTGGGAGCAGTATACGTAGCCTCATAGTGCTAAACTTTGGAAGTGTGTGTACATTTTTTTTTACTACAGTAGTGCAGTTTGAGTTTACAACATTTATTTGGAAGAGTCACTCTAACTAATAAGAATGACTGCATCAATGTTGTACCAGTTTGAAGGTCTTTAACATATGGACACAAATATTAACTCGGCAGTAGACATTTCGGACAAGCATACGTGGGTCAGGCGTGTTTCAGAGCTGCACGCTTTTGTATACTGGAGCCACTGACAGTTGTGCACTCAGAGGTTACAACATTTACTTAGAGTGCGCGCCCGAGTAATAAATGCATTCAATTAATGAACCATAAATACAGGTTTGAACAGTATTAACATACGGGCAAACATATTACGTTAACTACAGACAGTGCCCTTCTCTGACCCATTATGTGGTACTGCTAACTGTCAGCCATAGGGTTTGTGCTGGTGGCAGTTGGGCCTACTTGTGCCAAGGACACAATACACATGAAAACTTGTTGCCCTTGACCTCAAACAATATGTGCTGTGCGTCGGGCTATAGGAATTACACATCCCTGACACTGCATAGTCAGCTTTCCAATATAGTGGACGCAACTCAGAAAAGATTCTTACCATATAGTTTTCTGTAGAAGTTGCTGAAGCTTTCTGGTTGCAGACACCACAATACTTTTCAATAAACTGTAAATGTAAAAAAGATGTATATTAGGGAATCATAATAGCATTGCTAACCATTGAAAAGGTAGTTGCAAAATAAATGTTATCCTTGAAAACCCTCTTTGGTATTTACGAGTATTTTAAAGATGTTGGATCAAGCAAAAAAACAGTCGCAAATGGGCAGATTCTCAGAATCTTTCCATTTGTGACCGGTATTTTTGCATTTGGGATGCATCATCCCGAATGCAAAAATCGCAATTAAGGAATCTCTAAATTGAGGTTCCTTAAATTGCGATTGCATTTAAGCAGCCACGGCTCGTGCAGGGCGTTACGCCGGGCGGTGATGTCAGGCAGAGGAGGGGCAGGGTGGGGGTTGTAAAATGCGGGATATGGAGGATGTCAGGTTAGTAATGAAAAAAATAAATAAAACGAATTTCGTTACCCGCGCTGCATCGCCAAATGTGATGCAGCGCGGGCAACGAAATTCGGTTTTTTTCTTTTTTCTGTACTTACCTGACATAGTCCATATCCCGCATTTTACAACCCCCCACCCTGCCACTCCGCTGCCTGACATCACCGCCCGGCGTAACGCCCTGCATGAGCCATGGCTGCTGACGTCACCGCCCGGTGTAACGTCCTGCATGAGCTGTGGCAGCCAATTACATTTGTTTAGACTTACAAGCATTCGAAAACGATACAGGCTTGGAAGTGTCATGTGACGCAGTAATAAATATTAAAACTAATGGGAGAATTAGGAGGGAGCTAATACGATGAACCAGAAAGCATATATTCCAGAAAAATAAAGCAAAGCAGAGCTGGGAGGACATTTGCGCAATAACTCACTGTCCACAACTTCTTGGTTAGCAAGAAAGGCCACTTTATTAAGACAGGTGCAAATTAACTTCTAATCAAACATCTTGCAATTCATTATTTAATGAACCAAAAATTCCTTCAACTTATCTTAGCATCTTAATGAAAGATGAAACCCCCACCAAGTTAACCCAAACAAATCCAGGAGCAACTGACTCTTGTTGATACCCCCCTCCTTTCCTTTAACTGCCCTTGGAGGATGAACCAACCCGCTCCAGGCTGCCTACCCCCCAGAAAAAGCGCCTACCAACTAAAATTGCACCTAGACCTGTCTTAGCGTGGCAACCAGGAATAAACAGCTTCAGCAGTACCCAAAGCACAATAAAACAACAAACAAATAGGACCTGAAAGAGAAAGAGGGAGGGTAGGTGGGGCAAAAACAACCTTTGCCACCCGCCTCCCCTGGCACAGTTCCATTTCCCACCCTTTGTACCCCTATTTATCCCTTTTCCCTTCCGCTCCAACTAGCTAATCACCCCCCCCTTGCACCTGTGGCCTGTTCCCTTGCGCAAACCAACCCAGGGGAGAGATCAGGTCGAGCACGGCTCCCTCTGGGTCCCCCCTTATACTATTTACATGCAAAATCTTTGAGGGGTAGGAGGGGCACGTGATGCAGAAAAGAATACCATCATGAACATACAATAAAAAGAACACATTGTAAAGCATGTGACACACTTCAAAGATAAGATACAGAAATTCATGGAAGCTCAATTTATAAAAAAGGCGTGGGAGTGTCGGAAAAAGACAGAGGAAATATTAGGATCAACAAAGGAAGATCAATAAGAATGGAGGCCTGGGACCATGGCCGGACTAGGAACCAAAATCGGCCCTGGCAAAGTGCTCGGCTGCCCCCCCCCCACCCTCTCCCCCGGGAGGAGGGGAGTTGGGGGTGCGACCGTTCTCTTTGCCGGGGCCGGCTGCAAAAACGGCCCAGTAACAAAATCAGCCCCAAGGGGCCCAAAACCGGCCCCCACCCTTGCGGAGCACCAAGGGATTGCCTGTGCCCGCAACAGCCAGTCCGGGTCTGCCTGGGACGGCCTTGTGACGCAGAAAAAAAATATCATCATGGACGCACAATTAATAATGATAGAGGTCAAAGCACATGGCGTAGTACAGAAATACGACATAGAATTTTATGAACACATAATTTATAAAATTAGAGGAGTATAGGACCTCGTGAGCAGATAGAAACTTTTATACTATGTGCATACAATTTTAAACCATTAAGGTGTAGAAGAGCCATATGATTGAGAAAAAAATAGCATCTTGCATATACAATTTACAGCGGAGTCTGATGTTGTGACGGTTTCTCTTACCTTTGCTTCTGTCGTCTTTTGTCGTGTCTTCAAAGAATGTGGTTTCGCTGTATTCCAGGCGGTGACGCCAGCAGCCATGTCTCGTGCACGGGCGTTACGCCGAGCGGTGCCGTCAGGCAGTGGAGGGGCAGGGTGGGGGGGTTGTAAAATGCGGGATATGGACCATGTCAGGTAAGTACAGAAAAAAAAACGAATTTCGTTTCCCGCGCTGTATCACATTTGGCGATGCAGTACGGGTAACTAAATTCGTTTTATTTATTTTTTTGGGTACTTACCTGACATTGTCCATATCTCGCATTTTACAAGCCCCACCCTGCCCCTCCTCTGCCTGACGCCACTGCCCGGCGTAACGCCCAGCACGAGCCGTGGCTGCTTAAATGCAATCGCAATTTAAGGAATCTCAATTTAGAGATTCCTTAATTGTGATTTTTGCATTTGGGATGATGCATCCCAAATGCAAAAATACAGGTCACAAATGGAAAGATTCTGAGAATCTGCCCGCTTGCCGTTTTTTTGCTTGATCCAACTTCTCTAAAATACTCGTAAATACCAAAGAGGGTTTTCAAGGTTAACATTTATTTTGCAAACTACCTTTTCAATGGTTAGCATTGCTATTATGATTTCCTAATATACATCTTTTTTACATTTACAGTCTATTGAAAAGTATTGTGGTGTCTGCAACCAAAAAGCTTCAGCAACTTATACAGAAAACTTTATGGTAAGAATCTTTTCTGAGTTGCGTGCACTATATTTGAAAGCTGACTATGCACTGTCAAGGATGTGTAATTCCTATAGCCCGACGCACAGCACATATTGTTTGAGGTCAAGGGCAACAAGTTTTCATGTGTATTGTGTCCTTGGCACAAGTAGTCCTAACTCCCACCGGCAGAAACCCTATGACTGACAGTTAGCAGTACCACATAATGGGTCAGAGAAGGGCACTGTCTGTAGTTAACGTAATATGTTTGCCCATATGTTAATGCTGTTCAAACCTGTATTTATGGTTCATAAATTGAATGCATTTATTACTCGGGTGCGCACTCTAAGTAAATGTTGTAACCTCTGAGTGCACAACTGTCAGTGGCTCCAGTATACAAAAGCGTGCAGCTCTGAAACACGCCTGACCCACGTATGCTTATCAGAAATGTCTGCTGCCGAGTTAATTTTTGTGTCCATATGTTAAAACCTTCAAACTTGTACAACATTGATACAGTCATTATTATTAGTTAGAGTGACTCTTCCAAATAAATGTTGTAAACTCAGACTGCACTACTGACAGTTTCTGTAGAAAAAAAAAGTGTACACACACTTGCAAAGTTTACCACTATGAGGCTATGTATACTGCTCCCAGAATACTCTGTGAGTTGGCGCAAATAATTGCAGAAGCTTAAAAGCAATTTTGATAATACTTTGATTTCAAAATAAAATGTTCATAAAAAAGAGAAAGCAGGAAAAAAAACATTTTGCTAAACTACCATAAAATGTCTGTTACCAATTTTTTGCAGCATCATTTAATAACGTGTTAATCCATGCTAGTGTTTCCCAAAAATATTCATTATGGAAAATCTCTGTAACTACTTTCAATAAGATTATGGGAAACACAATTCAACAAGCATTGGCAAACACAGAAGGTCTGAAATTGATGGTCACATTTTACTTTTGTCATTGTGTGACTAGTTTTGGCATCGTGTTCGTGAAACGTTATTGGCATGTAAGCTGCTGCGCCCTCACTATTATAACAAACTTTGTCAAAAGCAAAAAATATTTTTGGTTTTAAAAAGCACGAACTTCCACAGTAGTTACTGGCACTGAACAAAACTACTTTGTGTGCTGATATGCTCCTTGTGAAACAGCATAATGCTGTGACTCACAGTGAAGCCATATGATACAAAGATAGAGAGAGAGAGAGAGAGAGAGAGTGCCAGAGAGAGAGAGGGGAGCGAGAGTAGAGTGGATCAGAGTGGAGGGAACAGAGAGAGAGAGAGAGAGAGATGTATTAAACGCAAAAGGTCACGGTTAATGCCAGACCAAATTAGGGGCCCAATTATTCAAGAAAGTCTCAAAAGTGCGCCCATGGAATATGTCCTAGCATTAAGTGTAGCTATACAGCTTTTGTGAATTTCCAAAAATGTCCACTAGTAGGACAAGAAATAGTACTCCTAGAAAAAATGTGTGTACTACATTTTAACATGAGCAAATTTGCATGTGTAGATTTGCTCATGCGAAAATCTGAATGTTGACAAATTCAATTTTCCTCCAACACCTTTTTTCCCAACTCAGGTAGAAGGTTGATGTCTGCCATTGTCGGGAAGAAATTTCCAACATTCTTCACTATAACGAAAGATTAGAGAAGAGTTCTTAAAAACGCATAAAACATGGAAGTTAGTGGGTTTGCACTGACTCAAAAGGCCATTCTGACCCTGGAACTATGTTTACCATGTAAATAGGTATAACGTTTCTATTTCAAAAAGCTATTCACCTTTAAACAATGCAATATTAATTACAACATACTTTTCACTTTCTTCTCAACAGGCCCAATGTTTGGAATGCAGCAGATGACTGCACCTTCAATTCACAAAAGCAAATGTAAATCATACTTGCCTTTTACAGCCTGTATATGTAAAAAATGTATTCATTTTGTTGAGTCTAAACACACCTTTTGAATTAGGACTATGGAATAGTGGTATAAAAACATAATTCATTCTATTGTCAGATATCTACCTTGGTGATAGTGGAATTACCACTACTATTTAGTCAACAATAATGTGTAGAGGAGCGGTGTTCCTTTTTCACCTTCAAAGAGGAAGATTTAAATTTATATTTCAACAGATTAACAAAATAATTATTCAATTTCAAGAAGAAAATTAAGTAGGAATGTTAGACGAAGTCTGCTCCAACTCTTAAAGCATTGTGCAAATCGTAACAGGTGAAAAAAGTGTGTTTCAACATTACTTTTTGAGATAATTTGGACACAAGACTAGACTGCAGGAGTGTCCAAATACTTATGCACTTTTTATGCTGGACAGTATTGCTTCTAAACACCCTTTCACTGCTTTCTTACAAACCTTCAAAAAAGATTTCATGAATTTACATGCATAGTCTTTCAGGTCTGTATATCTCTAATGTAAAACAATTGTACTTGTTTTCTCTTTTGTAAACTGACATATATAAACTCATTAGTCACTCCTATGGTAAGCCTTTACAATCCTGAATGCTGAGGGCTGAGTTTTGTGTGAGATCATGGCCATACATAACCAAGCTAACTTTTCTTTAGCTACATAGAAACATGTAGTGTAACCTGTCAAACACTTTGAAATACTACCCTCCCACTAGTCTTAGAAGTGGATGTAGAATTCAACCGTTCTTCATTAAATAGAATTGGATGTCACTAAGTACAAAGTATTTCTGTATTATGGAATCCCTAATGCATCCCTTAAACATTCAAGCGAAGTCCAAACACATTCTAACTGAAACACACCAAAAAATAGTAACCTGTAAAATTTGCCAAACAACTCTTTCAAGGTGTGATCAATTAAAAAATACTCCTTTTTCACATCAAATATAGTACAAAACACATAAACTACTTGCACCCAACAACCTTGCTTGAGCTGCAACACAGAGATTGCAGGACAACTACTTGCTGCTGCACCAAGCACATCAACAGTTGCAACACCATCTTTAGCAAACAGTCTATACTCGCATATGGATCTTGAGTTTCGTAAACTTAAATTTCTGTGCATTTATTGTGATGACATTTTGTGTTATGCAAACACTATATCAACCTCATCAAAACAAGAAACAGGAGCAGCGCTGTCCTCAACATTAGTTATTAGACATTTATAAAGCTTTTTTGTTGTAAAAACTACCCCGTCTGAAGGCAGTTGAAATAGCGCACACTTTCAGCCTTTCTTGGCTGGGGTTATCAATTACTCTTGAATTTCATATTCTGATTCAATCTCGTGGCCCTTTATTGAGCCTTTTTGTTGTACCTACTACCCCGGCCAAAGGCAGTGGTAAATTTGGACACTTATTGCCTTTCTTGGCTGGGGTTATCAATTATTCTTGAATTTGATATTTCTGATTCAAACTCGTGACCCTTTATCGAGCCTTTTTCTTGTACCTACTACCCCGGCCGAAAGCAGTGGGAAATTTGCACTCTTGTTGCCTTTCTTCGCTGGGGTTGTCAATTGTCCTTCTTGTAATCCAAATTCAAAGTGCAGGCCCTTTATTGAGCCTTCTTGGTAACTATTACTCGTGAATGGCAGTGGGTAATTTGCGCACTTCCTGCCGTTCATGTATTAACAAAAGCTTAAAAGTCTAACAAAATTAAAAGACAGCCAGTATAGGTAATGGTTGCCAAATCTTCTGTTTGTTATTGAAATTCAAAGTACAGGCCCTTTATTGAGCCTTCTTGGTAACTACTACCCGTGAATGGCAGTGGGTAATTTGGACACTTTCAGCCTATCATATTTATTACATTATTCATCTACCACTCAATCAACACATCATCTATACGTACACACAACTACTTGCTGCCTTTCTTGGCTATGGTTATCAACTATTCTTCTATTTCATATCTGTATTCAAAGTTCGGGTCCTTTATCGAGCTTTTTTCATGTAGATACTGCACTGCCAGAAGGAAGTGGGAAATTTGCGCACTTACTGCATTTCTTCACAGGGCTAATGAACTATTGCTCAATTTCATATTCCTATTCCAAGTACAGGCCCCTTATTGAGCCCTTTTGCTTCAATCAACTACCACGGCCGAAGGCAGTGGGAAATTTGAACACTTGCTGCCTTCCATGTCAGGTTATCAATTATCCTTCTTCTAATACAAATTCAAAGTGCAGTTCCTTTATTGAGCCTTCTTGGTAACTATTACTCGTGAGTGACAGTGGGTAATTTGCGCACTTCCTGCCATTCCTGTCTAGAAAAAAAGCTTAACAAAAGTCTACCAATATTAAAAAAAGAGCCAGTATAGTCTTTTGTTATCAAATCTTCTATTTGTTATTGTAATTCAAAGTACAGGCCCTTTATTGAGCCTTCTTGGTAACTACTACCCGTGAATGGCACTAGGTATTTTGCACACTTGCAGCCTTTCTTATTTTTCACATTATTCATCTAATACTCAATTAGCACATCATCTACACGTATACATGCCTACTTGCTGCCTTTCTTGGCTGCGATTATCAATTATCCTTCTTCTAATACAAATTCAAAGTGCAGGCCATTTATTCAGCCTTCTTGGTAACTATTACTCGAGAATGGCAGTGGGTAATTTGCACACTTGCGTCCTTTCTTGCGTCCTTTCTACCGCATAGTGTGTGTACTTTGTGCACTTGCTTAACTCCTTACATGAGATACCCATTTCTCAGGCTCCCACTGCGAAATCCAACTCACAGTCTGTAATGGACTGGAAAACCAAACACCCATTTCCTTTACAAGGCAGTGGGTTGTTTGCACATCTGCTACCTTTCTTCCTTCTCATCTTATTCTGCATCCACTACCTAAAACACACATAACTCCTAATTTTCTTGCAGCCTTTGCCAAGTATTATTTTAATTCAAAGTAGAGTCCCTGAAATGAGCCCGGTGTTGTAATTGTTCAGCCCTACCCCCCGTAATGGTAACTTACACACTTACATTGCTTCCTTCAATGTAGTAGTCATTTCTTATGCTCCCACTACAAAATTCGATGCCCTCTCTGTATAATGGCTTGGAAATCCAAAGATCCACTTCCCTGACAACACAGTGGATAGTTTCCGCGTCTGCAGCCTTTCTAATTTTTCACCTTTTTTATCTTCCACTCAATCAATACATCATCTACACATAACACACACCAACTTGCTACCTTTTTTGGACGCAATTATCAATTTTTTTTCAATTTCATATTCTGATTCAAACTCGTGACCCTTTATTGAGCCTTTTTGTTGTAGCTACTACCCCAGTCGAAGGCAGTGGCAAATTTGGACACTTACTGCCTTTCTTGACTGGGATTATCAATTATTGTTCAATTTCATGTTCTGATTCACAGTCAAGGCCCTGTATCAAGCCTTTTTCATATAGATACTGCACTGGCAGAAGGCAGTGGGAAATGTGTGCACTTGCTGCATTTCTTCGCAGGTGTTATGAACTATTGTTCAATTTCATATTCCTATTCAAATTGCAGTACCTTTATCAAGCCCTTTTTATTCTATCAACTACCCCGGCCAAAGACAATAGGAAATTTGATCTCTTGCTGCCTTTCTTGGCTGGGGTTATCAATTATCCTTCTTGTAATACAAATTCAAAGTGCAGGCCCTTTATTGAGCCTTCTTGATAACTATTACTCGAGAATGGCAGTGGGTAATTTGCACACTTCCTGCCGTTCATGGATGAAAAAAAGCTTAACAAAAGTCTACCAATATTAAAAAAGAGCCAGTATAGTCTATGGTTATCAAATCTTCTCTTTGTTATTCTAGTTCAAAGAGCAGGCCCTTTACTGAGCCTTCTTGCAAACTACTACCCGTGAATGGCAGTGGCTAATTTGCACACTTACAGCCTTTCTTAGTTTTTACATTATTTAGGTTCCACTCAATCAACACATTATCTACACGTACACATACCTACTTGCTGCCTTTCTTGCCTATGATTATCAACTATTCTATTTCATATTCGTATTCAAACTACAGGCCCTTTATCGAGCCTTTTTGTTGTAAAAAGTACCCCAGCCAAAGGCAGTAAAAAATTGCACACTTGCTGCCTTTCTTGGCTAGGGTTATCAATTGTTCGTAAATTTCATATTCTGATACAAACTCATGGCCCTTTTTTGAGGCTTTTTGTTGTACCTACGACTCCGGCCGAAGGCAGTGAAAATTTACACACTAACTGCCTTTCTTGGCTAGGGGTTATCAATTGTTCGTGAATTTCATATTCTGATACAAACTCGTGGACTTTATTAAGGCTTTTTGTTGTACCTAAAACTCCGGCCGAAAACAGTGAAAATTTGCACACTAACTGCCTTTCTTGGCTAGGGGTTATCAATTATTGTTCACTTTCATTTTCTAATTCAAAGTCAAGGACCTTTATCGAACCTTTTTATTGTAGCTAATACCCCGGCCCAACAAAGTAAGATATTTTTATACTTTCTGCTTTTCTTCACTGGGTTTGTCAATTATTTTAAAAGTACCTACAAGCTTAGCAACAATATTTTCTTTTGGAAACAAATTTGAAACTAATCCTCTCTGTAAAACTTCTTTGACATGTTCAGTCATTTCTTCGATTCTTATTTCTTGTAGAATAGTTCCATATTCAGCATAATTTCCTTATTGCATATTTGTAATAACTTCCTTATATGAAAAATATAACCAAATGTTAACATTACCAATACTACATTACATTGTTTACTTATACTACCTATGGAGCATAACAACAAATTACAAAACCACAAGATATATGGAGAAGCTTGTTGTGAAGACTCTTGAAGAAAATGAAACTTCTCATTATTGATGACATAAGCATGGTATCAAACTTAATGCTTGCCTTTGTGCATTTAAGAATGCTGCAAACTCTTAAAACAGAGTATGAAATATTAGTCTCAATTTATTTAAGGCACAGACAATTGTACTATGTCCTCAGATTCTGTTAACTGTACAAAATACCATTCATCAATGTTTGTGTCGAGTAGCACCTTCAATATACATTGCAGACATCAGGGTTCACAACTTCACTTCAGCTTTCCTTCTACAATAATTGAATCATTGAATCCAGCCTTGCTTTATTTAAGGCAGAGATAATTATACTGTGTCCTCAGATTCTGTAATCTGTGACTAAATAGCATTCATCGATCTTTGTGTCAACAACTGCCGTCAACCTACATTGCGGACAGCTGTGTTCACAACTTCAATTCAGCTTTACTTCTACATTAAGGGCAGTATTGTATTCTTCCTTGCTTACCTTAAGGCAGAGACTAGTATACTGTGTCCTCAGATTCTGATATCTGTGACTAAATAGCATTCCTCGATCTTTGCCTCAACAACTGCCTTCAATCTACACTGCGGACAACTGGGTTAACAACTTGAAGTCAGCTTTCCGTTTACATTAAGGACAGCATTGTATTCAACCTTGCTTTCCTTAAGGCAGAGACAATTGTACTGTATCCTCACATTCTGTTAACTGTGACAAAATAGCATTTGTCAATCTTTCTGTCAACAACTACCTTCAATCTACACTGCGGACAGCTGGGTTCACAACTTGCATTGACCAATCTTTCTGTCAATAGGTACCTTCAATCTACACTGTGGAAAGAAGGGTTCACAACTTCAACTCAGCTTTAGAGCTAAAATCATCTTCAATATCTGTCCTTACAACAACCTTCAATATATTCTGCGGTCAGTAAAAAATAAAACTTCATAGCAAAAGCTCCACTACTACAGAAAACATTAAATTCAGCCTCGCTTTATTTAAGGTAGAGACTAATGGATTTTATGTCTTCCGATTTTGTAAAAGAATGTCACAAATAGTATTCATCTATAACTGCTCACAATAGCTTTCAATCTACACTACGGACAGCTCAGTTCACAAATTCAATTCAGCTTTCCTTCTACATTAAAGACACCATTGTATTGAGCTTTACTTTCCTTAAGACAGACACAATTATGCTGCGTCCACAGATACTGTTAACTTTCACAACTTGCCTTGACAGATCTTTCTGTCAACAACTACCTTCAATCTACACTGCGGACAGCTGGGTTCACAACTTCAATTCAGCTTTCCTTCTACATTGAGGACAGCATTGTATTCTTGCTTGCTTTCCTTAAGGCAGAGACAATGATACTGTGTCCTTAGATTCTATTATCTGTGACTAAATAGCATTCTTCGATCTTTGTCTCAACAACTGCCTTCAATCTACACTGCGGACAGCCGGGTTCACAACTTCAATTCAGCTTTCTTTCTACATTGAGGACAGCATTGTATTCTTGCTTGCTATCCTTAAGGCAGAGACAATTATACTGTATCCTGAGATTCTATTATCTGTGATTAAATGGCATTCATCGACCTTTGTGTCAACAACTGCCTTCAATCTACACTGCGGACAGAAGGGTTCACAACTTCAACTCAGCTTTAGAACTAAAATTAGCTTCAATATATGTCCTTACAACAACCTTCAATATATTCTATGGTCAGTCAAAATTAAAACTTCATAGCAGGAGCTCCACTACTACAGAAAACATTAAATTCAGCCTCGCTTTATTTAACGTAGAGACTAATGGATTTTATGTCATCCGATTTTGTAAAACAATGTCACAAATAGTATTCATCTATAACTGCTCACAAGAGCTTTCAATCTACACTACGGACAGCTCAATTCACAACTTCTATTCAGCTTTCCTTCTACATTAAGGACAGCATTGTATTCAGCCTTTCTTTCCTTAAGGCAGAAACAATTATACTGTGTCCTCAGGTTATGCAAACAGTGACAAAATAGCTTTAATCGATCTTTGAGTCAACAACTGCCTTCAATCTACACTGCAGACAGCTGGGTTCACAACTTGAATTCAGATTTCCTTCTAAATTAAGGACAGCATTGTATTCAGCCTTGCTTTCCTTAAGGCAGAGACAATTATACTGTGTCCTCAGGTTATGCAAACAGTGACAAAATAGCTTTCATCGACCTTTGTCTCAACAACTGCCTTCAATCAACACTGCGGACAGCTGGGTTCACAACTTGAATTCAGCTTTCCTTCTACATTAAGGACAGCATTGTACTCAGCCTTGTATTCCTTAAGGCAGAGACAATTATACTGTGTCCTCAGGTAACGCAAACAGTGAAAAAATAGCTTTCATCGATCTTTGTGTCAACAACTGCCTTCAATCTACACTGCAGACAGCTGGGTTCACAACTTGAATTCAGCTTTCCTTCTACATTAAGTACACCATTGCATTGAGCTTTACTTTCCTTAAGACAGACACAATTATACTGCGTCCACAGATACTGTTAACTTGTACAACTTGCATTGACAGATTTTTCTGTCAACAACTACCTTCAATCTACACTCCAGACAGCTGGGTTCACAACTTCAAATCAGCTGTCCTTCTAGATTAAGAACAACATTATATTCAGCCTCCCTTTACTTAAAACAGAGACAATTATACTGTGCCCTCACTACAGACTCTGTTAACTAAGATAAAATAGCATTAATCGATCTTTGTGTCAACAACTGCCTTCAATCTACACTCGGGACACCTGTATTCACAACTTCAATTCAGCTTTCCTTCTACATTAAGGACCGCATTACATTCAGCCTTTTGTTCCTTAAGGCAGAGACAATTATACTGTCTCCTCAGATTCTGTTATCTGTAACTAAATACCATTCTTCAATCTTTGTGTGAACAACTGCCTTCAATCTACACTACGGACAGCTGGGTTCACAACTTGAATTCAGCTTTCCTTCTACATAAAGCAGAGACAATTCTACTGTGTCCTCACATTCTGTTAACTGTACAAAATAGCATTCATCGATCTTTGTGTCAACAACTGCCTTCAATCTACACTGCGGACAGCTGCGTTCAGACCTTTAATGTGGCTTTCCTTCTACATTAAGGACAGAATTACATTCAACATTGTTTCCCTAACACATATACAATTCAACTCTGTCCTAAGATTCTGTTAACTGTACAAAATACCATACATCAATGTTTCTATCGATTAGTACATTCGATCTACATTACAGACAGCAGGGTTCACAACTTCAATTCACTTTTCCATGTAAATTTCTCTTCACTATGTGTGCTGAGAACTGCCTTCAATCAATTCAGCGCTCAGTAGAGTTCACAACTAGATACCAAGAGTGCAGGCACTACAGAAAACATTCAATACAATGTTGATTTACTTAAAACACAGACAATTGCACAATATCCTCACATTTTCCTAAACTTTGAACACTAGGAAATTCAGCCTTCATTGATTTAATGCAGAGAACATTTTACTATATGTGTTTCACATTTTGTTTAAATAAGTGACAAAAAACATTCATCTATGTCTGTTAACAACTGCCTTCAATCCACACTGCACAGGGAACATACAAGCTCACCGTCAAAGATTCTACTTACTCAGCGCACCATATATAATCACAGAGTGAACACTTTTATGTCACAGTGAGACATACTGTCCTTTTTAAATGGAATTGATGCAGAATTCAATCAACAAAACACATTACTTCAATTACTGTACCTCACCCCGACCACACATCATCACAGGGTACATTCAAGCTCAGTGCCAAAGGTATTACCAACTCAGTGCACCACAAATCATCACCATGTCACCGTATTGAATGAGATGACTTATTTAATCTAAAATACATCATACTTTTTGAAAATATACTTCAACTTACTTCTGTGAGTGGACAACCAATATTTATTAGAAAACATGATTTTAAAGATTTTGCTACAAATCCATGCTGCTTGCACCACACATCATCACACACTCCACAGAACTCTGTTGCTTTAGATGCACACTTGCTTCCTTTCTTGGCTGGGATTATCAATTATTCCTCAATTTCATATTCTGATTAAATGTCAAGGCCCTTTATCGAGCCTTTTTGTAGTACGTACTACCCCGGTCGAAAGCAGTGGGAAATCTGCCCACTTGCTGCCTTTCTAGGCTGGGGTACTGAATTGTCCTTCTTATAATACAAATTCAAAGTGCAGGCCCTTTATAGAGCCTTCTTGGTAACTATTACTTGTGAATGGCAGTGGGTAATTTGCGCACTTCCTGCCGTTCATGTATAAACAAATTCAGAAAAGGGGGTGGTGATGAACAGAGTGTCTGAATTAAGCAGACCACTTTTACCCAGTCCAAAGATCAGGGCTTGATCCCTCACCGTTATTTAGCTCACTGCACCATCCCAGCTCAGAGCCTGGCTATATGCAAATTAGTTTGTCCCTGGCCCAGTGCATCATGGGAACAGGGCAGACCAAACTACCAAGCCAATTCTTCACCAGAAAGGAGACAAGCTTCCGGGGACCGGTTTCTGGCATTTCAGCCGTCATCGGCCCGGCTTGCTTGAATCCTGATGGTGCAGTGAGCAAGGGACTCATGTCAGTGTATACCCTGCCACACCTATAGTGGCCAAAAACGATTCAGAAAAGGGGGTGGTGATGAACAGAGTGTCTGAATTAAGCCGACCACTCTTACCCAGTCTGCACTGGGACAGGAACAGACTAATTTGCATATAGCCAGGTTCTGAACTGGGATGGTGCAGTGAGCTAAAAAACGGTGTTGGATCTAGCCCTGATCTCTTGAATGAGTAAGAGTATTCTTCTTAACTCAGAAACTCTGTCCATCGCCACCCCTTGTTGTTAAATATTTTGTCCACCCTAAGCGTAGAAGGGTATACTCAGATGTGAGTCCCTTGCTCATTGCACCATCAGGATTCAAGCAAGCCGGGCCGACGACTGCAGAAATGCCAGAAACCGGTCCCCAGAAGCTTGTTTCCTTCCCAGTGTAAGAATTGGCTTGGTAGTTTGGTTTGCCCTGTTCCCATCATGCACTGGGACAGGAACAGACTAATTTGCATATAGCCAGGTTCTGAACTGGGATGGTGCAGTGAGCTAAAAAACGGTGTTGGATCTAGCCCTGATCTCTTGACTGGGTGAGAGTATTCTGCTTAATTCAGAAACTCTGTCCATCACCACCCCTTGTTGTTAAATACATGTATAAACAAAAGCTTAAAAGTCTAACGATATTAAAAAAGGGACAGTATAGTCTATGGTTATCAAATCTTCTGTTTGTTATTGAAATTCTAACTACAGGCCATTTATTGAGCCTTCTTGGTAACTACTACCCGTGAATGGCAGTGGGTAATTTGCCACTTCCTACCGTTCATGTATAAACAAAATCTTAAAATGTAACAATAATAAACAAGAGCAAGTATAGTCTATGGTTATCAAATCTTCTGTTTGTTATTGAAATTCAAACTACAGGCCCTTTATTGAGCCTTCTTGCTAACTACTACCCGTGAATGGCAGTAGGTAATTTGGACACTTTCATATTTTCTACATTATTCATCTACCACTCAATGTGCAGAGAATGGTAAACTTATCACTTGTATCTGGAGTGGTCCCATTGGCCTGGAAAAAAGCCCTAGTTAGACCTATTAGGAAGAATACATCGATTCCTTGGTCTAACATGTCCAACTTGAGGCCTATTTCCCTTTTACCTTTCTTAGGAAAAGTCATCGAAAAGCACACCAATAAGCACCTATCTACCTACCTAGAACATTCTGGTAGTCTCGATCCCTCGCAGTCAGGTTTCAGACCTAAATTTAGTACTGAAACAGCTTTAATGTCGGTAACTGACGATCTACGGTTATACCAGGACAAAGGCTATTCTGTTGTCCTGGTGTTACTGGATCTATCGGCAGCGTTCGATACAATCTCCCACACCATCTTGATCGAACGACTGTCTGCGAGTGGAATCGGCGGTAGGGCACTGGACTGGATCAGAAGCTTTCTCTCCAATCGCACCCAATCTGTCACCATGGGTGACTTTAGATCGGAGGAAGTTAGCATTTCCAAGGGGGTTCCACAGGGCTCATGTTTGAGCCCGACGCTATTTAACACCTATGTGGCCCCCTTGGCAGATGTTACCAGAGCTTTTGGTTTCTGTCCGGTGTCCTACGCAGACGACACGCAACTGCTCTTCCCCTTCAAATCTCTCACCCCGGATATTTTACATTCTTTTTCCGATGGGATGAAGGCAGTTGCAAGGTGGATGTCATCCAACTTTTTACAATGCAATGTTGGAAAGACAGAGGTGATGCTCTTTGGTGAAGCCAGGATTCAATGGTCTCCTGAATGGTGGCCCTCTGAACTGGGCCCAGTCCCTGTGCCAAAAACTACGGTCAAGAACTTGGGCGTCAGGCTTGAACCAGAGCTAACCATGAAGCAAAATGTTAATATCACTGTAGGAGCGTGCTTTCATGTGATTGGCCTCCTTCGTAAAATCTTCCCTTTCCTCCCTGATTTTCACAGGAAAACTCTGGTTCAGGCTCTGATCATTAGTCGGCTTGACTATTGTAACGGCCTTCTACTGGGTGCAAACGAGGAGGTTCTGGACCGTTTGCAGGTGGTGCAAAACACGGCAGCTAGGCTGGTGTTAAATGCACCTCCTAGATCCCCCTCCAGACCACTACTTCATGAGCTTCACTGGTTGCCAATACGTCAACGAGTGAAGTTTAAAACATGCTGTACTATACACAGGGGCCTTAACCAACTGGGACCTGAGTATTTGGCGAACAAATTTGTTCCTTATGTTCCCATCCGTGCCCTTAGATCTAGTGACCAATTGTTACTAAACGTTCCCAAGATCACGAAAACCAGGTTGGGTGGAAGAGCATTATCTGTTGTGGGTCCCAAACTGTGGAACTCACTTCCGTTGTCACTAAGGAAATGTAATGACCACTGTCAATTCAGAAAACATTTAAAAACGTTTTTGTTTGGTTCATTTTAGAGTGTCCCTTGTTTACAGCATCTTTAACTATGCGCTCCCTAATTTCAGTCTTGCACCGGCCTGTTACAGCGCGGAGATACTCCCTCGGGAGTTTATTCATAGCGCTATATAAGCCCATAAATAAATAAATAAATAAATAAATCAACATATCATCATCATCTACACGTACACACACCTACTTGCTGCCTTTCATGGCTATGGGTAACAACTATTCCTCTATTTCATATTCATATTCAAAGTGCAGGCCCTTTATCACGCCTTTTGTTGTAGCTACTACCCTGTCTTCAGCCTTTTTGCATATAGATACTGCACAGTTTTAAATTATGTTGATATTTTTGTACAAATTAAATCAGAAACTGCTGACGAGGAAATTGATCTGAATGACATATCTGATGAAGTTGCATTGGAATGTCTGTTAAATTATGAGATATTAACAGAATACATTTATTGTTGAAAAATAATAAAGCTTTGAGCACTATCTACTAATGTATTTATGGTACAAAAAGTGAACACTTACTGGCTTTCTTGACTGGGATTATCAATTATTGTTCAATTTCATATTCTGATTCAAAGTCAAGGCCCTTTATTAAGCCTTTTTGTTCTAGAGGTTTCCACATTTGCAGCCTTTCTTCGCTAGCGTTATCAATTATTCTTCTTGAATTTGAAATTCAAACTACAGGCCCTTCATTGACCCTTCTTGTTAACTATTACCCATGAATAGCAGTGGGTAATTTGCACACTTGCGTCCTTTCGTTCGTCCTTTCTACCGCACAGTGTGTATACTTTCTGCACTAGCTTGCTTCCTTATTTGTGGTACCCATTTCTCAGGCTCCCACTACAGAATCCGACACCGTGTAGGTGTAATGGACTGGAAAACCAAACACCCACTTCCCTTACAAGGAAATGGGTAGCTTGCACATCTTCAGCATTTCTTATTTTTCACCTTATTCATCTTCCACTCAATCAACATATCATCCACACATGCACAAACCTACTTGCTGCATTTCTTCGCTGTGGTTAACAACTATTTTTCAATTTCATATTCTCGAGGCCCTTTATCAAGCCTTTTTGATGGAGCTACTACCCCACTCAAACGCAGTTAAAAATTTGCAAACTTGCAACCTTACTTGGCTAAGGTTATCAATTATTCTTAAATTTCATGAATTTTTTTATATCAGTTATATGTTTAGTACAATAACAATATTCGTCTTACAAGTCCAAAAGAACACTGAATGACAGTCTACACTACAGACAACACAGGTCACAATTTGAACTATTATGTCACTGAAACATAGATATTTTGACAATGCATTCCATACATGTTCTAGCTTTCATTTCAATCGTGATTACCGATGATACAGTCCACCATTAAATGTACACTGCAGATAGCCGGATTCACAACTTCAATTCAGCTTTCTTTCTACAATAAGGACACCATTGGATCTACCCTTGCTTTCCTTAACGTAGAGACAATGGTACTCTGTCCTCAGATTCTGTTAACTGTACAAAATAGCATTCATCAATATGTGTATAAATTAGTACCTTCGATCTACATTACAGACAGCGGGGTTCACAACTTTAATCAGCTTTCAATGTACATTTCTCTTCACTATGTGTGCTTAGAAGTGCCTTCAATCAATTATTCGCTGAGTACAATTCACAATTAGATACCAAGAGCGCTAGCACTACAGAAAACATTCAATACAATCTTGATTTACTTAAAACACAGACAATTGGTGTAGAAAATGTACAGGATGAACATTTAGTTATTCTTGTCAATGGCGTTCCTACTAAGACTAAGAAAATATGGCAAGAATTAGTAGATATTAGGAAAGTGAAAAAGGCAACGTTCTGTTCTATCTGCTATAAAAAAAATTAATATTACAAAAATGTGTATGTGGAAAAGAATAAATAACTGTAGAAGATACTGACTTCCCATCTGGACAAATTGAAAAGCTGGATGTTCCCATAACTGAAGAAATCTACGAACATTACAGTATTCATCCACTTAATTCTAAAGAAGTGATGGGGAATACTATATAGTTATTCCAAATGAAAGAAGCAAAAGGAAGTCCCATTACTGTATGCGAAAAAAGCTTGGAAGATCGTTCTTTCCCTCAGTTCCTTCCCACACGAAAAAGAGGACGATATGATGACCGACCTGTGCAGATTCCTGCATCTGTATTCCGGACATCAATATTATATGCAGAAAATCCAAGATTTCAACAATGTATTCCATATTTGTTCCATCTATTGTTTGAGAGTGATTTGTCTGGACTTCTTATGCAGAAAACAATATATTGAAAATAGGTGTACATCTGCAGAATGTTTCAGCAAACAAATGTATGCATAAAGTACAGCAGAAAGATAATATTTTGGAATCTCACCCTGGCATGTCAGCATTGTAGTAATGAGTACTGGTACCATCGTCATGGAGAACTAAAATGTATGCTGAGGAACTTAGAAACTCCTACATAGTTCCTTACGCTAAGCTCTGCTGACTATGCTTGGGATGATTTACTTAAGTTTCTTGATTACACAAATTCATATGGTCATACTCGATGTCATCTAATGCTTCCACAAAATCAGCATCTAAAGTTTAGTTTAGAAAATCACAGCTGATATCTACAGCATTTATATATTCCTCTTCATTGTCCCTACTTATAAAAATTATGTTTAGCTCTTCTATGACACTGTTACTAATGTCGAAACCGTCTTTCAAATTTTGTTGATTTTCCATACTGAATTTCTTATGTTGTAGGTCCTTGTACAAAAACATAAACAGTTAATTTTATCTTCACTGTAATATCAGCGTATGTGGTGATTCATATGAAATATCTTACAATTAAACCAGCAATATTTTGTACATGAGTGTATATTATTTTCAAAATATTCTAAAATTAAATACAATAAATACAGTCTCACTCTGCATTGTGTTAAGTGCTTTATTTATTTATTTATTTATACTATCTACTGGTTTGCAAACTTAAAACAATGACAACAGCACTGGCTTAGTTTGACTCACCACATTACGTTCTCAGTTAGGGTTGAGGGAGGCAAAGGAAAGGAGTAAACTACATGTCTACAGATGTTCTCCTATATTTAGAACACTGGATGAAGCACTGAATAAATAAAGTTAGATACAAAAGAACATACATAAAAAAGGGCTGCATAAAAGATAAACAAAGGAGAGCAACACAAATAGGTCACGGAATCGTGAACACAAACTGGTATGTCACCAAAAGAACAAAAATAGGCTAAGAACACTACAACGGACGCTACGCTGTGGAACTCATTGTGAAGAAAGGTAGAAACATATTGAAATTAAAGCGGAATTCAAATAAAGAAAAAGTAAAAAAGACAAAGTCCCTGGAGTAATACTCTGTTGCCCAACACAAAAAAAGATTTTGCAAAAGTTATATGAACAAATGTTTAAGGAGCTGCAAAGGGACCCCATCCCCCGGGACTCAAAAAATAACATTGGGGACAGTTAAGAGAATGCCAATGCCCCCCATGGTCCCAGCCGACTCCCCGCATCCTTCGAGAGCCGGCATTGCTTTCTCAGAGAGAACAGCTTACATGCTGCTTTCCTACTTTAAAGACACAGCAGATTAACTTGCTCTCTCTTTC
Source organism: Lissotriton vulgaris (assembly GCF_964263255.1). Classification (NCBI taxonomy): domain Eukaryota; kingdom Metazoa; phylum Chordata; class Amphibia; order Caudata; family Salamandridae; genus Lissotriton; species Lissotriton vulgaris. Next base: position 280,140 of record NW_028250533.1, on the reverse strand, counting down.
AAATAGTAAACTGGTTTGCTGTGCTAAAGTGGGAGCCGCGGCGCTCCCGCCCTACCATGGCAAACAGCAGTGTCCCGGGGATAGGCACCCAGAGACACTGCCATGGGAAATTATGGTCCCCAGGGCCATTAAGGGATCCAGTAAGGAGGCCGTGCGACCCCCTCCAAACATTAAAAAGTCCAGAGAAGTGGAAGCCCCCGAAGCTGGGAAATCCGTGCCATCACAGATCCCCCTATTTTAAATATTACTGCCCCAGGAAGGTGGCGGTCCCTGAAGAATGTAGGAGACCTGTGACCCCCCACATACTTCAAAATAAACGATGGCTGCCAATACTTCCTGGTTTGGAATGCTGACAGACAGTTGACAACCAATCAGCATATATATATATATATATCTTTATATATACCCTAAACATCCACATATGACCCCCTGAGCAAGCCTATAAGGTCAGAATGTTTCTACCCTGCCCCCTTTCCTTATTTCTGAACTTTGTTTTACTGTTTTCTTGTGACTCAGTTCTAGCGACGAACAAGATGGCTGCCAACACTTTGTGGTTTGGAGTGCTGACACACAGTTGACAGCCAATCAGCATGTACATCATGCTCGTAATTGCACAGGTTTCCTTATGCGTATGCCGCGATTTTTCTTTAAAAAAAATAGAGCCTAAATATCCATGTACGACCCCCTGAGCAAGCCCAGAGGGTCGGAATGTTTCTAGCCTGCCCCCTTCCCTTACTTCTCAACTTTGTTTTACTGTTTTCTTGTGAGTCGGTTCTACCGAGGAACAAGATGGCCACCAACACTTCCTGGTTTCGATTGTTGACAGACAGTTGACAGCCAATCAGCATGCAGCTCGCGTTCATAATTGAACGTATTTCCATACGCGTGCTGAACTGCGTCTCTAGATATCACTATGATTTTACTTGCAATTTTATCAGAAACCACTGAACGGATTTACACCATTTAACAAAAAACACAATCTGCGAACCGAAATCTACCTCTCTGCCAAATTTCATGTAATTCCGTTCCGCCGTTCGGGCTGTAGCCCTGGCTAAAGGTCCCTAAGGAAAATTGCATGGGGAAAACACGTTTTGGGACCCCCCTTTTTTCTCGGCTCCTGCTTGACGAATCACCCCCAAACTTTGAGGAAAGGAGTGAAACCGAGCAGGTCATTTTCTTTGAGAAATTCACGAAGATTAGTCCACCGGCGCCAAAGTTATTCCAAATAGAATGTTGTGGATTTCCTATGGAAACTAGATCCTAACTATAACTACCTACTGGCGACCGCCAGTAGGTAATATATATATGTATGTGTATATGTATATACATGTTTATTTCTCCATTTACCAGTCTCAGAAGGATGGTAGCCTAACTTTGCTCAACAACTCTATGCCACTCCACGTCACTCTACTCTCTGCCCCTACGCAACACTCTACTCCACTCGACAACACCACTCTGTGTCACCACTTGACACCACTACTTTGACACCACCACTCTGCTAGTACTTCTCTCAATGCCCCTTTACTCCTCACTCTAGGCTCTTGGACTCCATGACAATGTATTCTATGCCAGACTAATCTGAAACACTGCACTCTCTGCCACTGATCTCTATGCCACTGCACTCTAAGCCGTACAAAAGGGGGGGGGGGGTGATGGACGGAGCATCTGAATCAATCAAACACTCACACCCAGTCAAAAGATCTGGGTGTAATCCATCGCCGTTCTTTAGCCCACTCTGCCACCCAGTTCAGACATGGCTATATGCAAATCAGTCTGACCCTGTGTCTCTTGGGAACAGTCCAGCCCGAACTGCCAAGCCATGTCTTCCCTGGACTGGAAACAAGCTTCTGATGACCGGTTTCTGGCATTCCAGCCGTCTCCAGCCCGGCTTGCTTGAATCCAGTGGCAAAGTGAGCAAGGGACTCACGTCTGAGCATACCCTGCCACGCTTATGGCGGCCAAAAGCGGTACAAAAAGGGGTGGTGATGGACGGAGCATCTGAATCAATCAAACACTCACACCCAGTCAAAAGATCTGGGTTTAATCTATCACCGTTCTTTAGCCCACTCTGCCACCCCAGTTCAGACATGGCTATATGCAAATCAGTCTGACCCTGTGTCTCTTGGGAACAGTCTAGCCCAAACTGCCAAGCCATGTCTTCCCTGGACTGGAAACAAGCTTCCGAGGACCGGTTTCTGGCATTCCAGCCGTCTTCAGCCCGGCTTGCTTAAAACAGTGGCAAAGTGAGCAAGGGATTCACGTCTGAGCATACCCTGCCATACTTATGGCGGCCAAAAGCGGTACAAAAGGGGGTGGTGATGGACGGAGCATCTGAATCAATCAAACACTCACACTCAGTCAAAAGATCTGGGTTTAATCCATCACCGTTCTTTAGCCCACTATGCCACCCCAGTTCAGACATGGCTATATGCAAATCAGTCAGACCATGTGTCTCCTGGGAACAGTCCAGCCCGAACTGCCAAGCCATGTCTTCCCTGGACTGGAAACAAGCTTCCGAGGACCGGTTTCTGGCATTCCAGCCGTCTTCAGCCCGGCTTGCTTGAATCCAGTGGCAAAGTGAGCAAGGGACTCACGTCTGAGCATACCCTGCCACACTTATGGCGGCCAAAAGCGGTACAAAAGGGGGTGGTGATGGACGGAGCATCTGAATCAATCAAACACTCACACCCAGTCAAAAGATCTGGGTTTAATCCATCACCGTTCTTTAGCCCACTCTGCCACCCCAGTTCAGACATGGCTATATGCAAATCAGTCAGACCATGTGTCTCCTGGGAACAGTCCAGCCCGAACTGCCAAGCCATGTCTTCCCTGGACTGGAAACAAGCTTCCGAGGACCGGTTTCTGGCATTCCAGCCGTCTTCAGCCCGGCTTGCTTGAATCCAGTGTCAAAGTGAGCAAGGGACTCACGTCTGAGCATACCCTGCCACACTTAAGGCGGTCAAAAGCGGTACAAAAGGGGGTGGTGATGGACGGAGCAGCTGAACCAATCAAACACTCAAACCCAGTCAAAAGATCTGGGTTTAATCCATCACCGGGCTGAAGAAGGCTGGAATGCCAGAAACCGGTCCTCGGAAGCTTGTTTCCGGTCCAGGGAAGACATGGCTTGGCAGTTCGGGCTGCACTGTTCCCATGAGGCACAGGGTCAGACTGATTTGCATATAGCCATGTCTGAACTGGGGTGGCAGAGTGGGCTAAAGAGCGGTGATGGATTAAACCCAGATCTCTTGACTGGGTGTGAGTGTCTGATTGATTCAGAAGCTCTGTCCATCACCAACCCCTTTTGTACCGCTTTTGGGCGCCATAAGTGTGGCAGGGTATACTCAGACGTGAGTCCCTTGCTCACTTTGCCACTGGATTCAAGCAAGCCGGGCTGAAGAAGGCTGGAATGCCAGAAACCGGTCCTCGGAAGCTTGTTTCCGGTCCAGGGAAGACATGGCTTGGCAGTTCGGGCTGCACTGTTCCCATGAGGCACAGGGTCAGACTGATTTGCATATAGCCATGTCTGAACTGGGGTGGCAGAGTGGGCTAAAGAACGGTGATGGATTAAACCCAGATCTCTTGACTGGGTGTGAGTGTCTGATTGGATCAGAAGCTCCGTCCATCACCAACCCCTTTTGTACCGCTTTTGGCCGCCATAAGTGTGGCAGGGTATACTCAGACGTGAGTCCCTTGCTCACTTTGCCACTGGATTCAAGCAAGCCGGGCTGAAGAAGGCTGGAATGCCAGAAACCGGTCCTCGGAAGCTTGTTTCCGGTCCAGGAAAGACATGGCTTGGCAGTTCGGGCTGCACTGTTCCCATGAGGCACAGGGTCAGACTGATTTGCATATAGCCATGTTCGAACTGGGGCGGCAGAGTGGGCTAAAGAACGGTGATGGATTAAACCCAGATCTCTTGACTGGGTGTGAGTGTCTGATTGATTCAGAAGCTCCGTCCATCACCAACCCCTTTTGTACCGCTTTTGGCCGCCATAAGTGTGGCAGGGTATACTCAGACGTGAGTCCCTTGCTCACTTTGCCACTGGATTCAAGCAAGCCGGGCTGAAGAAGGATGGAATGCCAGACACCGCTCCTCGGAAGCTTGTTTCTGGTCCAGGGAAGACATGGCATGGCAGTTCGGGCGGCACTGTTCCCATGAGGCATAGGGTCAGACTGATTTGCATATAGCCATGTCTGAACTGGGGTGTCAGAGTGGGCTAAAGAACGGTGATAGATTAAACTCAGATCTCTTGACTGGGTGTGAGTGTCTGATTGATTCAGATGCTCCGTCCATCACCAACCCCTTTTGTACCGCTTTTGGCCGCCATAGGTGTGGCAGGGTATACTCAGACGTGAGTCCCTTGCTCACTTTGCCACTGGATTCAAGCAAGCCGGGCTGAAGAAGGCTGGAATGCCAGAAACCGGTCCTCGGAAGCTTGTTTCCGGTCCAGGGACGACATGGCTTGGCAGTTCGGGCTGCACTGTTCCCATGAGGCACAGGGTCAGACTGATTTGCATATAGCCATGTCTGAACTGAGGTGGCAGAGTGTGCTAAAGAACAGTGATGGATTAAACCCAGATCTCTTGACTGGGTGTGAGTGTCTGATTGATTCAGAAGCTCCGTCCATCACCAACCCCTTTTGTACCGCTTTTGGCCGCCATAAGTGTGGCAGGGTATACTCAGACGTGAGTCCCTTGCTCACTTTGCCACTGGATTCAAGCAAGCCGGGCTGAAGAAGGCTGGAATGCCAGAAACCGGTCCTCGGAAGCTTGTTTCCGGTCCAGGGAAGACATGGCTTGGCAGTTCGGGCGGCACTGTTCCCATGAGGCATAGGGTCAGACTGATTTGCATATAGCCATGTCTGAACTGGGGTGTCAGAGTGGGCTAAAGAACGGTGATAGATTAAACTCAGATCTCTTGACTGGGTGTGAGTGTCTGATTGATTCAGAAGCTCTGTCCATCACCAACCCCTTTTGTACCGCTTTTGGGCACCATAAGTGTGACAGGGTATACTCAGACGTGAGTCCCTTGCTCACTTTGCCACTGGATTCAAGCAAGCCGGGCTGAAGAAGGCTGGAATGCCAGAAACCGGTCCTCGGAAGCTTGTTTCCGGTCCAGGGAAGACATGGCTTGGCAGTTCGGGCTGCACTGTTCCCATGAGGCACAGGGTCAGACTGATTTGCATATAGCCATGTCTGAACTGCGGTGGCAGAGTGGGCTAAAGAACGGTGATGGTTTAAACCCAGATCTCTTGACTGGGTGTGAGTGTCTGATTGGATCAGAAGCTCCGTCCATCACCAACCCCTTTTGTACCGCTTTTGGCCGCCATAATTGTGGCAGGGTATACTCAGACGTGAGTCCCTTGCTCACTTTGCCACTGGATTCAAGCAAGCCGGGCTGAAGAAGGCTGGAATGCCAGAAATCGGTCCTCGGAAGCTTGTTTCCAGTCCAGGGAAGACATGGCTTGGCAGTTCGGGCTGCACTGTTCCCATGAGGCACAGGGTCAGACTGATTTGCATATAGCCATGTCTGAACTGGGGTGGCAGAGTGGGCTAAAGAACGGTGATGGATTAAACCCAGATCTCTTGACTGGGTGTGAGTGTCTGCTTGATTCAGAAGCTCCGTCTATCACCAACCCATTTTGTACCGCTTTTGGCCGCCATAAGTGTGGCAGGGTATACTCAGACGTGAGTCCCTTGCTCACTTTGCCACTGGATTCAAGCAAGCCGGGCTGAAGCGGGCTGGAATGCCAGAAACCGGTCCTCGGAAGCTTGTTTCCGGTCCAGGGAAGACATGGCTTGGCAGTTCGGGCTGCACTGTTCCCATGAGGCACAGGGTCAGACTGATTTGCATATAGCCATGTCTGAACTGGGGTGGCAGAGTGGGCTAAAAAACGGTGATAGATTAAACCTAGATCTCTTGACTGGGTGTGAGTGTCTGATTGATCCAGAAGCTCCGACCTTCACCAACCCCTTTTGTACCGCTTTTGGCCGCCATAAGTGTGGCAGGGTATACTCAGACGTGAGTCCCTTGCTCACTTTGCTACTGGATTCAAGCAAGCCGGGCTGAAGAAGGCTGGAATGCCAGAAACCGGTCCTCGGAAGCTTGTTTCCGGTCCAGGGAAGACATGGCTTGGCAGTTCGGGCTGCACTGTTCCCATGAGGCACAGGGTCAGACTGATTTGCATATAGCCATGTCTGAACTGGGGTGGCAGAGTGGGCTAAAGAACGGTGATGGATTAAACCCAGATCTCTTGACTGGGTGTGAGTGTCTGATTGATTCAGAAGCTCCGTCCATCACCAACCCCTTTTGTACCGCTTTTGGCCGCCATAAGTGTGGCAGGGTATACTCAGACGTGAGTCCCTTGCTCACTTTGACACTGGATTCAAGCAAGCCGGGCTGAAGAAGGCTGGAATGCCAGAAACCGGTCCTCGGAAGCTTGTTTCCGGTCCAGGGAAGACATGGCTTGGCAGTTCGGGCGGCACTGTTCCCATGAGGCACAGGGTCAGACTGATTTGCATATAGCCATGTCTGAACTGGGGTGGCAGAGTGGGCTAAAGAACGGTGATGGATTAAACCCAGATCTCTTGACTGGGTGTGAGTGTCTGATTAATTCAGAAGCTCCGTCCATCACCAACCCCTTTTGTACCGCTTTTGGCCGCCATAAGTGTGTCAGGGTATACTCAGACGTGAGTCCCTTGCTCACTTTGCCCCTGGATTCAAGCAAGCCGGGCTGAAGAAGGCTGGAATGCCAGAAACCGGTCCTCTGAAGCTTGTTTCCGGTCCAGGGAACACATGGCTTGGCAGTTCGGGCTGCAGTGTTCCCATGAGGCACAGGGTCAGACTGATTTGCATATAGCCATGTCTGAGCTGAGGTGGCAGAGTGGGCTAAAGAAGGGTGATGGAGTAAACCCAGATCTCTTGACTGGACTGGGTGTGAGTGTCTGATTGATTCAGAAGCTCCGTCCATCACCAACCCCTTTTGTACCGCTTTTGGCCGCCATAAGTGTGGCAGGGTATACTCAGACGTGAGTCCCTTGCTCACCTTGCCACTGGATTCAAGCAAGCCGGGCTGAAGAAGGCTGGAATGCCAGAAACCGGTCCTCGGAAGCTTGTTTCCGGTCCAGGGAAGACGTGGCTTGGAAGTTCGGGCGGCACTGTTCCCATGAGGCACAGGGTCAGACTGATTTGCATATAGCCATGTCTGAACTGGGGTGGCAGAGTGGGCTAAAGAACGGTGATGGATTAAACCCAGATCTCTTGACTGGGTGTGAGTGTCTGATTGATTCAGAAGCTCCGTCCATCACCAACCCCTTTTGTACCGCTTTTGGCCGCCATAAGTGTGGCAGGGTAAACTCAGACGTGAGTCCCTTGCTCACTTTGCCGCTGGATTCAAGCAAGCCGGGCTGAAGAAGGCTGGAATGCCAGAAACCGGTCCTCGGAAGCTTGTATCCGGTCCAGGGAAGACATGGCTTGGCAGTTCGGGTGGCACTGTTCCCATGAGGCACAGGGTCAGACTGATTTGCATATAGCCATGTCTGAACTGGGGTGGCAGAGTGGGCTAAAGAACGGTGATGGATTAAACCCAGATCTCTCTACTGGGTGTGAGTGTCTGATTGATTCAGAAGCTCCGTCCATCACCAACCCCTTTTGTACCGCTTTTGGCCGCCATAAGTGTGGCAGGGTATACTCAGACGTGAGTCCCTTGCTCACTTTGCCCCTGGATTCAAGCAAGCCGGGCTGAAGAAGGCTGCAATGCCTGAAACCGGTCCTCGGAAGCTTGTTTCCGGTCCAGGGAAGACATGGCTTGGCAGTTCGGGCTGCAGTGTTCCCATGAGGCACAGGGTCAGACTGATTTGCATATAGCCATGTCTGAACTGAGGTGGCAGAGTGGGCTAAAGAAGGGTGATGGATTAAACCCAGATCTCTTGACTGGGTGTGAGTGTCTGATTGATTCAGAAACTCAGTCCATCACCAACCCCTTTTGTACCGCTTTTGGCCGCCATAAGTATGGCAGGGTATACTCAGACGTGAGTCCCTTGCTCACTTTGCCACTGGATTCAAACAAGCCGGGCTGAAGAAGGCTGGAATGACAGAAACCGGTCCTCGGAAGCTTGTTTCGGGTCCAGGGAAGACATGGCTTGGCAGTTCGGGCTGCACTGTTCCCATGAGGCACAGGGTCAGACTGATTTGCATATAGCCATGTCTGAACTGGGGTGGCAGAGTGGGCTAAAGAACGGTGATGGATTAAACCCAGATCTCTTGACTGGGTGTGAGTGTCTGATTGATTCAGAAGCTCCGTCCATCACCAACCCCTTTTGTACCCCTTTTGGCCGCCATAAGTGTGGCAGGGTATACTCAGACGTGAGTCCCTTGCTCACTTTGACACTGGATTCAAGCAAGCCGGGCTGAAGAAGGCTGGAATGCCAGAAACATGTCCTCGGAAGCTTGTTTCCGGTCCAGGGAAGACATGGCTTGGCAGTTCGGGCTGCACTGTTCCCAAGAGGCACAGGGTCAGACTGATTTGCATATAGCCATGTCTGAACTGGGGTGGCAGAGTGGGCTAAAGAACGGTGATGGATTAAACCCAGATCTCTTGACTGGGTGTGAGTGTTTGATTGATTCAGAAGCTTCGTCCATCACCAACCCCTTTTGTACCGCTTTTGGCCGCCATAAGTGTGGCAGTGTATACTCAGACGTGAGTCCCTTGCTCACTTTGCCACTGGATTCAAGCAAGCCGGGCTGAAGAAGGCTGGAATGCCAGAAACCGGTCCTCGGAAGCTTGTTTCCGGTCCAGGGAAGACATGGCTTTGCAGTGCGGGCTGCACTGTTCCCATGAGGCACAGGGTCAGACTGATTTGCATATAGCCATGTCTGAACTGGGGTGGCAGAGTGGGCTAAAGAACGGTGATGGATTAAACCCAGATCTCTTGACTGGGTGTGAGTGTCTGATTGATTCAGAAGCTCCGCTCATCACCAACCCCTTTTGTACCGCTTTTGGCCGCCATAAGTGTGGCAGGGTATACTCAGACGTGAGTCCCTTTCTCACTTTGCCACTGGATTCATGCAAGCCGGGCTGAAGAAGGCTGGAATGCCAGAAACCGGTCCTAGGAAGCTTGTTTCCGGTCCAGGGAAGACATGGCTTGGCAGTTCGGACTGCACTGTTCCCATGAGGAACAGGGTCAGACTGATTTGCATATAGCCATGTCTGAACTGGGGTGGCAGAGTGGGCTAAAGAACGGTGATGGATTAAACCTAGATCTCTTGACTGGGTGTGAGTGTCTGATTGATTCAGAAGCTCCGTCCATCACCAACCCCTTTTGTACCGCTTTTGGCCGCCATAAGTGTGGCAGGGTATACTCAGACTTGAGTCCCTTGCTCACTTTGCCACTGGATTCAAGCAAGCCGGGCTGAAGAAGGCTGGAATGCCAGAAACCGGTCCTCGGAAGCTTGTTTCCGGTCCAGGGAAGACATGGCTTGGCAGTTCGGGCTGCACTGTTCCCATGAGGCACAGGGTCAGACTGATTTGCATATAACCATATCTGAACTGAGGTGGCAGAGTGGGCTAAAGAACGGTGATGGATTAAACCCAGATCTCTTGACTGGGTGTGAGTGTCTGATTGATTCAGAAGCTCCGTCCATCACCAACCCCTTTTGTACCGCTTTTGGCCGCCGTATGTGTGGCAGGGTATACTCAGACGTGAGTCCCTTGCTCACTTTGCCACTGGATTCAAGCAAGCCGGGCTGAAGAAGGCTGGAATGCCAGAAACCGGTCCTCGGAAGCTTGTTTCCGGTCCAGGGAAGACATGGCTTGGCAGTTCGGGCTGCACTGTTCCCATGAGGCACAGGGTCAGACTGATTTGCATATAGCCATGTCTGAACTGGGGTGGCAGAGTCGGCTAAAGAACTGTGATGGATTAAACCCAGATCTCTTGACTGGGTGTGAGTGTCTGATTGATTCAGAAGCTCCGTCCATCACCAACCCCTTTTGTACCACTGCACTCTAAGCTGCACCACTCTATGCTGTACCACTATTTTACTCTGCACCGCTGCACTCCACGCCACTGCACTCTGACACTCAGCTCTGCAAGACTGCATTTTCTGCCACTGACTGAACTCAATGCCACTCTACAGTGCACAAATGCACTTTGTCGCTGCAATCTGCACCACTGCACTTTACTCTGCACCGCTCATGTGTACTGCACTCTGTACCACTACACTCTGCATCGCTCCACATCACTCTAATCTGTTCTGTACCATTGCACCCTACACCACTGTACTCTATGTCACTGCACTGCACTCAGCGCCACTCTGCTCTTCACCTCTGCAGTCTACCCTGCACCACTCAATGCTACGCCACTCTTCTCTGAAACAATCCACTTTGCACCACTGCAATCTACTCTGCACTCTACGTCACTCTACTCTGCGCCAATGCACTCTACACCACTTTACTCAACCAGTGCATTCTAAGCCAGTCTTCTCTGCGTCACTGTGTTTTACACAGCTTCCCTCTAGGCCACTGCAATTTACAACACTATAAGCTATGATACTCCACTCTGTGATGCACTACTCCATTAAACTCTACTCCAATTCATGCCAATACACTCTACTACACTATTCAATGTTATGCCGCCCTACCACACTACTCAACAATGCTCTATGTAACCCCCTCCAGCCCACTTTACTCCACTCTATTCTACAACACATTACTCCACTGTACTCAACGCAACTTCACTCTGACACTCGATTCTACAACTCTTTACTTCACTCTGCCATTCTACTCTTCTATACTACTCCACTTTATGCCACTCCACTCTACAGCAATCTACTGTACCCCACTCTAAGCAACACTCTCAATGCCACTCTGTTCTACACTACCCCATAACACTCTGCCACTATAATCTACGCCACTTCATCAAATTGCACTTTTCGACATGCTACTGTCCTGTACCCCACTAACCTTTAGCCATGCTGAACAGCAGACATGCTTGTGTACAATGTGGCTAAAATATATTGGCAAAGCAAATAGCTTTTGCAAAGGACAGACCTTTAGGCTTTGCCACTGCTTGTTTATTTTAAAAGATACTGCAGACCTTCGGCAGAAGACATTGGCAAGCCACATGGTCAAAATGGCAAGATCTATTGGTTTTGCCAATGCTTGTTTTTATGGCAATAATTTGCTCTGCTAACAAACTAATAAAACTGTGTATTTCCTAACACCCTGTGTATGTCAAACAAGCATTACTACTCAAGGTCATTCTAGAGTAATACATCTGCATATTGAAACCTACATGCAGTAATACAGCCAGAACCCATCCTACAGTAATACATCCACATCATGAATTAATCGACTAGTACGGTCCCAGTCCCAGTCTAGAGTTATCCTTGGATCATCCATGAGTAATGCAGCCTCATTCTGAAGTCATCACAAAATGATTCTGTAATAATACAGCCCCATCCTGAAATATGCATAGGATCATCCTGCAGTAATCCAGCCTAATCCTGGAATCATCATGGGATCATTCTGGAGTAGTACATTATCATCACATGTTTTCCACTGAAGTAATCAGGAACCCATCCTGGAGTAATCTGCCCTAATCATGAAATCATAATGGGATCATCCTGCAGTAATACAAGATCATCACCTCTTTCCACTGAAGTAATCCAGAGCTAATCCTTGAGTAGTTTCTCTGATGACTCGAGGAGTCATCTCATTTAAATATTCTGCCCTGTAGGCATACTTTAGGATGGTTTGGGATGACTTCCCCAGATAATTGCAAGAGTAGCCTGGCTGAAGTCATCAAATGAAATCAGAATGCCTCCAGGATGATCTTCCTTTTTGACTTGGGTTGTCTGAGAGTGGGGGTTGCAAAGTGAGCAGGACATCTCTCTGCTCTAACAAGATCAGAAGGTAAATGGCCCTGTGCACAAGACATTGCCCATGTGCAAGAATGGAAGCACCAAGTTGCGGCCGTGTGCACGAGTTGAAGTGCAAGGTGTTATAGTTTGTGTGTATGCCCTGATGTAAATCAGTTAGCACTTGTGTAGAGTCAGTGCATTGGTTGCAGTGTTCACCTGTGCCCTCATATATTAGGATGGGGACATGTGCAGGAGTCAGTGCTGAGATAAGCAGTGTACACAAGAATCCTTATGGAAACCCTTGGGCAAGAGTTGCTACCATGGATAGCAGTACACAGCAGCCCTGTAATCGGATCAGTTAGGCAGCACCCCGTCTCCCTGGTGTGTTGTTTAGGGAGGAGATGAGGCCTAATGGCTACAGCTGCAGACTTAGGCAACTCTGCATGTTCTTGGGTGCACTCTCTTGGCCCCCTTCATGGCCCTCCTTTCCGTTTCCATTGATAGACCAGTCAGGGATCGGTCCTAACCTGCACAATTCTGCTATCTGCCTCTCCACCCAAAACCACCTCCCGGGTCTCCTCCACGTTACTTCTGATTCTCCCTGGCCCCTTGTGGGACACAGCCCTAGTTGAGCAGTTGCACTTGACTGTAATCTGCAGGACCTGCTTAATAGATGTCAGCGACAACTTATAATGGTGAACTGTTTCTTACCTGTGCACAACAATATTCATCCGACATGTTGTATAAAAAAAGATAAACTAGTGAAGGAGGGGAAGGATGAATGAGGGGGCTCAGATGGAGAGTGCGCTTTGGGCAGAACAAAATATTGGGACATATTTTTCTCAAGGAGTTACCTCCACGTTAACTGCACTTTATTGCAGCCAAAGTATCAACAAATTCATCTCCGCATTCACAAGCTGGTGATACAAGCCCATATCACCAGTTTACCTGTGATAGCAGCCGCAGAATACATCGCCACAGATGAACCCGGCAACTATCGCTAATGAGATGCAGAGTAGGCGTTCCCGTGCCAAAAGCCGCATCAACACCACTCCGCAACATTCTCAACGACTAGCCAGATCGGCGATAAGAACCCCAAACAGGCGAAAATGCGTGTTAGCAGCAGGAAGCTAACACCTGCTCTGACCAGGTGTAAGGTTGGACGACAGCCTGCACCACAAAAGGGAGCCCAGCCCACAGCCACACATGAAGAACTACAGATGCTCCCCCTACTCCCATTCCAGTCCCGACTTCTGCTGATCCAAGGCCTAATTTTATCCAGGCTGGACTACAGCAACGCCATTTACCTGGGAGCACCGGAATCCACTCTCCAAACATTACAAAAAACCCAGAATGCCGCAGCCCGACTACTTACGAATACTCCAGCCAGAACATCAGCCAAACCTGCACTGAGGAAGCTCCACTGGCTCCCAATTAGGGAAAGAGTAACTTTCAAGGCCCTTTGCTTGGCCCACAAGGTACTGCACAACGCAGGCCCTCCAATTCTCAACAACTGGATCACACCCTACAGACCTACGAGAGCGCTTCGATCAGAACATGGAAACCTTATCATGATTCCCAGGGTGAAGAAGGCCCGCGCAGGTGGCCGCCGCTTCTCAGTCAATACAGCAAAAAAATGGAACGCGCTCCCCCCGAGTCTCAGAGCGGAACCAAACCTCCTACGATTCAGGAAGTCCCTTAAAACCCTACTCTTCCCCTGAGTCGTCAACCTCCCCTACTTTCAACGCTTAGGAGCCTGAGGTTTAGCGCTGGGATACTCGTGGGTGACTACGCGCTCTATAAAAACCTAAAATAAATAAATAAGATGCCATGGAGCCACTGATCATGCAGCTGGGAGCCCCAACAGGGCCACAACCCCCACCCCCACCACCCCCAGAAACCCCCCTCCCTGGGGACCCCCCCACCCGGCAAAGACATCTACATCAACCACACAGATTCAAATAATCCAAACAAACCGCCTAATGTCGCATAATCACATTTGTTGACATGCATGTGTCGTCACAAAAATGAGCATCCCACATTCACCTTCGAATTAACAAAGGGAAATGTATTCAAATAAACACAGAACAGAAATGAAGACACATGGCGGCTCTCCTCGGGACAATCTGTAGGTCACAGCATGCAAGATAAAAATCCAGATGAGAAGGTGTGTCTTGCGCTCATCAAAGGACAGAGAGGGAGCGAAGGAGAGAGAGATACAGAGAGAGAGAAAGAGAGGGGGAGAGAGAGAAAGACGGAAAGAGAGGGGCAGAGAGAAAGACAGAAAGAGAGTGGGAGGGAGAGAAAGACGGAAAGAGAGGGGGTGAAAGAAAGATGGAAAGAGAAGGGGAGAGAGAGAGAGAAAGATGGAAAGAGAGGGGAAGAGAGAAAGACGGAAAGAGAGGGGGAAAGAGAGAAAGACAGAGATGGGGAGAGAGAAAGATGGAAAGAGAGGGAGAGAGAGAGAGAAACATGAAAAGAGAGGGGGGAGAGACACAAATAAAAGAAGAGAGACAGGTAGACAGAGAGTTCAGACACTGCGCACACAGGCCTCACTGCTCACCTGCTGACACTGGTGTGTCTCCAACCATGTGCCGGTATGTAGTGCAGTTCTCCAGCTCCCACATCTGAAACAGATCCGTCATCTGAAACCAGTCCAGTTACATGAATGGCAAAGTACATACAATTGCACACAACATCATCACCTGCATGCCCCTGCGCACCCAGGCAGCTGCACCCAGCACCTCCTGCCGCCCAGCGGTGCATGCCCACCCCTGCACATCCAGGCAGCTGCACCCTAGCCTCTCCTGCCACCCAGCAGTGCATGCCCGCCCCTGCACACCCAGGCAGCTGCACCCCAGCCCCTCCCACCACTCAGCGATGCATCCCTGCCCCTGTGCACCGAGGCAGCTGCACCCCAGCCCCTCCTGCCACCCAGCGATGCATGCCCACCCCTGAGCACCCAGGCCTCACTGCTCACCTTCCATCACCTGTGTGTTGCAAAGAGGGCCCACCACGTGCGGGTGCAAGCCCCAAGCCTGGGGCCCGCGAACATGGCACCCTCCACATCATGCAGCCCTGCTCCGCGGGACGCCGGGTCTCGCATTTGATTCTGGATCTTGATTTCGCTATGGCAGAGGACCACGCCTTGTGGTGCCACTGACTCTGTGACTGCAAGGCCACCCCACGTGGGGGTGGGCAGGCACTGGCCGCTGGCTCAGGCCTACACTCCAGTCTAGCAGGGCTCACATCGATCGACACCAGTTCGGACCGCCAGGACGGGGCATCATCGCAGGCGGCACACCTGCTCAGCCCTTAAGGTGCCCCTACCTCAGTACACTGAAAGTCACAGTCCCGTGGCCGTGTGCCTGTGGAGCTCCAGTATATCCGGTGCCACCAAGTCTGTTCCCCAAAAGTCATGGACTCTGTATGATTGGGTATC
This sequence comes from Lissotriton vulgaris, assembly GCF_964263255.1. Classification (NCBI taxonomy): domain Eukaryota; kingdom Metazoa; phylum Chordata; class Amphibia; order Caudata; family Salamandridae; genus Lissotriton; species Lissotriton vulgaris. The sequence goes on along the minus strand of NW_028250533.1, from coordinate 264,841 downwards.
TCGGTGCGGACGACAGCATGTCACCTCCAGCCCTTGGAATGTGACGTTGCAGGGTCCTAGGACCTCATGCCTACATGTACACCACATGGATGCACCCAGATAGAGAGTGGAAATGGCGTCTACCACGTTCACCTGGCCCTTTTTATTGGCAGGGACACATATCCTGTGACGCGTGTGCTGGATGGGTGTGATGTGGGTGTAAACCAGCCATGAGGGAGAGGCTGTGGCATGCTGACAACTAGACCTGTGATCAGCAGATCACTACCGGGAAGACCTGGCACATGTAGCGTTGTCGTCCCCCCTGTGAGCGTAAGCGGAGTGGGATGGCCTGGCCTATGCCAGTCTAGCGTAAGGGTGTGAACAATGACCCGGGGCTCTGGCCATGGTTCCGCACTGTGCTGCACAAGGAAGTAACTAATGCATGTGTCCCCGTTGTTGTGTCTGCGCCACGCAGACCGCATTCTGCAATGTGTCACCCAGTGACCCAAGTCCCACAACATGAGCAACATGGAAGTAAGTGGGAATCACTGAGCCTACATTCATCCATACTTCCACACTTGGAAGACCAGAGACATGACACATCTATGTGATTATGATGTTTAATGCACATTCATTGGAGTGTTGCAGCTGGAGCAGTACGGGCCATGCAGACCCCACTTTACAATGTTGGCGCATGGAGGGCCAGCCCGTGTTCTTCAGGGAATGACAAGTCCAAAGGAGGAGGAAAAGTTCAGTCTGCTGCCTGATAGCTGTGTCATTGGCGATCAAACAGGATATGTCAGTCCATTTCGAGGTCCAAGGTGAGTGTCGCAGAGTGTATCGGGTGAAAAAGAAAAATATTGCTGGCCCACCTCCTTATTTAGTCTCACTATGAGTTTAAGAGACAACAAACAAATAACAACGTCTCTTTGTTTGTATGGGTAATTTTATTTAACCCTTTTGTTCATTATTTTTAGTAAGATTTAACCAATTAGTAGGCGAGAAGAACACTCCATACACCTATATACAAATACAAAACATTAAGACATATTTTACAAGTACTGACAAATATCACATAAACAATAAATCAAACAATCATCAACAAACTCCTCGTATGAGAAATGAATAACAATTCTGTATACGCAAATAATTAATCTTTGCGAGGTAATCAGAAACCGCTATTGAACCCAAAAGGTTGAAAAAGATTCGACAGACATCAGAAATTAATCCACAGTTAATTTTGACCATAGAAGCCGCACCCATCAAGTGCAAATATTTTAAACTCTCTATCTGTCGTTTGCCTTGCCAACGCGTTTCGAATCTGTCAAGAATTACAGATTCTCCTCAGGGCTCTCTCAATGTTTTCAATCTAAACAAACAATATAAAACGAAGTTTGTTTCAGTGTTTAGAACTTATTTACAAAAAAACGTTTTTACAAAGACCCCCTAGGGATGGCTGGACTCTGCTGGACTAGTTACCTCTATGGAGACTGCGGTGGGCTCTCGTGGTTCAATTTGTACATGAGGGAATGAACGCCCCAGAAATCAGTGAAAATGGAAGATTTATTCTGAAAAAATAAATAAATCAAAGACTTACAAAGCCATCTAAAGCAGTGCCAAGCGACTACAACAGACCTAATACTACACACTCATACCTTCTTCAAGTGTGGCATTGAATGCTGTATTAAGTTCTCCGTATGCTCCTTTTATCCTTTCTGTGCGACCTGTAAAGTATGAAGGTCGCGCTCAGTATTGACATAAATTGTGGTTAAAAAACGTTCGTGGAGTATTGCGGGAAAACGTAAAGCCACCTACCCAGATTTGTGGTAGTAGACACGGGGCGTCGGCCGCCATGCCGTGTGTTTGTTGTCTTAATCTAACTTAGTCAGTGGCGGAGTCGTGTTCCTCACCGTTATATCAAGGAACGTCTCACTCGCGCTGAAAGACAAAACGGGGCCCTTTAGTCACTAACCCTGTACAGTGTAAGAGCGCCGCAGTCTCACGCATTGGGAGTATCGCATACGCTCACCTTCCTTCAACCGGAGCGAACCAGGAAATGAGAACGCAGGAGCAGCCAAGTGGCTGTCCAGGGCTCCTACATCATTGCGAGCCTCCAGCTAGGCATTATGGATATTGTAGTTTCCAAACTTATGGGTACATGAATGCATTACAGTCTCGAGATTTCAGAGAGTGAATTCAACCCAGTTTGGGTACTGTTGAACTTAAGTATTAAGTAAGCCTCTTTTTTTAAAAGGATCTGATCTATGTTGATCCCCGTTTTTGGTTGATTAATGCTGAAAAGCACTGTCCAAGTAAAATCATTTTCCCCGTGTTGTTTTTCGGAGAAATGTTGGACGAGGGGCGCAGTTAACACTTTCTTTTTAATGCGCGACCTGTGTTGTGTCATGCGTGCGTTGACCTGCTGATTGGTCTTACCAATATAAATTTTGTGGCAGGAACAGATTATGGCATAGACGACATTTTTTGTTTTGCAATTGGTGAAACTGGTATGGGACCAGGACATGTTAGAATGTTGAAAAATGGTGCCCTCAATAGTTGAATCGCAAGCGATGCAGTTTCCACACCTATGGTGTCCCTCAATGGGTTTAAGACCCCATTTTGACAACAGGTCACTTTTAGGTTTGGCCAATCTTACGTCCGCACGGACTAGTTGTTGGCCAATGTTCTGATTTCTTCTAAAAGCGAATATTGGACGGGGAATGGGTGTCTCTAATTGTTCCAGTAGATGCCAATGTTTCAACACCATTTGGCGTATGTTGTGGGTTTCGGGACAGAATGTCGTCACGCAGACCAGATTCTCAAGGTCACGTTTAACTTTTGTTTCAAGAAGGCTCTCCCTCGGTGTGCAACGTGCTCTTTTAAAAGAATGCTTTAGAAGCTTTTTGGGGTACCCCCGTTGCATTAGTTCTTCACAAAATTTTGATCCATGTTGCTCAAATTGTGCCAGCTCTGAACAATTTCTCCTGATTCGCAGGAGTTGTCCATATGGCAAATTTGCTCTCAGGTTTCTGGGATGTGAACTCCCATAGTGGAGTATGGTATTCCTGTCCGTTGCTTTCTTGAAAAGTGAGGACTTCAAGGACCCGTCAATATCTCTCACTTCCACGTCAAGGAATGTCATTTTGACATTACTTGAGTCAATTGAGAATTTTATGTCCTTGTGCCTATTATTGAGCCACTGGTGGAAGTCACCCAACTCTGCGCGGCTCCCCTCCCACAGGAGCCACACGTCGTCGATGTATCGATACCAGTGCACAATGTGATGTGCAAAAGGGTTGTCTGACTCAACATATTTTTTCTCATATTCGGCCATATATAGTACGGCCATTTCTGGGGCATAAGGGCACCCCATAGCGGTGCCCTTGACTTGCATGAAATACTCGTCATTGAAGCGAAAGTAATTTCTTCTGAGGGTTATTTCGGCCAATCGAACAATGAAGGAAGTTGGGACTCTATGTGGTCTTTCCCTTGAATCAAGATAGAGTTCCAAGACCTCCAGTGCTTCATCTTGTGGTATCTGGGTATAAAGGGACGTAACATCCATGGTTACCATCAATTGTGATGTATGATCGAATGGGGTCCCTTCAACCTTCACCAGAAAATCAGTCGTGTCTCTTAAATAGGACTTCACATTTGTCACAAAGGGTTTCAGAAAGAAGTCTATATATTTCGACAGGGGCTCGAGACATGAATCACAACCCGACACAATAGGTCGCCCTGGTGGATTTGATAGATTTTTATGAATCTTTGGTAAGAAATATGCCACAGGAAACTACAATATCCATAATGCCTAGCTGGAGGCTCGCAATGATGTAGGAGCCCTGGACAGCCACTTGGCTGCTCCTGCGTTCTCATTTCCTGGTTCGCTCCGGTTGAAGGAAGGTGAGCGTATGCGATACTCCCAATGCGTGAGACTGCGGCGCTCTTACACTGTACAGGGTTAGTGACTAAAGGGCCCCGTTTTGTCTTTCAGCGCGAGTGAGACGTTCCTTGATATAACGGTGAGGAACACGACTCCGCCACTGACTAAGTTAGATTAAGACAACAAACACACGGCATGGCGGCCGACGCCCCGTGTCTACTACCACAAATCTGGGTAGGTGGCTTTACGTTTTCCCGCAATACTCCACGAACGTTTTTTAACCACAATTTATGTCAATACTGAGCGCGACCTTCATACTTTACAGGTCGCACAGAAAGGATAAAAGGAGCATACGGAGAACTTAATACCGCATTCAATGCCACACTTGAAGAAGGTATGAGTGTGTAGCATTAGGTCTGTTGTAGTCGCTTGGCACTGCTTTAGATGGCTTTGTAAGTCTTTGATTTATTTATTTTTTCAGAATAAATCTTCCATTTTCACTGATTTCTGCGGCGTTCATTCCCTCGTGTACAAATTGAACCACAAGAGCCCACCGCAGTCTCCATAGAGGTAACTAGACCAGCAGAGTCCAGCCATCCCTAGGGGGTCTTTGTAAAAACGTTTTTTTGTAAATAAGTTCTAAACACTGAAACAAACTTCGTTTTATATTTTTTGTTTAGATTGAAAACATTGAGAGAGCCCTGAGGAGAATCTGTAATTCTTGACAGATTCGAAACGCGTTGGCAAGGCAAACGACAGATAGAGAGTTTAAAATATTTGCACTTGATGGGTGCGGCTTCTATGGTCAAAATTTACTGTGGATTAATTTCTCATGTCTGTCGAATCTTTTTCAACCTTTTGGGTTCAATAGCGATTTCTGATTACCTCACAAAGATTAATTATTCGCGTATACAGAATTGTTATTCATTTCTCATACGAGGAGTTTGTTGATGATTGTTTGATTTATTGTTTATGTGATATTTGTCAGTACATGTAAAATATGTCTTAATGTTTTGTATTTGTATATAGGTGTATGGAGTGTTCTTCTCGCCTACTAATTGGTTAAATCTTACTAAAAATAATGAACAAAAGGGTTAAATAAAATTACCCATACAAACAAAGAGACGTTGTTATTTGTTTGTTGTCTCTTAAACTCATAGTGAGACTAAATAAGGAGGTGGGCCAGCAATATTTTTCTTTTTCACTAGTAAATTGGGTCCAGCTGCCCCCCTGTCCCAGGACCAAACTCCGTGGTTGTACTAGCAGAGTGTATCGGGGGCAGAACCAAGCAGAAATAGGCCCTATGGCAGATATGCATGCTACTGCGTCCTTCTTAACACAATGGCAGATTCATCCACATCTTTGTCCTCTGCAGTTTCATGTGCCTCACGTGTGGGTGGTGGTGTTCTGTCTACAGCACTCTGTGGCAATAGCACATCAGTGGCCAGAGGTGGAATGTCTGCCGCACTGTGTGGCACTGACACTTCAGAGGGTGGAGATGTGAATGTAATGGTAGCAGCAGCATGCATCAGCGCCAGGCCATGTGGCAGCAAAGCTATGAGGATGGTCCTGAGGTCATTGAGGAACCCAGCTACCTCGCGCTGGTGTGCAGCCGTGGCTGCTTCTCTCTCTGCTTGCGTCCACTCCATGGTCTCCATTGACCTCTGCATCTGTTCCAACACCCGTGTGACATCTCTAGTGCCACTCTGACTGGACAGTTGTTCTAGTCTCTGAGCCAGGGCTCCAGCGATGTCAGCCATGATTCGTTGGAGAGCATGGAGCGGACTATGGGTGTCCGTTAGGGCCCGTGTGTGGTCCCTGATGGGACTTAGACACCCACGTATGGCATCTAGTTTGGCTGTCATGCAGTCAAACCCCACTGCATCTGTTCAGCCTGCTGCTCCTGGCCCCCCAACACATGGCTTTGGTAGGCCATGTGTTCTTTGTGAGGGTCCTGGGAGGCAGCCGTGGTGGTGGGTGCTTCCTGCTACGTGGCCTGTGCAGGGGGTGGGTTCTTCTTTTAAAGCTGGGCTGCCCTGCTCCTGGAGGTGAGCTGCAGAGGCTCTCCACGAGCTGTTGGAGGGCATTGGATTCAAAGCTGTGGTGGTGCTCTTCGTCATCAAAGAATAAAAGAGATTCTGGCTGCTCTGCAGGAGGTGTTGATTGTCCCTCCGCAATGTGAAGGGAGATGCAGTTTAACAATGTGTTCACATGTATGTTGCTGCAATGTAAATTTTTTCATTCAGACTACATGACTGTGTACATTGTGGCTATTTGGGGGGAGCTGCCTATTTAATGAGGGACAGTGGACATTTCGACAACATGATAGATGTGTGTTTGTACTTGTACATTCTCAACTCACATTACCCTGCAATGCCAAATGTGATTGGTCAGTTTCTACACACAAGCAGTACTTGTTGTGTCCTGTGTTCTGTTGTGGATGTGTTGCGGTTTGTAACACATGGTTGTCAATGTTGATGTGCCGTGCATGGTATGTGTGTGTGAGCTGCATTTTGGGAGAGTCGCACCTGCAGCTCTGATTTTACTGCCCCTTCTCCCTTACATGCGGTCTACCTTTGACTTATGTGCTTATACGGTGCTGGGATGTTGCATACTTGGGTATATTGGTCTCTTGGTGGGAGTTGGTGGTCTGGGGCATTGTTTGTTTGCATATATGCTCTACTTAACTCCTTCGATGCGCCCTTCGGCCAACGGCCATCACGAGCACTACCTCTGTAGTGCTGCACATGTCCGTTGGCCAACGCGGCCCCGCCCACTGAATAAAACTGCCGCACCACGACAGAATTGCAGCCGCAGTTAAGCGTTTAATTGTGCATGTGTGCCATTCTGTCCATCTCCCCCCATCCCCCCAGTTCCTGGTCGCTACTCACCCTGGTGCTGTTGTGTCCCATCATGTTGAGCAGTGTCCGGTCCCCCAAAACCAGCCACGTCTCCCACTGACGACTGCGGACACCATTTTCTCCATCTCGTCCAGCTCCTCCTGTGGTGCAGGACTGCCACCGCCAGGCTGCTTTGCTGCCTTCCAGTTGTTGGCGAGTTTCAGCCTGGTTTTGCGCTTGACATCATTCCAGCGCCTCTTGACCTCTTTGATTGTCCTCTTGAGCACTCCGACTGCATTCACCTTGTCCACGATGGACTACCATAGTCCAATTTTTGTTGCCAATGACACAGTGAAGATGACGAACAGTTAATGATGGTGTTCCACCTTCTCTGTTATCAGGATCCTGTATTCCTGCAGACTTAAGCGCTTCTTCCTACTCTTCTTCTTCTTGCCTTTCCCTGACCCCAAGGTCTCAGGCTGGTCGTCCGGGGTAGGGCTGGGTGTAGTGGGCGCAGCGGGGCTACGCGGAGTGCCATTGAGACAGAACCAATCTCTGTACACTCCACCTAGCTCCGCACCACCCGCCTCCCACAAGCGCTATTAAAACATTTAAAAACATCTATTGAAAGACCCATAAAACTCCTTACCTTATCGCCAGCGTCACCAGGCTGCCCTTTTCCTCCATCACGCTTTCTTCATGAAAACTGCACGGGGACCCGCGCATGCGCATTCCTCGCAAGAAATGTGCATGCATGTGCGCCCGCACATGTGCAGTTTTCATGAAGAAGTCGCGATAGTGGAAGAGGACAGCCCAGGGACGACGCCAAGGTAAGGAGTTTTCTGGGACTTTTAAATAGATGTTTTTAAGCATTTTAATAGTGCAGTTGGGAGGCGGGTGGGACTCCGCTCCGCCGTGAGTGTGCAGAGATTTGCCTGCTCATTCTGTGGGTGGAGCGGAGTTGTCTGCCCACCCCTATCCGGGGGGCTTGTGGGGTTCTGGTTCTCCTCTGTATTTTCTCCGGCAATATCCATTGTGCTTCGCTGTTGTTTGGCATTTGTTTGTCTGGTTCTTTTCTTTTTTTATTGTGATTTTTCCCGCCTGACGTTTGTGAGCTGCAGGCCTGTCCATGGTTTTTGCTGATGTTTGTATTATGATTGGACTCATCGCAACTTTTTTTGCTTTAGTGTTTTGCATTTTTGCGACGTTGCGGTGACTTTATCGCAGACTTTTGACGCGTTGTCGTGGGCCTATCGCATGGGATCACCGTGTTGTGAATACTGAGTTAACACATCGGTGTTTTCCCGCGATAAACTGCGATATGAAGAGTTGCGTTAATCTAATTTTGCTGTAATTATTACACGTTCTTTAGAATATCCCCCATTACGTAGGGGCTCTCAGTTAACACCACTAGCTGTTGGTTACTGCCTGATTCTAGCTAGGACCGGACATCGCAGCTGTTGTGGGCCAGGCTGGCTGTGGCTGTCTGCACATGCAAAGACTCCAAGAGAAGCTACAGTCACGAGGTCAGATAATTCGGAGTAAAGGCTGTAATGTGTAACAAGGTGAGGGGGGCAGACTATGCAGGGCAGGACAAAATGATATGACCAGTGTAATATTATACCAGGGCCATTGTAAGTAACAGTTGTGTGCGCTACTACAGATTGATGGCTCAGTGAGCAAAGGTCATGAGGTGTTAACTTTAATATTGATTTCTTCTTTTAAAGTTCAGTCCACATACATACTGGCCCTGGGAGGCTGGAAATGAGAGTGAGAAGTGCATGATTATGCTGTCCAGGCCAGCCTATTTTGTTACTGGGGGCTGATATTGCAGCACTAAAGCAAAAAAAGTTGCGATGAGTGCAAGGGAGATCATTTCCATAAGAATTTCTTTCCCATATGTAAACATTGGGTTTTCACTTGTGCTTGGATCAGAATGTCAGACACTGAGGCATCCGTATACACTGACGAATATATTGGTAAAATTACAAGTGGTCCATTGCACCTAGCATCACTACTAGTCCCAGACAGCAATTATTAGAAAAACTAGAAAAGGCCAAGAAAAAACATGTTCGAACAGAGTTGCATGCAAGCATGTTAACTGATTGTTTAAAAGCAGGCATTATCCCTCAAGGACTCCAAATAAGAAATGTACCTGGTATTTTCCGAAAAGACCCTAAATTCAAGGGCAAATTTTGTAACATCTCCACCACCTGCTCTAGGCATTGGATGGTGCTTGGGATCGAAACAGCACTAGAACATGCAATAATCAAGCTAAAAGAAATTGAAGATTTAGAAAAAGAGTTACTAGGAGGTGACGGAGTGACGGAAGCCAAAATACTGTTAGACAAACTCAATGAAATAGTAGAGGGCTTTAATTCATTTGAGCAGAAAAAGAAAGCAGACAAAGTGACTAAAGATATAAAAAACTTTAGTAAGGAAAGGCCCCTTATCTTAGAGAAGATTATTATACCACAGTAGGACCACAATACAGACATAACACTTGGGACAGATTTAAAAGAAACCAGACAGTCACATTCTCCGAATCATCCGGGGATCTAGCGATTCAGATCCTCAACCAAGTACCAGTCACCAAGACAATCGCCAGGCACAACCTTTTTTAGAATGAGGAGGGAAGACTCGAGGCAGAGCATGGCACCAATACGCAGGGGAACTACAAACCAGGCGCAAACATTATCAATGGGGCCCCCAGCCATATTAAATCAAGAATTAGATAGTGTTACCATAATACCCATTTTTAACCTATTGCTACATATTCTTTCGTCTGAAGAGATATCCCTGCTAAGCAAAGGCTTATCTTTTGTTATCACTGAGCGGACCAATTTCTTTAATCTAATAACTGAAGTATAAAAAAATTTCAGAAAAACAAGATGAAGAATATTTTTTAAAGACAGAGAAGAAATGCCACCTGTCTCTGTTACTGGTTTGAGACCATTAAACACAAAAAGAGGGAAGAGGGTCAACCATATCTACAACTCTACCAACCCGAACCCCCTGACATCCAATAGTACACACATAGGAGGATAGAGAGAATCAGAAACAAAATCAGAATCAAACCCAACGCAACCGTACAACAAAACAAAAGTGTTTGTTTTGAAAATACTGCCCTCACTCACACATCGAAGTGTGTGACATGCTTCATCATCAGGTCTGCTTACAATACGCTCAGGTGTAGCCACACTCTGGACGGAGCATAGGGAAGTGGGTTTGAACATAAAATACCACTGGACACAATATAACAACGTACAACATATAAACATAAACAAGTGTGTCATCAGTGAATGTCACCCTGTGACTGGAACTAAAGTGCAACACGTGCAGTTAATGAGAAAGTGTTAAAACTGGTTTGAGGATACGAACAGAAATTTATTAACAGGTTCCGCAACCAGGATTAAAAGAAAAGAAAGGATGGGTAATGTTTCCAAGAGAAAATCTAGTTCTCAAAACAACCCTCCTTATACCGATTTTGTCAACATGTTTCGACCGACTTACTGTGCCGTGAGGGTCACCCCGGTCTTCATCAGGAGATGTGTTGCTATCGGTCCTGCAATTGGTTGAGCCGCAATTCGGTCAAAGTACCAATTTAACTGATCACCCTGGATTCAAATCGAATCAGCATATATGGAGAGGATCCCAACAACACGGGAAACATAAACGAGTTTATTGCTAATTTAAACTCGACATGGCGTCCTGCAGGTCTGTCTCCCAAGAAAAGAACTGTTCCGAGGAACAACCTCGTCCCGTAGCCTGCTTATGGATCGCCGCGTAGATCTGGTTTGAGACCACCATCGACATTTTATCCGACCAATGGCATGATGCCCCCAGAACCTTTATTACTTTGTACCATATAGCATCACCAGACTTGATAGAGAGGCTCTAAAAACCTTAAAAATGACAACTCTATCATCCTCAAACCTGAGGATAAGGGTGGGGGAATAGTGATCCAAGATAGAGTAGATTATGAAAATGAGATTGGCAAGCAAGTTAGCGATGTCAAACACTACAAGAAATTGAACAGCAACCCATTAAATGGCATATCTACACACATTCTAAATATAACCACCCTAGGCAAAGAGGAAGGCTACATTAACACACAGGAATATGAGTTCCTAAATGGAAAAAATCCCAGAACCCCGGTTATATACACCCTGCCCAAAATCTACAAGAGCACCACAACCCCTCCTGGATGTCCCATCTTATCTGCTTGTGGCTCAGCACTGGAACCAATTTGGAAATACATAGATCACTTTATAAAGGAATTTGTGCCCATACAGGAATCCTACTTCAGAGACTCAATGTATATGATAAACCTGGTAGAAGATATGCCCTACAATGTAGATACTGATAGGCTGGCAACACTAGACATTACCTCACTCTATACCAATATCCCCCAGGAGGACAGCATCAGAGTCATAGAGAACCTGCTAGAGACTAGAGAAAGACCTCTAAGGCAGGGGCGTAACACAGGCCCCCACAGCCCCAGTGTTGCGTGGGGCCCCCTGGGCTCCAGGGGCCACCCCCACTCTCAGCTGAGCCAGCAAGTCTAAATGGTGCTCACCCCTCATTAATTAAATGGTGCACAGGGCACGCCACAGCATCTTCTTCATTAATGAAGGAGCGTACGCCTGGGCCCTGGCCTCTTAATTAATCATCATTGGTGTTGTGCGCAGGCCCCTGACCGGGGCTTCGCCGCCTTGGCTGGCAGGGCCTCTGGGCTCAGGTTTTGTGCGCAGTTGTCTCTGCGTCTGCAGCTGCGTGTGCAGTCTTCAGCAGGCATAAAGGGTGGGGCTGCTGGCCATTGTTCTGCGCATTGCAATTAAAAGTGCGCCAGACCAGTGAGGTGAGAGGCATCCCAGAAGGACCCAGCTATGCCAGAGACTGTTGAGAAGGATCGTCTCTCACCGTGGGGCCGCCAGGCTTAATTTAATTATTAATAGCCATGGGGCCCGCAGTCTGGCTTGGCTATTATATTAAATTTTGGTACACGAAAAAAGTTCATCGAGGTGAGAAAAAGTTTAGATAAAGTTTGGAAAATGTGAATCTGTCAAGTCTGCCGGCCAAAAATTATTCCATGTTATGAAAGTTGTTTAGGATGCCATTGCCAGATAACTCTGCTACAGTTAAGCAAGTTTAACACGCACACTCTCGCCCACTCTCGTCTCACACTCACACCCCCTCACTCTGACACCTCACCTACTAAGTATAGTAGTGAGGATATTTTGTTGAAATGCCCTAAATTACTTACTTCCACACAAGGCACGACGCACCCTCCTTATGGTTATGCACGCTGTAAATCTCTTTTCTACAACAAGGCTGTCCCCTCCTCCAAATCCCCCCCGCCTAAACAAACAGACTCAACTCCAACAGGTTTATTTATTTCACCAGCGATCTGCCAAACTTTGATTAATAATGCAAGTAAAGTATTGCATATCGTTATCTGCCGGTGTCTTCTACAACATGCTTAGTTTTTTCCTGTTTTCAGTTTCTATTTTTGGTAAATTCTGATGGGGGTTTTTTCAGTGTTTTCCAGTGATTTCAATACCTTAAATAAACAGCGATTATCAGTGGTTACACATTTTCACACCATAAAAAACAACAGAAATGGTGTTTTCTGGTGTTTATGGGCCGTTTCTGCACTGATAGAGCATGGTGTATAGACATTAAACGTACAGTGTATATGAGGGTCAAATACATTTCTTACAAATTAAACATATTGTAGTACACCATACAATACTATAGTTGGCTGATCTGCTCAGAGAGCGTAAAAGGCTGGAACGTATTTGGAGAAGGGACTTTAAAACATATGCGAAAGATATCTATCGAACGGCAGTAAAAGGCTACCACAAGGCCATCCAATCGGCACGCGCCTCGTTCTATGCAGACCTAATACGCAACAGTGATGACCCAGCAAAAAGCATATTTCCCAGCTCCGGACATGCTGAGCGTGTCCCAAAACTACAAATATCAAAAGAAAAAAAGGTCTTATGAGAAGCTGAAGGACTCAGGCCTCCCTTCCTCACTGCCCTTTGTAGAAGCATTTTCTCTTGCCAGTGTGAAAGACATCACCCACTTAACTTAGCTAATTTACTTCATCTTTGTCCTTTTACATTAGACACACATAAGACATTGAGTCTGGGCCCTGGTTTTAACCAGAGTACCTAAGCCAGGCTGTAATAGGGAGGTTGGTGGGAAGATATAATTACGAAAATAAAAGATTCAATTGGCTGTCACTTATTTTAATTTCCTAAATGTACAAACTAGAACGTGTGGAACAAAAGTGATGTACCCAGGATTACACAATTTTTTGAAAAGTTCTAAATCTGGCATTAGGGGTCTTGGCCGACAGATACGGTCATCATTGGCACATTTTAGATTTGCTTCCAAAGATCTCAAATCACTACATGCAAGGCGTAGGCAGCTGAGCCAATTCAGATTTTTGATGCTAGAAAAGTTAGTGTTCTTTACTCGATAGTTGTATAAATATAACCAGACTTTACATATGTGCTGCGTGTAAAACCTCCTGATGTATCTCACAACTAATTTGTGACTCTGTTTTTCCACTCTGTGGCCTTTTGACTTGAGGGACCCTTGTTGTCAGATCTGGCTTCATAGGCAACACCATTAGGGAACGTGTTGTTTTACTTTCAGAGGGCCCGATTCACAGAACTAACTTAAGACAAAATCGTAAACTTACTACCATTTTGGTATTCACAGAAGGCACTTACTCATTTTGGTATTCACAGAGGGCACTTACTCATTTCGGTATTCAGAGAAGTTAGGAGTCCTAACTTTAGGACTCCTAAATGCCTTCTGTGAATACCGAAAGTCTTAAAATTAGGATTTTTCTCAATTTAGTAGTAGTAAAGTTAGGACTCCTAACTTTAGGACTCCTAAATGTCTTCCGTGAATACCAAAAGTCTTAAAATTAGGACTTTTCTCAATTAAGTAGTAGTAAAGTTAGGACTGATAACTTTAGGACCCCTAAATGTCTTCTGTGAATACCGAAAGTCTTAAAATTAGGATTTTTCTCAATTTTAATATTACTAAACTGAGAAGAAAACTAATTTTAAGACTTTCGGTATTCACAGAAGGCATTTAGGAGTCCTAAAGTTAGGAGTCCTAACTTTACTACTACTAAATTGAGAAAAATCCTAATTTTAGGACTTTTGGTATTCACAGAAGGCATTTAGGAGTCCTAAAGTTAGTAGTTCTAACTGTACTACTCCTAAACTGAGAAAAATCCTAACTTTAGGACTTTCGGTATTCACAAAAGGCAATTAGGAGTCCTAACGTTAGGACTCCTAACTTCTGTGAATACCGAAATGAGTAAGTGTCTTCTGTGAATACCAAAATGAGTAAGTGCCTTCTGTGAATACAAAAATGGTAGTAAGTTTAGGATTTTGTCTTAAGTTAGTTCTGTGAATCGGGCCCAAAATAAATACAGACTGAAAAAACAAGTATGCGTAGTGCTAAGGGTTTAAAAGTCACAAACACCTTATGCTGTACCATATTGTGAAGTCTGTATAGTTTGCAGTACTCCAGCAGGACACAAAGTTACAAGCGATATCTTCCGCCAGTCCTGAATTTTTTCCAAAAGCAAATCACATTCTGAAACATATAGCTTTGCTTGTAACAATATAAGTGTGGGCTTACAAATCTTCAGCATAAGCACATATGTTTTTATAAAGCGCTTTGTAGATTTTTACTGTATCTCAGCACTGCACAGAATGACACAGTCACCCAACTGAATGTATGTAGTTGTATTGTGATGACCTACTAGGAAGAGAGACATGTGCACAGAAATAAGTGGATCTAGAAAAAAAAACGTGCAGGAAGGCATAAGGGGCCCTACTTGTGAAGTACTTGTGAAGTAAAAAAAAAAGAGATTTACACAGCAGTAATGGGGCCTGCCTAGGGGACATAACTGAAGTAATAGAACAGCTTTATGCGGGGTAAACTGACCTGCCTAAGGCAGTAAAAGAGGGACCGGCGTAGAAATAAGGAGCCATACCCCAGAAGTTTAAAAAAAAGCAGCTATATACATGAATAAAGGGGACTGCTTGAGAAATATAAGAAAACAGTCACAAGAAAAGGGAAGTAAAAGAGAACTGTACACAGAAAATAGCAATTAATAAAGAGATTTTTTTTCCCTGAACACAAAAAATATCACTCGTGCATAGGAATTCCTGCTCCATTTATGCATGAGGATTTTCATTTTCAAGATTTCCGGGTAACAGTTGTTTTTGTGAATTATATAAAAGTCCAAAACCTCTTCAAATTAAGCCGTTTGTCGAGAGTGAACACAAGAACACACAGTGTATCAGAAGCATGAAAGGCCAAGTCATCCCTGCTAACATACCTTTGCAAGACCTTCATTTATGACAGATTTCTGAGCAACACCCTTAGTCTTAGAGACATAAAGATAAGAAAGAGTAGGCATCATATTAAGTGTGTCGGGGAGGGTGACTTGAAAACCCTGTGGGACTAAGGCAATCAATCAATCAATCAAAGACATTTATAGAGCGCACTACTTACCCGTAGGGTCTCAAGGCACTGGGGGGAGGGGGGTGCCGCTACTGCTCGAACAGCCAGGTCTTCAGCTTCTTCCTGAAGGATAGGTGGTCTTGGGTCAGGCGCAGGTCGATCGGGAGGGAGTTCCAGGTCTTGGCGGCCAGGTAGGAGAAGGACCTTCCTTCTGTAGTCGCTCTTCGGATGCGGGGGACGGCGGCGAGGGCGTGGTTGGCTGATCGGAGGTGGCGTTTGGGAGCGTAGAAGTTGATTCGGTTGTTGAGGTAGCTCGGGCCTTGGTCGTGTAGGGCTTTGTGTGCGTGGGTGAGGAGGCGGAAGGTGATTCTTTTGTTCACGGGGAGCCAATGTAGGTCTCTCAGATGTCCGGAGATGTGGCTGGTTCGTGGGATGTCGAGGATGAGTCTGGCTGAGGCATTCTGGATCCGCTGGAGTCTCTTCTGGAGCTTGGCGGTGGTACCGGCGTAGAGGGCGTTGCCGTAGTCCAGTCGGCTAGTGACGAGGGCCTGGGTGACGGTCTTCCTGGTCTCAGTGGGGATCCACCAGAAGATCTTCCGTAGCATGCGTAGGATGTTGAAGCACGCCGAGGAGACGTTGTTGACTTGCCTGGTCATGGAGAGGGAGGAGTCCAGGATGAAGCCCAGGTTGCGTGCGTGGTCTGTCGGTTTGGGTGCGGTGCCCAGGGCGGGAGGCCACCAGGAGTCGTCCCAGGCGGAGGGTGAGGAGCCCAGGATTGGGACCTCCGTCTTGTCTGAGTTCAGTTTCATATTTACAACAAGGGGTGGTGAGGGACAGAGTCTCTGAATTAAGCAGAAAGCTCTCACCCAGTCAAGAGATCAGGGCTAGATCCAACACCGTTTTTTAGCTCACTGCACCATCCCAGTTTCAGAACCTGGCTGTATGCAAATTAGTCTGTTCCTGTCCCAGTGCATGATGGGAACAGGGCAAACCAAACTACAAAAGCCAATTCTTACACTGGGAAGGAAACAAGCTCCCGGGTATCTGAGAATACCCTTCCACGCTTAGGGTGGACAAAAATATTTACAACAAGGGGTGGTGAGGGACAGAGTCTCTGAATTAAGCAGAAAGCTCTCACCCAGTCAAGAGATCAGGGCTAGATCCAACACCGTTTTTTAGCTCACTGCACCATCCCAGTTTCAGAACCTGGCTGTATGCAAATTAGTCTGTTCCTGTCCCAGTGCATGATGGGAACAGGGCAAACCAAACTACAAAAGCCAATTCTTACACTGGGAAGGAAACAAGTCCCTTTCTCACTGCACCATCAGGATTCAAGCAAGCCGGGCCGAAGAAGGCTGAAATGCCAGAAACCGGTCCCCGGTAGCTTGTCTCCTTTCTGGTGAAGAATTGGCTTGGTAGTTTAGTCTGCCCTGTTCCCATGATGCACTGGGCCAGGGACAGACTGATTTGCATATAGCCAGGTTCTGAGCTGGGATGGTGCAGTGAGATAAATAACGGTGATGGATCAAGCCCTGATCTTTGGACTGGGTAAGAGTGGTCTGCTTAATTCAGACACTCTGTTCATCACCACCCCCTTTTCTGAATCGTTTTTGGCCACTATAGGTGTGGCAGGGTATACTCAGACATGAGTCCCTTTCTCACTGCACCATCAGGATTCAAGCAAGCCGGGCCGAAGAAGGCTGAAATGCCAGAAACCGGTCCCCGGTAGCTTGTCTCCTTTCTGGTGAAGAATTGGCTTGGTAGTTTAGTCTGCCCTGTTCCCATGATGCACTGGGCCAGGGACAGACTGATTTGCATATAGCCAGGTTCTGAGCTGGGATGGTGCAGTGAGATAAATAACGGTGATGGATCAAGCCCTGATCTTTGGACTGGGTAAGAGTGGTCTGCTTAATTCAGACACTCTGTTCATCACCACCCCCTTTTCTGAATCGTTTTTGGCCACTATAGGTGTGGCAGGGTATACTCAGACATGAGTCCCTTTCTCACTGCACCATCAGGATTCAAGCAAGCCGGGCCGAAGAAGGCTGAAATGCCAGAAACCGGTCCCCGGTAGCTTGTCTCCTTTCTGGTGAAGAATTGGCTTGGTAGTTTAGTCTGCCCTGTTCCCATGATGCACTGGGCCAGGGACAGACTGATTTGCATATAGCCAGGTTCTGAGCTGGGATGGTGCAGTGAGATAAATAACGGTGATGGATCAAGCCCTGATCTTTGGACTGGGTAAGAGTGGTCTGCTTAATTCAGACACTCTGTTCATCACCACCCCCTTTTCTGAATCGTTTTTGGCCACTATAGGTGTGGCAGGGTATACTCAGACATGAGTCCCTTTCTCACTGCACCATCAGGATTCAAGCAAGCCGGGCCGAAGAAGGCTGAAATGCCAGAAACCGGTCCCCGGTAGCTTGTCTCCTTTCTGGTGAAGAATTGGCTTGGTAGTTTAGTCTGCCCTGTTCCCATGATGCACTGGGCCAGGGACAGACTGATTTGCATATAGCCAGGTTCTGAGCTGGGATGGTGCAGTGAGATAAATAACGGTGATGGATCAAGCCCTGATCTTTGGACTGGGTAAGAGTGGTCTGCTTAATTCAGACACTCTGTTCATCACCACCCCCTTTTCTGAGTTCAGTTTCAGGCGGCTGGTCGTCATCCACTCGGCTACCTCTTTCATCCCTTCGTGCAGGTTGGCTCTGGCGGCGGCGGGGTCGTTGGTCAGGGAGAGGATCAGCTGGGTGTCGTCAGCGTAGGAGATTATGCTGAGGTTGTGTTGGCGTGCGATGGCCGCGAGGGGGCTCATGTAGACGTTGAAGAGGGTGGGGCTCAGCGAGGATCCTTGAGGGACGCCGCAGATGACTTCGGTGGCCTCTGACTTGTACGGTGGTAGGCGGACTCTCTGTGTTCTTCCGTCGAGGAAGGAGATGATCCATTCCAGAGCCTTCTCCTGGATTCCGACGTTGCTGAGGCGCTGTACTAGGGTGCGGTGGCAGACAGTGTCGAATGCCACGGAGAGGTCTAGGAGGATGAGGGCCGCTGTTTCTCCATTGTCCATCAGGGCTCGGATGTCATCGGTGGCGGCGATGAGGGCGGTCTCGGTGCTGTGGTTGGCTCGGAAGCCAGACTTTGAGGGGTCGAGGGATCCATTTGTCTCAAGGAAGGCGGCCAGCTGCTTGTTGACGGTCTTCTCGATGACTTTGGCTGGAAACGGGAGGAGCGAGGTGGGGCGGTAATTCTTGAGTTCGGTGGGGTCCGCTGTGGGTTTCTTGAGTAGAGCGCTGAGTTCGGCGTGCTTCCATCTCTCAGGGAAGGTGGCGGTGTCGAAGGATGTGTTGATGATGTCTCGCAGGTGGGGTGCGATGACAGCGCCGGCCTTGTTGAAGACGTGGTGAGGGCAGGGGTCGGTCGGCGATCCGGAGTGGATGGAGTTCATCATGCGGATGGTGTCTTCGGTGCTGATCGGAGTCCAGGCGTGGAGGGTGGTGGTGGGGGGTGGTTGTTCGGTCGTGGTGTGCGTTGGTTGGTTGTTGAAGCTGTTGTGTATGTCCGCGATCTTGTTGTGGAAGTATGAGGCGAGGGAGTTGCAGAGGTCTTGCGATGGGGTGATGTCGTTGTTTCCTGCGCTGGGGTTGGATAGCTCTTTCATGATGTTGAAGAGTTCCTTGCAGTTGTGTGCGTTGTTGTCCAGCCGGTCCTTGAATGCAGTTTTCTTGGCGGCGCGGATCAGCTGGTGGTGCTTCCGGGTGGCAAGCTTGAAGGTGGTCATGTTGTCCGGTGTTGGTTCCCTTCTCCAGACTTTCTCGAGGGCTCGGCAGTTCTTCTAGGAGCTCTTGAGTTCGTCGGTGAACCATGGGGCTTTCTTGCTGCCGGGTCTGCTGGGCGGGGTCCTCAGCGGGGCAAGCTCGTCCGCGCAGTTGCTGATCCACTTTGTGAGGTGGTCGGCGGCCTTGCTGGGGTTCGCTGAGCTGGCAGGAGGGTGCTGGCTCAGGGAGGTGGCGAGCTGGTCGGCTGTGATCTTGTTCCAGCTTCTGCGGGCAGCCTGTTGCTGGTGGTGGTGGGTCGTCGTTCTTTTGAAGGTGAAGTGGACGCAGCTGTGGTCCGTCCATTGAAGCTCTGTGGCGTGGCTGAAGTCGATGTCTGTGCTGGATGAGAAGACTGCGTCGAGTGTGTGTCCGGCGAGGTGGGTGGGGGTGGACACCAGCTGCTTGAGTCCAAGATTGGCGAGGTTGTCGAGCAGGGTGCTGGTGTTGCGGTCGTTGTTGTTCTCCAGGTGGAAGTTGAGGTCCCCCAGGAGGATGTAGTCAGCGGAGGGGAGGGCATGCGGGCTGACGAAGTCGGCGATGTCCTCGCTGAATTGGGTGCGTGGTCCCGGAGGTCGGTAGATCAGGGTGCCTCTGAGGGTGGTCTTCGGGTCGGTGTGGATCTGGAAATGCAGGTGTTCGGCGGTGGTCAGGGTGTTGCCGGTGCTGGTCGTGAGACGGATGGTGTTCCTGTGGATGATGGCAATGCCTCCTCCCATCTGGTTGGCGGTGCGATCCCTCCGGGTGATCTTGTAGCCCTCTGGGATGGCGATGGCGATGTCGGGAGCTGAAGAGGCGTTCATCCAGGTCTCCGTGAGGAAGGCAACGTCAGGGGCTGTGGCGTCTAGGAGGTTCCAGAGTTCGATGGCGTGTCTGTAGACGGAGCGGGTGTTGAGCAGGATGCACTTGAGGTGGGTGCTGCTGGTGTTCGGCTTGGCGGGTGCTGGTGCGGGGCAGGTCCGGATGCAGGTGAACTTGCAGGCGTGGCAGCTGAAGGGTCCGTGGGTGCGTCATGGTGTGGCTCTGTAGCATCCTGGGAATCGGCCGGTGTTGAGTGCGATGAGGGTGGCGGCGGTGTACGTCAGGCGGCTCGGCCGGGGTCCTCGTGGGCCAGGGATCCTGGCGCTGGGCGCCGTCCAGGCGCGGACGGGCGCAGACGGGCTTACCTTTGGCGCGTCTTTGGCGCACAATCGGCGCGCCCGCTGCGCGTGACCGCTGCGCAATCGCACGGTCGCCATATATGGCGATGTGCGCGGGGGGCGGAGCAGATGGGAGGCGGGGAGGGTACAGAAGGGAAAAGGGGCGGGGTTAGCGGCGGTGGCGAGAAGCGGGGAGCGGGGAGGGAAGGCGAAGGCTAGTCGCAGGCAGAAAAAAACACGAGATACAGAAGTCAAAAATACAACTATACAAACAATTCTAAGCAATAAGACAGCAGGGGCACAGGGAGAGAAGCGGACCACGCCGCTCAAAGGAGGGGGCGTGGCCACGCGGCGGCAGCCGGGCAGCGAGGCACAAATGCGGGGAGGCACACGCAGCAGCTGGTGGCCGTGCGGCGCGGGGGTGTCCTAGAACTAGGTCACACTCACCTGCGTCGCACGGTCGCCATATATGGCCAAGTGCGCGGGGGGGCGGAGCAGCTGGGAGGCGGGAGCGGGGAGGGTACAGAAGGGAAAAAGGGGCGGGGTTAGCAGCGGTGGCGGGAAGCGGGGAGCGGGGAGGGAAGGCGAAGGCTAGTTGCAGGCAGAAAAAAACACGAGATACAGAAGTCAAAAATACAACTATACAAACAATTCTAAGCAATAAGATAGCAGGGGCACAGGGAGAGAAGCGGACCTGAGGTTCCGTGACGATTTGAACCCGTGTTTTCAATATTGTCGGAAATACATAATATTAGTATCAGCAAACCGCAAATGATCCATTTAGCATATCCTGGTGTTTTCGCTACACTATGAGCAAGAGCACTCCTGTTATGAACACATTTCTGATCTACCCACGGCATCCATCTTAGATCATGGCCGCCATTTTGTGTTTCTTGCCCTCACATACGCAATAACCTCTGATCACTTCATTTCGATTAAGGACACGTAACCTTAGCCGGAGATTCACCTCTTTCATGACACGTGCACCTTAATCCAGATCACGCTGTAGCTGCATGACTCGACAAAGGCTGCCTCCTCTGCCCGAGGCCAGCCCTGCTAAACTGGTCTTCGTGCCCATTGTCCTGATCACGATTAGGCGGCCGAAGCCGGTAGCCTTGCCCATTTACAACCCACAAGCATCTCTTATCCCGCTTTTCTATCTTCCACACCTGGCTCCGTTCCTTTCTTTCTGAAACTTTATTAGGGGGAGGTAACGAACTTTACGATGAGGCGGTCCGGGTCCTGAATGCAATATTGACAGGGAATTGTGATGAACTAGTGGGAACCCCTCTTCGTGGATGTTTCGTATCAGATTGTATCAACAATTCCTGTGTAACGCCAAATATTTATTGTTTTAGGACACAAAGGTTTGGGAATGTACTAACATGTGAAATATTTGCCTGGAGCACAATTTTTAGTATATAAGGAGCAACCCTCTATGTACAAATCGAACAGGCTCCTAGACACTGCCCATGCGTAGTTTCTGTGACTTCTGTGTCCCTGCAGTAATAAACCTTTGGTCTTTGACGCCACCATCGAGAAGCCCGTGTTTCTGTTCATTTGCGCACCAAGGCAGGTGGAACTCCGGGGTCTTTGGGTGTTGTTCCCTGACACCTCTGGACGGAACCAAAAAGTCCAGAACTCCAATTGGCGCCCAACGTGGGGCGACGTCATTCGGTACCGGTCCAAAAGCCTGAAGAGTTCGAGAAGCTTCGTGTGAAGATTTCCGAGGGAGGCGCCCCACTTCATCGATCCCGGCATATTGCAAAAGTGGCCCGAAGTTCTCTTCCACGAGGGTTCCCGTTCAGGACGGCTGCAGTGGGCCGTTGCCTTGACCGTCGCCCTGTCTTGGACCCGAGGTGCAGTCCTTAGTACAGCGAAACGTGACGGGTTTCTCCTTGGTGACGTCTTCAGTGCCTCAGTTAAGTATTTAGTGGTAGCTAGCTGGTTACTTTGTGAGGGTTGTTAAAAATCCTTGATTGGTTCTTAGTTTGGTTTGGTTTCGTAGGATTATCACTAGTTGTTCTGGTCACGATAATCTATTTGGTTCAGTTTGGGTATCGATACATTAGTTTGGTTTTGTTAGGCCTAAGTTCTTGGTTCAAGTGCACATATTTGTTTCGTGTTTTGTTTGTTTTGTGTTCCAGACTGAAAATGGTAAGTCGGAGAAATTGTATGTTGTCTTGTTTCAGTTGCAACAGTGACTCACGGTTGGAGGATTCCTGTCTGGTTCCTCCGATTGGGACTCCCCTATATGATTTATATTGTAAACATGGTGTGGGTCCTATATCTTATAATGAGGTATGGGTCCGTTACACTGCGAAGGACGGTGTCCTTAGTTGGCCACTGCATGGTAGTTTTGAACCCGAAATTCTTGACAATTTAGAAGCGAAATTGTTTAGGAAGAAAGCCCGGCCGGCAATGTTTGATTCTTTCCGTTACTGGCGAAAGGAATCCAAACAGAGAGAAATGAAGAAATTTAAGAAAGAACAGAAAGAGAAAGAAGAGTTGACGCTAGAGCAAGCAACTAAACAGCTGCAAGATAATGAGTGTGAGAAGGCTATAGAGGTGGCCATTAGAGAGCATAATTTAGCGATTGACAAGTGCTACCCTGCCTTGCCATCGAAAACAGCTAAGATACTAGAGGATCCCGAAAATGATCCTCTGTTGTCTTACTTGTTACAGTCACCTCCACCGTATGCACAAGGTGCTACGGCTCCACTTGTCCCGAATGTTCAATTGCCGGTTGCTGGACAACCTGGCATTCCTGCTCCTGCCCCTCAGAATCAAGTTCCTGTACCTCCTGTAGTGAATGTGAATGTTCCCACGGCTCCTCCTCTACTTGGGTTGCCGACTTCTATACCTGTATCTGTCTCGCTTACACCTACTACTTCACAAACTATTTTTCTTGATACTCCTACTGCCTCGCTATCTGTTCCTACCTCTACTGTGTTTTCTACGTCTGCGAGTGTGTTAACTCCACTTTCTGTACGTCGAAGAATCACTGATTCTGTTACTAATATACTGTCCCCTTTCTATAAAACCTTAATCAAGACTCCTACTTCTGACTCTGTTCAGAGACGTAGTCAGCATCCAAGCATTGAAGAACGGGGAATTTTAGATTCCACGGCTCTCAGATGGATTTCGAAGAGTAGAAGATATAGTACGAGAGATGTGCTAGATACGTTTATGCAGTGGAAGGAACCAACGCAGCGGTACGTCTTTGATGAGATGTGCTCGTTGTTACGTGAGGAAATAGAAGAAGATGATGTTGAATCGGACTTGGAAGATTTAATTAAAGTTCAAAAAGAGTTTGCTGCAGGAATGATAGTGGGCGATAATATAAAAGAAGCGATGGAACTTGTTTTAAGTTTTAGGAATGATCCATCTCTTCGTTCACCGAGAGATTTAGAAAAAGGTAAGACGAAACTGAGTCGCCAATATCCTATGAGGGAGGTTCCTCCAATTTGGCGCGAAGCGGTGGCAGCTGATAATAATGCTGGTATTGCAGCTGTTCCAGCAGGGTTCCAAAGAGTGTGGATACACATTCCGTGGAAGCGAGCTGAAGTGCTAGCAGTGAAACAGGCCTTGCCAGATCCGCGTAAAAATCCTGCTGGATATTACAAGGAATTAACGCAGACAGTTGAAGCTTGTATAATGAATTTAGCCGACATCGATATGTTATTTGGCAATGTAGTTCCACAACCAGTGTGGGCTAAAATTCGTAGAGAGGATCATCAAGTTGCCTTAGGTGGTGATTGGGCAGCCATCACTGCAGCAGATGGTCAGCAAGTAGGTGGTGCGAAACCTGAACCCCTAATTGCTAATCTTCCAGGTAGAATAATTGACTTAATGAAGACTCTGATGCCTGCATTACGTGTTAATTGGGACAAATGATCCGCATGCAAGCAAAAGAAAGACGAAAGTGTCTCCGACTTCTTCACGAGGTTCGAAGAGACTTTTGTAGATCATAGTGGTCAGGACATGAGCACAGAAGGAGGACAGAGACTGTTTGTCGATAAATTTGTGCATAATTTGTTACCTGAATTATGCAATAAGTTAAAAGATTCAGAGAGTGCGTGGGCTGTATCAACAACTGCGCAAATACTTGCAACTGCACAATATTATGAAAATAGGGATAAAGAGGAAAAGGAGAAATCAGAGAAGAAAACGAAAGATTTAAAGACTAAAGTTCTGTTGCAGCAGGCGTATCCGCCTCGCACGAATCAGACTAATATGCAACAGGGTTCGTATCAAAGGACAGATTATAGTTCAACGAAGCCTCAATATCAGTGGAACCAATGTGCGTACTGTAAGAAAGAGGGTCACTACAAAAATGAATGTCCGATCTTAGCGCAAAATAATGCAGCAGCAGCTCAGAGAGGTCGTGGTGGTTTTGTGCAGAATTCTAGAGGTCGAGGGCGAGGTGCTATGCCTCCGCAGACGAATTACCGTCCCTCCAATCACTTTGATCAGAGAAATGGACAGTCAGCCCAGCAAAATAGATCTCAGCAATATCTTGTTGAAGACTATTGTGAAGTGGATGAGGGATTTCAGCAAAATGGGTACTAGGACAGCCATGGACAGAGAGAGGGAGTAGTATCAGTTCCAGTGGATCAGAGTGGGCCTTATGTCGCAGTAGCAACATCAGGTGTAGTCGAACCGTTTCTGTTGGATACTGGTGCCGCAAAAAGTTCTATCATTCATGCGAAACTCCCTGGCGCACCTTTGTCCGGCTCAACAAATGTTTCCGTAGGTTTTTCAGGCGCCCCTGTTTACAACCCTATATCTGGTCCTTTGTCTATTTCTGTTGGACCGTGTCAATTGAAAGCACCCTTGATTTTGACGACGGGTTGTAATGAAAATCTGCTTGGTTTAGACTTGTTAAAACGACTATATGCGACATTGTACTGTTCTCCGGAAGGGGTACAGCTTACGTTGGGTAAAAGAATAACTTCTCCGATGTACTTGTCAATGGATGCACTCCCGCCAGAGCTGCGCTCACTCCCTGATTCTCTTTGGGCGACTGGTCCTAATGACGTAGGCCTTTTAGAAATACCACCATATGTAGTCACTTTGAAAGCAAATGTGAAATTTCCAAGAATTCCTCAATATAAAATATCTAGTGAAGGAGAACGTGCACTTTTATTGATTGTGCAAGATTTGATTAAGAAAGGTGTGGTTGAAGAAACTAGAGGAAATGTTTGTAACAGTCCTGTACTACCGATTCTGAAACGAACTGATCCTACAAAACCTCCAGTGTACAGGTTTGTCATTGACCTTAGAGAAGTTAATAAGATTGTGGTTCCACAGTTTCCTGTGGTTCCCGACATTACTGCCTTGTTAACATTGATTCCTGCTACGGCCACTTGGTTCTCAGTCATCGACTTGAAGAATGCCTTTTTCAGCATTCCGATAGCCGAAGAAAGCAGAGATATTTTTGGCTTCTGTCTAGGAGGTCGAAGTTTCAGATTTAAACGCGCTCCACAGGGCTACTGTGAAAGTCCATCTATTTATAGTCAAGCATTAAAAAGCCAGTTAGATTCTTTTGTCCTTCCTCCAGGTTCTGCCCTAGTACAGTATGTAGACGATCTTTTAGTGGCTGCCGATGACAAGGAAACTTGCAAAGCAGCTACAATTTCCTTATTGCATCATTTATCTAATTTGAATCACAAGGTATCTCCTTCCAAAATGCAATACTGCTGCCAAGAAGTGACCTACCTAGGTCATCTCTTGTCAAAGGAGGGAAGGAAGTTGACCCCAGAAAGAATAAAAGCAATTACGCAAATGAGTGTTCCACGCACACAGAGAGAAGTACGTGCCTTTCTAGGTATTACCTCTTACTGTAGGCAGTGGATCCCAAATTTTTCTCTTTTAGCGAAACCATTGGTAGCCTTGACTGGGAAAAATGTTCCGAGTCCGGTGCCATGGTCCGATGAATGTCAGGAGAGTTTTACTGAATTACGAAAAGCTTTGTGTTCAGCTCCTGTATTGGGTACACCTGATTACAGTAAGCCATTTACGCTCTACGTTCACGAGAAAGAAGGTTGCGCGTTGAGTGTCCTGACACAGAAATTTGGTGATAAACAACGCCCTTGTGCGTATTTTTCATCAACATTAGATCCGGTAGCTAGAGCGTTACCCAGTTGTTTGAGAGCTACAGCGGCAGCTGCGGCTTCCATTCGACAATCTGCTGGTTTGGTGATGAACAACATGCTAGTGGTCATGGTTCCTCATGCAGTGGATACACTCATGAATCGAACGAAGACTCAACACCTTACTAGTGCGAGACTATCTGGTTACGAGCTGACATTACTAGCGAGTCATATTCAGATTAAAAGATGTAATGTATTGAATCCAGCAACGTTGTTGCCGGCTAATCAAGAGTCGAGTGATTCCGAGCCACATGATTGCTGTTTTAAAACGGAGGAAGAGACAAAAGGACGCATTGACTTGAGGGATACTCCATTATCAGATCCAGATGGTACGCTGTATGTGGACGGGTCATGTTTTAAATTGGAGAATGGTGATGTGACTGCTGCCTATGCAGTAACGACCTTGAAGACGATTGTGGAAACTGCAAGAGTGAGTCAGAATTCTGCCCAAGCTGAAGAATTAATAGCTCTAACAAGAGCGTGTGTTTTAGCTAAGGGAAAGAGAGTGAATGTCTTCACAGACAGTCAGTACGCATTTGGCGTGGCCCATAGTTTTGGCCGTTTGTGGAGAGAAAGAGGTTTCATTACGTCCCATGGGACTAAGATTCAACATGGTCAGCTAGTTAACGACTTGTTGGAATCTCTAACCTTGCCGACTGAAGTTGCGATTGTAAAGTGCAGTGCTCATAAAGCAATCACGGATGATGTTGGTCGAGGAAATGCTTTTGCTGACGAAATTGCTAAACAGACAGCTAGAGACATGATGAGCAGAATGTATGTTGCAACGTCTGCAAGATGGATCGCTGAGTCTGGAATGTGTGAGGACACAATGGAAAGTGTGAAAGAGATTCAGAAAGAAGCAACTGAGGAAGAGAAACGTATATGGAGAGAAAGTACGGGCAAGTTGGATTCGAATGGATGTTGGATTGATTTGACCGAACAGCAACGTTGGATGTTGCCTGATGCGTATGTGCTTGCAGTGGTGACAATGGCGCATGGAGTAGCGCACATAAGTTCTAAAGGTATCTGTAAGA
Organism: Lissotriton vulgaris; assembly: GCF_964263255.1. NCBI lineage: Eukaryota > Metazoa > Chordata > Amphibia > Caudata > Salamandridae > Lissotriton > Lissotriton vulgaris. Next base: position 237,497 of record NW_028250533.1, on the reverse strand, counting down.
TGTTGGCTCCAGTCTGGAAGAATGATGGAATCAGTAAGTGTGCAGAGAGAGTGGTGAAAAATTGTATGGTATGCCTGATGCATAATCCTGGCAAGGGAACTCCAACCCCTGCTGGTCATTTCGCTCCTCCTTCCTGCCCTTTTGAAGTGATTCAGTTAGACTTCATTCACATGGACCGCTGTAATAATTTAAAATATGTCCTAGTGGTGGTTTGTGCTTTTTCCAGGTGGATAGAAGCATACCCATTGAAGGACAATACTGCCCTATCAACTGCCAAAATTCTTCTCAAGGAATATTTCCCTAGATTTGGAATGCCACGGATTGTATGGTCAGATAACGGAAGTGAGTTTATAGGGAAAGTTATGCAGAGTGTGTGTGCAGGCCTAGGGCTGAAACAGAAATTCCACAGTGCGAACCATCCCCAGTCAGCTGGTTTAGTAGAGGGTTACAACGGCACCCTCAAACTGAAGATAGCTAAAATACAGGCATCCACAGGATTAGCCTGGCCAGACGCACTCCCTTTGGCTTTGTTATCAACGAGAGCAACTGTACATTCTAGAGTAGGGCTTAGTCCGTATGAGATAGTCTTCGGCCGTCCGGCAAATATTTGGGGTGTGCCGAGGCCTAAACAGTTTTGTTCCATAGAATATCCTATGTTGATAGACTACCTTTACGACTTGACTGCTAAATTGAGTCTTATTCATCAACAGGTTTTCGATGCTTTGCCAAAACCTCCGGAGAGTCCAGGGCATCAGCTGAAACCGGGAGAATTTGTCGTCATCAGGAACTTTGCGAGGACAAAGAACCTTCAGCCACGCTACGTCGGTCCTTTCCAGGTCCTACTTTCAACGAGGACAGCAGTTCGTGTGGCTGGACGCAAGCACTGGGTGCACGCGTCCCATGTTAAGCGTGTCCCTTTGCCGCTTCCTTACGACGACTGGGTGAAGAAGGGTATTGGTTCCTCCGAATTTGAAAGCACTCCGAAGTTCATCCCTTTCAGCGATGCCGAATTAATAACTGACACTCCGAGCTCTGACTCTCCTTCAGAAAAGACTCTTTTGAACACTGAACATTTGTCTCCAGCATCAGAAGAAACTCTGTCATCTGCGAAACTGAACACTGCAATAACTTCCAGTGAAACGCTTTTTGCCGATCAGACAGTACCTGCGAATCAGAGATATAACTTAAGAAGCCGAAAAATGGACAAATAAAGCAGGCAACTGCATACTGTGATGTTTTAAAATATTGAACTTTTGCCCACAGCCAGGAAGTTTGCTATTTGTTTTTATTGTTTTAAAAATTGCCTTGCCGTCTGGGTAGCCGTAGGGTCGTGGCTGTGTGCCTAGTTGGATTTGCAGGGGTCTGACACAAGGTCGATCTTTCTGTTGGTTCTGGGAACTCCCAGGGCTGATAGAGGCATTTTCATCTACGTACACATCATCAGTGGTCGCGAGCGGATTGTAGAAGATGGAGCTTCCTGCGCTGCAACGAGAGAATGTGATTTACGTTCGCAGAAACAGACTTTATAGAATTTTTCATAACAAATGCTTTCTGATGCAATGTGCCATTACTTTCTTGATCATTTTAGCAACATTGGTGGGTGGAATCGTCTTTAGTATACATCTGATTTTTGTGCCAGTCACTACAGTACCTCCCCTTGTTCTTGCTATTTCTACTGTTTCTTCTATACACTCTTTTCACTCGTTTCCGGAACATGAGCAAGCCCGACGCTCAGAATTCATTAACAACACTTTGTACAGCTCTTGCACCAACACCAACTAGTAGTTAACACTACAGACTGCTGGGTGTGTGGCTTGATACCCCACACTATGGATAAAGGTATTCCTTATCTGGTTTTGCCTTTCAGCTACAATGGATCATTTCAGGCCCTTCAAACCATCTTTGCTTATGCCCTTGAAACCTATCCTCCACGTCCACCACGTTCCACTAAATATAACTCTGCCAACAAAGCCTTAGTTCAGGGAATTATTGACATGATCAAGGATGTCAATAATACTCCATCATACCCCAGAGACGAACTGCGAGTGTATTTAAGTTGGAATACTTCAGAATATCGCCTTAGTTTAGGAGAAAGCAAGCGTAAAAGCTCAACTCCAATCTGGGTCGTACCACACCGAGGTCAGGTCTGTCTGCAAGGTAATGGGAGAAATCCGAGAGCTCAGCTAGGGAGGAGCGAGTGCGTTGAAACTTATGTGTTTCCGGCTAACTCTTCCCCTGCCTTCCTTACTGATAGGGGTACCTACTTCATTTGTCGAGACCGGGCATATACATGGTTACCTGCTGACTTTTCAGGTTCATGCTATATTGCTCGATTGTTGCCTCCAACATACACTGCTTCATCTGACTACCACAGAACCAGAGTAGCGAGAGGTGTCTTCAGCAAGGAAGATACCGCTGGTCAGGAAGCTGGAGACTTCTTCAAAGGCTTCCTTCCGTTCTGGGGGCCTATGGCCAATAGTAGAAATATACGTCAGCTAACACGGGTAGTTGAATCTACTATTACCGAAACTGCTGGTGCCCTTAGCAATCTGACAGCTGAGCTTCAGGCGGATAGACTCATGACGTTGCAGAACCGTATGGTTCTAGACGTTATACTTTCAGACCGAGGTGGGGTATGTAGAATGATCCAATCGAGCTGCTGTGTCTTTATTCCTAATAATGCTCCAACAGTCTATGAGGCGATCTCTAAGCTACACAAGATTTCCGACTCTATTCACGTAGATAAGGGAAACTGGTCCTTTATGGAATGGTTTTGGACTCTGATCTCAGCGTGGGGATGGAAAGTTCTAATGGTCATTGGTGTCATCTTAGTATTCCTATTCTCATGCTGCCTGATTATCCAGTGTGGTCCCGCTTTGTGTAGCCTTTGTGCTGCAACTTGACTTAGGAAACCACCTGCAGTTGGAGAAAAGGCACGAGAAAGGATGATGATACAACAGCATGTCACTGACCTGATGAGTATAGAACTAGACTCTGATATAGACTGAGTAATTGCCTATGTAAGGGCAAAAGGAGGGTCTGAGGTTCCGTGACGATTTGAACCCGTGTTTTCAATATTGTCGGAAATACATAATATTAGTATCAGCGAACCGCAAATGATCCATTTAGCATATCCTGGTGTTTTCGCTACACTATGAGCAAGAGCACTCCTGTTATGAACACATTTCTGATCTACCCACGGCATCCATCTTAGATCATGGCCGCCATTTTGTGTTTCTTGCCCTCACATACGCAATAACCTCTGATCACTTCATTTCGATTAAGGACACGTAACCTTAGCCGGAGATTCACCTCTTTCATGACACGTGCACCTTAATCCAGATCACGCTGTAGCTGCATGACTCGACAAAGGCTGCCTCCTCTGCCCGAGGCCAGCCCTGCTAAACTGGTCTTCGTGTCCATTGTCCTGATCACGATTAGGCGGCCGAAGCCGGTAGCCTTGCCCATTTACAACCCACAAGCATCTCTTATCCCGCTTTTCTATCTTCCACACCTGGCTCCGTTCCTTTCTTTCTGAAACTTTATTAGGGGGAGGTAACGAACTTTACGATGAGGCGGTCCGGGTCCTGAATGCAATATTGACAGGGAATTGTGATGAACTAGTGGGAACCCCTCTTCGTGGATGTTTCGTATCAGATTGTATCAACAATTCCTGTGTAACGCCAAATATTTATTGTTTTAGGACACAAAGGTTTGGGAATGTACTAACATGTGAAATATTTGCCTGGAGCACAATTTTTAGTATATAAGGAGCAACCCTCTATGTACAAATCGAACAGGCTCCTAGACACTGCCCATGCGTAGTTTCTGTGACTTCTGTGTCCCTGCAGTAATAAACCTTTGGTCTTTGACGCCACCATCGAGAAGCCCGTGTTTCTGTTCATTTGCGCACCAAGGCAGGTGGAACTCCGGGGTCTTTGGGTGTTGTTCCCTGACACCTCTGGACGGAACCAAAAAGTCCAGAACTCCAGACCACGCCGCTCGAAGGAGGGGGCATGGCCACGCGGCGGCAGCCGGGCAGCGAGGCACAAATGCGGGGAGTAACACGCAGCAGCTGGTGGCCGTGCGGTGCGGGGGTGTCCTAGAACTAGGTCACACTCACCTGTGTCGCACGGTCGCCATATATGGCCAAGTGCGCGGGGGCGGAGCAGCTGGGAGGCGGGAGCGGGGAGGGTACAGAAGGGAAAAAGGGGCGGGGTTAGCGGCGGTGGCGGGAAGCGGGGAGCGGGGAGGGAAGGCGAAGGCTAGTCGCAGGCAGAAAAAAACACGAGATACAGAAGTCAAAAATACAACTATACAAACAATTCTAAGCAATAAGACAGCAGGGGCACAGGGAGAGAAGCGGACCACGCCGCTCGAAGGAGGGGGCGTGGCCACGCGGCGGCAGCCGGGCAGATATTTACGAGCCAGTCTGTGTATGGAGAACTCTCACCGGGACTCCAGTTGCACATACATGTCAAAAAGTCTCACAATGTTCCTCTCTGTAAGGAAGTCGTCGTGTGTTTACATCAACATGGTTGTGAGCGTCAAGAAACTGTAACGGCCAGAGCTGCCGACTTTGAAACTGGGCTGGGGAACCGGGTATGAGTCTCGGCAGCGGCTCAACATCATGTGATTCTGGGCAATAAATCTGTCCTGTCTGTAATGAATCTGGTACTCATGGAAAGCACTCTAAAGTTGAGTTCAAAAGCAAAGGGTGTTGGAACACCCACAGGAGCACCCATTGCATGGTCCTTTCACGCTGAGGGCATTGATTGGGAACTGGGATTGAACAACCTCTTGTTGTCGGTTCCAACCCAGCAATTAGGTTGCGGCCGAAAACTGTTCGGTTGCATTCCTATTCTGTACAAAGGGAGCATGCATTCCGACCGGAATGCATGCTCTCATTGTAAAGAGCAGAGGTATAGTTCATCCCTGCACCCTGTGGCAGGCACCTTGAGGTGCTTGGCATGGGGTGCAGGGATGAACATGGTGCCCCCTAGGCTGCAATCCGGATGACTTGCACCAATGGGGGCCCTGCAGGGGCCCCAAAAATCGGATTTCCCAGCCTTTCTGTGTCAGAAAGGCCAGCACAGAAAGGCTGTTGGAATCTGCCATCGTAATCCCTCAGGCTGAAAGAACCCCCCAAGGGATTACTGAAGGCTTTCTGAATGGCAGACAGGCTCTCTCAGCCCATCGGAGGACATTCGAAAATCCGGTTTAGATTCCTTTTTGACCAGCCCCATCAAAATTGGTCGGTAGGAAAGGAATCCGAACGGGACATTTCGATGCGGATGAAACGGCTCCGAACAACGGTTGGACCCATTCTGACTGCATCGAAATCGCCCCCTAAGTGATGCTTGTAAAGGGGCCTTATATAAAAATGCACCATGACGCCACAGAAAGTGGCTGAACGTCCCTTTGTAAATATGGAAAAGGGCATATCGCCACCAGAACGTCGCTAAAAGTGACCCCCCACGCATATTGGGGCCTCAAAACCACCACACCACCATCAGGGATATATGATACCTGGCAATTGCGGTGGTCCCAGGGTGGTCTGACCGCCCTGGTCATACCAATGCGGTCGGAAGACCGCCACTGCTGCACCCCAGTGAATCTGGCAGGCCCTCGACTGCCAGACTCATAATAAGCCCCCTAGGCCCTTAAAATTAGTCTGACATTCCACAGACCGCCAGACTCACGGTTGAGGTCTAGTCGTAATAGGGCATCAGACCGCCATGGTACCACTGCAACCGCAATGGCACTGCCATTCCCTAGCAGTTGCATGGCAATCCTGATGACACAATATGTTTGGCGTGTCCGCTGCTGTCCCGCCAAGCATATTACGAGTTTCCTTCTGCCATGGTTTTCATGGCGGTGATCCTGCTATGAAAACTGTTGCGGAGAGGAAACAAAGGGGGCCCTACAGGGCCCCCTAGTGCCTCACGCCATGTGGATGGACACAGGGGGTACATTATGTGCCCCCCTGTATGCATGCACCACAGAACCTGCAGGGCATGGACTGCAGCAGTCCATGTCGTACAGGTACTGCAGTTGACGTTCCCATTGCAGTGCTTATTTCATAGGCACTGTCCTGGTAATGCCATAGACCTTCCCGCCAGACCAGGAGAAACCTCCTGATCTGGTGGGCAGCTCCTACGCGGGTTTGGTGGCGCTGGAGTGGGGAGGTCCCGCTGACGCAACGCCAAACTCATACTAAGGCCATTAGATATACATTTCTTTCCCAAAAGTCCACATCATTGTTGAAGTCACTGCAAGTGTAGAGAACCCATCATTCTTCAAGAGAACCTTATTAACCGAATATGATACACTGGAGTCAATAATATCCAGGTTTCACTTAGACTCTTATACAGTGACCTTTCCATGATAACTGAAAGGATATTTTCTGCTTACTAAATTACATCATATGCATATAAAAATCTAACAAATATTTTAGAATCATCAAAAAAGGACAAGCAGCACCAGGCTAATTTTGCTTTACAGTATGCATAGGCTTTCCTGCTTTCAGTTTCTATTTTTGGTCAATTCTGGTGGGGTTTTTTCAGTGTTTACAAGTGATTTCAATACCTTAAAAAACAGTGGTTATCACTGGTTACACATTTTCACGACACTAATAGTGTTGCGAAGCCTACTCTCAAGGAGATGTTTCACATCCACACCAATCATGCTGAACACTTGGTAGACAAGGGTTTTTTCAGACTCTATTTTTTTAATTATGTCTACTACAGAAGTCATGCTTTCCTGTAAAAATCTAAAAAGCAGTTGGGTGCACTTTTTTCAAATCACTATCAATGTTTGACCAAAGCTCTTCACATTTCTTGCCTTTGGCATCATCACTCAGCAAAAGTTGTGTAAACGGTTACCACATGGATAATATAGCATTCATGGCCTCTAGGACTGAGAACCACCAGCTAAGTGAGACAGTTTTCGTATCCGCACATAACAAAACAGTGCACCAGAATGGACTAAAAAGTCAATAGCATTCTTCATTAACTCTGAAGATTGTAAAGATGCTTTCAGCATATCATCTAACAAGTGGCAAGAATCTCTTACAGGGAAGCACTTCAGCTCAGTATCGATTTTGACAGGTCATCACACAACTTTTTCATATACGTAGCGGAATCACTGCAAACACAAACAATATCACTCCAATCTTTGTTGAACTTGGCAAGAACCTTTTGCAGCCGCATTCCAAGTGACACTGCGTTCCAGGTTTCCAAACGTCTGCTCTCATGTTTTCATCAGTATCCCAGATGCTTTGTGACTGCACTCTTTTCACCTATACCTGTCACTATACCTTGCATTGAATGTTTAAAGCCTGGGTGTTTGGCAATTCCCCTACTATCAATACTGACTCACTAGAAAAGGGGGCTGAGGCAGCCAGGGTTTTTACCCATTCTCTGTGGGTAAATGTGATGGTACATATTGGGAAAGATTCTTATGAAATCTACATTTTCCCTATAAGTGAAAGCCTAAAACGTAGCCAAAAAATCAAATATGATTTTGATATTTCCTTATTCACTACAGTTTATAAAATAAATAAACAAACAGCACCTAAAACATGATTCTAACTCCTGTATCTTTAGACCAAAGACCCCAAATCTGAAAAAAGGAAAAGAAACAATATTTTAGTGACACCCCTAAACAACAAAACTCAAGCAGAATAATTTTAACCCAATCAATCTTACTGCTACCTTATATAACAAAGTTACATTGTATTGGTCCCTTCAGGAAGAAATAAAACTACGCTTTCACTCTCCTTTTCCTTTCTTTGAATGGCATTTAGTGTATGGTTGTGTAAGGGTTTTTCAGTGTTTATATGATTACACTGGTACGGGTTATTTCACTTCCGGTGGGATTTTATCAGTTATTATAGGTTTAAACCTAAAACCGGATAGCCTAAACGTGCTGTTGGAGGCTGGCTGCCTCGCCTTTGGGTTTTCATTTCAAGGCGGCCTTGCACAGACTGGAGTAGATGGAAGCGCGCTTAAGGTCGTGAAACCCAAAACCTACAAGCCCTTGCACCACTTTTGCATCACTTTTCCCATGTTAAAAGTGACGCAAAAGTGGCGTTTGCGGCTTGTAAATCTGCCCCTTAAACTTTTATGTCTACTGAGTGTGGGTTTGAGTTTGAACGTCGAGTGATTTGCCCTGCAGCTATCTGAAGCAAATCAAAGCTTAGAGAGCACCTATACCAAAATGATAACCTTTGCGTTCAGTTATCCCTACAGCCTACGCCTTTATTAAATTTATTAGAGCCCCCTCTTTGCAGGTTTGTGCATATACAAAGATTTGTCATTGATTTATTGCTCGCTCATGGACTATGCCTGCAGCCTAGTATTGTTTCCATACTGGTTAATTTCTTGTCATAAATACAGGGGGAGATTTGAAGTTCCAGGGAATGTAGTTCTTTAAACCCTCAATCTCCGGTGTCATATTAAGTTTTTGTCAAGATTAAGGTCCTAGGACGAATATTGTGTGTTGTGTTAGAGTTAAAAGTATATTAGCCACACTTTTGATATTAGGAAGCATTGTCAGCTATATTTGCATCTTTTTAAACTTTTTGTAGTGATGAACTGCTTCTAAAACTGATTTCATATTTTATTAATTCTATAGCTTGAATTGAGTGTTGCAAAGGGTTTTATTAACTGCAAAATAAAATAAATGTGAACATTACATCTTGACCCAGTGAAGAAAAGCACCACGAGGCAGAACACATTGGAGTTTATCTGGGTCCATTTCTTCCATGAATGGAACCCTCCGCAGGAAGTAGCTGGTTCGTTGCAGACGAAATGCATTAGGTTGGGCCACACATCCTTCCCCTGCAAATTGCGAAAGAACTACTTCTATTGCAATACAGGAATGGTGATTATTCGATCCAGCACCTATCAGCAGTAGTGTTTGCAAGCCTGCCGCTAGTGTTAATTCAGGCAAGTAATTGAGCTTAGCAATCTCTACTTCAGTAGCAAGAGACAGACATAGCCAGGGTGCAATGGGCTGCTTACAGCCATGCCCCCCAGAGCTACTGCAACTACCGCATTGAGGATAGCTACCCTCTGTTAGAGGAAATGCGGGTCTTGCCCCAGCTGCCGCAGGTCCTGTGAGTGCCACTGCCCCAAAAGCAGACACCGGTCCAGACAGGGCCAGCCTGAGGCATGTGCAAGCTGTGCACCTGCACAGGGCCACCAAACCTCAGGGGCCACCACACCAATATATATCCTTAATATAATAATCCTCTGAGGATGGATACATATTTGCGTGGTGGCCCCTGGCAGGGATTTGGCGGCCTCCGGCTCTGTTCCACTTCCAAACACCCTGACCCCCCCTCTTCACTGGCCTCCGCGCTCCACCCCACCCAGACCCCCTCTTCCGGGGCCCCCTACCTACGCTCCCTGCCCAGGGCCACCATGAGCCTAGAGCCGACCCTGGTCCAGAGTACAGGGTGGACCTTTCTAGTGCTCTATTCTCTTTCCCCACCTCTTTGCCCATATCCATTTTGCCACCTGTGTTGCAGGCAGCCCCCTCATCTTCTCCTGTGTGGTCAGTCCATCAGCTGCAAATGAAGTGAGTGCACGTAGCCATGGTATCGGAGACGTTCCTATCAAACTCAACTCACAGTGAATGGCTGGCATTAAGAGACTTGTCCTGATTTTCAATAATTATTCCAATATATTTCCTTCCAACAAATGTGTATCAACAGTCACATTCTCCTCCCCACACAAGACCAACACAACAATTGAATCTTAGCATTCTATACTCTTATGGTATGTCGCACAGTGCCGTTCCCCTGTAAATTATACTGTTCCTGCTGAGGGCGAGGGGCCTTTCACCTATAATCACTCAATATGAGGTCTAGGATTCAGATTCTATGATACAATAACTTCCAGATATTCATAATTAGGGACTATTTCCAGATTGATTTCAAATGCATTTCTTTTCATTCGGGTGGATGCAAAAGATCAATGCATTTTATAGAAGAAACACAAGACTGAGAATCTGAAGTATAATACATGTTTAATCTACAAATATAACCGACAGCAAAAATAGCATTAGTGTGAATTTGTAAACTCAAGTGACCAGCGCTTCGCCGTCTGAGCCATTGAAGTGTTAGCATCAAAATCTGCAAACAGTGGGTGGAACATGTGATGCACTGTGCTCAGGGCGTAACTCAGGCCCCTCTCTCTCAGCGAGCCAGCCGGGCTTCTGATTGAGGCTCTTCATTTATTAAATGGTGCGCACACCGGGGCCAATGAGGCTTCTGAATAATTAAATGGTGTGCACGCTGCAGGGGCCCCTTCACTCAGCGGAGCCAGCAAGCCTTTTCATCATGAATGAAATGGTGTGCATGGCCTCCTCATTAATTAAATGGTGCACTCACGCCACTGTATTTTCTTAATTAATTAAATGGTGTGCAGGGACGGCAGGGCCTCTCTGGGCTCTTCATTAATTAAATGTTGGGTGCGCGGCTCGCAGTTGTCTCCGCATCTGCATAGTCTTCAGGATGGGGCTGGTGACCAATGCCATTGTCATGCGCATTGCGCAGCGCAATTAAAAGTGCACGTGACTTGTGAGGTGATTGTAAACCTGTAGAATCAATCAAGTATTGTGCTTTGGATTTCTATATTCAACTGTGTTTGAACTAAAGTAGTCTCCAACTAAACCTCTTATAATGTCTACCTCACTGATGCAGAGAGAAGACACAGCCTATTTATCTTCCTTCCATTAGCTCTAGAATACGTTTTCAAAGACTGCTCCTCTCTTGATGTGCTGTACTACAAAGGCAGCCTCCTCTTTGTCATGAGGCACAAGGCACCATATTTATTCCTCATTCCTTAATCTGCACCCCCATTCCCCTTTGCGATACACTTGTTACTGCTTGCCTTTCAACACTGATGGACTGCATCCTTAGACTGTCTTTGCCCTCCTCCAAACTCACTGTCGCAGCACCCATCTTAAAAAGTAAGAGATAGCCACTGGACTGCACGCAAGCTACATGTTTTAGTTTTACTTGCCACCTCACACCGAAAGTCAAATAACATGGTGAGAGAAAATAGTATTGAAGCACATGCACTGTTTGTTTTTGTCTGTTCACTTGATGTACAAAGGGCATGCCTTGTAGTCTGCCTTTGTCTTTATATGTTCGCATGATTTATACAAGATACTTATTGTGGCATTGCAGACCAATAGATAGCTAATGAAGCACTGGTGAGAAATGTATGCTAACTATCATCTCCCTCTGAGTAAACTTTGAGACTTTGCAACTGCCAGATCTTTGATTTTACCTATTGACAACACATTGATTGAGTAAGAAGTGAGAATTTGAAGCATGGTTCCATGAATTAAAGATTTTTTGACTACACCCATTCTCCAGAGAGGTGAAATGAGAATCATCTTTGTTGAGAAAGACGTGGTGGCCATCTTACTTGAGAAGGGAAAGGCACTGTCTGTGGCCACCAGAGGGGAGCAACTGTTAGACCCAATCAGAGCTGGGACTGTGTTGGAATGTGAAGGTTCTCAGTGTTGCAGTGAAAATGAGGTCCCAATATATTCCCAGTATTCTGACTGAGGGGCCTGCAAAAAATAACATTGCTCCTGTCACTGCTTTCTGGCAAAGAAAATTCAGTTTCACATTTCAATTAAGTCCATAAAGTTGTTATTGGAAAAATTAATTATCTGTGTATGTCATAGAGATTACTGACAGGGGGATCCAACATACATCAAAAACAGTCCAATATGAAACCTTGGCAGAAATGCCCCAGCAGCCCCTGTTTGCCAGCCTCCAGGGGCCCCATTAGCGCTGTGGCGCACACAGGCAGCACTATACTCTCTCTCGCTGGGGCCGGTTACACCAGTGACTTGCCTCATAACAGTCCTACCTCATAAATTAAATGATGGGTGCAGATCACAGTGACTTGAGCTTCCAGGCCCAGAAGCTAGCGGGTTAAAGGCAACTGCCTCTAGGCCAGAGACCATTTGCATATTTACATACCATTGTAAACTGGTAACAGAGGCTTAGTTTTTTTCTGGTCCAGTACCCCCTGGGCCCCGACTCTGCCTAATTCTTACATTTGAAATTTGCATTTGCTGCTGTAGTGTGAGAATGCAGTTAATGAAAAGGAATATAACGTAGGGTTGCCATAAGAAAAATGCCAGCCATGTGTTGTTTAAAGACACTGAAAAACCTTGTCTTGACACTAAATAGGGTTATAAATAAAAATGTATGTATTCATTTGTAATGTGACTTTTTCTGTCTTTGTTCCCTTTAATTATCAGTCATGTATCATTCAGGCAGCCCTAGAAAACAATTATAAGTGTTTGCTATTTATATTTGCTGTTCGAAGTATGCACAGATAAGTGCTGAAAATACGGCTTTAGGTGATGCTTATTTTTGTACTATGGGGCAAATACTAGATTTCTGGGTGGTTGGGCAAAGTGGTAGGTGGTAAGCCGAGCCGCCGAGGGGGCCCCCTCCATGTGCTTTGCAGGGGGGCCCTCTGAAGTGTTGTTACGCCACTGCTCTAAGGGTACCCACCTCATTCATCATCAATCTCTTACGCATTGCACTAGGATGTAACTACTTCATATCCAATGGGATATATTAACAACAATGCTCAGGGACCAGCATGGGAGCAGTTTTTGCCCCGAATCTGGCTATAGTTTATATGGACAAAATAGAACTCACATATGTCCTAAATGACACCAACATGTACCATTCCAACATTAAATGTTGGAAAAGATATATTGACGATATCTTTCTGATCTGGTCCGGTACAAAAACTGATTTCAAATCTTTTGTTATATACTTAAATAACATACAGAAGCACTTAACTTTTACCTCAACTATCCATAAATCTTCTATTCCCTTTCTAGACCTCAACATAAACCATGAAGGGGGCTCACTCTATACATCATTACACCGAAAACCCACTTAGTACGCTCCTCCTCAGAAACTACCAAGAGAATGGAATCTGCCATCTTATCCACCTGGAACCTACCAGAAATGAAGGGGCACTATAAATGCGGGAACTGTGTGGTTTGCCCTATGACTAGTAACACCAAAGAATTTGAACATGCAGTTATACAACACTCTCTGCAGTTCTTTTTCAACTGTAACACACGAAATGTGGTATACTGTATCTGGTGCCCATGTAGCCTACCATACATCGGCCAGACCCAACAGCCCATCAAGTTCAGAGTGGGTCAACACAGAAGCCGCATTCGAAGATCAGTACCTAATGCACCCTTGGTAGCACACTACACAGAACATAACCACACACCTGATGACTTTACGTGGCAGGTCATTGACAAGGCCACTGTGCCGGCCAGAGGTGGAAATATGACCCAAATCCTACAGCGACTAGTGTGTCTTTGGATTGAAAACAACAATTCGATATCACAAGGCCTGAACACTATGGAAGAGTGGAGGGGTTTTGTAACCACACTTCTGTCTTAATTATCACAACTGTCATGTACATTAAACAGAGTAATAGCACAGTTAGCTCAACCACCTTAAGGAGAACTTATTGAACTGTATTAACCCTTATTCATGCTACAGGAGGGCAAGCATGCACGTTACCATTATGCTCCTTTAACACTAGAGCAATGTCTTCTGAGAGCATGTTCACACCATAATAATCACTGCCGTATCAGTACACACTGTGACATTACATGGTGACACCTGTCGCACTTTTGACCAGTCTAATTCTTGACACATGGACTGAGATCAGCTCTTGCATTGGATAACTAGAAAAAACTGTAGACCAAATGTATTCCAAATGTTTATTCTAATACGTGTGAGATGTCCTACTACATAGAGTGCTCATTTAAATATAAGAAGCAATGCTAACTTATGTACTCACCATCTGTTCTCCTGTACTGTGGTTGTTTCATTATGCTCATTTTTGCCATTAATTCACAGATAGACTAAATGTACCCCCCCACACTCATTCTCTACATCTATCATTGTGCCGTAGTCCAGGGCCAAACATTCTTGGCTGACATACTAGAAATTGTGTTCATTGATATGGCTAATCCTGCCCAGCCCTCAGACACAAATGGTTTAACACTCGCCCACAGCAATAAATATCAGCATATGTACTTCCTGGCACCATTTTCCCTGCCCTCTATGTATGTGTGTATTCCATAATAGATTCATTCACAGTCCCGGTTTTACAAATGAAATTTCTGTTATTCCACTATTGTAATTTTTGTGCATTAACACCCACTATGTATACGTGTGTTTAAAAACAGATACATTCACAGTCCCGTTTTTACAAGTAATAATTCTGTCACATATACTATTGCAACCTTTGTTTAATAATAACAAAAATATCCACACCAAGCGCTTCGATCAGGCATGAAGACACTGGTCTTTTCTCCCTTTCCTTCTTTTTGCCGGCACCCGGCAGTGAGGTGGAACCGGTTCAAACGAGCGGCGCCATTACATAGTGCCCACAACGCCATTCACTCCCGCCCGTTTGAACATATACACAATTCCTCCCCAATGACACTCTGGAGACATATTTATGGGAAAGAACTGTTGCAGGTTTATTTCATACAACACACGTATGACGTTTTAGGTGGGTTATCTTATAGGTGACCCAAAGCAGGCAGCCCCTCGCTGACCCGCATGCCTAAGGAGCCATCTTGCACGGCAAGTCGATGCTCTGGCGGTGCAGCACATTACCAACTTCGTTACACTCCCGCCCCCCCTGTCGGGGCGGAGCGGTGTGGCACACCCCCGTCGGTTCAGGCCCCCCGACCGCCCAAAGGACTAACAGGGCGCCGTCGCGGTTTCCCGGAACCTTCTGCGGCTCCTGGTCCTTGGCTCAGGCACCCTTACTGTGCCAGGCAGAGGTACCCTTACTGTACCCTTCTGCCGCAGAGGTACCCTTACTGTACCCGTCTGCTTCCAGATCGCCCTGTAACTCCGCCACAGCTCTGGAGGAGGCTTCCGTCGATGACAGAGCCCCCCACCCACCTAGCTACTTCCCATCGCTGGTTCGTACCACTTGTACATCCGGGAGGGATATGTCCACTCCCAATCCAGACAAGTGTACCCTGTCTCAGTAGTAGTACCCCTCAGTTTCTCTTGTAATGGTACAACCCAGACCTCACTTCAACTAACTTCTGCATGGATCCGTTGACCATCCTGCGGAATGCTCTATCGCTACCGGTGATCTAGCCCTGCGAGTGCCACCCTCAGATCACGGGAACTCGCCCGCTCCTAACCTGTTGCCCATTGCTACCACGGCCTCCTGCACGATACCCTCCAGTTCTTCTTGTAGGAGTGCATGTCGAAGGACACCCAGGCCTCTCTTTTCCATCAACTTCTGCATGGATCCGTTGACCCACCCAATCTAAAAGTGGCATGGCGGTCAAAAAGCCTATGGCTTCAACTACTACCCCGAGCGACTGCCAGTGGTTAGACAAATTGCAAACATTCCTCCTATCCCCATTGCGTATTTGAGTGGCTCTTAACCTGCACTCCCTTCGCCTGCCCAAAATAATAGGGGTACTGTCAACTCCAGGGGTTCTAAGTATTTACGATTACCCCAGTTCGAAATTTAACACTCAGAAATTCGCTTTCTGGTTCTTCTCAGAAGTTATTTCTTTGCTCGCCTGAAGTCCGATTACTTAACTCTTCCTCATTCTGTACTTGAAAGGAGGTGAATGGGGAGGGGTTTTAAACCAAGATGCACGTGCAAACGCTTTTTTGATTCGCTTTTACTCCGGCAGAATCTTCCGCTTGGTTGTAAAGCGGCATGTGAACCAGCCGTACCCTGTCGGAAAACCGTTTTGCCCTGCTGCCGCCCATCGGGCAAACCCTGGGAGGCGCGAACCAACGCCTTTGCGAATGAAAAGTGCCTTGAACCACTGAGGAGGGACAAGCGGCCAGGGGCGGTCTGCTGCGGGACCATCAACCCAAACAACTTTTCGGCTAGACACAACATTTTTGCGGGAAAGCGGGAGCAGCAACACAACTTTCAGCTAAACACGAATTTTATAGCGGGAAAGCGGGAGACAACAGCAACACGCTATCGTCTAAATACAAATTTTTTAGCGGGAAAGCGGGAAACTCCAGAAACATTAAAGGGGGGTGTACAACGCACGCTCACCACCAGGGCGGTCAGATGCGGGACCATAACCTACATACTTTCGGCCAAATCCAAATTAGCGGGAAGGCGGTAAACAACAGAAACACACCTTCGGCTGAATACAAAATTTTTTAGCGGACAAGTGGGAGACATCAGTCACATTACGGGGATGTGCAGCGCGCGCTCGCTTCAGAGCGCCTAACACTAGGGGGTTGGAACGAGGGACCGATACCGGCGATCAAATTAAAGCGCCAACCCAGTCTCCACACACTGACCCTGCATGCCCATAATTCAGGGCCGCCTACCGCTTGAGCCTCCAAGCATCAACTAATAACTCTAGCGGCAGAGGAGAGGAATGAGGCCTAATCCGGAAACAGTAGTCTAACAACTCTCGCCTACAGCTACGTACACACGGATTCTCCCTGGCAAGAAAACATGAGGCGGCATGGACACCCCCCATCACCCGCCCGAACAAACACTGCCCGGCACGCTCTCCCTCGGCCCCCCAGGCCACACAACCGCTCTGCATCGGGGACAACAAATGACTCCAAAACTCTGCGAAACCCCCCACAAGCGGCCCCCGAACACCAGCACTCACCACACGCCCGTCGAGGCGGAAAACCCGACGCAAGACCAGCGAGGTAGGCAGGCGCAGGATGTCCACCCTGAGGCCGAAACAAGAACAGCGCCTGAAGAACAGAACAGCGCTTCAGCCGCTGGAAGGCTGGATGAGAGAGGCTGAGCCTTGGCCACCGCGATTGATATAGGGGGTGCGCCCCTCCCACATGTAGGCCCTCCCCTGGCCTGGATGGTAGACGCGGGGCGGGGCGCCCCACCACCAGTGTCGGCTGGCGTTCTGCCGGGTGGGACTAAAGCGCTGCCCCGCCCATGTTCCCCTGCGGGTCACGCGGTCAGGCCCTTCCCTTTCCTATCCTCTCCTGCCTCACACTTAGGTAAACAACGTCTGACACACCTCCCCCAGACTTATGCCGTTATTATTGCCACCTTCTCTCTAATCAACCCTTTATTTCTTCCCACACATGTAGCACCCAGCTGTGTCCAGTGTGAGTATGTTATTTACTTTATTCTTACACCGGTGTTCTTCACTGTTTGCACTTGGCTGCGCATATTGTTCCTTTATCGTTCAGGTAACGTCTTGGCCCTTCATTCCTCGTTACATGATACACAAACTCTCCCCTTGATTGGTAGCTGACGCCACTCTCCCATTTAATTTTTCAGATGTCCCTACATTATTAGGTCCTGAGGAGACCCCACACCCACAAAAGGGGTCGAAACGCCATCGAGTATGAAGAGAAACTAATCACTGTACCAGTATTGTTCATTGTATACAGTGTTGGGAGAAATAACTAATATTTTTACTGGTCGTTTATCATATAAAGGAAACCAAATTGTATATATCACTGTTGTCACAAGTTTGGACTATAAAGAGAAACAAATCACTATAAGGAAACCAAATTGTATATATCACTGTTGTCACAAGTTTGGACTATAAAGAGAAACAAATCACTATACCAGCATTGTTCATTGTATACAGTGTTGGGAGAAATAGCTAATATTTTTACTGGTCGTTTATCATATAAAGGAAACCAAATTGTATATATCACTATTGTCACAAGTTTGGACTATAAAGAGAAACTAATCACTATACCAGCATTGTTCATTGTATACAGTGTTGGGAGAAATAACTAATATTTTTACTGGTCGTTTCTGATATAAAGGAAACACTGGGGACACTAAGCACTATTCTTGGATATATGTGAAAATCATTTGAATAACTGTCATGAATTTTAAAAATTCAATCAAACTGTATTCGGTCTCCTCTCTGTCTGACATCCATATGATCCTTTTCTGAATGCCATTGCGCAGCATAATTACTATTATTCCTATATTATCTTTTTGCCACATGAACCACTGTTTCGTGACATACAGCATCTACCCTGGTTCCTTGTGAGGAAGGTTCCCTTGTTTTTTCTTAGTAGAATTTCAAATATGGTTTGTGGGAAACAATGAGGTCCTGGCTTGGAACGTGGGGGAAATGGATACTTGAAGCAATATTGATAGGAGTTTGAGTATTTCCCCTTCAACTATTTGGATTTTATTTACTCCTGCAATATATCCCTTTTTGTGTTTTCCTTGTTGTGGTCTCTCCAAGGACAGAGCATGCAGGTAGTGATACATCAACACTGCATGAGATTCCACAGTGGAGCTCAGGGTTTCCTAGGCAAAATGATGATATAATTGGGGAATATCCACCAAATATGTGTCATACCTAGGGTTGCTACCTGGCCGGTTTCAGAATTTTTGTTACCAGCATGTACACAAATGAGAACATTTGCATTATTCCGGTATTTTTCCCTTTATCAGCACATACTTAAAAAGTGAACCTTAGAAGAAAACACTGTAAAATGTGTTCCATAGCTGGCCCAATGAGCTTTAACTGATTATTAAAGTAAACAAAGGAAGACTGTTAAAAATGATTATAGACATTTCAGATAAGGTTCTACATACGAATCAGGTCTGTTCCTATTGCAGAATCTTAAGAACATGAACAGATGGGAGGTATTTTTCTCTAAGACATGTGGCAACTCTAGTTATGGCCAGGGTTGGATTGGAATCACACTTCGGCCTGGGCAATCCCCCAAAAAGGTGTCTCACATTCTTGGAACAAACCTGTTATAAAATAGCAATTGGCTTCTCTCTCTGAGAACATGTTTAGAGAATTTTCTGAGAAATTATGGATTTAAAGCTCATAGGGCCCGATGTAGGTAAACGCGATTTTCCGATTTCAAAATACCGAGGCGGGCCGAATTGGTATTGTGAAATCGGAAAACGAGATGTAGGGAAAAAAAAACGAATGAATACCGAATCGGTCGGCATCGGTAATGAGATTCGGTACGTTCCGATTGGGCTCGGACCGAATCGGAAAGTACCGAATCGGCTAACAACGAATCGGAAATTACCGATTCGGCTACCACCGAATCGGATAGTCCCGATTCGGCGAATACCGATTCGGTAAAAGCCGATTCGGTAAAATCCGATTCGGCAATCATAGATTCGTAGCCATGAAAACACACCCATGGCGAAAAAACCCATAGGAATGCATTAAAGGAACCGAATCGGCTTTTACCGAATCGGATAATACCGAATCGGCTTTTACCGAATCGGATATTACCGAATCGGTAAAATCCGATTCGTCAAAAGCCGATTCAGCCAATGAGGTGGCTCCCCCTCCCCCACCCAAACAGGGAGTGGCAACACTGGCAGGTGCAGCTAATTAAGAAGTTTCTGGAGAGCCAGCCTGAGCTCAACACTCACAGTTTGCAGCAGTGGGAGTAGGAGGTTGCCAACTGAACTGGAGAACATGGCAGAGCAGTCAGAAAGCCAGAAGTCCTCCCAGAAGAGGAAGCCGAAGTTCACCAACACCGAACTTCAGGTGCTGGTCGAGGAGGTGGTGAGGGTGCACCGCCAGCTGTTTGGCAAGCTGTCCCTCAACGTGCCAGACAGCACCAAGAGGAGAATCTGGGCCGACATCGCCCAGAAGGTGAATGCTGCGGGTGTCACCCCCAGGTCTGTAGAAGAACTAAAAAAGAGGTTCTATGACATCCGCAGCCTCACTAAGAGGAAGATGGCTGAGATACAGAGGCAGGCTGCAGGCACTGGAGGAGGCAGGAACCCGGCGCCACCCCTCACCGAGCTGGAGGAACTGGTCTCCAGCACTATTGAGAGGGAGAGTGTCAGTGGAATCGGGACCCTGGACAGCTCTGCGAGAGCCACAGCTACAGGTAAGAAGCATGCACATCATGACACACCCTACCAGACACCTCCCCATTAGACACAATGCATAGGCAAACCCCAGCACAGTACTGTCACCAACATACAAGAGACAAGCATCATGGTACATGTAGTCAGCAGAAGTTAGCTAAATATGGCAGTGCAGAATCACAAGACAGGAAACAGTGTGACACAGTGTAAGGAGATGCAAGGACATGTGGAATGCTATAATTGTACTGACTGTAATACATCGGCACTCAGTTTACAAATGCTTCTTTGTACCTAGGGGCCCCATCAGGCGGAACAACAGTGGCATCAGAGGGAGCAGCACCGTCCGACACTGCAGTCGCAGGGCCGAGCACCAGCCAGGCTGGCCAGGAGGAGGAGGAGGAAGGAGACACCCCAGGGCTAGGAATGGAGGGAGTCCTGGTCATTGACTTCGATGCACTGCACTCCCCAGTAATGCCCAGCACACCCCCCTTGCAGTTCTCCCCAGAGAACTCCCCTACAAGGGACACCATTCCGCCTACACCAGCTCCTGCCACAACCGTGGCCTTGCCACCTGTTCAACCTGTCCCGGGAGCAGGGGCTCAGGGACCGCCCAGCTTCACACCCCCACCAGTGGCACCCCAGCCCACTCAGCAGGCCGGAAGCAGCAGTGCCCGGCGCCGTACCATCACCACCACTGCTGCACCAGCACGGGAGGGCAGTGTATTCCTGGGCCTGGAGGGACAGATGGTGAAAATTCAGAGGCAACAGGCAAGATCCACCATGGCCTGCCAACGCCAGCTCCTGCAGCACAACATGCAGATGGGAGAGTTGGTCAAGGGATTCCAGGCCGTCGTGGAATCGAACAAGGAGGTGGCAGCAGGGTTAGGCAGGCTAACCACTGCCATCACCCACTCATCTTCCAGACAGGAGGAGCATGAGCTGGTGCGCAGGCGGAATGCCCATATGCTGAACCGCGCCATGGGCCGCCTTGCAGCGGCGACGGCACAACTGTGCCATCGCAGCGCCAACCAGGAATCTGTCCTTAGTCAGCATACGGCTGAGCTCACTAGGGGGATGGCCAGGATCACCACTGCTATGGAGGCCATGATAATTTCAAACACCGCCTCCAATCCGGCCCTGGACCTGGGTGATGCTGGGGACAGCAGCAGCCGCAGCAGCCCGGCCAGCGCTGCGTCTGAGCCACGGAGGAGCACCAGGCGCTCCGCTGATGCTGCTGGGCATTCAGAGGGGGCTGAGGGACACCCCAGTGGGTCTGGCAAGCGGGCAAAAAAATAGCCTGGCAAGGGCGGGTGAGGCAACCAGAACCTTGGACTTTATTTTATTTACCATACTCCATTTTTTGTTGCACATCAGTGCTGTAACTGTGGTGCAACACTATTAAAATTTGTTTTTTCCAAGCAACATTTAGCTGTCTTTGCATCTGTACTCAGTCAGAAATAGTCCTCAGTGATCTCCTCACGTCTGTATCTGCCATCACTTGGCGTACACACCCCAGCTGGCTGTGTCAGTGGCACAGCTTCGTCATCGTCATGGTCCTCGTAGTCAGACAACTCCACCTCAGTGCCCTTCTTCACCGCAAGGTTGTGTAACATTGCACATACAGCTATGATCTTGCAGCAGGTGATGGGGGTATACTGCCTTGCACCTCCACTCTTGTGCAGGCATCTGAATCTACTTTTCCAGATGCCAAAGGTCCGTTCAACAACATTCCTTGTGCGTATGTGGGCCCGGTTATACCTCCTTTGGCTGGGTGTGGAGGGGTTGAGGTAGGGGGTGAGTATGAATGAGCGGAGGGCATATGCACTGTCGCCTGGAAGAGAAAGGGGTCACATTAGACACATGCATACATGTATTCCACCTACCTACTATGTGTCATGGGGGTCTGATGATGTGTCTCACCTAGGAGGTATCCTTCTCCAAATTCGCCAGCCATCAGCCGTGCATATATGCCGCTCTGTTGGAAAATATAGGAGTCATGGGTACTCCCTGGAAATTTTGCTACCAGGTCTGTGATGGTGCACTTCGCATTGCAGATCACCTGCACGTTGATGGTGTGTGTAGACTTGCGATTGCGGTATATGTATTCGGTGTCCGCTGGTGGGCAAATCGGAATGTGCGTGCCATCTATGCAACCGATGATTTGGGGAAATTGTGCCATCTGGTAGAAGTCAGCTTTGGTTTGTAGCAGTTCTGCGTGGGTTGCAGGGAAAGAGATGTATTGGTCCATCCTGTGTATCATGACGTCAAGGAATGTGTGGAAGAATCTTGACAGGCTGCTCTGGCTCACCCCTCCTGCTGCTGCTACACCACTTTGATAGCTGCCAGACGCTAGCAGGTGTAGGCTGCATAGCACCTGGATGTGGGCAGGGATGGCGTGTGCCCTTGGGGTGTGGTGGTCCAAGAATGGCTTGAGATCCCTGATGAGCTCAAGTATGGTGTCAGAGTCCAGCCTGTATCTCTGTAGTATCTCTGCCTCTGTGAGCATGAACAGGGTTATCCTCTGTCTGTAGACCTGTTCATTTCTTAGCCATTCCCTCTGTCCTTCCTGCTGTAGCCGTAGCCGCCTCGCAATGACATAGAAAGCTGCCATCCTGCAAGTTGCAATGCATTTTGGGACTGTTTATATGGGTTGGAGTTGGTTACCACCTGATTGCAATCCATGGTAAATACCGAGTGAATTCTACCGATTTTGAGCCGATTTCGGTGTTTCTGTGCCTCCCTACATCTCCCCAACTGTCGGAATCGGGGAATTTCCCGATCGGCAAATCATACGAATCGGCATGTTTGCCGATTCGGATCATGTCCGAATCGGTCTTTCTACCGATTCGGTACATGGACCGAATCGGTGATTTTCCGAATCGGTGTCACTAACGAATCGGTCAATGGACCGAATCGGTGATTTTCCGAATCGGAGTCACTAACGATTCGGTACATGGACCGATTCGGTGATTTTCCGAATCGGTGTCACTAACGATTCGGTCAATGGACCGATTCGGTGATTTTCCGATTCGGTGTCACTAACGATTCGGTACATGGACCGATTCGGTCTTTGCATCCGATTCGGGGTTTTTCCGAATCGTTACATGTCCGATTTTCGGTATGTACGTATCGGATTCTTTCCCATTCGGTACTCATTCCGAATCGGTTTTCACTCCGATTCTTCATGTTTTTCGTTCCCTACATCTCGATGGCTGTTTACCGATCGGTAAGGGCCAAAAATCGGTATTTTCGGCCGTTACCGATCGGTAACGCCCTACCTACATCGGGCCCATAGAGTCAGGAACATTGGTGAAAACTAGAAGCACTATATTTTGGCTGGGCAGGCAAGGTAAAATAACGTGTCCCAAAGCCCCAACTCCTAGTGTGGCTATGTTTGCCACCTGGCCATTTTTTTTACTGGCATGTTCTCCTCTGACCATTATGTACTTTGAACAGTAAACATAAGACAAATGCAGTCAAAACTAAATAAATCCAGAAACGCCATGTTAAGAAGGAATACAGACGTTTTAATTTTTGTAAAAAGAATCATCTTTCATTATTATGTTCCAGCCTTTGCAGACTCTTAAAACATGAGTGAACAAAAGGTTATTGTTTATTGTAGTTTTATATAGCATAAACTTGGTCGAAGGGCAGCAAATATATAAGCACCAGCCACATTACAGAAGATCAAATTCCTTTTTATTTTAGGCCTTGGGCAATTCAGTCAGTTGCACAGATTTGTGGGATGTTGAACGGAGGGTGGGACTGGAATCTATTTCCATAGTTCCAAATTCGCCACCTCTAAGCCTAACATTAGATCCTCTCAATGTTCCTCTCAGGGAAAGGTACCTCACAGTAAGGCCTATACAAACATACACCCCCTCCCATCTACCAAGGACTAAAATCTCTGGAGTCAAGGTGCCCAAACAGACTTTGAGCAGAGGCTGCTTTACTTACTCTTCCCCCTGCTCAGCCATCTATAGTCTCAGAGTGATGGCCTGGCAGGGGAGGGGTGAAGGCAAGTACAGAGCTGCTGCTGCTCCAGGGGAGCTGAGGTGATGATGGCTCAATGGTCACGTAACCTGTCCCCAGCCAGGTGCCACAGTTTAAAGGTATGGCAGGGGAGTGGGTGGGACAGTGCTTCTGGATGTCTGTGCTGGCCCCACGGGGGACAAGCTAAAGTGTGCAGTGACCAGAACAATACTTGCCTAGGGATGATGCTACAAGCTACCCCTCAAAGCTTCCCTGTCCATGATGTTGGCCCCACATTACAGTGTCCTGGCAGGGAAGTGACAGTAAGGGTCTGTGGGCCGGTTGACAGCGCTCCTAAAAAAACTGGCCCAAAGGTTACCCTTAGCCACCGGCCCCTAGCCCAATGACCGACTGCTGGCTCTCCCAATCCGATGCTGGTTATGGCAGAAAATAGTTCCTAAAATACAGAGAATCCCAACCACTTTTGACAATCCCTTTGTGCAATTACTGCTGGCACGTGAGGATAAATATAATGAAAAAAGAACGATTAATGATGATAAACATAGATTAAATAGTTGACATGGGGTGTCATGAGGATGGAATGAGAAGTCTTACTTTTGATTGACATTGTCATTTATTTATAAAGGCACAGTTCTTGCGCGATTAGGCTACGTGCTTGGGAAACAGCGAGGATGTTTAACTATAAATCAACCAAACAGTTAAGTGTCAGCCCACATGAAGGTTCCTTGCACCTATTTCTAGAACAACCAAAAATCAGGTTTTGTTGTCATCACAAACAAATGCTTGGGGCTGTGAGGAATGTAAACGTACATGAATGACCAAAGGTGAAACTAATTGTTTCATGAATTTACTGGTGGGGGCCACCAGCACCTATTTTTACTACAGGAGACATTTACCGAGAGCAAAAGAGGGAAGAACAAACAAAGCGGAAAGAAAAAATGAAGAGAAAAACCAAAACACAGTCACAAAGGGAAAAAGGAGGAACCTGCATGAGTAAAATAAAGGAGCAGGGAGTGCCTGGTATGTATTTAAAGAGGTCTGAGGTGAATTCCAGACAATACAGCTGAAGGGAGTGATCCGATTAGGGACACCAGGGTCACTCTCGACCTCCTCTAGCCTTCCAAGAAGGAAGAGTCGATGATGCAGTAGAGCACAGCTTTCCTAACTATGTGGCGCAACACATTACAGTGTCGCGACCCACATGTAGGTGTGTTGCATCGGCAGAGTGGAGCTGCAGGGGCTCTTAAGGGGCAAGCAACAACAAAGCCGTATTAACATGCACAAGGTCTTTAACGACCTGTGAAGTGCTCGGGTGCGGCCGTGAGCGGGCCTGGGAAGTGTCTCATCCCGGGCTGCCACACACGAGGGGGGAGGAGGGGGAGAGAGGGGTGCTGAAGCCCTTTGAGGCCAAAGGGTGTTGCGCGCCTGTCTACATCCCATCACACACCCACTCGACAAAGGAAAACAAATGGACCAAATGGTGCCTTTTACAACAAGAATTGTCAGTGCAATTTTCAAATCGTCAAAAACAGCTTTCTTCAGTAGTTGAAATAATGTGTGTGTGCAGTGTGAAACTGCCAACACCCGGAAAAGTTTGTGTTAGTTTTTCGCTCCTCTTGCATTCAGTTTTACCCCCTGCCTCTTTTGATAGATTATCTGCTTTATTTGATGAAAACATGAAACGTTACTGATTTCACACTATCAGAGCAGTTAGCAGCGATGTCTATTAGATTAGCTCAATCTTGCCGGTTGAGAAACCAGAGACGGACAACTCTGCTGGAAGAGAATCTGTTCTCAGGCAGCTGTTATGTGTGTTCTTAACAAGCTAGTAAAATCTACCAATATAGAACATAAGATGGCTCCACTTTATTGATGAAACAACCGTCTCAGCAGTAAGGCAGATCATTCTGCAATTGACAGATTATTCAATATCATCACTGTGTCCTCAAATTATTAATCGACTATCATCTTGAAATATATTTAAGCAGACGACTTTTGTTCCAAAATATCAGTTTGCCATGTTTAGTAAATTATTATCCTTAAAAAAATACCTTGTCATTTTTCTTAATTATACATCATTTTTTGTCGCCCTATAACAACTTTTCATTTTTAGTAAATTAATGTGTTTGTTTTCAAATATTTGTCCTTGAGTTTCTGAAAGTAACTTATGTTGTCCGCAATTATCAGCTTGACCACATAAACACTCTTGCAATGTCGGTAAGTAAATATATATGCTGTTCATACCAGACAGAGAGGGAGTGAGACAGAGAGGGAGGAAGGGAGACAGAGGAGGGAGACAGTCTGAGGGAGAGGGAGTGAGACAGAGAGGGAGGGAGAGAGACAGAGGGAGGGAGACAGTCGGAAGGATAGGGAGTGAGACAGAGGGAAGAAGACAGAGAGGGAGGAAGTCAGAGAGGGAGGGAGACAGAGAAGGAGTGAGACAGAGAGGGAGGGAGACAGAGAAGTAGTGAGACAGAGAGGGGTTGAGACAGAGAGGGAGGGAGGGAGGGCGACAGTCGGAGGGAGACAGATGGAGGGAGACAGATGGAGGGAAAGGCCACCTCCGCCACTGATTCCCTCACTGGTACCCTTTAACAGTGCCCCTCAAGTCTCTGTGTGTGGGGAGTGTGTTGGGTGTGTGGGGTGTGTGTGTGTGTGGAGTGTGGGATGTGTGTGGGGCGTGTGTGTGTGGTAGTGTGTAGGGGGTGTGGGGGGTTATGTGTGGGGTGGGCACTGCGCTTCCTCGTGTTAAGGTGCCCCTGAAATTTTTTTCGCAAAAGGGTATGTCACCAACATGAAAAGTTTGGAAAGCTGTGCAGTAGAGAACACAAGCAAACTAGTTTATTCACAAAATACACTGCAGTGGAATCAAACCAGACCAGCCTCCTATGATGGTTGATGAGGGATTGACTGTTACAAGCATAAAGTTACATTATCTATGGTGCGGAATCCACAAAGACCCGCCTACCGTGGAAAAACACTGGTAGGTGTCGTAATATAATGGGGGTACAGAACTTAAGTCTCGATTCTGAAGCCTGGTACAAGCTATCTACATTTCAAGGTTGTCTGGCCTATCCTCCCCTCTAGACATGTCGGAGAAGGCCTTGATCTAAAAGAAAAGGCTGCGCTATCGAGCTTACATGGGCATTGAAGAAACAAAACTTACCAAGGACCATTTCTCGTAAATGAGTAAAATACAGTTTTGAGTATGCAAGTAACAGTTTCGAGTGCATCAGAACATGGCGTCTTCTCTAACTAAAATGGCGGCACAGATGTCAACCTAAATGACATGACATCTGTATCAACTCATTACATCTTACACAAAATACGTAAATATGATGTATTAGCCATATAAATGCTAACATAATATAGAGCAAAACACCAGTAAAATAGTAAAACTATGCTTCAATTCTATCACAGGCTTGGTAATGGGCACGCTGACATTTAATAGCGCCAACTGGGGGCTCCTGAGAAGCACTTTCAGCACAGTACTCATTTTTTGACAAATTAAGCACTGATGAAACCTACTAGGCTGCAAGCATGTTATAAATTCTTAATATAATTGATATTGTTGCATTTGCTGTGCCCATTTGGCTGTGTTTAGCTTGTCTGTTATCTGAGCAATATGTCATCACAGTGTCACCCACAGAATCTATGTGTTAGACCTGCCAGCCTTAGGGTGGTTTTCCACCAAACGTTTCGCCTCGCCTCCTCCATTTTTTCAGAGTTTATTTTTGTTAAAGTGCTAAAGTGCTTGTGCTCACTCCCCTAAAACATTGTTAACTTTGTTTATGTCTAACCGGCATATTTAATTTACTTATAAGTTCCTCGTAGAATGATTTACCATATAACCAGGGCCTGCAAATTAAATGCTACCAGTGGCCCTGCATCACTTACTCAGCCACCCACTTAAATAAACATGTCCTAGGCCTTCCATTGAGGCCTGAATGCAGTTTAAAATGCCATGTCGACTAGGCATTAAAAGAATCCCTTGCCAAGCTTGAAACTCCCTTTTTGTTACGTATAACTTAAGTAACCCCTAAAGTAGACCCTAGGTAACCCATATGACTTTGTGCTGTGTAATTAAAAGGTTGGATATGTAATTTTAAGTTTTACATGTCCTGGGAGTAAAAAACTTCTAAATTCGTTTTTCATTACTGTGAGGCCTACCCCTCCCATAGGATAGCATTAAAGTTCCCTTATTACATTCAATAAGCTGTAATTTCCAACTGGGAGCAGGTGGTTATGTCATAGCTGCTAAGGTTTCAGATTGCTTATGTGTGACATTTTCATAATTTCAGTGTAATTATGAGTGTTATTCAACAACTATGAGTGACACTTTCTCGCAAGCAAGAATCAAGCAATGAAGATGAGGGAAACATGAATATCATAAATTACACTCATTTCAGTAACTAGAAACTCTAAGAAAATCTTAAAACTGCTGCAGAGCAGCAGAAATTGAAGGGTACTAACCCACATAACAAACATACTGAACTTGCAACAACTAACAGGCCTATTGGCATTTCCAATCCTTACTAACAGTATCACAATCGCAGTCCTCCCTACCATCATAACTAACTGAAAGCTCTGAATGGCCACATGACTTACCACCGGGCAGCCTTTAAAATGTTGCAAACACTGTTGCGGACACTGTCAGTTGCTTTATATATTGCTCCTTTGCTGCTGTCACACTCTGTGGTTGGGCAGGCTGCTGTTTTTGCCTCAGTTGTGCAGCCAGCCTTTTTCTCTCAAGGACCCAGTTATCGATACTGGAGTTGTAATTCTGGCAGAGGAGCTCAGAAGTGGTTGACAGGGCTCCAGCTGGATGGTGGTCTCACTTAAAAACGTGTGCACTCTGCCGTCCATCAGGACCAAGCTCTGACCAGAAAAATACTGTGCCCCGGGCTCCCAAAACAAACACATGTGACCAGAGGACAGGATGTAAGTAATATAGATTGTTTGTCACTTAACAACCATGATTTTCAATGGGCTCCAGACCGGCAATTGCAGGCCAGGCCGCTGGCTTGGTGGCGGAGGAGGGCGTCTGAGGACCGTCCAGCTGTGGAAACCAAAAATATCATTCAGTGCCACAACGACATCCTCACCACAGTAGCGAGCATTGCAAAAGGTCATTCATCATGTGAGTTGCTACTTCTCTCCTGATGTCAGCGCGGAAATGAAAAACACAAAGATGCCACTTGTCAGCATGTCTGCCAGCCTGGGCCGATCTGAATGTGGCTTGAGCCCGGACCACTCTGGCACCAGCCTGAGGTTGCAATGAGCTACAGGCTCAAGCTGTCAACTAAATATGCTCAACCACATTATTTGTAAATTTAAAGAACATCATTCACACAGACCTGAGTGAGCTGCAAGGACGAGTTTGAAACATGCACCAGAGACAGTCAAATCCAATATAATGATTATCTCATCATGATCCTGCCTCTGCGACTACGATGACTGTGTGACCTTAACCAGAAAATGCATTCTGTTGTGCACGTTAAGGCACAATATATTTTGCAGCATGACAGACAGCAGCAATATCTAAAGACACATAACGGCTGCACTTTACTCAAACCGCCACTTCACTTGCCGGCAACTGAAGACACACAGAGAGACTGTTGCAGTCGCATGACATCATGACGCCTGACACGTAAATGCCTTTTTGGACGGCCAAGGCTGAGTCTCGGCAGCAGAGCTGTGATAAATGAATGCTATAACTGATCTCAAGGGTCAGGCCATGAAAAACGACACCCCTGACCTTCTGAAAACATACACTTAGTGCTGTAGTCACACACTACAGAGCAGCGCGGGGTACGCGCTGCTTGCTCAATTATAAGTGCTTGGTGGCTTTCTCATCACGCTTGTGTCTATCTGCTTCTACACTGGTGGTGCAAGGAGGCCCATAAATACATGACTTCACAGTTTAGGGAAGCAATGCAGACCACCACACTAAAATGCATTAGTCTAATGCCTGATGCGTGGTACTTGGCAGTGCTGCTATGTCATGTTTATTGTCTATGAAATTGTAATGATAATCCCTTTTTAATGGTAAGTTTTTATTTTTTATTACAATTTTTAAAATGATGAACAATTTCAAGAACCACCCCTGTTCTCATACCAGAGAGGTAACAACATCGCGAACCATCTTGTTCGAGCCATTACATGGCCCACTACCTCCATGGACAAACACAGCATCACTGCAGCCTGGGGAATGCCGCCAGTAATTGGACACTTCAAATGCCAATCATGCAGCGTCTGTGAACTCACCTATAACACTAAGGAATTTGTGTATAATGGACAGACTCACCAACTCACTCATCATTCTAATTGTAAGACTCACAACGTAATCTATGCTATCCGTTGTCCATGTGATCTAATCTACATTGGCCAGACCACCCAAATGGTCAAACAACGGATAATACAGCACAAAAGCAGAATCAACTGTAAAGTTCTTACGGCCCCACTGGTCCAGCACTTCTTGGAGATGTCACATACTGACACCGACCTAAAATGGTTAGTCATCGAAAAACCAACTTTACCCATCAGGGGCGGTAACATGGCAGCCCTTCTCAATAGAGCAGAATGCAAATGGATTGCAAGAGTGGACTCAGTAAACCAAGGGCTAAATACCCTTGATGAGTGGACAAATACCATCTCCATCTAATTCCTTTTACTTCTGTCTCTAACTGTATGTGTCTACCTCTCCTCTAAAATGTCTCCGTAGTTATGTTAACTAATGTGATGCCGCTATGAATTGTCAAAATGCTTGGTTTTCAATGAGACAGACTTATCCTTAAAATACTTATTGCAAAATGTATATACATTATGATGTCACATCTTACAAGTGTATAACATGGTACCACTCTTATTTATTAAAGCCGAACCCAGTCTCACTTACGTCGAATACCTGTACGTGGTTAGCCCCACCTAGCCCTCCCTCCGCAACATGCGTGCCCGTTCCAACACTGCTGACTCATTTCTCTCGAGTATCACCTAGGCAACCCAGCAAACTTTCCATAGTCCTCCCTCACTTGTGCCAGGAACCCGGCCCCGGTTCAGCCAATGTCTTACCGGGACACTCCCCCGCCCCGCCCTTGAGAGTCACGTGACTCCGCCCCTAGTCCGCTTACTTCCTGACTTTTTAAGTAGGAACACAAACGCGGACAGCTAGCGCATTCACTGCCAACCCGCTGTGACAGCAGACCCCGGTTACGGCCGACCCTCCTGATTCAGTCAGGTAATGGACCTTCTGAAGCATGCCTTGCGCACGCTCGTTAACCCAGAAATCTAACTGTCCACTTTGTTGCCACTTTTGGCTCACGCTAAAGATTTTCCCCCCCTTCCCCCCCCCCCCCCCCCGCTGGCCCATGCAGGACTCGCCAGTACCGCTCGCTGACCAGACGGAAGTACCATTCAGGTAAATTATTACCACTAGGGTTACTAGCCGTGACTACTGTAGGTAGTTCTTCTCTAAACTCTACTTACTATTTAACCCTTAGTAACCTTGAACGATCGTGTTTACAACCAGGATTTCAACTACGTCATCCTAGGAAAGCTAGAATGTGAGTGCTTTTACTTTTCACATGTAGTTACTCAGGCCTAGCCATTGATAACGGTTAGTGTTCCCCGTTATTTACTACTCCCTAGACACCCCTTACGTCACCTACCCTTGCCCCGGTCCGGCCCTCACCCCCCACTTCACGACACGTCTTAGCTCGCAAATCAGATCGGACTGAGCACTCGTGCACTCCTCCCCCTGCCCGTTCTCCTACCCCTGACCACTCGCTAAAACCCCCCCCTTTATGCCCACAGCA
The DNA here is from genome assembly GCF_964263255.1 of Lissotriton vulgaris. Classification (NCBI taxonomy): domain Eukaryota; kingdom Metazoa; phylum Chordata; class Amphibia; order Caudata; family Salamandridae; genus Lissotriton; species Lissotriton vulgaris. The sequence goes on along the minus strand of NW_028250533.1, from coordinate 205,789 downwards.
CTGTTCTCATCGACAACCCCGTCCTGATGAGGATCACAACTGGGATCGAAACGCCGTCGACTAGACAGCTTGAATCTCATGACGCATTTCACGTCTTGTGCTCCCACTACAATAATTGTGTCTCAAGTAATGATTACTTGTCTCTGCTGGGGCCATTATCTGATGTTTGAAATCTTGTTCAATGCGTCGCCATTGCTGTTGTTTTTAAACACTTGCACACTCACTTGTCACTAATTGTATATAGCACCTGCACCAAGTGTCACCGGGTTGTCACACGATCCACTCTGTACAGTGCTGCTTTAACTGTATTGACCGTCCACTACCTATGAAAATAAGACTACCTTCTCTGAAAATTTCTTGACTCCTTGGTTTTCCTTTCTTTGTAATGCTTATTGCATACGTTTTCAAAACTGTCTCTACATAATACCTGTTGGGAACTGTTTTTACTCACATGATACACCCATCCCAACGTGGTTTATGGGTTTTCTCCTGTTTCTTTCATACATATTAAGAGCAGCTGTTGCTGCGAGAGCGGTATCTCTGTATACCATAATCTATATACCTCATTCAATTGGGTATTTATCTGTGTATTACCTCTTGGCCTACACACGATGTCCAAGGAGTCTCTCACCTATACAGAGGATTACATCCAGTCACGTCTGACTGGGCCTTCATTACTGTCAGGTACACCCCAGTCAACGTCAACGTCTACTACTACCCCCAATACCTCCCGTGTACTTTTGGATAAACTCGAGAAGATAAAGAAAAAACAGATCAGAACCGACTTGCATGCCCGGATGCTGACGGATTATCTGCGAACAGGTGTTATTCCCCTGGGGCTCCAAATTCGTAACACCCCTGCGATCTTTACCCAAGACGTAAAATTCAGGACCAGCTTTAGCCACCTTGCAACTACGTGTTCCCGTCATTGGATGGTTCTGGGGATAGACACAGCCATAGAACACAGTCTACTGGAACTCAAAGAAATTGAAGAGCTTGAAAAACTCATTCAAGCCGACACAACCCTCACGGATGCCAAAAGCCTGTTAGATAAAATCAACAACACCATCGCCACCTTCAACACATTCGAAATCAACAAAAAGGTCAATAAAGTAGAAAAAGACATTAAAAACTACAAGGTTGAAAATACATACCCCTACCTGAACGAGGAGTTCTATAATACCCAACAAAACCCTCCGAGAACACAAAACTGGGGAAGATACAGGAACAACCAACGAGTTACTTTCTCTGTTTCCTCCAACAGCTCTGCAGAGGACGCAGTGGCAACTACCTCGGGACCACAGCCACTACTACCCCCCGGTTTTTTAGGACGAGGCCGCGGACGCGGACAATACCCACCACCACCCCAGAATCGTCAAACCAAAACGAAACCATACCAACCCCCAGTTCCAGGATTTCGTCAAACCCGCAACCGATATTACCAATGGGGACAACCAGAATAATCAACAATCAGGAAGCCACCGCTACTGCCATGTCCATTCCGATTTTCAATCTATCGGACCACACTCTGACCCTGGAAGAAACTGAACTCCTTTCACGTGGTCTTTCATTTGTGCCAACAGTCAGAACCAACTTCCTGGAACTGCAATCGAATCTTCTCAAATTTTTCAGAAGAATCCGACTGAAATATTTCTTTTCTGATAAACCTAATATCGGACAGGACCAAATCTCTCCATTCAGACTTCCATCTACCTTCAATCCGCCATCCAGCCAGATGACGCCTGAAATCTTGACATTTGAGCGTCTCGTCCTGAAAGAAGTAATGGATCTAAAAACCTCCCCGCGATTCATCCCGTACAACCTACCTCTGGCAGAAAAAGAAGCCCTAACGACCCTACAAAACAATTCGGAAATTGTCATCAAGCCTGCAGACAAGGGCGGCGGAATTGTGGTTCTAAATAATACACAATATGAGAAAGAAGTGGAGCGACAGCTTACCAACCGTGAACATTATCGGGTTCTCTCAAAAGACCCTCTGGCTGATATCAGACAAAAGATCCTTGGCATCACCACCTCAGCCAAAGACATGAACATCATCACTAAAAAAGAATTTGAATTCCTGAACAACCCTCATCCTCGAACACCGGTCCTGTATGTCCTCCCCAAAATTCACAAGGACGCCAATAACCCACCTGGACGCCCCATCGTATCAGGTTGCGGTTCAATCTTGGAACCCTTGGGCAAGTATCTGGATGCAGTGATCAAGGAATTTGTACCCATCACGGATACCTACATACGAGACACAATGGACCTAATCAATACCATAGAGGACCAACCCTTTGAACTAGATGCCCAAACCATGGCCAGTCTGGACATCGAGTCCCTTTATACTAATATTCCCCATGATGAAGGACTGGAGGTAATCAAGAATCTACTAAACTCTAGACCCCAACCATCTAAAATACCTACGGAATTTATCATGAACCTCCTGAAAGTGGCACTACAGAATAACTACTTCATGTATAAGAACACATACTACCTCCAAATCAAGGGAGTATCTATGGGCGCCTGCTTTGCCCCGAACTTTGCCATCCTGTATGTCCACAACCTAGAAAAATCATTGATTCTGAACCCTATCAACCAGTATCAACCTCAAATCCATTTGTGGCGTCGTTACATTGACGACATTCTATTGATTTGGAATGGAACTGCTGACACTCTACAACCTTTCATGACCTGGCTTAATTCATCGCAAGAACATCTCAAATTCACCAGTGAGACCAAATCTAATGATCTACCATTCTTGGATGTCATTATACACGCGGAAGACGGAAAACTTGGAACATCGCTCTTCCGTAAACCCACTGAACGTAATACCCTACTACATTATTCGAGCAACCACCCAAGAGGTCTACGAGATGGTCTTCCATTTGGCCAATTCCTCCGAATCCGGCGCAATTGTAAATGGCGTAAAGATTACTTTAGGGAGGCAGACATCTTGGCAACAAAACTCATCAACAGGGGGTACCCACGTCGCTTAATAAACCAAGCCAAGAAACGCGCATGGTACAACCATCGCGAAAATCTACTGGTCCCAAACCAAAACCGAAAACCCATGAATAGAATACCGTTTGTCTCTGTCTTCAGCCCGGACAGTAACAGGGTTGCAAAAATAATCAAGAAAAACTGGGCAGTACTGAGGTCTGATGAACAATTTCAAGAACCACCCCTGTTCTCATACCAGAGAGGTAACAACATTGCGAACCATCTTGTTCGAGCCATTACATGGCCCACTACCTCCATGGACAAACACAGCATCACTGCAGCCTGGGGAATGCCGCCAGTAATTGGACACTTCAAATGCCAATCATGCAGCGTCTGTGAACTCACCTATAACACTAAGGAATTTGTGTATAATGGACAGACTCACCAACTCACTCATCATTCTAATTGTAAGACTCACAACGTAATCTATGCTATCCGTTGTCCATGTGATCTAATCTACATTGGCCAGACCACCCAAATGGTCAAACAACGGATAATACAGCACAAAAGCAGAATCAACTGTAAAGTTCTTACGGCCCCACTGGTCCAGCACTTCTTGGAGATGTCACATACTGACACCGACCTAAAATGGTTAGTCATCGAAAAACCAACTTTACCCATCAGGGGCGGTAACATGGCAGCCCTTCTCAATAGAGCAGAATGCAAATGGATTGCAAGAGTGGACTCAGTAAACCAAGGGCTAAATACCCTTGATGAGTGGACAAATACCATCTCCATCTAATTCCTCTTACTTCTGTCTCTAACTGTATGTGTCTACCTCTCCTCTAAAATGTCTCTGTAGTTATGTTAACTAATGTGATGCCGCTATGAATTGTCAAAATGCTTGGTTTTCAATGAGACAGACTTATCCTTAAAATACTTATTGCAAAATGTATATACATTATGATGTCACATCTTACAAGTGTATAACATGGTACCACTCTTATTTATTAAAGCCGAACCCAGTCTCACTTACGTCGAATACCTGTACGTGGTTAGCCCCACCTAGCCCTCCCTCCGCAACATGCGTGCCCGTTCCAACACTGCTGACTCATTTCTCTCGAGTATCACCTAGGCAACCCAGCAAACTTTCCATAGTCCTCCCTCACTTGTGCCAGGAACCCGGCCCCGGTTCAGCCAATGTCTTACCGGGACACTCCCCCGCCCCGCCCTTGAGAGTCACGTGACTCCGCCCCTAGTCCGCTTACTTCCTGACTTTTTAAGTAGGAACACAAACGCGGACAGCTAGCGCATTCACTGCCAACCCGCTGTGACAGGTAATGGACCTTCTGAAGCATGCCTTGCACACGCTCGTTAACCCAGAAATCTAACTGTTCACTTTGTTGCCACTTTTGGCTCACGCTAAAGATTTTCCCCCCCTTCCCCCCCCCCCCCCCCCGCTGGCCCATGCAGGACTCGCCAGTACCGCTCGCTGACCAGACGGAAGTACCATTCAGGTAAATTATTACCACTAGGGTTACTAGCCGTGACTACTGTAGGTAGTTCTTCTCTAAACTCTACTTACTATTTAACCCTTAGTAACCTTGAACGATCGTGTTTACAACCAGGATTTCAACTACGTCATCCTAGGAAAGCTAAAATGTGAGTGCTTTTACTTTTCACATGTAGTTACTCAGGCCTAGCCATTGATAACGGTTAGTGTTCCCCGTTATTTACTACTCCCTAGACACCCCTTACGTCACCTACCCTTGCCCCGGTCCGGCCCTCACCCCCCACTTCACGACACGTCTTAGCTCGCAAATCAGATCGGACTGAGCACTCGTGCACTCCTCCTACTCCTGCCCGTTCTCTTACCCCTGACCACTCGCTAAAACCCCCCCTTTATGCCCACAGCACTGTTCTCATCGACAACCCCGTCCTGATGAGGATCCCGAACAACTGGGATCGAAACGCCGTCGACTAGACAGCTTGAATCTCATGACGCATTTCACGTCTTGTGCTCCCACTACAATAATTGTGTCTCAAGTAATGATTACTTGTCTCTGCTGGGGCCATTATCTGATGTTTGAAATCTTGTTCAATGCGTCGCCATTGCTGTTGTTTTTAAACACTTGCACACTCACTTGTCACTAATTGTATATAGCACCTGCACCAAGTGTCACCGGGTTGTCACACGATCCACTCTGTACAGTGCTGCTTTAACTGTATTGACCGTCCACTACCTATGAAAATAAGACTACCTTCTCTGAAAATTTCTTGACTCCTTGGTTTTCCTTTCTTTGTAATGCTTATTGCATATGTTTTCAAAACTGTCTCTACATAATACCTGTCTCTACATAATACCTGTTGGGAACTGTTTTTACTCACATGATACACCCATCCCAACGTGGTTTATGGGTTTTCTCCTGTTTCTTTCATACGTGCTTAAAAGGTGGCAATTTACTGTCCTGAGCCCCTTTGTGCCTATGGCCTGTCTTGGGTCACATGACTAAATGTAACTGACAGACTTTGTGACGTCCTCCCAGAGAGTCCAACAATAGAGGGATTAGATGGGTCAGGATGGGCCATCTGCTGACAGGATGGGTGCCGGAGCTGAACAGAGCCCCACTTACAACTAAATAGTCTGTGCTCTGCCTTCACACAAAGGGCCTAACAACTCCACGTTGTCACTGCAGCCTGCTTGGAGCCAGGGCAGATGAGGCAGGCAGTTCAATGCACTTCAAAACCACTGTCTACAAGCTTCTCCCATGTTCCAAAACCAGGGCACTGGGGTATATAAAGGGGGCTCATCAGTACAGCTCTGGACCTGTGGATAGTCTGCCAGGAAGAAGCACTGCCGAAAGGACTGCCACTTTGCTGCTCTGGTGCTGTGAAGGAACTGCTGACCTGCTGCCCTCCGGCCTCAGGAGGAATAACAGGATCTGCAACCTCACCTCTAAACCAGGGCTACCAGAATGAATCCAATGGCTTGTCTACTGGCCTCCTGATCTGATCAAAACCAAAGCAGATGAGGGACGGAGTGTTGAACATTGCAAGCACTCACCTCCAGTCATCCCCATGGTTTTGCTTTGTTCGCCTCCTGATCCTCAGGGACAGAACAGGATCCCCAACATCTGAAACCAACCTCTGGACCCAGCAGCTGGCGGGAGTTCTGGGCACCAAGTGGTGCCCCTCAGGTGCTGGACCCTTTAATGGCTCAGTGAGCTGAAATCAAACTTTTGAGCTCCTCGTACCCGTTTGGATCAACCTCTTTGCTTGCACTGTGATTCAGTGTGAAGCTCTGCTAGCCGGACTCTTTGTGCATTAGCATCAACCGCCATTGAGACCGCCAACGTGAAGCTCCAGCACTGTCTGCCAGTGAGGCCTCACCTGCTCTTTGTGCTACTGTGACACTATTACTGCTCCTTGCGTCCCCCTCCTGCATAAACAGGACTCTTGGCATGGACTTTTAGAAGGCAAACTTTAGCCGTCCTTACCTGGTGACTGTAGCTGACAGGTATTCTATTGTGGTCGGCCTAAAAGTGTGATTATAACCCGGTCCATCGCAACCAGATATCCTGAGTTGAGCACAGGTTAATTTAGGGTTGACTTATGCCTCACCCTGACAAAGATTTTGGTTGCTGCTTGATCAGGTTTCACACCCCAGTGAACCAACACTAACATTTCTAACAGTATGTGTGAGAAGGTACCCTGCAAATACGAGGGCCTGTTCTTTTTAGTTGTCAAGGGAAGAACTATTGATAGAAAAGTGTATAAATATTCTGTGCAGCTTGTACTCACAGAGGTCTTGGGTCGCACCCGAATTTCACCCAGCTGTGAATAAATCGTTCTTACCTACAACCTAACGTTTCTGTGTCCTTTATAGAAAATCTTCCACACTAGCCAATACCACCACCACATAGTGGAAATTGAGCTTAATTACCTAGTTTAATTGTTGCTCCTCAACCCGATCCTTTCTTTCTTTCTCCCAAGTCGTAGACGGCCGCAATATGCAGGGAGCTTGCTTCACAAAGAGAACAGAAAGTGTTCTGGTGAAACTTTATAAATTCTGTTAAAATTACAGAATTCAGGGTGCTTCAATGTACATCTTGTGCTATGTCTTACTGCTGCTCTTTTCGGACTCTCGTCAGTCACGCACCTTCATGAAGTAAACAGAGTTGCAGCACCTTTTCCCCTTTCTTCTTGGAATGAGGTACACATTAAAAGATGTAAAGAAGAGCAAGGCTTTCCTCAAAAAACAGAGTAGATTGTTGTAAGTCACGCCTGATTTGAGTTATATAGTGCACTCCCATCCATTATATTTCCGACAACTTCCTACACTCCTGACTGCCTCCTACACCTCCGATCCCACACCGTCCCCCACCTCTCCAGGCTCAGTATTTTCCTTTCTCTGGTTGGCTTTGGGCCAGCTCGTTGTGTAGCAGTCAGTCCCATGAACTAATAACTTGGAATATTTATACATTCTGGGTATCAAGGCAAATACAAAATTCTTTTATCAAGAAAAGACCTCACAGCCCCTCGCTGACCCGCATGCCTAAGGAGCCATCTTGCAAGGCGAGTCGATGCTCTGACGGTGCAGCACATTACCAACATCGTTACACTCCCGCCCCTCTGTCGGGGCGGAGCGGTGTGGCACACCCCCCGTCGGTTGAGGCCCCCCGACCGCCCGAAGGACTAACGGGGCGCCGTCGCGGTTTCCCGGAACCTTCTTCGGCTCCTGGTCCTTGGCTCATGCACCCTTACTGTGCCAGGCAGAGGTACCCTTACTGAACCCTTCTGCCGCAGAGGTACCCTTACTGTACCCGTCTGCTTCCAGATCGCCCTGTAACTCCGCCACAGCTCTGGAGGAGGCTTCCGTCGATGACAGAGCCCCCCACCCACCTAGCTACTTCCCATCGCTGGTTCGTACCACTTGTACATCCGGGAGGGATATGTCCACTCCCAATCCAGACAAGTCTACCCTGTCTTAGTAGTAGTACCCCTCAGGTTCTCTTGTAATGGTACAACCCAGACCTCACTTCAACTAACTTCTGCATGGATCCGTTGACCATCCTGCGGAATGCTCTATCGCTACCGGTGATCTAGCCCTGCGAGTGCCACCCTCAGATCACAGGAACTCGCCCGCTCCTAACCTGTTGCCCATTGCTACCACGGCCTCCTGCACGATACCCTCCAGTTCTTCTTGTAGGAGTGCATATCGAAGGACACCCAGGCCTCTCTTTTCTATCAACTTCTGCATGGATCCGTTGACCCACCCAATCTAAAAGTGGCATGGCGGTCAAAAAGCCTATGGCTTCAACTACTACCCCGAGCGACTGCCAGTGGTTAGACAAATTGCAAACATTCCTCCTATCCCCATTGCGTATTTGAGTGGCTCTTAACCTGCACTCCCTTCGCCTGCCCAAAATAATAGGGGTACTGTCAACTCCAGGGGTTCTAAGTATTTACGATTACCCCAGTTCGAAATTTAACACTCAGAAATTCGCTTTCTGGTTCTTCTCAGAAGTTATTTCTTTGCTCGCCTGAAGTCCGATTACTTAACTCTTTCTCATTCTGTACTCGAAAGGAGGTGAATGGGGAGGGGTTTTAAACCAAGATGCACGTGCAAACGCTTTTTTGATTCGCATTTACTCCGGCAGAATCTTCCGCTTGGTTGTAAAGCGGCATGTGAATTAGCCGTACCCTGTCGGAAAACCGTTTTGACCTGCTGCCGCCCATCGGGCAAGCCCTGGGAGGCGCGAACCGACGCCTTTGCGAATGAAAAGTGCCTTGAACCACTGAGGAGGGACAAGTGGCCAGGGGCGGTCTGCTGCGGGACCATCGACCCAAACAACTTTTCGGCTAGACACAACATTTTTGCGGGAAAGCGGGAGTAGCAACACAACTTTCAGCTAAATACGAATTTTAAAGCGGGAAAACGGGAGACAACAGCAACACACTGTCGTCTAAATACAAATTTTTTAGCGGGAAACACCAGAAACATTTAAGGGGGGTGTACAACGCGCGCTCACCACCAGGGCGGTCAGATGCGGGACCATAACCTACATACTTTCGGCTAAATCCAAATTAGCGGGAAAGCGGTAGACAACAGAAACACACCTTCGGCTGAATACAAAATTTTTTAGCGGACAAGTGGGAGACATCAGACACATTACGGGGATGTGCAGCGCGCGCTCGCCACCGAGCGCCTAACACTAGAGGGTTGGAACGAGGGACCAATACCGGCGATCAAATTAAAGCGCAAACCCAGTCTCCACACACTGACCCTGCACGCCCATAAATCAGGGCCGCCTAGCGCTTGAGCCTCCAAGCATCGACTAATAACTCTAGCGGCAGAGGAGAGGAATGAGGCCTAATCCGGAAACATTAGTCTAACAACTCTCGCCTACAGCTACGAACACACAGATTCTCCCGGCGAGAAAACATGAGGTGGCATGGACACTCCCATCACCCGCCCGAACAAACACTGCCCGGCACGCTCTCCCTCGGCCCCCCAGGCCACACAACCGCTCTGCATCGGGGACAACAAACGACCCCAAAACTCCACGAAACCCCTCGCAAGCGGCCCCCGAACACCAACACTCACCACACACCCGTCGAGGTGGAAAACCCGACGCAAGACCAGGGAGGTAGGCAGGCGCAGGATGGCCACCCTGAGGCCGAAACAAGAACAGCGCCTGAAGAACAGAACAGCATTTGAGCCGCAGGAAGGCTGGGTGAGAGAGGCCGAGCATTGGCCACCGCGATTGATATAGGGGGTTCGCCCCTCCCACATGTAGGCCCTCCCCTGGCCTGGATGGTAGACACGGGCGGGGCGCCCCACCACCAGTGTCGGCTGGCGTTCTGCTGGGTGGGACTAAAGCGCTGCCCCGCCCATGTTCCCCTGCGGGTCACGCGGTCAGCGGCATAACCGGGCCTTGTCTTTTCACTCGCTGTCATTGAACCTCGCAGACCACTGCTCCATCAGCTCTCCAGGAGAAGCACTATAAACAGGCAGCGGCATCCTCCGTGCCCGCACCCGGCTTGCCTGCCCTTCCCTTTCCTATCCTCTCCTGCCTCACACTTAGGTAAGCAACGTCTGACACACCTCCCCCAGACTTATGCCATTATTATTGCCACCATCTCTCTAATCAACCCTTTATTTCTTCCCACACATGTAGCACCCAGCTGTGTCCAGTGTGAGTATGTTATTTACTTTATTCCTACACCGGTGTTCTTCACTGTTTGCACTTGGCTGTGCATATTGTTCCTTTATCGTTCAGGTAAAGTCTTGGCCCTTCATTCCTCGTTACATGATACACAAACTCTCCCCTTGATTGGTAGCTGACGCCACTCTCCCATTTAATTTTTCAGATGTCCCTACATTATTAGGTCCTGAGGAGACCCCACACCCACAAAAGCGGTCGAAACGCCATCGAGTATGAAGAGAAACTAATCACTGTACCAGCATTGTTCATTGTATACAGTGTTGGGAGAAATAACTAATATTTTTACTGGTCGTTTATCATATAAAGGAAACCAAATTGTATATATCACTGTTGTCACAAGTTTGGACTATAAAGAGAAACAAATCACTATACCAGCATTGTTCATTGTATACAGTGTTGGGAGAAATAATTAATATTTTTACTGGTCGTTTATCATATAAAGGAAACCAAATTGTATATATCACTGTTGTCACAAGTTTGGACTATAAAGAGAAACAAATCACTATACCAGCATTGTTCATTGTATACAGTGTTGGGAGAAATAACTAATATTTTTACTGGTCGTTTCTGATATAAAGGAAACCAAATTGTATATATCACTGTTGTCACAAGTTCACTCTCGTTTGTGTTTTTGGTTCCAATAAACACTGGGGACACTAAGCACTATTCTTGGATATATGTGAAAATCATTTGAATAACTGTCATGAATTTTAAAAATTCAATCAAACTGTATTCGATCTCCTCTCTGTCTGACATCCATATGATCCTTTTCTGAATTCCATTGCGCAGCATAATTACTATTATTCCTATATTATCTTTTTGCCACATGAACCACTGTTTCCTGACATACAGCATCTACCCTGGTTCCTTGTGAGGAAGGTTCCCTTGTTTTTTCTTAGTAGAATTTCAAATATGGTTTGTAGGAAACAATGAGGTCCTGGCTTGGATTGTGGGGGAAATGGATACTTGAAGCAATATTGATAGGAGTTTGAGTATTTCCCCTTCAACTATTTGGATTTTATTTACTCCTGCAATATATCCCTTTTTGTGTTTTCCTTGTTGTGGTCTCTCCAAGGACAGAGCATGCAGGTAGTGGTACATCAACACTGCATGAGATTCCACAGTGGAGCTCAGGGTTTCCTAGGCAAAATGATGATATGATTGGGGAATATCCACCAAATATGTGTCATACCTAGTGTTGCTACCTGGCCGGTTTCAGAATTTTTGTTACCAGCATGTACACAAATGAGAACATTTGCATTATTCTGGTATTTTTCCCTTTATCAGCACATACTTAAAAAGTGAACCTTAGAAGAAAACACTGTAAAATGTGTTCCATAGCTGGCCCAATGAGCTTTAACTGATTATTCAAGTAAACAAAGGAAGACTGTTAAAAATGATTATAGACATTTCAGATAAGGTTCTACATACGAATCAGGTCTGTTCCTATTGCAGAATCTTAAGAACATGAAAAGATGGGAGGTATTTTTCTCTAGGACATGTGGCAACTCTAGTTATGGCCAGGGTTGGATTGGAATCACACTTCGACCTGGGCAACCCCCCAAAAAGGTGTCTCACATTCCTGGAACAAACCTGTTATAAAATAGCAATTGGCTTCTCTCTCTGAGATCATGTTTAGAGAATTTTCAGAGAAATTATGGATTTAAAGCTCATAGAGTCAGGAACATTGGTGAAAACTAGAAGCACTATATTTTGGCTGGGCAGGCAAGGTAAAATAATGTGTCCCAAAGCCCCAACTCCTAGTGTGGCTATGTTTGCCACCTGGCCATTTTTTTACTGGCATTACTGGTATTTTCATGTCCTGGTCTGTACAAAAATGAACAAAATCACCTAAAGCTGGCATGTTCTCCTCTGACCATTATGTACTTTGAACAGTAAACATAAGGCAAATGCAGTCAAAACTAAATAAATGCAGAAACGCTACGTTAAGAAGGAATACAGACGTTTTAATTATTGTAAAAAGAATCATCTTTCATTATTATGTTCCAGCCTTTGCAGACTCTTAAAACATGAGTGAACAAAAGGTTATTGTTTATTGTAGTTTTATATAGCATAAACTTGGTCGAAGGGCAGCAAATATATAAGCACCAGCCACATTACAGAAGATCAAATTCCTTTTTAGGAAAAAACCTAATGAGTATTGTAGTGTAGTTTTGAACGGCCCCCGTCATTTATTGGCTAGCTCCATAAATGGAGCCTAGCCATTGGACGATGGGCCTGTCCGTCAATGCCGGACCAGATTCCGGGGCGTTCCCGAAATTTTTTGGCTTTTGGCGACGTCACGCGACGTCAGCCAAAAGCCGGGAACGCCCCCGAATCTGGTCCGGCATTGCCGGGACCTGCCTTCTTGCTGATTGGTTGATTTTTGTTCCTGGCGTGACGTGTCGGGTATTGCCGGCACCTGCCTTCTTGCTGATTGGTTGAATTTTGTTCCTGGCGTAACATGTCGGGTCTCCTACGTGGTGACGTGTCGGGTCTCCTTCTCCGTGGGTCTCGTTCTTCGTGGCTAAGGAGTTTCAGGTAAGCGATTTTGTGTTTTGTAAAAAAAAAAAAAAAAACGTTTCTTTCGTTGCCGGTTGGCCGTTTTCTTTCCCTGCCGTGGTCTTTTTCCCACCCCCCTCCCACTGTCCGTGTTTGTTCCCGCCCTCCTCCCGCTGATTAGGTTGGCCGTTTTCTTTCCCTGCCGTGGTCTTTTTCCCGCCCCCCCCCCACTCTCCGTGTTTGTTCCCGCCCTCCTCCCGCTGATTAGGTTGGCCGTTTTCTTTCCCTGCCGTAGTCTTTTTCCCGCCCCCCTCCCACTCTCCGTGTTTGTTCCCGCCCTCCTCCCGCTGATTAGGTTGGCCGTTTTCTTTCCCTGCCGTGGTCTTTTTCCCGCCCCCTCCCACTCTCCGTGTTTGTTCCCGCACAATGTACACGGTAGACTGCAATAAGTACTCTAGGGGATAACCTCCTCTGAATAAATCCCAGCCATTGATATCTTTCTAAAGCGCCAAGAGGCCAGGCGCTTGGCGATCGCGACGCTACACTAATGCCCAATAACCTAATGTCTCCGCGCTGCATCCCTTTACCCCCCTTCCGCACCAGGACAGACACAGTCGGACGTTGGTCCCTGAAGCCCTGGCTCAGCACTTCCAGGGCAGGAACGACCCCTGCATTTCCTAGGACAAACAAAGGCAGGAAGCTCCTCCCCCTTTGGCACCTCTTCCTGCCCCGGTAAGTGTCCTGGGCTGCCCCTGGCCCCTGCTGCAGTCCCCGGCGCGGCCCCTGTCGCCTAAGCACCTCCTGGACGGTCGGGAGCCCCCCAGGAGCCACGGAATGAGCCCTCTCCCCAGGTGAGGCAGGCACAGGGTGCCCCACTGGCACCGGGGCACCCCAGGGGTGAGTGGGCGGTTCGGGTATGTCGGGCGGTGTTTCCTCTGCAGGTCGGAGCCTCCGAGGAGCAGGCTGGGCTTGAATGGAGGCAGTCACTAACTGGGCGGTAGTCAGGGAAAGGGCAGACTATTGCTCTGGAAAGGCCAGTAGCGCTGGGTCAGAGTCAGTCACAAGGAAGGGCCACTGGCTCGCAAGTTGCACTGCGTCAGTGGCAGACAGGGGCCAGGCTGCCGACTTGGCGCTATGAAGAGAAACAGGCTCATAACGACCTACCCAACTTGACAGGGCGGCGGACCAGGTGCATCCGTGGTGTCCATGTGCACTTAGTCTTTAGATGCTCCAGCTTCACCATCTTCTGTGTTCAAGCTAGTCACGTGACAGGCATGTGTATACATTTCCACTTGCAAGTAATGCAAACTCTTCTTGCGTTACATGCCTGTCACAATTTTTGTTTTGCTCATTTCCCACTGTTAGTTCGTTATTTATGTAATTTTTTTTCCTTCACTTAAGTCTTGTGTGTGTATATTATGAGGTTACAAATGGACGTCACTTCAGTTCATTGATGGGAGGCTTTTTGTTGTATAGACTATAGTTCACTGGATAACAATCTTCCTTGCTCCCCTGCGTAAACCCCTTCCTCTCTATTACAATATTTGTATTTGAATAGCTGCTTGGCACATTGAATTTTATATTTTAGTGTTTATATGTACCGAAATGTATCAATGTTTTTATGCAAACTTTTATGCCAGAAACTGGCCAAGTAAAGAGGTTTGAGATTAGTCACGTGTCAGAAGTGCCTTGGGTACGCCTATGGCTGGGGCAGAGGAAAAGCCATTCACATGTCAGGACTGAACCCCTTGTGGTCCATAGGAATGGGTGAAGGTCAATCAGGTAAGGCCAGATTATCTGGTAAGGCAGAGGCAAGGTCATTGAAAGTCAGGCCTGTGCTTCTGGCTGTCCATAGGGCTGGGGCAAGGTAAGTCACATGTCAGGAGTGAACCCCTAGTAGTCCATAGGAATGGATGACCGCCAGATTATCTGGTAAGGCAGAGGCAAGGTCAGTGGAAAGTCAGGCCTGTGCTTCTGGCTGTCCATAGGGCTGGGGAAAGGTCAGTCACATGTCAGGACTGAACCCCTAGTAGTCCATAGGAATGGATGACGGCCAGATTATCTGGTAAGGCGGAGGCAAGGTCAGTGAAAAGTCAGGCCTGTACTAGCTTAAGTGATTGGCAAGAGTTAAAAATACAATAGATGCTGCAAATATGGTGATCTTTGAGTTGCATTGAATATATTGTTGCACAAAAGTAAACAGTTATTTGTACATTCCAATAGTGGGTGATTCAAGTATTGAGATTTTTTTAACTTCAAGAAATTCAGTTGACTCCGGGTCAGGGCCACTTGGACTACGTGATAATTGTAGTGAATGTGCGCAGACCTGCGGATCCTACTGTACAATAGTAGTTTGAAAAGCAAATTCTTTGACCCACTGCTTGATCTGATGTCTGTCTAAAACGAAGTTTTTGTTTATTTATTTGTTGCATCCATACTGCCAAAATCTTTCATTAAAATGTTTGTAATTAGTGGCAATAAGCCCCTTGTGTTTGAGGCACACATGTTCCTGTGGCTGCTCTGGTGCATTGTTTTAGAGGCTACTCGTGTTCCTCTGGCTGCTCTACTGTCTTGTAAGACTGCTGCATTGTTTTTTGATGCCACACATGCTGCTCTGCTGTCTTGTAAGTCTGGTGCATTGTTTTAGAGGCTACTCGTGTTCCTCTGGCTGGTCTGCATTCTTGTAAGACTGCTGCATTGTTTTTTGATGCCACACATGCTGCTCTGCCGTCTTATAAGCATGGTGCATTGTTTTTTGAGGCTACACATGTTCCTCTGGCTTCTCTGTCCTCTCCCTGCCTGTTGTCGTGTCCCGGTGGCAGCAGGCAGCAGGCAAGAGCGTGCACTGCGTCCCCGAAGTAACAGCCCCAAAGCAAGCAAGAAGTACGCCCCCCTCCCACCAATCCCTGTTAGGTAGTGGAAACTGTCCAAACTGGGGTGCAGACAGCCCCTCTCACCTTTCAGCCTGGTACCCTACTGACCGTTCTCCACTTCAGCCCCGTCTAAATTACAATTCCTGCATGTGACCCTTTTGCCTGCTTGTGCTTGTTTTCGTGACCCTGTTGCCTGCTTGTGCCTCCGTGTGCCCCTGTTGCCTGCTTGTGCCTCCGTGTGCACCTGTTGCCTGCTTGTGCCTCCGTGTGCCCCTGTTGCCTGCTTGTGCCTCCGTGTGCCCCTGTTGCCTGCTTGTGCCCCTGTTGCCTGCTTGTGCCTCCGTTTTCGTGCCCCTGTCGCCTGCTTGTGCCTCAGTTTTCGTGCCCCTGTTGCCTGCTTGTGCCTCAGTTTTTGTGCCCCTGTTGCCTGCTTGTGCCTCAGTTTTCATGCCCCTGTTGCCCGCTTGTGCCTCCGTGTGCCCCTGTTGCCTGCTTGTGCCTCCGTGTGCCCCTGTTGCCTGCTTGTACCTCCGTGTGCCCCTGTTGCCTGCTTGTGCCTCTGTGTGCCCCTGTTGCCTGCTTGTGCCTCCGTTTTCGTGCCCCTGTCGCCTGCTTGTGCCTCAGTTTTCGTGCCCCTGTTGCCTGCTTGTGCCTCAGTTTTCGTGCCCCTGTTGCCTGCTTGTGCCTCAGTTTTCGTGCCCCTGTTGCCTGCTTGTGCCTCCGTGTGCCCCTGTTGCCTGCTTGTGCCTCCGTGTGCCCCTGTTGCCTGCTTGTACCTCCGTGTGCCCCTGTTGCCTGCTTGTACCTCCGTGTGCCCCTGTTGCCTGCTTGTGCCTCCGTGTGCCCCTGTTGCCTGCTTGTGCCTCCGTTTTCGTGCCCCTGTTGCCTGCTTGTGCTTCCGTGTGCCCCTGTTGCCTGCTTGTGCCTCCGTGTGCCCCTGTTGCCTGCTTGTGCCTCCGTGTGCCCCTGTTGCCTGCTTGTGCTGTGTGGGTGTGTGGGGGGCTTTGTGTGGCTGTGTGTGTGGGGGGGGCTCTTTGTGGCTGTGTGTGTGGGGGGCTGTGTGTGTGGGGGGCTCGGTGTGTGTGTGTGGGGGCTCTGTGTGTGTTTGTGTGTGTCATTTGCGAGAGATAAAGCTAGTGGCATTGTAAATAACAATGCCATTTATTTATGTAAAAAAAACATAAATAAAAATAATGTCAAGAGCAATGCCAATAGCTCTAACTTTAACAAAGGCAAAACCATTGCATTGTAAATGCTTGTTATTTTAGGCCTTGGGCAATTCAGTCAGTTGCACAGAATTGTGGGATGTTGAACGGAGGGTGGGACTGGAATCTATTTCCATAGTTCCAAATTCGGCACCTCTAACCCTGACATTAGATCCTCTCCATGTTCCTCTCAGGGAAAGGTACCTCACAGTAAGGCCTATACAAACATACACCCCCTCCCATCTACCAAGGACTAAAATCTCTGGAGTCAAGGTGCCCAAACAGACTTTGAGCAGAGGCTGCTTTACTTACTCTTCCCCCTGCTCAGCCATCTATAGTCTCAGAGTGATGGCCTGGCAGGGGAGGGGTGAAGGCAAGTACAGAGCTGCTGCTGCTCCAGGGGAGCTGAGGTGATGATGGCTCAATGGTCACGTAACCTGTCCCCAGCCAGGTGCCACAGTTTAAAGGTATGGCAGGGGAGTGGGTGGGACAGTGCTTCTGGATGTCTGTGCTGGCCCCACGGGGGACAAGCTAAAGTGTGCAGTGACCAGAACAATACTTGCCTAGGGATGATGCTACAAGCTACCCCTCAAAGCTTCCCTGTCCATGATGTTGGCCCCACATTACAGTGTCCTGGCAGCGAAGTGACAGTAAGGGTCTGTGGGCCGGTTGACAGCGCTCCTAAAAAAACTGGCCCAAAGGTTACCCTTAGCCACCGGCCCCTAGCCCAATGACCGGCTGCTGGCTCTCCCAATCCGATGCTGGTTATGGCAGAAAATAGTTCCTAAAATACAGATAATCCCAACCACTTTTGACAATCCCTTTGTGCAATTACTACTGGCACGTGAGGATAAATATAATGAAATAAAAACGATTAATGATGATAAACATAGATTAAATAGTTGACATGGGGTGTCATGAGGATGGAATGAGAAGTCTTACTTTTGATTGACATTGTCATTTATTTATAAAGGCACAGTTCTTGCGCGATTAGGCTACGTGCTGGGAAACAGCGAGGATGTTTAACTATAAATCAACCAAACAGTTAAGTGTCAGCCCACATGAAGGTTCCTTGCACCTATTTCTAGAACAACCAAAAATCAGGTTTTGTTGTCATCACAAACAAATGCTTGAGGCTGTGAGGAATGTAAACGTACATGAATGAGCAAAGGTGAAACTAATTGTTTCATGAATTTACTGGTGGGGGCCACCAGCACCTATTTTTACTACAGGAGACATTTACCGAGAGCAAAAGAGGGAAGAACAAACAAAGCGGAAAGAAAAAATGAAGAGAAAAACCAAAACACAGTCACAAAGGGAAAAAGGAGGAACCTGCATGAGTAAAATAAAGGAGCAGGGAGTGCCTGGTATGTCTTTAAAGAGGTCTGAGGTGAATTCCAGACAATACAGCTGAAGGGAGTGATCCGATTAGGGACACCAGGGTCACTCTCGACCTTCTCTAGCCTTCCAAGAAGGAAGAGTCGATGATGCAGTAGAGCACAGCTTTCCTAACTATGTGGCGCAACACATTTCAGTGTCGAGACCCACATGTAGGTGTGTTGCATCGGCAGAGTGGAGCTGCAGGGGCTCTTAAGGGGCAAGCAACAACAAAGCCTTATTAACATGCACAAGGTCTTTAACACCTTGGCTGCTAGGGCTTTTCCCCTCCGGTGCTGATTATTTTAGAGCCTCATTGTTCATGACAAGGTCAGCTCGTCATAAGCACAGCTCAACCGTGCCTCATGACGAGCTGACCTTGTCATGAGCATGGAAGGGGTTAACGACCTGTGAAGTGCTCGGGTGCGGCCGTGAGCGGGCCTGGGAAGGTTCTCATCCCGGGCTGCCACACACGAGGGGGGAGGAGGGGGAGAGAGGGGTGCTGAAGCCCTTTGAGGCCAAAGGGTGTTGCACGCCTGTCTACATCCCATCACACACCCACTCGACAAAGGAAAACAGATGGGCCAAATGGTGCCTTTTACAACAAGAATTGTCAGTGCAATTTTCAAATCTTCAAAAACAGCTTTCTTCAGTAGTTGAAATAATGTGTGTGTGCAGTGTGAAACTGCCAACACCCGGAAAAGTTTGTGTTAGTTTTTCGCTCCTCTTGCATTCAGTTTTACCGCCTGCCTCTTTTGATAGATTATCTGCTTTATTTGATGAAAACATGAAACGTTACTGATTTCACACTATCAGAACAGTTAGCAGCGATGTCTATTAGATTAGCTCAATCTTGCCGGTTGAGAAACCAGAGACGGACAACTCTGCTGGAAGAGAATCTGTTCTCAGGCAGCTGTTATGTGTGTTCTTAACAAGCTAGTAAAATCTACCAATATAGAACATAAGATGGCTCCACTTTATCGATGAAACAACCGTCTCAGCAGTAAGGCAGATCATTCTGCAATTGACAGATTATTCAATTTCATCACTGTGACCTCAAATTATTAATCGACTATCATCTTGAAATATATTTAAGTACACGACTTTTGTTCCAAAATATCAGTTTGCCATGTTTAGTAAATTATTATCCTTAAAAAAATACCTTGTCATTTTTCTTAATTATACATCATTTTTTGTCGCCCTATAACAACTTTTCATTTTTAGTAAATTAATGTTTTTGTTTCCAAATATTTGTCCTTGAGTTTCTGAAAGTAACATATGTTGTCCGCAATTATCAGCTTGACCACATAAACACTCTTGCAATGTCGGTATGTAAATATATATGCTGTTCATACCAGACAGAGAGGGAGGGAGTCAGAGAGGGAGGGAGAGAGACAGAGGGAGGGAGACAGCCGGAAGGATAGGGAGTGAGACAGAGGGAAGAAGACAGAGAGGGAGGAAGTCAGAGAGGGAGGGAGACAGAGAAGGAGTGAGACAGAGAGGGAGGGAGACAGAGAAGGAGTGAGACAGAGAGGGGTTGAGACAGAGAGGGAGGGAGGGAGGGCGACAGTCAGAGGGAGACAGATGGAGGGAGACAGATGGAGGGAAAGGCCACCTCTGCCACTGATTCCCTCACTGGTACCCTTTAACAGTGCCCCTCAAGTCTCTGTGTGTGGGGAGTGTGTTGGGTGTGTGGGGTGTGTGTGTGTGTGGAGTGTGGGATGTGTGTGGGGCGTGTGTGTGTGGTAGTGTGTAGGGGGTGTGTGGGGTTGAGTGTGTGGGGGGTTATGTGTGTGGGAGATGTGTGTGTGGGGTGGTGTTTGTGGGGTGGGGTGTGTGTGGGGTTGTGTGTGGGGTGGGCGCTGCGCTTCCTCGTGTTAAGGTGTCCCTGACATTTTTTTCACAAAAGGGTGTGTCACCAACATGAAAAGTTTGGAAAGCTGTGCAGTAGAGAACACAGGCAAACTAGTTTATTCACAAAATACACTGCAGTGGAATCAAATCAGACCAGCCTCCTATGAAGGTTGATGAGGGATTGACTGTTACAAGCATAAAGTTAAATTATCTATGGTGCGGAATCCACAAAGACCCGCCTACCGTGGAAAAACACTGGTAGGTGTCGTAATACAATGGGGGTACAGAACTTAAGTCTCGATTCTGAAGCCTGGTACAAGCTATCTACATTTCAAGGTTGTCTGGCCTATCCTCCCCTCTAGTCATGTTGGAGAAGGCCTTGATCTAAGAGAAAAGGCTGCGCTATCGAGCTTACATGGGCATTGAAGAAACAAAACTTACCAAGGACCATTTCTCGTAAATGAGTAAAATACAGTTTTGAGTATGCAAGTAACAGTTTCGAGTGCATCAGAACATGGCGTCTTCTCTAACTAAAATAGTGGCACAGATGTCAACCTAAATGACATGACATCTGTATCAACTCATTACATCTTACACACAATACGTAAATATGATGTATTAGCCATATAAATGCTAACATAATATAGAGCAAAACACCAGTAAAATAGTAAAACTATGCTTCAATTCTATCACAGGCTTGGTAATGGGCACGCTGACAATTAATAGCGCCAACTGGGGCTCCTGAGAAGCACTTTCAGCACAGTACTCATTTTTTGACAAATTAAGCACTGATGAAACCTACTAGGCTGCAAGCATGTTATAAATTCTTAATATAATTGAAATTGTTGCATTTGCTGTGCCCATTTGGCTGTGTTTAGCTTGTCTGTTATCTGAGCAATATGTCATCACAGTGTCACCCACAGAATCTATGTGTTAGACCTGCCAGCCTTAGGGTGGTCTTCCACCAAACGTTTCGCCTCGCCTCCTCCATTTTTTCAGAGTTTATTTTTGTTAAAGTGCTAAAGTGCTTGTGCTCACTCCCCTAAAACATTGTTAACTTTGTTTATGTCTAACCGGCATATTTAATTTACTTATAAGTTCCTTGAATGATTTACCATATAACCAGGGCCTGCAAATTAAATGCTACCAGTGGCCGTGCATCACTTACTCAGCCACCCACTTAAATAAACATGTCCTAGGCCTTCCATTGAGGCCTGAATGCAGTTTAAAATGCCATGTCGACTTGGCATTAAAGGAATCCCTTGCCAAGCTTGAAACTCCCTTTTCGTTACGTATAACTTAAGTAACCCCTAAAGTAGACCCTAGGTAACCCATATGACTTGGTGCTGTGTAATTAAAAGGTTGGATATGTAATTTTAAGTTTTACATGTCCTGGTAGTAAAAAACTTCTAAATTCGTTTTTCACTACTGTGAGGCCTACCCCTCCCATAGGATAGCATTAAAGTTCCCTTATTACATTCAATAAGCTGTAATTTCCAACTGGGAGCAGGTGGTTATGTCATAGCTGCTAAGGTTTCAGATTGCTTATGTGTGACATTTTCATAATTTCAGTGTAATTATGAGTGTTATTCAACAACTATGAGTGACACTTTCTCGCAAGCAAGAATCAAGCAATGAAGATGAGGGAAACATGAATATCATAAATTACACTCATTTCAGTAACTAGAAACTCTAAGAAAATCTTAAAACTGCTGCAGAGCAGCAGAAATTGAAGGGTACTAACCCACATGACAAACATACTGAACTTGCAACAACTAACAGGCCTATTGGCATTTCCAATCCTTACTAACAGTATCACAACCACAGTCCTCCCTACCATCATAACTAACTGAAAGCTCTGAATGGCCACATGACTTACCACCGGGCAGCCTTTAAAATGTTGCAAACACTGTTGACGACACTGTCAGTTGCTTTATATATTGCTCCTTTGCTGCTGTCACACTCTGTGGTTGGGCAGGCTGCTGTTTTTGCCTCAGTTGTGCAGCCAGCCTTTTTCTCTCAAGCACCCAGTTATCGATACTGGAGTTGTAATTCTGGCAGAGGAGCTCAGAAGTGGTTGACAGGGCTCCAGCTGGATGGTGGTCTCACTTAAAAACGTGTGCACTCTGCCGTCCATCAGGACCAAGCTCTGACCAGAAAAATACTGTGCTCCGGGCTCCCAAAACAAACACATGTGGCCAGAGGACAGGATGTAAGTAATATAGATTGTTTGTCACTTAACAACCATGATTTTCAATGGGCTCCAGACCAGCAATTGCAGGCCAGGCCGCTGGCTTGGTGGCGGAGGAGGGCGCCTGAGGACCGTCCAGCTGTGGAAACCAAAAATATAATTCAGTGCCACAACGACATCCTCACCACAGTAGCGAGCATTGCAAAAGGTCATTCATCATGTGAGTTGCTACTTCTCTCCTGCTGTCAGCGCGGAAATGAAAAACACAAAGATGCCACCTGCCAGCATGTCTGCCAGCCTGGGCCGATCTGAATGTCGCCTGAGCCCGGACCACTGTGGCACCAGCCTGAGGTTGCAATGAGCTACAGGCTCAAGCTGTCAACTAAATATGCTCAACCACATTATTTGTAAATTTAAAGAACATCATTCACACAGACCTGAGTGAGCTGCATGGACGAGTTTGAAACATGCACCAGAGACAGTCAAATCCAATATAATGATTATCTCATCATGATCCTGCCTCTGCGACTACGATGACTGTGTGACCTTAACCAGAAAATGCATTCTGTTGTGCACGTTAAGGCACAATATGTTTTGCAGCATGGCAGACAGCAGCAATATCTAAAGACACATAACGGCTGCACTTTACTCAAACCGCCACTTCACTTGCCGACAACTGAAGACACACAGAGAGACTGTTGCAGTCACATGACATCATGACGCCTGACACGTAAATGCCTTTTTGGACGGCCAAGGCTGAGTCACGGCAGCAGAGCTGTGATAAATGAATGCTGCAACTGATCTCAAGGGTCAGGCCATGAAAAACGACACCCCTGACCTTCTGAAAACATACACTTAGTGCTGTAGTCACACACTACAGAGCAGCGCGGGGTACGCGCTGCTTGCTCAATTATAAGTGCTTGGTGGCTTTCTCATCACGCTTGTGTCTATTTGCTTCAACACTGGTGGTGCAAGGAGGCCCATAAATACATGACTTCACAGTTTAGGGAAGCAATGCAGACCACCACACTAAAATGCATTAGTCTAATGCCTGATGCGTGGTACTTGGCAGTGCTGCTATGTCATGTTTATTGTCTATGAAATTGTAATGATAATCCCTGTTTAATGGTAAGTTTTGATTTTTGATTACAATTTTTAAAATGCCAGTGCTTAAAAGGTGGCAATTTACTGTCCTGAGCCCCTTTGTGCCTGTGGCCTGTCTTGGGTCACATGACTAAATGTAACTGACAGACTTTGTGAAGTCCTCCCAGAGAGTCCAACAATAGAGGGATTAGATGGGTCAGGATGGGCCATCTGCTGACAGGATGGGTGCCGGAGCTGAGCAGAGCCCCACTTACAACTAAATAGTCTGTGCTCTGCCTTCACACAAAGGGCCTAACAACTCCACGTTGTCACTGCAGCCTGCTTGGAGCCAGGGCAGATGAGGCAGGCAGTTCAATGCACTTCAAAACCACTGTCTACAAGCTTCTCCCATGTTCCAAAACCAGGGCACTGGGGTATATAAAGGGGGCTCATCAGTAGAGCTCTGGACCTGTGGATAGTCTGCCAGGAAGAAGCACTGCCAAAAGGACTGCCACTTTGCTGCTCTGGTGCTGTGAAGGAACTGCTGACCTGCTGCCCTCCGGCCTCAGGAGGAATAACAGGATCTGCAACCTCACCTCTAAACCAGGGCTACCAGAATGACTCCAATGGCTTGTCTACTGGCCTCCTGATCTGATCAAAACCAAAGGAGATGAGGGACAGAGTGTTGAACATTGCAAGCACTCACCTCCAGTCATCCCCATGGTTTTGCTTTGTTCGCCTCCTGATCCTCAGGGACAGAACAGGATCCCCAACATCTGAAACCAACCTCTGGACCCAGCAGCTTGCGGGAGTTCTGGGCACCAAGTGGTGCCCCTCAGGTCCTGGACCCTTTAATGGCTCAGTGAGCTGAAATCAATCTTTTGAGCTCCTCGTACCCGTTTGGATCAACCTCATTGCTTGCACTGTGATTCAGTGTGAAGCTCTGCTAGCCGGACTCTTTGTGCATTAGCTTTAACCGCCATTGAGACCGCCAACGTGAAGCTCCAGCACTGTCTGCCAGTGAGGCCTCACCTGCTCTTTGTGCTACTGTGACACTATTACTGCTCCTTGCGTCCCCCTCCTGCGTAAACAGGACTCTTGGCATGGCCTTTGAGAAGGCAAACTTTAGCCGTCCTTACCTGGTGACTGTAGCTGACAGGTTTCTATTGTGGTCGGCCTAAAAGTGTGATTTTAACCCGGTCCATCGCAACCAGATATCCTGAGTTGAGCACAGGTTAATTTAGGGTTGACTTATGCCTCACCCTGACAAAGATTTTGGTTGCTGCTTGACCAGGTTTCACACCCCAGTGAACCAACACTAACATTTCTAACAGTATGTGTGAGAAGGTACCCTGCAAATACGAGGGCCTGTTCTTTTTAGTTGTCAAGGGAAGAACTATTGATAGAAAAGTGTATAAATATTCTGTGCAGCTTGTACTCACAGGGGTCTTGGGTCGCACCCGAATTTCACCCAGCTGTGAATAAATCGTTCTTACCTACAACCTAACGTTTCTGTGTCCTTTATAGAAAATCTTCCACACTAGCCAATACCACCACCACATAGTGGAAATTGAGCTTAATTACCTAGTTTAATTGTTGCTCTTCAACCTGATCCTTTCTTTCTTTCTCCCAAGTCGTAGACGGCCGCAATATGCAGGGAGCTTGCTGCACAAAGAGAACAGAAAGTGTTCTGGTGGAACTTTATAAATTCTGTTAAAATTACAGAATTCAGGGTGCTTCAATGTACATCTTGTGCTATGTCTTACTGCTGCTCTTTTCGGACTCTCGTCAGTCACGCACCTTCATGAAGTAAACAGAGTTGCAGCGCCTTTTCCCCTTTCTTCTTGGAATGAGGTACACATTAAAAGATGTAAAGAAGAGCAAGGCTTGCCTCAAAAAACAGAGTAGATTGTTGTAAGTCACGCCTGATTTGAGTTATATAGTGCACTCCCATCCATTATATTTCCGACAACTTCCTACACTCCTGACTGCCTCCTACACCTCCGATCCCACACCGTCCCCCACCTCTCCAGGCTCAGTATTTTCCTTTCTCTGGTTGGCTTCGGGCCAGCTCGTTGTGTAGCAGTCAGTCCCATGAACTAATAACTTGGAATATTTATACATTCTCGGGGTATCAAGGCAAATACAAAATGCCTTTATCAAGAAAAGACCTCACAGATATCGTGGGCCCCGTGAGGACGAGGTGCCGAAGCGCATTCAGCCTGCTTCGAGTGTCTGTCTCCGACCACAATGATATTAATTGTATGCTATGGGACTGCAGGACTCGGACTCTTTGAAATGCCATGCATGCTTTTTTACATCGTCTCTCTTCTCCTGGGCTTGCTCTGTAAATGCAGACAGGTGCCATAGTAGCCGTTGTTAGTGAAGATGTGCCACAAAAACAGCTTCAGAACGTCAAACTGTCAGCAATTGCAATTTCCACCTTGCACCACCACCTCTGGGGCGGAAACCGACCTCCTAGGGTCTAAAACCGGGTAACAACTGTGGGGCAGATTTACAATCTCCTTGCGACACTTTTGCGCCGCAGTTGTGTCACTTTTGTGATGCAACAGCAGCGTAAAAAATGCATCCAATTTACAATGTGACCAATCTAGGGAGATGCGTCATGTTGTAAAGCCCTGTGTCACATTATACATGCTTCAGGTATAATGTATGCAGGGTGGGCGTTCCCACACAGGAAAGCCTTGTAAAAGTGGCTCTGTTAAATCTACAAGATTTCACTGCGTCACTTCTAGGACGCCACTGTGTCAAAACCTTATGCCTGCTTGAAGCAGGCATAAGGTGTGACGCAATGTAGTGGGAATAGGCTCAAAATTATTTGCTGGAGTTGAGCCATCCTTGCGACACAACTCCATCAACGCATGATTTTTGCCCCAACAGATGTGTCAGAATTGCTGACGCATCTATCAATCCTTGCGCTATGGTGCGCCGTATTGTAAGTACGGCGCATCCATGGGGCGGGTGGCAAGGATTTCTCAAGGTGTCCCAAGAAAGTGACGCACCTCTACAGATGCGTCACTTTCTTGTAAATATGCCCCTAAGGGCCTTATTGACAAGAAATTACACATGGTGGCGTCAAGGCAGCTATGCATTGGAAAAAGTTCAGCGGCGCTACATCAGGAAACAGCGACACGGATGTGCCATATTTATGGTATGGTGCGCCATCTTGCAAGCTCCCTGGGTGCTTCAGAAATTCTGACTCATCTGTGGGAAGGATGGCACAGTGCATCAGCCCCCAAAGTGACGCACTGCTGAATTTGGGCTTTAGACAGCTCAGCTTCAGCAATGTGTCACAAAGCAGAGGTGATGCAGCAGTTCTGATTGATGTTACAGGCCTAATGTGTGGGGACTAATATAATAGAGTGTGAAATGGTGGAAAAGTCACTTTGGAGAATATCCCATTGGACCTGGATGTAAAGCATACATGTATGAAGCATATCTATGTGTGTATTTACAGTGGGCATAGTCTACCTAAGTGTACAAAGGTACCTACGCATGTGTGATATATAGAGTGAAACTTTAATGTGAGTGGATACAAGTAATTATTGTAATGTATTTATTGCAATGTGAAGTGGCAATTTCTGTGCTACCTAACCTATATGTGTACTTACCTTTTGTGCTTTAAAGTAGGCTTGTCTGAACTTGGGGACCCATTTCCATATGCAAATGTGGCAATCCTGGCCTGTCCCTAACATGCAGTACGTAGAGTCATGTTGGAATAGTGCAGTGGATCATAATGTATTAGGAGCTATGGCCTAGATTGCTCAAGGGGTCCGACAAGATGATTGATAGATGTGTAGGCATACTACTGGTTGAGAGGATGTGATGTTATTTTTTTATTACGGTGCTTTAAGTGACTTCAGCTGGTCACTTTCCTATACCTCAGTCACTCCGTCACTCCCTACGCCTCGGTTGCCGAGGCACAGAGGTTTTAGGCACGTTATAGTTAGGAATTAGCATTTAAAAAACCTTAGAAATTCACTAAAAAACCCATAGGTTTCAGGGACGTTATAGTTAGTTGAACATTTGACTCATATAAAACCAGAGACATTCGCCTGTTAGTTGAGCTAACTATAACTTGTGTACCCGCAATATACTGCTGATGATGTCAATTATTACATCACTCATGACATGGTCAGTGACATCACTGATGACATCACTGATGACATTTCAAATGACATCACTGATGACATCACGCATGACATCATCCAGTGAATGTGTGTTTCTGTAAAGGTTAAATATGTTTTATATATATATATATGCCAGGGTGTATTGAAGATTGAATGCATTTACAAGTGCCTAAAGGAATTATTTTGTATGTGCGTGACGGACTGTTTAAGTAAGTGATTGAATGTGTCTTACTGAATGCATGGGCTAGTGATTAAACTGTGTAAAAGTCTGTATTTGTCTCTCCGTTGGTGTATCAGCAACTGCATGGATTGCTGAATAGCTACATGAGAGTCTATCTAGGTATTGATTTGTAGTCTGACTATCTCTATGGGTCCCTGAGTGTCTGGGTGAGTGGGTGCGTGTGGGGGTGTATGAGTCTGTGCATAGATGTCTGAGTGGGTGATTCAGTGGTTGTATGGATTAAAAAGTGCATCTGCAAAGGGCTGTATGGGTGAGTTAGTGTGTTTATGGGCGTGTTGGTGAGTGAATACATGTCTCAGTGGTATATCTGTGAGTAACTACATATGTTTTAAGGCAGTAGATGTGAGAGTTGGTGTATATTAATGCCTATACAGGAGAGTAAGTTTTTTTAAGAGTGGGTGTATAAATGTCTACTTCTATCAGTGATTGTATAAGACAGTAAATATGTCTTATTATCTGTATAAATAAGTGATGTGGTATGTCTAAAAATACCTAAGTTGGTGTGAATAACTGTATACATGAGTAAATGGGTATGTGATTGATTCTTTGCATGACTGACTAGGTGTGTGAGTAACTCTATGGATGGGTGGCGGAGTGTGACTGTATGTATAGTTGTATGAGTGCATATTATAGTTTTGTATTGGTGAGTAACTACAAGTATAAGTGACTAGATGTGTGTGTAGACCTAGGAAATAGTGTGTGCTATTTAGTATATGGCATTCTTTTGTGTATGGGTTCAAAAACAGTAGTAAGCATTTTAGAATGGGTGTATCAAAGTTTATATTGGAGCATCAGTATGTGCATCAGATTGTCACATGCATGATGTCATGAGTGATGTCATCAGTGATGTCATTTTAGATGTCATCAGTAATGTCACTGACCATGTCATGAGTGATGTAATATGCGACATCATTTGCAGTGCATTGCGGGTGCGCAAGTTATATTTAGCTCAACTAACAATAACAGGTGAATATCTCTCGTTTTATATGAGTCAAATGTTCAACTAACTATAACGTCCCTGAAACCAATGTTTTTTTGTGAAATTCTAAGGTTTTTTAAATGCTAATTCCTAACTATAATGTGCCTAAAATCTGTGCTTTTTTCAGTGAATTTCTAAGGTTTTTTAAATGTTATTTTCATATTTGAAAGTTTCTAAAACCTATATCCTATATATATATATATATAAATATATATATATATATATATATTTATATTTTCCAACTCTATTATACTTATTCTTTCTTAACTTTAAAAATTATGTAATGTTTTATATCTTCCCCAAAAAAATGTATATTTTTTTTGGGGGGGGAACTGCACTCCCATAGCGGTAGCATACTAAGCTCCATCACCTCGCGAATCCTATCCTCCATATTGCTAAACTCGTAAATGATGCGCATTTTGTATCCGATGACTTTGTGGCACCGCATCCCGTGTAACATCATATATGCATGAATTGACCCCAGCTGCTACTTTGGTATCTGACGGGTACACAGTACCAAGCCACTTGTTAGGTCATGTACATATGGGGTCGTGCCCGCTGCACATTGCGCATGCTACAAGCACACGCTGCAAGGCCCTGTGTTACGTCACAGATGTATGGTGTCATGCCAGGTACACCAGTCTCTCTCTTTGTTGTCTCAAAAGTATATCTAAATGACTTTAAACAGTATATGAGAGCAAGCGATCATTTAAAATATTTCAAACATTTATATATTTCTAACTGTAATAAACGTACATTATGATAAATATATTTTGTCAAAATCGTGTCGGGTGCGGACTCCTTGCGCGTTTGGTACATGATTGCCATGTGACCTTAAAAAAAAAGCATTTGATTGCTTCATAACATTTCCCATTGTAACAGTTGGACGACACCACTTATTTAACTCATTCTCTCTACAGCTTTTGATGAGAGACACCTCTTCTGCTTAGAGAGCTTTTTAAAAAAAGATTTTTTGCTGTGTACACATATCTTACACTACACACAACATGCACCTATCATCTTGATCAATATTCGTGATCTGTACATTAGCCTTCCACGTATGACTGGCATGCATCTCAAACGTTCGATTAAAAAACAAATATGTGTTACACAATGCCCCTGGCGTGTGTGTGTGCACATTATTGTGCTCCCTTTCTGCCTTGGTATTCGTGGCTCTAAGAAGTATCAGGAGCCACGGGCAGAGTGTACATCCTAGATCATATGTGACAAACAGTAAACAGCAATGTGTAGATTTCTTTTGCTGTACGCTCTGTTGTTAGGCTTTTCCAATATACTAATGTGTTAAATGTGAGACTTTCAGATTCACATTTGACATGTATTTCTTGACTGTAATGAGTGTTATCACTGTGTATGACGCAGCCTCACTGCTGATCCTCCCTCCATCCGAGCACATTCATATATGTACGCTTCGCGATAGCAACACTTTCAATAATACTGCACACCATTGACATGCATGTTTGTGCATATCCACAACCTTGACACCGACATGTAATGTTCACCATTCAATCTTTTCAAACACCATCTCATTAACGATAGTTTCCGGCCGACACATGCTACACTAATCTAAATTGCACAGTCTGCGAGGTCAAAACTACAAAAGAAACACACATAAGTACACTTCCTGGCCAGACAGGAACTGAACAACGCCCAGGTTCCCGGAATAATTATTCACACCCTTGAGCTGGTCTGGCGTACGCAAGCCCAGCCCACTTTGCGTACGTATAAATAGGATAACCACGACGACGCATGTCCCTCTTCTTCCACACTGCCACAGGTGATATGGCTGCATCCACCTCGCATATCACAATGCGCAATAATAAATAAAGGGATCCATGAGTTGTACCCCATCCTGGCAATCAACACGTGCTCTAAATCTTGAGCCCTACTGCCCGTCATCTACGAAAGTAATCGACGAGGTGTACATCATCCTGCAATCATCACTCCACCTGAATTGTGAGCACTGCTGCCTGTAGTGTTTGCTCACACAACAATGACAGCAGGTAAGCAGAGTGGCCTGGGTGCAGGGGCCTCTATTTGAGTGTGGTGCAGCGGGACGGGTGGGGTGCATCACCCTGGCTGCGCAGGTACGAACAAATGATGTTGCTGTGCGTAATGATGTGATCTCTGACCTGATTCAGTCTCATCTCTGTCTCATTTTAAAGACCTGCTGAACCATACTGTAGGCCTGAGCCAGCGGGCAGCGCTGCCCTACAGACACCTCTTGAGTGCGGTGCTGCAGGAGGGGTGGGATGCATCAGCCTGAGTGCGCACATGTGAATAAGCGATGTTGCCGTGTGTAATGATGTGATCTCTGACCTCATTCAATCACATCTCAGTCTCATTTTAAGGACCTGCTGCACCATACTGTGGGCCTGAGCCTGCGGGCAACGCTGCCCTACAGACACCTCTTGAGCGCGATGCAGCGGGAGGGGTGGGGTGCATCACCCTGAGTCTGCACGTGTGAAAAAGCAGTGTTGCCGTTCATATTGATGTGATTTCTGACCTCATTCAGTCACATCTGTCTCATTTTAAGGACCTGATGTACCATACTGTAGGCCTTAACCAGTGGGCAGCACTGTCATACAGACACACGGTGTTGGCTTTTAGGGCACTGAGTGAGCTTGTTACTAAGTGCACACGCACACATGCCTCCGCCACTGCATTACACATGCACATTATGCTTCTAACATGCGCTCTGTTTGTTTCTATATAAACCTTCGTATAACGTATTATTATTTAACCTTGTGAATTCTCGAGCACTCCAACTCCTCTTTGAACCACCATTACCTCTAACAGTTGGTAGATCGTACTTCAAAATGAAGGTGCACTCAACTCCTGGTTTCTATCAAGCTTGAAATAAACCTTCATTTACCTCCAGACATTTCCACCATTAAATTATTGCTCCCTTTTCAGACATTCAATTGATTGCTTCAAGAAGGGCGGAGCAGGAGCTGACCCCGCAATGATGCCCTGGGCTTTCTGACACCTTCCATCATAGTATCAAGACACCGTCCCCGACCAGAGACCTGGTCTACCGTACAAACGTGTGACACACCGGTGGTGGCAGGTGAGCAGTGAAGCGTCGGTGTGCAAGACCTACAATTGAGCACAGTGTGGGGGAAGAGACTGGGGTGCAGCACCTTGGGTGCACAGGTGCATGCAAGCGATTTTCCCGTAGCTAAAAATGTAGGAGTATTTTGTCAAAGAACGGCGATAACATTATGGGCTAGATAATATGCCCTTGTGAATTCCCATAAAAGCACTGGTTCACATCAGAACCTGGCCTTCTATGGGAATTCACAAGAGCATATTATCAACCCCCTATCATTGCTTTAGCAGCAGTTTCCTGCTGCTAAAGCGGCAATAATGTTATCGCCGTTCCTTGATAATATGGCCCCTAATCTCTGGCCTCCTGCGTTTCATTTTAAGGACTTGCCGAACCACACTCTTTCTCGTGGATCTCAGCGTCCCAGACAAACGTGTGATGGGACGGTAAACACTGAGGACTGGGTGCAGTAGGCGGACACTCTATCTCCTCCTCCCTCTCTTCTTTTGACACTCCCTCCCCTTCTCCCTTTCACCCCCTCCCTTCCATTCTCACTATCGTCCTTTCATTTGGACTACCTTTCTTTACTTCTTCTCCATAGCACACATACTTATGTTTCATTTTTGTCTTGCAGGTTTCCTACGCTGCTTCCACTGGAGTCCAACCCACGTTTTTATATTATACTGTATGTTCAATTAAACTTCTGCTTCTATTTATTTGTGTTTTAATAAAGGTTACTTTTTTTTCAAATAAATAATTGAGTGTATAGGTCTTTGTTTTCTGACAACAATTGTCTATTATTTATTGTGAAAATCATCTGTTTATAGTAGATTTTACAGACAAAATTTTCTAATATTACAGTGCACCTACCAAACATAATCTAACTGACTATTAGAGAAATGAAGCCTGGGTACTTCTACAACTGCAAGAGTTCTATGAGTGTATCACTTTATAACACCATAAGTACTGCCCGTGTGAATACCCCACAAATAAAGCACTGCCTACGACCATCGAGGCTTCAGGGACTGCCGAGACCCACCCTGAATATTTAAATAAAGCCCAGGAGTGTGGTAATCCCCGGACATCGGTTGGCCTCGAACACCCCGAACAATTAGTAAACAATACCCGGGAAGGTGGCATTCCCCTAGGCTGCAAAACATCTCTGTGCCCTTCGGCGCCTAATTTACACGGCGCCTAATTTACATGTGACATTAGGATCCCCAGTCCTACAGAGACCCCGCAATATAAGAATTGGATTGGCCATGGAACATTTCCCACCAGGGGCCTCATTTAAAAGAACGGATGAGACACCGCTTTTTTTTGTTGAATCTTTTTATCTCTCCATTTTTACCATCCGCATCTCCTCTATTAAAGCGATACAAGGTTTTCCTTCTCTTGCTTCAAGTACTCAAACAAGTATTTACTATCACAGGGTGGAAGCCGTGCACCAGCCATCTAATAGCAAATACAGATGTCCAGCGAATGCACACCCGGGGACATTGTATGAGCTGCGCCTAACATGTTGCCCTCTCTTGGACCATGATGCATTTGTTAGTATAAACACATGCTAATACTACTTACACACGTGTAGTACAGCGAACAGAATATAGTGAAGAAGCAGAGAAAGAGCAAAATGTAAAAATATAAATCTTACCCGAAGTCGGATGACATAGTTCAATGAGGCGACGACCCTGGCCTGAGTAGAAACAGCTACACAAGGAAAACGGGTCCTCAGCACAACGCAAGCAATTTTGAAATATTGGTGAGTGGGGCTTTCTTTTTACCTCCTCCCGCTTGTTGACAAATTTATGTAGTGAAGAGGCAGACAGCAGTGGATCCAATAAGTAGATTTATTACAGAAAAACAAGACACCTGTAACAGCCACCAACAGGAGCAGACAGCAAGGCAACCATCCTCTCCAGCACCGTGTACAAACTCTGCAAGGTTTCCCTCATGACAGACCTACATTCTAACATTACATACTTAGACTAGTAGCCCGCCCCAGCTTTGCCTGGGGCAGAAGGGGGCTGGGGGAAGCCTTTCAGGCTTGCGTGCACTCATGGCTCCCGCCCGTCCCTCCGCCCGTCCCTCTGTGCGCACCCGCGGCTCTTGGCTGCTTCACTTACCTCACCCGCCAGCGTTGCCCGGGGCAGAAGGGGTCTGGGGGCAGCATTTTGGGCTTGTGTGCCCTCCTGGCTCCCGCCCGTCCCTCGGTGCGCAACCGCGGCTCTTGGCTGCTTCACTTACCTCACCCGCCGCTCCTACCCGCGCTGCTGATTTTACTGCTCCACTGCTCCTCTGCATCTCGCTGCTCTTGACCGCCGCTCCTCCCCCCGCTCATGTCCTCCGCTCTTCCTGTTGCTCCTGAATGCCACTGCTCCCCACGCTCCCGATGTCATCACGCAGACATCGAGGCCGGCGCTACTTGCAAGGCACTACTTTATTTTTATTTCTACATTTTTTAAACAACGTATATTTTTTATTTTTGAATAGCCTATGTCCTTCTGCTTGCCCTGAGGTTTTCAAATATGTCTTGGGTGTTTGGAGTGGTGGTGTAATTTTTGAGTTTACCTGGCTCAAAGGACACAGATCTCTCTTTATAATAGTAGTATAGATTCTTGTAGAATTACATACTAACATTCAACTATGACTTACAATGGAATACTACACAGAGCACATGACTTTACAGCAATGATCTCATGGTTTCATCCACAAGTCTTGAGACCGGTAGGGGTAAGTATTACGCTTCCCACTCCCTATATTGTATAAATGCAAACTAACACTACTTCCACAGGTATGCTACAGCGCCCAGAGCACATCACTTTACAGCAATGAGCTTACAATTTAGGCTCACAGTTTAATGCCTAAGTCTTCACACCAGTAGGGGTGAGTAGTTCGCTTCCTACTCCCTAAATACTATAAACGCATACTAACACCACTTACACACTTATACTACAGTTGCTAGTTTCCTACAGCGCCCAGAGCCCATCACTTTAAAGCAAGCATCTCGGTATGATCCCCGATTCTTCACACCGGTAGGCATAAGCACTTCGCTTCCCACTTCCGGTACAGTATAAACGCACTGTACCGTTCAGTAGTTCGCTTCCCACTCCCTGTATGATATAAACGCCTACTAACACTACTTGCACACATATACTACAGCGCCCAGAGCCCATCCTTTTACAGAAATCACCTTGGTTTCATCCCCAAGTCTTCACATCGGTAGGCGTAACTACTTCGCTTCCCACTTCCGATATACTATCAATACACAGTAGCGGTCAGTACTTGCACAAGTATGCTACATGGTAACCCCATCACTGATTGAGATATTCCCTTCCTGTGCTGAGGGTCAATGATAATGGGTGTGGTCATGACGGAACGGTTCCGTCATGAGCACATCTCCACTGTGCCTCATGACGGAACCGTTCCGTCATGAGCCTCGAAGGGGTTAAGGGTTCGTCCTGATTGTCAGATCATTATTAACTGAATTAGTGTTGGTGCCCATTTCATATGTTCTGGTACGTTCTGCTATTGCTAATAGTGTTACTTTTCATGACCATTTAGAGATAGCAGTGTTTGTTTGAAGATGTAGGCACTTCTGTCAGATATACAGTATCTTGTACAGCGGTTATCTTAAGGCACCAATGCTTGTTTCATAGAAGGCTTATTGTGCACACAAACTGATTCACTTGTTAAGCGCAGTAAGTGATTTACGTGTTGGGCGTTGTACACAAGGAAACGCCTGTACAGCATCAGCTATAAAAAGACCACCCACCTTCTAACGGTGCTTCGCCTCGTCGCGTCACCGCTGGGATCCCCGGAGCTGTTGCTGCGACTTCAATGGAACAACTTACGTGACAGAGAAGCCGTCTGTGAGCCTGAGCCTGCGCCTTCCTTCGTGCATTCCTTGGTTCCCTCGGTTCCCGGGTTCTTCCGGAGGTCTTCCCCTCTCCTTCCTTGGTCGACGCCTCTACCGAGGGGCATTTGTCTAATCCTGTGGAAACAAAATGAAAACACAAAATTACTTCAAGATCAGCAACCGCTAATGTACACAAGTGCGAAGTTGTGTCGAGAAAATCACTGGTAAGCTTTTTAGACTCATTCTGGCAATTCTTGAACATTTGTTATAACGCGCCAGGAAGATCCAGGAACATTTATAAAAGAACTTTGCAGTATCAAAGACCAATATTTAGCGCTAGTGAAAAGGCCGAGTGGACTTTTTTAAAAGCTCTAATTTATGAATGAATAGTGTTCAAATAGCGCACTGATTTGTCAATGTATAACACACTGATTTCTGTATAATCAAGAACCAGGAGTAATTCTTATTCAATCATTCATGCTGTGTATAAATAAGAAGGCTAGTAACTCCTGAAGGTTAAGGAGTGTTTTGGCCCATGTTAATTACATATATTCTTCTGTGCTTGTTTTTCTTATTTATACTTTTCAGAACCCAGCCTGGAGAAGTCAATCCGGAGAATAAAGGTATGCCGAATAGTGATTAACATTAGCTAACACAACTAACCTTTTCACGTATGAATACAGTAGTAAATATATTGATGTAATGCTAATGATTCTCTCTATGTACCTAGAGTTTTCTCATGAGACGCAAAGATATTTTCTATTGAAGTGTGCGCATGGGCTCTTCTAACAGTAGGTAGGAAATCATCAGTATTATTGGTTTGAATACTTAATAGAACCATTGCATTTTCAATATTTGTGTTTTATTGTTCCTATTTACAAACCATTAGAAAGAGAGCTCAGAGTCACTTCCAGCTGAGAAACTACTACACGCCTTCCTCAAGAAAACAGAGTTCAATGTTTTGTCTTGTTTTCTCACTCCACTTCCCCTTTCCCCGGGAGTCATTTAGATCAACAAGGATTGTTACAGTCTTGTTGGTTTGATTGGTTCTGGGAGCAATTTGGAACACTCAGCACCAAAAAGGAAACAACGGGAAAAGGTCCCGGTGAGTGACATTGTGACGCTACAAAAACCAGACCACATCACTTTACAGCAATGACCTCACGGTTCAGACTCTCAGTTTCACACCCGAGTGTTGCACCATATCATATCCGCACAATGTCACTCTGAGCAACACCGCACTTTCAGACCGGTAACAGTGACTACTTCGCTTCGCACTCCCCTACAAAACTTATAGTGCTCCTACCCTCCGTTCCTACTTTTTTCGCCCTTTTTCCCCTTTCTCGCTTCAACGGAATCACAAAATGGTGGCCAACACTTGCTAGTTGCAACACCATCACAGCCAATAAGCAGCAAGCTCCTGCTGGTATTGCCTCAGCCACCCAGATGGCAGAATTCCTAAATATCGATATCCGTAAATTTCGATATTTCTCAAAAACTACTGAACGGATTTACACCAAATAAACAAAATCGTGC
This sequence comes from Lissotriton vulgaris, assembly GCF_964263255.1. Lineage (NCBI taxonomy): Eukaryota > Metazoa > Chordata > Amphibia > Caudata > Salamandridae > Lissotriton > Lissotriton vulgaris. Next base: position 168,696 of record NW_028250533.1, on the reverse strand, counting down.
TTTCTACACCAAGACCCTTCTCCCTACCAACGTTGGGGTAATTCTGTTCACCCGTTCGACCTGTAGCCTTGTCTAAACTTTACCATGGAAATTACACGGAGAAAACATGTTTGGGCCCCCCCGTTTTATCTCGGCCCCCCCTTGACGAATCACCCCCAAAACTTTCAACATAGGAGCTGATATGAAGAAAGAATTAGTTTTCAAAATTTGATGAAGATTCATCAAAGGACACCACAGTTATAAGCAAAACAAAAAATGCTCTTCCTATGGAAACTCGGTCCTAACTATAACTACCTACTGGCGACCGCCAGTAGGTAATAAAGAACAAATTGTAATAGTTCCTTGATTCTTTTAGCTTTCAAAACTTCTCTCTATTACTGTCTTTCTAATTTTACACATAAACAATTTTATTAATATTCAAGTACACATAGAAGTCAGAAATGCAACACATTCTATCAACAGACTTTGTAAAACATTCTACAACACGTGGAGGTTAAAAGTACATTTACTTTTTTAAACATAATGATATTTTTTTGCAACATTTTCTCGAACATTTAACGGCACATGCAGGTTAAAAGTTCACGATTATTTTAATTTTGAACACTGCATTCCAAATCCAAGTAGCATATGGGGTTGAGTTGATCAAATGTTATCCTATAATATGTACTCCACGTTTAACTGCTTTTTCTTAACCAATCACGAAGATGCTTTTCTACAAAACAAATGTGCACCCTACTTTTAAAAAACAATGCTTTTCATCTCCCAATCAGGTACCGTTTTGTATGCGAAAATAAACTAGTTCCCCATCTTTAAACATATCTCTTATTCTACGAAGGAACTGCATGAGCTACAGACATCTTTCCATACCTTCCAGCCATATCTTCAAAATGCTATTGTGGCTCATAGGACATAATTGACTTAGAACCTAGGTTTACAAAATGTGGACATTAAATGGTTTGGACAGAGAGGATTGAAGTGGCACCAATTGTTGCCTTTGGTTAAAACCTGTTTGCATCTCCAACAGCCTGACCTCATGATTGTGCACTGTGGTGGAAACGACCAAGGCACATTGACTGCGGTAGGTTTGGAAATGCTTATGAAGGACAACTTTGGACAATTGATGTTACTTTTGCTTCAAACTGTCTTTGTATATTCCAATATTTGCCAAAGATAGAAGTGGAAAATGGTCCAAACAATTTTGTCCTCAGATTGAAAAATCTCAAAAGAAAGTCAACAAAGCTGTGTCTGTATACCTCAGAGACCACAAAATGGGCTCCATCTACAACAAAAACATATGTTTTGATATGATGATTATATACAGAAGTGATGGAGTACACATCACGGAAACCAAGTTTTCCTGAATAACTTGAAGCTGTGCATCCGCACTTATATGTAGCTCCAACTAATGAACACAAAGGCTCTTTTAGAGCCACCCTATAACTTACAACTTAGGCCCGCTAATTTAGGGCCAGATACCGGGATCTCCCGGACCCTCGCCAAAATGTATTCTCCACACAGCTGTGGTGCAGCGGCCTGACCATCTCACTTTGCAGCACAGACCTCTTGCTTTGATCCCCGGCTCTACTCGCCCATAAGGGTGAGTAGTTTGGAGACGTGTGGCTCAATGATTAGAGCGGCAGACCCTGATGCAAAGGTCTAGCCCGGGACCAGGGTTCAATTCCCCGCCTCGGCGGGTCTTGTGCTCAAAATTCCATGGACCTGATAATTCTCGCCTCTGTGCCTATTCCAATCATGGAGTCCCACTCTGCAACTCTGGGCAATAGCTTGCTTAATCTCCACAATGGCCCCCACAACGCTAAGGATGCCTGGCCTCCACCTTGGGGGTGCCCAGGAGTGGACGCCTCACAGGGAAAGCCAGGACGGGTTCCACAGCGGTATTCGTACAAGCGCCTTGAGACCCTTGCGGGTGAGTAGTGCGCTATACAAGTATCAATTTACATTTTTTTTACATTTTAGTTTGCACTTTACAAATACCGTATTGATTTACTTTCGCACTCCCTATACAACTTGATCTAAGCACCATATACAAGTTGAACACGTGTGGCACAGTGCCAGAGCACATGAATTCACAGCATAACACACAGAGTTTAGGCTCACGGTTTAATCCCTGAGACCAGCAGCAGCTCAATTTAACAGCATGACACTCTAGGCAATACCTCATTTAATTTCCGTACCCAGCACTTTCAGACTGGTAGGGGGCAGTAGTACAACAGCTTTACCCTGAGTCCGTCAGCAACTCAGCTTACCCCCCCAGCGCCATCAGACCCGTAGGAGTGGGTAGTTAGCACTTCACAATTACCGAATTAATTTGATACGTGCAAATTTACCTTCATACTCCCTCTATAACACCCCCTAAGCACCATATACAAGCTAAAATGTTCGAAACAAAAGTTAATCAAAGTAGCTATAACTACATGCTGACATTACTTGGACAGATGTGGCACAGCGACCAGAGCACATGACTTCACAGCATATAACACACAGTTTGGACTCACGCTTTCATCCATAGCAGCATGAGACTCTAGACAGTACCTCACATACTTTCCCTACCCCAGGACTTTCAGAACAGTACGGGTCAGTAGTTCATCCTAATAGTTATAAACACATGCTGACACTACTTCCACAAGTGTAGTGCAGCTGCAACGTCACATGACTTCATAGCATAAGACACACAATTTGGGCTCACGGTTTAATCCCCGAGTCCCGCACCAGCTCAGTTTAGCAGCTTCAGACTCTACGCAATACATCACTTAATTTCTGTAGCCCACCACTTTCACACTGGTAGGGGTGAATACTTCACCTCACACCCCCTCTTTAGCACACCCAAAACACCCCACAGAGGTTACAGTGATCCTACCCTTCTCTTTCCCACTTTTTTGCCCTTTTTTTCCCCTTACTCGCTTCAACGGAATCACAAAATGGCGTCCAAAATGGCGGCCAACACTTACTAGTTGCAATGGCTCGCAGTCAATCAGCAGCAAGCTTGTGCTCGTAACGCCTCAGCCAATCAGATGGCAGAATTCCCAAATATTGATATCTGTAAATTTTGATATTTTTCCAAAACTACTGAACAAATTTACACCAAATAAACAGAAGCCTGTTTTCGAGACCAAGACCCTTCTTCCTGCCAAATTTGGGGTAATTCCGTTCACTTGTTCGACCTGTAGCCTTGTTCAAAGTTTCATATGGAAATTAACATGGAGAAAACACGTTTTGGGACCCCCTTTTTTCTCGGCCCCCCTTAACGAATCACCCCCAAACTCTCAACATAAGAGCTGATATCAACTGGGGAATTAGTTTTGAGAATTTCACGAAGATTCGTCATCCAGTGCCAAAGTTATTGGGAAAAGAATGTTGCGGATTTCCTATGGAAAATAAGTCCTAACTATAACTACCTACTGGGGACTGCCAGTAGGGAATATATATATCAATCAATCAATCAATCAATCAATCAATCAATCAATCAATCAGACTGCTTGTAAAGTGCGCTACTTACCCGTGAGGGTCCCAAGGTGCTGAGGGGAGGGGGGTGCCGCTACTGCTCGAAGAACCAGGTCTTGAGGAGTCTTATGAAGGCGAGTAGGTCTTGGGTCTGCCGTAGGTGGGTAGGGAGGGTGTTCCAGGTGTCGGCGGCGAGGTAGGAGAAGGATCTGCTGCCGGAGGTCATTCGTTGGATGCGGGGGACAGCGGCAAGGGTGAGGCTGGCGGAGCGGAGCTGGCGGTGGGGGTGTAGAAGCTAAGTCTGCTGTTCAGGTAGGCTGGTCCGGCGTTGTGGAGTGCTTTGTGTGCATGGGTGAGGAACTTGAAGGTGAACCTCTTGTCGACGGGGAGCCTGTGTAGGTCTCTCAGGTAGGGGGTTATTTGGCTGCGGCGGGGGACGTTGACGATCAGTCGGGCGGAGGAGTTTTGGATGCGTTGTAGTCATCGTAGGTGTTTGGCTGGGATTCCTGCATAGAGTGGGTTGCCGTTGTCCAGTCTACTGCTGACGAGGTCCTATGTCACTGTTCTTCTTGTTTCGGTCGGGATCCACGTGTAGATCCTGCGGAGGGTGTTGTAGCAGGAGGAGGAGACGGCGTTGACCTTCTTAGACATGGAGAGGGAAGAGTCGAGGATGAATCCTAGGTTGCGTGCATGGTCGGTGGGTGTCGGTGCTGTTTCCAGTGTGGTCGGCCACCAGGAGTCGTCCCAGGCTGAGGGGATGGGTCTGAGTTCAGTTTTAGATGGCTGCTCCTCATCCAGTCAGCGACGGCCTTCATTCCCTCGTGGAGGTTGTTTTTGGCGGTGTGTGGGTCCTTGGTGAGGAAGAGGATGAGCTGGGTGTCGACGGCGTAAGAGATGATGTTGAGGTCGTGATGGCGGGCCACTTGTCCGAGGGGGGCCATGTGGACGTTGAACAGTGTCGGGCTGAGGGATGAGCCCTGGGGGATGCCGCAGATGATGTTGGTAGCTTCGGATCGGAATGGTGGGAGGCGGACGCTCTGGGTTCTGCCGGAGAGGAAGGAGGTGGTCCAGTCAAAGGCCTTCTCTTGGATACCGGCTTCTTGGAGGCGTGTCTTTAGAGTGCAATGGCAGACCGTGTCGAAGGCGGCTGACAGGTCGAGGAGGATGAGGGCTGATGTTTCGCCGCTGTCTAGTTGGCGCCTGATGTCGTCTGTGGCGGCGATGAGGGCTGTCTCAGTGCTGTGGTTTTGTCTGAATCCGGACTGGAATGAGTCCAAGATGTTGTTGTCTTCAAGGTGGTGGGCCAATTGCATGTTGACGATTTTCTCGATGACCTTCGCCGGGAACGGGAGCAGGGAGATGGGCCGGAAGTTCTTGAGGTCCTTGGGGTCCGCCTTGGGCTTCTTGAGGAGGGCGTTGATTTCGGCATGCTTCCAGCTTCCCGGGAATGTCGCTGTTTTGAAGGAGATGTAGATGACCTTCCATAGTTGGGGTGAGATGGCTGCGTCTGCTTTGTTGAATACGTGGTGTGGGCACAGGTCTGACGGAGATCCAGAGTGGATGGAGTTCATGACCTTGCGTGTCTCATCGTCGTTGACATTGGACCAGGGGGTCAGGCGGTTGGCGCTGGGGGTGTTTGCAGGGGAGGTGGAGTCTGACGTAGTCGGCGGTTGTGGTGTTGAAGCTGTCGTGGATGTCAGCGATCTTGCATTGGAAGAAGATGGCCAGTGAGTTGCACAGTTATTGTGAGGGCGGGATGTCGTTGGCATTGGTGCTGGGGTTAGAGAGTTCTTTTACGATGCTGAAGAGCTCTTTGCTGTCGTGTGCGTTGTTATCCAGGCGGTCTTTGAAGGAGGATCGCTTGGCTAGTCTGATGAGGTGGGGGATGTCTGCGGGTGGCGTCCTTTTGGGCTGTATATATATATATATATATATACATATATATATAGCACTGGGCTCGGCACACTGTTGCACTTGCCGCCGTGGACATTACACCTGATTGCGGTGGGTGTGTAGTTTGGGGACGCGAGGAGCTGCGCTGTTGTGGAGGGCAGTGAGAATTGATGGGTGAAAGCCGCTCGAAGGATCCGCAGTTTCCGCAACTTTGTGGCCGACTATGCCAAACTATTGCATGTTGGGACTTGCAGTTTGCTCCACCAGCCAACAGCCACAGCCGGTGATATTAATCTACTGTCAAGGGTGGAGCTTATATGAACTGTTTTAACTGGGGCAGTAACCTTTGGCAGCACTTGAACTCATCCTCCATCACACACTGGGCGCTGAAGAGGCCACACGGCCGAAATGCATACGCCCGCCTGCCTGCCTTAAATCTACAATAAAGAAGCTTCACTTTGTTCCCCTACTGAGGCCTCTGCCTTTTTCTTTGAAGGAGGGTTCTTTGGACATTTTTGCACTGCAAGCTAGCAGCGGGCTTACAGAGGCCCCTACACTCAAGCTGGCCTGGTCATTGTTGGCGCAGTTTCTGCCTCGGCAGAAGCATTCGTTTGTTCCGTGGTAACGGAAGGACTAGGCTCACCACTCCATGCAGGAAGAAGAGAAGCGGGGTCGGAGTCATGGAACTCCGCACTGGGCTCGGCACACTGTTGCACTTGCCGCCGTGGACATTACACCTGATTGCGGTGGGTGTGTAGTTTGGGGACGCGAGGAGCTGCGCTGTTGTGGAGGGCAGTGAGAATCGATGGGTGAGAGACGCTCGAAGGATCCGCAGTTTCCGCAACTTTGTGGCCGACTATGCCAAACTATTGCATGTTGGGACTTGCAGTTTGCTCCACCAGCCAACAGCCACAGCAGGTGATATTAATCTCCTGTCAAGGGTGGAGCTTATACGAACTGTTTTAACTGGGGCAGTAACCTCCGTCACACACTGGGCGCTGAAGAGGCCACACGGCCGAAATGCTTATGCCCGCCTGCCTGCCTTAAATCTACAATAAAGAAGCTTCACTTTGTTCCCCTACTGAGGCCTCTGCCTTTTTCTTTGAAGGAGGGTTCTTTGGATATATATACCATAGGAAATCCCCAACTTTCTATTGAGAATAACTTTGGCGCCGGTTGAGGAATTTGCGTGTAATTTTCAAAAATTTAGGCCAGCTTCGCTCCGCTTCTTCCCTGGAAGTTTCGGGGGGAATTCGTCATGCGGGGGCCGAGAAAAAAGGGGGGTCCCATAACGTGTTTTTCCCATGTTAATTTCCATAGGACGAATAGACAAGGCTACAGCCCGAACCGCTGAATGAAATTACACCAAACTTTGCAAAATTGTAGGGACTGGTACGCAGAAGTGCCTTTTCTATATTTGGTGAAAATTGCTCCAGTGGTTTTTATGAAAATTTACTTCAAAAACACATATATATCTGGGCGGAGCCTAACCACACATCTTATTGTGAGATCTGATTGGCTGTCAGCACTTCATCCAAGAAGTGTTGGCAGCCATCTTGGGACCAATATACATGATAGCACCTCATTAAAAAGCATTGTAGTTAATAGTTACATTATAAATCATTTGTTGATGGTACCATACTCATTTTAGGAACTGTGGTGTGTTCTAAGGTGATTTTACCATGTGAAAAAGCCTTCTGCTGGGATATCATGAATCATGTTTGAAAGAAAACTATTATCTCATGCTTTTCCCACAGTGGTTTGGATGGGATTTATAAGCTAAACTGAAAGCATATTTTCTGTAAATTCACATTATCTTTCTCAGTCATGTGAGAATGAAGTCTGACATTCTCAGTAAAACATGTACATACAACAAGGACAGAGACTGTCAGTTGATTCCTTTGTGTTTTACTGCAGCCTCCTAGAGTGTTCTAAAAAACAATTAGAGCGCTAACAGTCCTACTTATTACAAAGGTATGGCACACCTGAAGCCATCTTGATTGGAATAAAGTGGTAACTCTTAAAACATTTAATTTAAAAAAATGTGGGCACATTTTGAGTGACTTCTCAAATCCTCTTCTATTTCATTAAAACATTCTGACATGTAGTCTCCCAAGATGGCCACCAGAGAAAAAAAGAGCCCAAATGTAGCCCAAATATCACCCAGATGTAGCTCAAGTATAGCCCAATGACAGAATGTCCCAGAGTGTTCTAAAGAACAACTAGAGCGCTAACAGTCTTACTTATGACAAAAGTATGGCACACCAGAAGCCATCTTGATTGGAATGAAGTGGTAAGTCTGAAAACATTTAATTTAAAAAGGAACAAAATAAGGGGGCTCAATTTGCCATAGAAAGTATGATTAGTGCTTCAGAAAGAAAAATTAGGGCACATTTTGAGTGACTTCTCAAATCCTCTTCTATTTCATTAAAAACATTCTGCATGCAGACTGAAACATGCACTTTGAACACCAGCAGCAGACTTCCCTGGTGAGCAGTAGCTTTACTACAGTGATCTAATGAGCAACTAGAGTGCTAACATTCAGAATTTATGGCAAATGTGTGACACATCTGAATGCCTTCTTGATGGAACCAAAGTAAACAAGCATTGAAAATGCAATAGATCTCGCCCTAGTTTAAGTTAAAGCCATTCTGTTTGTAATGAGGTGGCTTTTTAGCTTTGCTTTTATTAGTGTTTTAAAACTTTCATGTAAATAACATGCATATGTATGCATATATGTATATGTATGCATGCATTTGTATTTATATAGATATGCAGATTATATATGTATATATATGTATGTAAATATATATACACACATACATATATATAAATGTATATGCATATATATATTACCTACTGGCGGTCGCCAGTAGGTAGTTATAGTTAGGATTTTTTTCAATGTTAAATCTGAAAATTCTATTTGGAATAACTTTGGCGCCGGTTGACGAATCTGCCTGAAAATTTCCTCAAAATGGCCTCGCGGCGTTCCGGTCCTTCCCTGAAAGTTTGGGGGGGATTCGTCAAGCGGGGGCCAAGATAAAAGGGGGGTCCCAAAACGCGTTTTCCCCATGTTAATTTCCATAGGGCGGTCGATTTCACTTTTAGCCCGAACGGCTGAATGGATTTCCACCAAACTTGGCAAAATTGTAGGGACTGGTAGCCCGATGTGCCTTTGCTATGTCTCAAGATATGTGCTCCAGTGGATTTTGAGTAATTAAGGTTCAAAAAAATATATATATCTATAGCCGCGCTCCGGTACGCGCACCGGTACGCGCACCGGGCGCTTACCGCGACTTGCGCGCAGAAAGCTGATTGGCTCTGGGATGTCTGTAAACATTCTAAACAGTCCGGAGCGGCTGCCATCTTGTGTCTCGGTAGGATCGAGACACGAGAGGTGGCCAAAACAAAGAGGGAAATGACCATAAGGGGGCAGAGTAGACCCCCCTTGACCCCCTAGGTTTGATGTGGGGGCCATAAAAGGGCCCCGCGGAGCAAAAAAAAAATAAAAAAAAATTTAGATTTTCGCGGGGTGAGCGCCCGGTACGCGCACCGGTACGCGCACCGGTAAGCGTACCGGGGAGTGTACCATGGGGAAAAAGAATGACAGTTTTAAAAGTAGCTGTTTAAAAAAAAAAATGTTTTGTTGTTTTTTTTTATACATACACATACATATATATATAAATGCATATGCATATATATATATGCATATATGTGTATATGTGTGCGTGTAGAGAGAGGTAGAGAGGTAGAGGTGTAGAGGTAGAGAGGTAGAGAGGTAGCGGTAGAGAGGTAGAGATTAGTAGAGAGAGAAGAAGAGAGAGGTAGAGAGGTAGAGAGTAGAGAGTGAGTAATAGAGAGTAGAGAGTGAGTAGTAGAGAGTAGTAGAGAGCAGTAGAGAGAGTAGCAGAGAGTGAGTAGTAGAGAGTAGTAGAGTGAATAGTAGAGTGAGTAGTAGAGAGTAGTAGAGAGTGAGTAGTAGAGAGTGAGTAGTAGACAGTAGTAGAGAGTAAGTAGTAGAGTGAGTAGTAGAGAGCAGTAGAAAGTGAGTAGTAGAGAGTAGTAAAGAGTGAGTAGTAGAGAGTGAGTAGTAGAGAGTGAGTAGTAGAGAGTAGTAGAGAATGAGTAGCAGAGAGAATAGTAGTGAGTAGTAGAGAGTGAGTAGTAGAGTGAGTAGTAGAGACTAGTAGAGAGAGAGTAGTAGAGAGTGAGTAGTAGACAGTAGTAGAGAGTGAGAAGTAGAGAGTGAGTAGTAGAGAGTAGTAGTGAGTAGTAAAGAGTGAGTAGTAGAGAGAGTAGTAGAGAGTGAGTAGTAGAGAGTAGTAGATAGTGAGTAGTAGGGAGTAGTGAGTAGCGAGTAGTAGGGAGTGAGTAGTAGAGAGAGAGTAGTAGAGTAGTAGAGAATGAGTAGTAGACAGTGAGTATTTGAGAGTAGTGGAGTAGGAGAGAGTAAGTAGTAGAGAGTAGTGGAGAATATTCCAAAGTTTGGCACAGCACCACTTTCACAATGAGTCCAATCAAATCATATCACTTAGAGTCCTTATTGAAGCGCTGAATCTTGGTGTATATTCAAATGCTTTTATTTTCCTTAAGTTTATGTACCACAGCCAGCCGAAAGGTTTCGTTCTGTACAACAGAACTTCTTCAGGGCGTTCTTATTTCCTTCAAGTTATGTCGGTATCCAGTTGTCATATAACTAGATATTTCTTCCAAATGTTAGACGAGACATAAGTATATTCTTATTCAAAGTGACTAGGTATCAATTTTACCCACACAATTCGGGCAGACTTGAGTAATTTATAGCATCCTCAAAGTCAGTCTTTCAAAAATTCCAAAGTATAGGACATGATAATCCAAATCCAAATGTTTCTCAAGAAAAGTAATTTACAATCGTTCGGAATATCGGTGTTTGGGCAGATATGATCCAGGGACCCCCAGTATGCAAGGGGAATTAGTCCCCCCTCTACAAACGCGCCAGTGGCCTGCATTGCAGAGAGGTGTAACAAGGGTGTGGCCTCATTACACTTCTCTGCAATGCAGCTCCCTCGCGCATACTGGAGGCTCCTGGTGGACCAGTTGACCCCAGGGACCCCCAGTATGCAAGGGGAATTAGTTCCCCCTCTGCAAACGCGGCAGTGGGCTGCGTTGCAGAGAGGTGTAACAAGGGGCATAGTCTCATTACACCTCTGCAATGCAGCCCCTGGCGCATACTGGAGGTTCCAGGTGGGCTAATTGGCCCCCAGGGGCCCCCAGTATGCAAGGGGAATTAGTTCCCCCTCTTCAAACATGCACGGGGGCTGCGTTGCAGAGAGGTGTAAAAAGGGTTGTGGCTTCATTACACCTCTCTGCAATGCAGTCCCCTGGCGCATACTGGAGATTCCTGGTGGGCTTTCAGGTCTTATATAGTTAGGAATTAGCATTAAAAAAAACTTTGAAATTCACTGAAAAAACCATAGGTTTCACACCAGTTATAGTTAGGAATTAGCATTTAAAAAACCTTTGAAATTCACTGAAAAAACCATAGGTTTCACACCAGTTATAGTTAGGAATTAGCATTTAAAAAACCTATTAAATTCACTGACAAAACCATAGATTTCACACCATTTATAGTTAGCTGGAAATTTTACTGACATAAAACCATTGAAATTCCCACGTTATAGTTAGTTGGACTCACTATAACTTGCGCGCCTGTAATGCACTGCTGATGACGTCACATATTACATCACTCATGACATGGTCAGTGACATCACTCATGACATCACTGATGACACCATCCTTGTGACAGAGTGACAGACCTAATTTCAGTGTAATGTAACGCTTGAAACACATATTCAAAAATAGAAACAAACATTTTCAAAAAAATGGAGATACCCAAACCAGTAACAACAACCAATTCAGTAATTCCACCATCTATATACACATCCACTCATTCACCAACAGTTCTATATAGTCACTCATATATATACTCACTCATCATATGTAGTGATACACCTATACATCCTGTTACACATCAGCAGTCATCCAAAAGTTACTCACACACATACTCACACATGCAAATAAACTATTGAACATCCATTTATTTGCATATACATTTATACACACACTACCACCTTACTTCTAAGGAAACTTACCCATACTTACTCTCTTAAACAATCACTTATAGAAACACATACTTATTTAAACAGGAACTCCTACAATCTCTCACTATATATACTATACTCACTTATATACATCAATACTCACATATACTAGATTAAAACATATGTCGTTACTAATGAAGACACTAGTGAGACAGTCATTCACTCACTAACACACACATATACACACTCATCCACCCATACAGTCCTGCACATATGCTGTCTTCAAAACACATACAAACAGTGAGTCAGTCACCAACCCCTGCAGCCACTTATACACAAAGAGAAACACTGATACAAACATTTAAATATTTAAACAATACTCGCTAATATATGTATTCACTAAGATACACGTAATAAGCCAGTTACCCAACCAATTTTTTTTTAAAAAAACATCCATTTACACACTTATTTAAACATTTATTCTTCCATCGACCTTTACAAATACATATATAAAACACATTTATTTTTCAGAAAGACACACATTCACTGGATGGTGTCATCAGTGATGTCATGAGTGATGTCACTGACCATGTCATGAGTGATGTAATATGTGACGTCATCAGCAGTGCATTACAGGCGCGCAAGTTATAGTGAGTCCAACTAACTATAACGTGGGAATTTCAATGGTTTTATGTCAGTAAAATTTCCAGCTAACTATAAATGGTGTGAAATCTATGGTTTTGTCAGTGAATTTAATAGGTTTTTTAAATGCTAATTCCTAACTATAACTGGTGTGAAACCTATGGTTTTTTCAGTGAATATATATATATATATATATTCACCGAAAAAACCATAGGTTATAGACCATATATAGTTAGAAATTTGCATTTAAAAAACCATTGAAATTCAATGAAAAAACCATAGGTTATAGACCATATATAGTTAGGGATTAGCATTTACAAAACCTTATTTTACTCACACAAAACCATTGAAATTCCATATATAGTTAGTTGCACTAACTATATATCGCGCACCCGCAATCCACTGCTGATGATGTCACATATTACATCATTCATGACATGGTCAGTGACATCACTGATGACATCACTGATGACATCACTGATGACAACATCCAGTGACTGTATGTTTCTGTAAAGTTAAAATATGTCTTACATATTGAAGAATGAGTGGATGTATAAGTGTCTGGATGAAGGATTTAGTAGGTGCATGACTGACTGTATGAGTGAGTGATTAAATGTGTTTCACTGAGTGCATGGGTTAGTGACTAAACTGTCTTAATTTGTGCATCATTATGTCTGTTGTTCTGTAAACTGCTGCATGTGTTGATAAGTAGCTATATGAGTAACTATATGGGTTATTGATTGGTTGCCCAAATATTTGTATGGGAGACTGAGTGTGTGTGTGGGTGGCTGGGAGGTGTGTGACTCTGTGCATAGATGTGTGAGCAGTTGATTCACTAGATGTATGGTTTCAAAAGTGCATGTGGAAACAGCTGTATGGGCGGTTGACTGTGTGCATGAGTGTATTGGTGAGTGAATGGATATCTCAGTGCTACATGTCAAAGTAAGTACATATGTAAAACACAGTACATGTGAGAGTTGACATATATAAATAACTGTGCATAAGAGCCAGTGAATGTGTGAGTGGCTGTATGGATCATTGTGAACTTGTATCAGGGATTGTATAAGAGAGTAAATATGTGTTAGTATATGTTTGAATAAGTAAAGTTTGTATAACTGTATAGTTGAGGAAATGGAGGTGTGATTGATTCTTTGCATGACTCACTAGGTGTGTGAGTAACTCCATGGATGAGTGACAGTCTGTGAGTGTCTGTTTACACTGATTGTATCTAAGGTTATATTAGAGTCTGAAGAGGTTCATCGTATTATCACATGAATGATATCATCAGTGATGTGATCAGTAATGTCAAATGAGATGTCATCAGTGATGTCATCAGTGATGTCATTTGAGATTTCATCAGTGATGTCATCAGTGATGTCACTGACCATGTCATGAATGATGTAATATGTGACATCATCAGCAGTGGATTGCGGGTGCGCGATATATAGTTAGTGCAACTAACTATATATGGAATTTCAATGGTTTTGTGTGAGTAAAATAAGGTTTTGTAAATGCTAATCCCTAACTATATATGGTCTATAACCTATGGTTTTTTCATTGAATTTCAATGGTTTTTTAAATGCAAATTTCTAACTATATATGGTCTATAACCTATGGTTTTTTCGGTGAATTTCATTGGTTTTTTAAAAGCTAACATCTGTAGCTGTAAAATGTATTATTCTTTAAATCCCAAAATATATTTAGATGTTTATTGATAATTTTTTTTTTAATATTTTTTTCTTCGCTTCTAGTTCGCGAACCGGGAAGCTTTCCGTTAGCTCATCTTGATGCCGCGATCTAGTCCGCGAACCGGTCAACGTTACGTTAGCGGAACAGTGACGCGTCGCGGAAGCGCGACGTATCACGTTATCGCGTAATGCGTCTAATGACGCGTCGCGTTAGCGCTCCCGGAAGTGCTCCGGACCGCGAACCGGAAGCGATCTGGGACGCGGCGCGCGCCGCGTAACGTAAGCGGAACAGGTCATGTGACTTGTTTATCAAACTTCTCATTGGTTCATTTCACTTTTGGTTTCCAAATGATGTATGACTAGGTCATGTGACCTAAAAATAACACTTTTCATTGGCTCAGAACTTTTGTTTTCCAAAAATCATGTAAACCCCTCCTTATTTCCTCACTCTGACTTTCATCTTGGTGAGAGAAAGACCATTTATCTGAAGTTCCACAATGGCTTCCATTCTTGCTGCAGCTGGTGCACCCCCACCACCACCTCCACCTCCTCATAAGAAGAGAGGACCACCTAGTCAAATTTTGACTAACAGAGAAGAGGAAGATGAGCAAGAAGAAGAGGACAGAGAGGAACCACAATTTGTCGAAGAGTTGCCCCGGGTTTCTAAACGAAAAACCAGTTTCATCTGGCAGTTTTTCAGCATCCCTCCTGGATCTAAGAAAGTAAATGCAAAATATGCCACCTGCCTCATCTGTGACTACAGATTGTCGAGAGGCACAGAAAAGAAGTACAGTATGGGGAACTATACAATGCATCGTCACATGAGCAGGTGGCATCCCAATAACTACAGCCGGGCTGAATTAAGGGATCTTGAAGACAATCCGACGGCAACTCCTGTGGCAAGATCTACATCCACATTGTCTTTGACGGGAAGAGAGGCACAAGAGACTGTGCCAAACATCCAACCCAACTTCCAGCACATGAAGTTAACTTGCATTTACTGTGGTGCTATGTTGTCATATGGCAACATGAGTGTCAACCTGATGAACATTGCATTTGAAAATCATAAATGCCCTAAAGCACCCAAAAAGTAATTTTTTTTTTTTGCTCCAGTTGAGCCGTTTTGAAAGCCTGTTTTTTGTTGTCTCCCCTCCATAAAAAACACAAAAAAACATAAAACAGTTCTAAAAATACAAAAAAATCAAAAAATGTTCAAAAAATAAAAAAAAAATATAAAACAAGAAAAACAAAAAAAAACAGTTCTTTTCAGAACTACCTCCCCTTTCAAACAAAATTGCTAGAATGTTTATCACTCTGGCAAGCTCTATTTCTTTTGGTTCGCTTCAAGTTCGCTGACCGGTTCGCGAACCTTAAGCGAACTAAAAAAATATTTTTTTTAAAAAAAGAAGAGTTAGTATAAGGGAAGTAAACAGAGAATAATGTAAAAAGAAAGACAGCTAGAGAGAGTAAATGAGAGATAGTGTCAATGACATCATCAGCAGTGCATTGCAGGTAAAAAGAGTGGAAAACATTTACCTTATAATTCTTGTTACCTTTTTAAAATATTTTTTAATACTTTCAATCTGTAAAACAAAGAACAAACATTTCAAAAAATATTAAAACATGTTTTTAAAAATTAGAAAAGACAAGGGAAAAGGTTCAAAAACAAACAGTTTTTCAACAACTTTGACATTTACAGAAGTCTCTGCTTCTCTACGTCCCCTACACAATCCTAAAGGTATATATTCGAAAGAAACTGTATCTTGATGTTGCTGAACTGGAGCCTATTTTGGAACATGATGTTTTTCTTGCACTGCTAATGCCTCACAGTAGTGATGCAATAGCAGCGCAAAAAAGATGTAAAGCCATCATGAAATTGTGTCTAACATTGTAAATGATTGTTTTAGGATGCAAATAAGATGTGTGCTTTCAAGAGCTTTCTTTGAGGTGAGGCCTCTTTTTTTTTAAAAAAAAAACACTACTCAGAAGTACAGCACTCTAAGCATTAAAATTGATATTTACAGAACTCAGCTTACCCATATGTACCACACATTTCTAAATGTATATCATAAGTACAAAAAGCATAACATTAATTATACATGTTAAATGGTTTATTTTTGCTGTTCTCAGAATGTATCAAATTTCACTTAAATCAGTGACTTGAAGGTATTCATCATGCAACAGCGGGGAAAAAAAAACACAATCAAAATGACTGTGTTTAAAAAACCCATACAACCTAAGAAATCTGATTTCAAAACTCCTTAAAATTAACTTACTTTCAATGACGTCGAACGATCTCCTATGAACAGCATCCACTCTGTTGTGCTTTAAATATTTTCAGCCCGCCACTTTCTGAAAGAAAACCTCCATCGATACGTGAAATATGTTACATAGAAAAAAAACTTCTCTCATTATATCACATGTTTCCACTAGGCCAAATCATGTTGCCGCGATTCGCAAGTCTTGTAATTCTTCCAATCAAATCCCGACATTTTCTATTTTCGCAACTTTCAAAAATAAAATATTTGAGATTATTTTCACAATCCTGGACTACTAATATCTTACTCTTCTTTGTCACTCATGTTCTCCTTTTCCTATGACACTGATACTGCTTACTATGAAGCAGACTTACTTGCATCAGGTTTATATAGTTGGATTTTTAATCGAGACAGCATTGCAGACTTACATTCCCTCTACTTAAAATTTTGGTTTTAAAAACACCAGGTAAGAATTTTTAAGGTCAAACGGCAATTTTTTTTTGAAAGTTACAACAGAATCATTACAGAATGACCAGCCGTTTCCAGACTTTAAGTAAGCTGTATAATGTCCTGATGTTGTTGATGGACCATCGTGATAGATAATTGCTACAGTAACAAAAGTCCTCCCTGATATTGACAGTTGAGAAGCCACAACATTTTTTATTAAAGTTGACAATTTTGATCCATCAGGCCTACATCGTTGCATCATTAAAATGACATACTGGCCATATCTACGTATAAATAATGTTGACATCATATCACATTTACATTGGCTACACTCCATGTTGTGATCCGCTGCATTTACTAGCTTATTAAAGGACACTGATTTACTGTCTGGCAAAGTTAAATATATAAATCTTTCTGAGTCTACACTAGTAGTACTTGATACCATACAGTTCTCGCAGTCATGCTGCCATTGATAAGAAAGCCCAAACAGTTGATCTACATCTACACCCTCATCTTGCAATATATCAAGCATATACATTAAAAACTCCTGACAATCTTGCTGATTATTTTCAGAGAAGTCTGTTTGACCTGAACATTCATCTAACAGATAACGAACTTCAGACACACTTT
Organism: Lissotriton vulgaris; assembly: GCF_964263255.1. Taxonomy (NCBI): domain Eukaryota; kingdom Metazoa; phylum Chordata; class Amphibia; order Caudata; family Salamandridae; genus Lissotriton; species Lissotriton vulgaris. The sequence goes on along the minus strand of NW_028250533.1, from coordinate 151,596 downwards.
CTACTTTTCTTCGATCAGTGCTACATTTCTCTAACACAGAATTCAACAAGCAGCATAAACTTTGTTCTGAATTGAACACAATCTGTTCTTTTAAACTCTCTAGTGAAAAGAGAACATTAACCACTACATTTGCATAGCAGTTGACACCAGAACTGTTTTCAAATTGAAAACCGACAACATCTTCAACAGAATCCACTTTCTTTCTGCTAACAATTTTCGGTTCATTGACTTTTAGTCTTTTTGCAACAACCTCCCTACTATTACTGCTATTTCTACGTTTCCGGCCTAACACACGTTTCTCAAACAAAGGATATTGAGGCAAATGTGGCGCATACTCTCTTCTTAACCTATTGTATTCCTTAACACAATCTAGATCCGCACAAATATTTGTGACATCACAGTCAATTAAGTACAATCCCGATAAAGTTCTAACTCGTGACAATGCCACATATGCCATACCCTCCTTGAACACAGAACTGCCAATATTCACCAATGCACAGTCTACACTTAAACCTTGCGATTTATGGATTGTCACCGCATATGCCAAGCAAACAGGAAACTGTTTACGGCGAACATATAAGTCTTTAACAAGCAAAAACCTAGCAGAACAACGAGCAATTCTCTGTACTTCCTCAATGCCATCAAATTTAATTCTTAAGAATTCTATTCCATCTCTATTTCTGTATTTCTCAAAATCAACAACATTACCCATTGATCCATTTACCAGACCTCTTTCTACATGTAAATTCCGTCTCAAAATGATTCGGCAATTTAAACACACATTCAGAGTCTTTTCAAAACCCGCTGTCTTAGATATAGTCTTCTCTAATGAATCCAATTTTGATTTCAAATTGTCTGACAAAATAATAGTTGATCCCATATGCTCTAATTTGTCGATAGCTTCAAGTTTCACAATCTCTTGCTTTTCTAAATTCAACATTTTGTTGTTGAAGATGGCACATTCTGCAAGAGTTGGCATGAGACATATCCCGGATTTCTTCGCAGTAATTTTCTGAAAAATATTCTCAGGCACAATCTCTTGTTTGGGATATAAATTTGACAGTAATCGTGCATTTAAAGCTTCTTTCCCATGCTCGGTCACTTTTCCAATTCTAATATCTTGTAGAATATTCTTGTAATCTTCATCCTTTGCCTGACGCATATTTTGATGCAGTTCTGCATAATTGAAGTTTAACCATATATTGACGTTGCCAATGCTCCCTAGGCACTTCCTGGTATCTTCATGCGTGAGTATTTTGAACACAGGTTGACCTTTTACTGGTGTCAGCTGTAGAAGATCTCCGAAAACAATGATGTGTTTCCCACCAAATAAGACATCATATTCAGTTTTAAGTACTTCTTGCATTCTCAAATGCACAAAGGCAAGCATGACATTGGAAACCATGCTTACTTCGTCAATGATAAGTAGTTTCATTTTCCTCAAGACTCTTGAAACTTCACAGCAAGCATCTCCAGATAACTTGTTGTATTGTAATTTGTTGTCATGCTCCACCGGCAGCATCAGTAGACGATGCAAAGTAATACCTTTAATATTATGTGCTGCCAGTCCAGTAGGAGCGGTGACAACACAAGACAGCGATGACTCAGTCCTTTCCTGCAAATAACAAGAGATTGCTTTAATGAGGAAACTTTTTCCAGTTCCCGCTTCTCCACTCACGTACAGTCGGACAGGCTTCAACGATGTACATGAGCACTCTTTCTTCTCATGACTTAATCCGTGCTCAATTTCCTTGGTAACTTCATCATATATTTTCCTCTGCTCAACGTTGAGTTGTTTTTCCAAGTCTTGTAAGTTAACTGAATCCTCCTGAGCATGTGCCATGGCTCTTTCTACTTCATTCATAGCAGTGGCAGCTTCATTTTCGATAATAGGTCCTCCAAGTGGATCTTGACTCAATGAAACAGAACTCTGACTGTCCTGAGAACTGTCTCTGGCAATCTCGGCTGCAATCGTTGCTTCCTGCTCAATTTCCAAAGTTAGCATTTCTTGATATCTAGAAAAAGCAGGACATTCTATGGACTCCTTGGCTGCATTGAAAGAGTCTTCGTAACAGAGGAAATCTCCAAGCAGTTCCTCTTCTGCACGCCAAGGCTTGAAAAGTTGCAAAAGTGCTAAATAGAAAAACTCCTTTTTTTCTGGAGATTCGCCACTCAATTTTCGATGGTTTACTAATTGGCATTTTCTTTGCTTGACCAGGCATCCCTCACTTCCAATTACAGCATACACTCCTTTCTCAATATCTTCTTTGATGTTCCTCTTGAATATATAATTTTGGAGAACCTCATATAGACAAACATTCTCAAGGTGACTGCTTCGATTTGGATAATATGTATCCAACATGTTGGTCTTCAAAATGTCGGTACTGTTTGGTTCCTTTTCTGCCAAATACTCAATTTCCCGAACAGGTTTTAGAACTCGATTTCGCGTTGCAGCAAGACCAAGACTCGCCCAAACGAGACTCCTGGATTTGGCATAGAGACTTGCTGAAGACAATCGATCAGAACATTCGTAAGCTCCGATTTCTCGATGCGACAACATCTTCAGACTGAAACTGTACAACTTCTTGCTGAGGCTCTTTTCATGGGAAATGTCCTCCCACATATCCTTCAGTTCGGTCTTTTCTTTTTTGGTGATGTAAGATGTCACATACCGAGCCACAGCCATACAGTTGTCAGCCACAAACTGTATATCCATGTTGGCATTCCACATGGACAAAATCACTGGGTTGTAGTCATTGATATACTTGGACTCTTCATTCCTTTTCAAATTGTATGTATTCTTGGGTGATTTCCTCGTCACATTATGTCGCAGCGAAGACATCAAACTGTTCACTCTTCCTTTAGAAATCACCGGTCGTGGAAAGTTGAAACGACATTTGGTGTAAAACTTGTCCTTGTTTCTGAATTTACGACGACAGTACTTTCCACAACGATGGCTTTGGAAACGTAGAACTTGTTCTCTTAGACTTTTCTTCTCCGTTGCGTTTGGAACAGCACACGTAGAATACTGTTCGATGAAATTCATCACTAAGTCATCCGGATCTGTTCCAAATTTAGGTGCATCCTTGATCCACAGCAACATATGTATATGAGGGGCACCTCTTGCTTGGTACTCCTTTCTCCAGAAGAAATCCAACACCTCTCCAAGAGGTGGATTCTTTTTATTTGTGATGAAAGACATCATAGCTTCAAATCTATGATTGAAGTACCTGCATACATTCACAGGATCCAAAGAACACAGTTCTCCAGGTGTCTTGAATTCAATGTTTTCAATATTTCCATTTGCCTCTCGTAGAAATTCAAGTAAGTCTTCCCAGCCATACTCGGCACAGCTCAGAGTGAGGAACCATGTTGGAGTTCCTAAGTTCCTCAGCATACATTTTAAATCACCATGACGACGGTACCAGTACTCATTAGTACCACGCTGACACGCCATGAGATTAATTAAGTGAGAATCCAAAATACTGTCTTGGACATTGACTTTATGCATAAAGTCACTTGCTGAGATGTTTCGCATGTGTATACCACTTTTTAAGATGTGGTTCACTGCATATGACAGTCCAGACAGATCGCTTTCAAACAGGAGATGAAACAAATAGGGAATGCATTGCCGAAACCTAGGATCTTCTGCATACAATCGTAAAGTCCGGTATTCAGACGCAGGAATTTGATGAGGTCGCTCATCATATCTTCCTCCTTGACCTGTGGGAAATAGCTGTGGGAAACACCGAGCTTCCAAACTTTCCTCCCAAACACTAATGGGACTCCCTTTGGCTTGTTTCATTTGAAACAACTCAATTGCATTCCCCATGACTTCCTTGGAATGCAAAGGATGAACACTATAATGTTCATATATTTCTTCACTTTTAGAGGCCTCTACTTTCTCAATTTGGCCTACACACAAATCGCTATCCTCTTCATCACTTACTTCCTCTTCTGCAACATATACATTCTTATAGTACTTATTATTTTTCTTCAAATACACTGTTGCCTTTTTGACTTTCCTAACATCCACTAAATCTTGCCATATTTTCTTATTCTTTGTCGGAACCCCATTAACCAAGATAACCAGAGGTTCCTCTTCCACTTTTTCTATTCCAATTGTGTTAATGTTTTTCTTCAAATCTAGAGGCAAATAAACAACTCTTCCCTTTAATCCTCTCTGTAAATCTGCTGGAGGCAACTTCCCTGTCTTTGGCTCCATTCTTACAATAGCCTGAAAGGGATGGATACTTTGAATCAAAATAGATTCATAAGTATTTAAATCCTTCAATTCAGAAGGAATCTCAACCAATTCCAGATTATTATGAACTGCCCTAGCAGGCATCTGGTTTTGGTTTAATTTATTACAACAATAAGTACACACACGTTGATCCGATCCCAAATCAAAATAATTTTCTACCATCAAGTATGTGGCTAAATCCTTCCATTCACTATTATTTTCCCTTTCACTTTTTGCATATAAATCAACTACCTTAGTCTGATTCTTATAATAAGTGCGTCGACAACATACACAAGTGAAATTAGGCCTCTCACTTGATTTCATCTGAAACGTGGCAATTTCCTTCTGAAAATTATCTGTACTGGAAACCTGTACATTATCTTCCACATTACCCTCTACTTCAGGGTCAATTTGAACATTCTCATCTTTACTACCAAAGTAACAAAACTCAATTTCTTCACAAAGATTCTTCACATCTATTTCAGAACCATGCAAAAGAGCAGCACATAACTGTTTAAGCATAATTGCTGGACTCTTAGCATAATACAACATTCTCACTAATTTTCTCACTTTATTATGATGCACTGCTAGCATCCTGAAATGATGAAAAACACTCTGGCATACTCTCCTGGAAAGACAAGCCAGCGAATGACCACGGAAACCTGTCATTTGTCTCACTCTGCAAGGATCTAAATCTTGCAACAACTTCATTTTCTGCTTCAAACTTTTCTTATTAAATGTCCGTATAAAATCACAAAGCAAATTGATGGAAACCTGTCGCACACTGCAAATAGAACTACACTTCCAAATGTACACAGGACCCTTAGGACGTCTTCCTAAAACCTCATCACTTAGCGCCTCTTCTGTCTCTGTTGTCACAAGTTGTTCTTTTTCAACTGGACAACCATCCTTCACTTCATAAGCTCGACCACTGATGTCAACTGCATGCACCAAATCATTATCCTGAAAATAAGTCTCCTCATTAAAAAATGCCTCAGAACTTGAACTATGCATCCATTCTCCGGAAAAAACTTCACAAAAGTTAGTACGATTTACTACTCTCTTCCATCTACTTTTTGTTTTGAAATCAGAAATTACCTTGCTTAGTTTCCTAATTCTATTGATTACCAAAATAAACAACTTTCGCTTAATTTCAAAAGCATGATCAATAATTTTCTCTACATTTTTCTTCTTCCTATAAAATGCCGCTTTCTGTTGGCCTTTCTTTTTAATATTTTTCAATAAATTAACTAATATCCTATTACGGAACATCCGAGTTCGAATGTCCCTAAACTGTTGTTTCCTTCTACTATCATGCACAGAGTTATCTCTTCCTCTACCAGTAACATTTGTGATGGGTCTCTCCTTTCCATTTAAATTATTTTTCTTTTTGTGAACTGAAACATTTTTTTGAGCAAAATTTTTTTTACTACAAATATTTCTTAAGAATGATTTCGTGCTCTTACCCGGACCTTTCTTGGTGTTTTGACAAGTATTTGGGGAAGAGGACTGCTGCAATAAAACATCATCCTGCTGTCTTTGACGTTTTCTAGCCTTTCGTATTCGACTTCTGGAAGGCATTTACCAAACTATGAAAGAATCTGCAGTTGAACCTGTGGAAAAATATAATATAAAATGTTATTAACCACTATTACCAAACAGTAAATAAATAACAGTCATCTAAAACTTAATGCCGTACTAATTATTTAACATAGCAAATATTTTCCACCAGCACTGCATCACAAAAATGACACTCAATGGTACAAAACAGGCATACAACACTCATAAATCACTCCCTAATATTTTAGATCATTAATTCAGGATGACGATAAGATGTAGCCTATCTAAAGATTTGTTTAGGCCCTGATCTTTAGACTGGTGTGAATGTGTGTCATTGATCCACATTCAGTCCATCACCTGTTTTGTTTATTTGAGGTGAGGCCAACACATGGTTGCAGATAAGATTTTCACTGAAAAAAACCAAGGTAAAAAAACATGTGAAGACCTACCAATGAAGTAAATCATTAAATGAAAACCAATACATTTCTAGAAATATGCACTACTAGTGCTTCATAAGATGTTTTGGGCCACATTTATAAGTTATTTGAGTATCTAGTATGCTATTTTACGTTCTTCATGGTGCAAATTTATTGTAAATACACTCCCACCTGCGGTTGGCAAATTTAGATTTTGATTATGGGAGTTAGATAGGCATTTTAATAATTTCCCAAAAATGGTGTATAACCCCAAACAACCTTTGAAGCAAATGCTTTTAGCCATGTTATCCACCTCCCATTGGATAACATGGCTAGGAAGTGCTTGCAAATGTGATAAAAAAAGGCCGCAATGCATGAATATCGCAGAAAAGTCAGCGATATTCATGCATTTTCCAGCAAATGCTCTTAGCCATGTTATCCACTTCCTATTAAATAACATGGCTAAGAACTGCTCAGGGCCCCATGAGGAACGCTTTCCATTTAAAAAGGGAAAAATAACATCAAAGACACTAAAATGCCTTCTAAATATGAACCCAAACAACCCATGAAGCAATGTGAAAAAAAACTGCCACAATGCATGAATATAGCAGAAAAGTCAGCGATATTCATGCATTTTCCAGCAAATGCTCTTAGCCATGTTATCCACTTCCAATAAAATAACATGGCTAAGAACTGCTCAGGGCCCCATGAGGAACGCTTTCCATTTAAAAATGGAAAAATAACATCAAAGACACTAAAATGCCTTCTAAATATCAACCCAAACAACCTATGAAGCAATGTGAAAAAAAACGGCCACAATGCATGAATATAGCAGAAAAATCAGCGATATTCATGCATTTTCCAGCAAATGCTCTTAGCCATGTTATCCACTTCCTATTAAATAACATGGCTAAGAACTACTCAGGGCCCCATGAGGAACGCTTTCCATTTAAAAAGGGAAAAATAACATCAAAGACACTAAAATGCCTTCTAAATATGAACCCAAACAACCCATGAAGCAATGTGAAAAAAAACTGCCGCAATGCATGAATATAACAGAAAAGTCAGCGATATTCATGCATTTTCCAGCAAATGCTCTTAGCCATGTTATCCACTTCCAATTAAATAACATGGCTAAGAACTGCTCAGGGCCCCATGAGGAACGCTTTCCATTTAAAAAGGGAAAAATAACATCAAAGACACTAAAATGCCTTCTAAATATGACCCCAAACAACCTATGAAGCTCTAACAGTACATATCCTGAAATTTAATTCATTTCAAAATTCGTTTTTAAACACAGCATATAAATCAATTGTATACCTGCATTCATGAAGAAATGACTAAAAATGTCCTTGAGACACATGAAAGTGTTTTCTGCAATTCCCTAGCACCATTTTTGGGACACTATTAATATGGCTAGGTAACTCCCATAATCAAAATCTAAATTTGCAAAGCACAAGTGGGAGCGTATTTACAAGACACTTGCCCCATGAGGAACACTTTACATTTTAAAAGGCGAACATAACATCTTAGACACTCAAATACCTTATAAATATGGCCCAAAACAACCTATGAAGCTCTAGCAGTACATATCCAGAAATGTAATTGATTTCTTAAATCGTTTTTAAATGCAACATATCTGTTTCAGCTTACATAACAGACCATGAAATGGGCTCCATGTATCACAATATCTTGTGTTACTGCATGCCAGAATGTTACACCAAATATGCAATTACAATTCCTCTATGAAACTAATTCTATTAGTATATCACTAGAGACAAAACCACATTTTGTAAACACAGCTTTTTTCATCATTTTCTCCTTAAATCATACTATTCTCTATCTAAATTAAATAAATCTTTTCTCACCTTAGCAAATATTTTTTGAGTTTTGAAAACAGTCTCAGAAATACACCAAATTGTCTTCAGCAGAAGAAAAAGGATGCACTCCAAAGGCTGCAGCTATTGAAAGCACAGAAATACAGATATTCTTTTCACATATCTCTCATATTAGCCAATCATTCCTCTTCCCTCACTTTTTTCAAATCAAAACCCTTCCCCCCTCTGCCCTGTCTGCCTTGTTTCCATAGCAACCACCTCCTGGAAGACCTCTCATGTTTGCAAATTCACACAACAATGTTTCAATTGAACTCTGAACTCTCAGTGCACCTGCGTATCCAGTGCAATCTTTCATTAAATGTTTCTTCCTTGACCATTCAAATTACATCTTTCAAGGAACACATCCATGCACCCTAACTTTCTGTTTTCAGAAATGGAAATGCACCAATCACTGCCAATGAATCATTAGCATTGTAAATCCACAATTTTTTTTCTTTAGAAACTCCTACTGTTTCAACTGCCCTTTCATTACCACACTTCATCTGACTGCAGCCCAACCTTCACCCACCATGTTTAAGGTCTGGATTCTTGGACATAGTTACATCCACTGGGCTCAAAGGTATGCTGAGAGCAGAAATTTACATAACCTCAATTTACAAGATGTGGAAATTAAGTGGTTGGGCCAAAGAGGATTAAAATGTCACCAATTGATACCATTGGTGAAAACCTTTATGCATTTGCCAAAACCTGACCTGTTAATAGTGCACTGTGGAGGTAATGATTTGGGCACTTTGACAGGGGTAGGTCTGGAAATGCTTTTAAAGGACACCTTTGAGCAATTAATGGCACTTTTTCCTAAAACTGCCTTGGTATATTCCAATATATGCCAAAGACAGAAATGGAGGTGGTCCAACCAATTTTGTCCACAAATTGAGAAAGCGAGGAAGCATGTAAACAAATCTGTTTCAGCTTACATGAGAGACCATGGAATGGGCTCTCTTTACAACAATAACTTGCGTTACTACATGCAAGATATCTACAGAGGAGATGGAGTTCACTTCTCAGATGAGGGCAACAGAATTTTCATTCTGAATTTAAGACTGTGCATTGGTACCTACTTATAAGTACCTAAATGTACCATAAACCCAAAAGCTCTTCTCAGAGCTACCCTACATCTGATCACTCACAATTATTATTTTTCTCTAACTTTTTTCACTAATTTTCCACAAAATTCGCTCCCCGGAGCGCTACCCGGTTCGCTAACCGAAAGCTAACCTCGCGGAATTTTTTTAAAAAAAGTGTTTTTTTCCGCACATATAAGCCTCCTCAGCCATGCTCAGAAAACCTAGGGGGTCAAGATAAGTCTACCATGACCCCTTCTACCCATTCTAAACATTATTTGCCCTCCATCTTGTATCTTAATGCGACCGAAACACAAAATGGTGGATTCCCGTGACGCTTAAGGTTCGCTAACCGGGCCGCTTCCCGGAAAGCGGTCCAAAAAAAAGGTGGGAAAGTAATTTACAGAAAAACGACTAGAGACACTCTCACCAAATATACATTAGCTCATACTACATAACAATCCCTTCCATTCTCACAAATTTCATTGAAATTTCATTTAGCCATTTAGCCTGTAGACCTCTCCAAATACCGTGAGGTAAATTACTTCACAAAACACATCTGAAGTGTTGGAATTGACAACCAATGAAAATGTTACTTTCATTTTCTACTTTTATTACCTGACATTTGATTGGTTATATACCTGTATATATATAAAGGGAGAGAAGGAAACACAGCCATTTTGACTACTACTTGTTGTTGTATATATCATTTAGAATATCAATAATAACATCAACTTGTTTCTAAAGGTAAGTTGTTATTTTTAAAACTGAAGTATATTGTGCACTATAAGTAAATATGGTAAACTTTTTCAGATAGTTATATACTATCCCTCTGTAAGAGTTAGACATTGAGAAAGCCTTCTTTATTATAATTATGGACTGATTTAGGTTTCTGTGGTATAATTATGAATTTACTTAGGCTTCTTCACAGGCACTTTTTAATAGTACTACTTCACGCCTGAAACCATACAGTGCCCATAGATTACTTCTCTGGTATAAACTCACAAATGCCTGTCTGAACTTAAACCCAACAGTGCCCTATCTCTACTGATATATTTATTTTTTATGCAAATTACAGCAATAAAATGGAAGGTGAGCAGAATGTTTCCTTCGAAATTGTTCTGGAGACCAACACAGAAAAAGAAATTGAGGACAATGATGACTCTGATTTCATGGATCAATCACGGGACCATGAATTAGTTCAATGTGTGGAATCAGTGGATCATTTACTTCATTATGATGACGGTCAAATGTTTGAACTTATGTTCACTGAACAAGAACACATATCAGACAGTGAAATGCTAGACGTTCTAGTAAATTTCGAAAAACAATCCGAAAAATAAAATTATATGTAATATTAAAAAATTGTTTGAGTCTTTAATCATTTTTATATGTAATTCATAAAGTAGTTAAATGTAAGAAATGTTACTAAATTTTGAAACACAATCACAACAATAAAAAATTGCTGAAAAAATAAAAATATTAAAAAAAAATCAACAAAACCAACAAATAATTAACATACAGTATTAGAAAAGTCTTTCATTCTTTTATCCATAAAGTTCGCTGCCCAGAACGCTTTCCGGTTCGCGAACTTGGCGCTTACCACGCAAAAAAAAAATGTTTAATTTTTTTTTTTGGGACCCTCCTAGGCCCTTTTAAAACCTCCACATAAAACCTAGGGGGTCAACGAGGATCTACTATGCCCCCTTATGGCAATTTCCCCCTTTGTTTTGGCCTCCTCTTGTCTCTCGATCCTACCGAGAGACAAGATGGCGGCCGCTCCGGACTGTTTAGAATGTTGACAGACACCGGAGGGCCAATCAGCTTCGCATCGCAAAGTTCCGATACGCGAAAGGTTCGCTAACCGGATCGCTGCCCGGAGCGCTGTTACAGATATATATCTTGATTCAAACGTTAATTTCTCAAAATCCACTGGAGCACATATATTGAGACCTAGCAAAGGCACATCGGGCTAACAGTCCCTACAATTTTGCCAAGTTTCGTGAAAATCCATTCAGCCGTTCGGGCTAAAAGTGAGTCCAACCGCCCTATGGAAATTAACATGGGAAAAAGGCGTTTTGGGACCCCCCTTTTTTCTCGGCCCCCCCTCCACAAAACCCCCCCAAATTTTCAAGGGCTGCTCAGAAACAAAATGTGCCATTTTCCTGAAAATTTCAGCCAATTCCGTCCACAAACGCCAAAGTTATTAGGCATAGAATTTTCAGAAATCCCATAGGGAAAAAATCCTAACTATATATACCTACTGGCGACCGCCAGTAGGTAATATATATATATATATATATATATATATATATATATATATATATATATATATATATATTCACTGAAAAAACCATAGGTTTCACACCAGTTATAGTTAGGAATTAGCATTTAAAAAACCTTTGAAATTCACTGAAAAAACCATAGGTTTCACACCAGTTATAGTTAGGAATTAGCATTTAAAAAACCTATTAAATTCACTGACAAAACCATAGATTTCACACCATTTATAGTTAGCTGGAAATTTTACTGACATAAAACCATTGAAATTCCCACGTTATAGTTAGTTGGACTCACTATAACTTGCGCGCCTGTAATGCACTGCTGATGACGTCACATATTACATCACTCATGACATGGTCAGTGACATCACTCATGACATCACTGATGACACCATCCAGTGAATGTGTGTCTTTCTGAAAAATAAATTTGTTTTATATATGTATTTGTAAAGGTCGATGGAAGAATAAATGTTTAAATAAGTGTGTAAATGGATGTTTTTTTTAAAAAAAATTGGTTGGGTAACTGGCTTATTACGTGTATCTTAGTGAATACATATATTAGCGAGTATTGTTTAAATATTTAAATGTTTGTATCAGTGTTTCTCTTTGTGTATAAGTGGCTGCAGGGGTTGGTGACTGACTCACTGTTTGTATGTGTTTTGAAGACAGCATATGTGCAGGACTGTATGGGTGGATGAGTGTGTATATGTGTGTGTTAGTGAGTGAATGACTGTCTCACTAGTGTCTTCATTAGTAACGACATATGTTTTAATCTAGTATATGTGAGTATTGATGTATATAAGTGAGTATAGTATATATAGTGAGAGATTGTAGGAGTTCCTGTTTAAATAAGTATGTGTTTCTATAAGTGATTGTTTAAGAGAGTAAGTATGGGTAAGTTTCCTTAGAAGTAAGGTGGTAGTGTGTGTATAAATGTATATGCAAATAAATGGATGTTCAATAGTTTATTTGCATGTGTGAGTATGTGTGTGAGTAACTTTTGGATGACTGCTGATGTGTAACAGGATGTATAGGTGTATCACTACATATGATGAGTGAGTATATATATGAGTGACTATATAGAACTGTTGGTGAATGAGTGGATGTGTATATAGATGGTGGAATTACTGAATTGGTTGTTGTTACTGGTTTGGGTATCTCCATTTTTTTGAAAATGTTTGTTTCTATTTTTGAATATGTGTTTCAAGCGTTACATTACACTGAAATTAGGTCTGTCACTCTGTCACAAGGATGGTGTCATCAGTGATGTCATGAGTGATGTCACTGACCATGTCATGAGTGATGTAATATGTGACGTCATCAGCAGTGCATTACAGGCGCGCAAGTTATAGTGAGTCCAACTAACTATAACGTGGGAATTTCAATGGTTTTATGTCAGTAAAATTTCCAGCTAACTATAAATGGTGTGAAATCTATGGTTTTGTCAGTGAATTTAATAGGTTTTTTAAATGCTAATTCCTAGCTATAACTGGTGTGAAACCTATGGTTTTTTCAGTGAATTTCAAAGGTTTTTTAAATGCTAATTCCTAACTATAACTGGTGTGAAACCTATGGTTTTTTCAGTGAATTTCAAAGGTTTTTTTAATGCTAATTCCTAACTATATAAGACCTGAAAGCCCACCAGGAATCTCCAGTATGCGCCAGGGGACTGCATTGCAGAGAGGTGTAATGAAGCCACAACCCTTTTTACACCTCTCTGCAACGCAGCCCCCGTGCATGTTTGAAGAGGGGGAACTAATTCCCCTTGCATACTGGGGGCCCCTGGGGGCCAATTAGCCCACCTGGAACCTCCAGTATGCGCCAGGGGCTGCATTGCAGAGGTGTAATGAGACTATGCCCCTTGTTACACCTCTCTGCAACGCAGCCCACTGCCGCGTTTGCAGAAGGGGAACTAATTCCCCTTGCATACTGTGGGTCCCTGGGGTCAACTGGTCCACCAGGAGCCTCCAGTATGCGCGAGGGAGCTGCATTGCAGAGAAGTGTAATGAGGCCACACCCTTGTTACACCTCTCTGCAATGCACGCCACTGGCGCGTTTGTAGAGGGGGGACTAATTCCCCTTGCATACTGGGGGTCCCTGGATCATATCTGCCCAAACACCGATATTCCGAACGATTGTAAATTACTTTTCTTGAGAAACATTTGGATTTGGATTATCATGTCCTATACTTTGGAATTTTTGAAAGACTGACTTTGAGGATGCTATAAATTACTCAAGTCTGCCCGAATTGTGTGGGTAAAATTGATACCTAGTCACTTTGAATAAAAATATACTTATGTCTCGTCTAACATTTGGAAGAAATATCTAGTTATATGACAACTGGATACCGACATAACTTGAAGGAAATAAGAACGCCCTGAAGAAGTTCTGTTGTACAGAACGAAACCTTTCGGCTGGCTGTGGTACATAAACTTAAGGAAAATAAAAGCATTTGAATATACACCAAGATTCAGCGCTTCAATAAGGACTCTAAGTGATATGATTTGATTGGACTCATTGTGAAAGTGGTGCTGTGCCAAACTTTGGAATATTCTCCACTACTCTCTACTACTTACTCTCTCCTACTCCACTACTCTCAAATACTCACTGTCTACTACTCATTCTCTACTACTCTACTACTCTCTACTACTCTCTCTCTACTACTCACTCCCTACTACTCGCTACTCACTACTCCCTACTACTCACTATCTACTACTCTCTACTACTCACTCTCTACTACTCTCTCTCTACTACTCACTCTTTACTACTCACTACTACTCTCTACTACTCACTCTCTACTTCTCACTCTCTACTACTGTCTACTACTCACTCTCTACTACTCTCTCTCTACTAGTCTCTACTACTCACTCTACTACTCACTCTCTACTACTCACTACTATTCTCTCTGCTACTCATTCTCTACTACTCTCTACTACTCACTCTCTACTACTCACTCTCTACTACTCACTCTTTACTACTCTCTACTACTCACTTTCTACTGCTCTCTACTACTCACTCTACTACTTACTCTCTACTACTGTCTACTACTCACTCTCTACTACTCACTCTCTACTACTCTCTACTACTCACTCTACTATTCACTCTACTACTCTCTACTACTCACTCTCTGCTACTCTCTCTACTGCTCTCTACTACTCTCTACTACTCACTCTCTACTCTCTATTACTCACTCTCTACTCTCTACCTGTCTACCTCTCTCTTCTTCTCTCTCTACTAATCTCTACCTCTCTACCGCTACCTCTCTACCTCTCTACCTCTACACCTCTACCTCTCTACCTCTCTCTACACGCACACATATACACATATATGCATATATATATATGCATATGCATTTATATATATATGTATGTGTATGTATAAAAAAAACAACAAAACATTTTTTTTTTTAAACAGCTACTTTTGAAACTGTCATTCTTTTTCCCCATGGTACGCTCCCCGGTACGCTTACCGGTGCGCGTACCGGTGCGCGTACCGGGCGCTCACCCCGCGAAAATCAAAATTTTTTTTAATTTTTTTTTTGCTCTGCAGGGCCCTTTTATGGCCCCCACATCAAACCTAGGGGGTCAAGGGGGGTCTACTCTGCCCCCTTATGGTCATTTCCCTCTTTGTTTTGGCCACCTCTCGTGTCTCGATCCTACCGAGACACAAAATGGCGGCCGCTCCGGACTGTTTAGAATGTTTACAGACACCCCAGAGCCAATCAGCTTTCTGCGCGCAAGTCGCGGTAAGCGCCCGGTGCGCGTACCGGTGCGCGTACCGGAGCGCGGCTATAGATATATATATTTTTTTCAACCTTAATTACTCAAAATCCACTGGAGCACATATCTTGAGACATAGCAAAGGCACATCGGGCTACCAGTCCCTACAATTTTGCCAAGTTTGGTGGAAATCCATTCAGCCGTTCGGGCTAAAAGTGAAATCGACCGCCCTATGGAAATTAACATGGGGAAAACGCGTTTTGGGACCCCCCTTTTATCTCGGCCCCCGCTTGACGAATCCCCCCCAAACTTTCAGGGAAGGACCGGAACGCCGCGAGGCCATTTTGAGGAAATTTTCAGGCAGATTCGTCAACCGGCGCCAAAGTTATTCCAAATAGAATTTTCAGATTTAACATTGAAAAAAATCCTAACTATAACTACCTACTGGCGACCGCCAGTAGGTAATATATATATATATATATATATATATATATATGTGTATTTGTGTGCATGTAGAGAGAGGTAGAGGTGTAGAGGTAGAGGTAGAGGTAGAGGTAGAGGTAGAGGTAGAGAGGTAGAGGTAGAGAGGTAGGGGTAGAGAGGTAGAGACTAGTAGAGAGAGAAGTAGAGAGAGGTAGAGAGGTAGAGAGTAGAGAGTGAGTAATAGAGAGTAGAGAGTGAGTAGTAGAGAGTAGTAGAGAGCAGTAGAGAGAGTAGCAGAGAGTGAGTAGTAGAGAGTAGTAGAGAGTGAGTAGTAGAGAGTGAGTACTAGAGAGTTAGTAGTAGAGAGTAAGTAGTAGAGTGAGTACTAGAGAGCAGTAGAGAGTCAATAGTAGAGAGTAGTAAAGAGTGAGTAGTAGAGAGTTGTAGAGAGTGAGTAGTAGAGAGTACTAGAGAGTGAGTAGTAGAGAGTAGTAGATAGTGAGTAGCAGAGAGAGAGAATAGTAGAGAGTAGTAGAGAGTGAGTAGTAGAGTGAGTAGTAGAGAGTAGTAGAGAGAGAGTAGTAAAGAGTAAGTAGTAGAGAGTAGTAGAGAGTGAGTAGTAGAGAGTAGTAGAGAGTGAGTAGTAGAGTGAGTAGTAGAGAGTGAGTAGTAGAGAGTGAGTAGTAGAGAGTGAGTAGTAGAGAGTAGTGGAGAATATTCCAAAGTTTGGCACAGCACCACTTGCACAATAAGTCCAATCAAATCATATCACTTAGAGTCCTTATTGAAGCGCTGAATCTTGGTGTATATTCAAATGCTTTTATTTTTCTTAAGCTTATGTACCACAGCCAGCCGACGTGTTTCATTCTGTACAACAGAACTTCTTCAGGGCGTTCTTATTTCTTTCAAGTTATGTCGGTATCCTGTTGTCATATAACTAGATATTTCTTCCAAATGTTAGACGAGACATAAGTACATTCTTATTCAAAGTGACTAGGTATCAATTTTACCCACACAATTCGGGCAGACTTGAGTAATTTATAGCATCCTCAAAGTCAGTCTTTCAAAAATTCCAAAGTATAGGACATGATAATCCAAATCCAAATGTTTCTCAAGAAAAGTCATTTTCAATCGTTCGGAATATCGGCATTTGGGCAGATATTTCCCAGGGACCCCCAGTATGCAAGGGGAATTAGTCCCCCCTCTGCAAACGCGCCAGTGGCCTGCGTTGCAGAGAGGCGTAAATAAGGGTGTGGCCTCAGTACACCTCTGTACAATGCAGCCCCCTGGTGCATACTGGAGGTTCCAGGTGGGCTAGATGGCCCCGGGGAACCCCCAGTATGCAAGGGGAATTAGTTCCCTCTCTTCAAATATGCACAAGGGCTGCGTTGCAGAGAGGTGTAAATAAGGGTGTGGCCTCATTACACCTCTCTGCAATGCAGCCCCCTGGCGCATACTGGAGGCTCCTGGTGGGCTAGTTGGCCCCCAAGGACCACCAGTTTGCAAGGGGATTTAGTTCCCCCTCTACAAATGCGCCGGGGGCTGCGTTGTAGAGAGGTGTAGCAAGGGGCATAGCCTCATTACACCTCTGCAATGCAGCCCCCTGGCGCATACTGGAGGTTCCAGGTGGGCTAGTTGGCCCCTAGGGGCCCCCAGTATGCAAGGGGAATTAGTTCCCCCTCTTCAAACATGCACGGGGGCTGCGTTGCAGAGAGGTGTAAAAAGGGGCGTGGCTTCATTACACCTCTCTGCAATGTAGTCCCCTGGCGCATACTGGAGATGCCTGGTGGGATTTCAGGTCTTATATAGTTAGGAATTAGCATTAAAAAAACTTTGAAATTCACTGAAAAAAACATAGGTTTCAGGCCTTATATAGTTAGGAATTAGCATTTAAAAACCTTGCAAATTCACTGAAAAAAACACAGGTTTCAGGACTTATATAGTTAGGAATTAGCATTTAAAAAAACTTTGAAATTCACTGAAAAAAACATAGGTTTCAGGCCCTATACAGTTAGGAATAAGCATTTAAAAACCCTTTAAAATTCACTCAAAAAACTATACGTTTTAGGGGTGTTATAGTTAGCTGGACATTTCACTCATACAAAACCATTGGAATTGCTCCTATATAGTTAGTTGTACTAACTATATTTCGCGCACCCGCAATCCACTGCTGATGATGTCACATATTACATCATTCATGACCTGGTCAGATGAAGCGGTGAGCCCTCCCGAAGCGCTTGCTCAATTTGCTCGACTATATTCAGGCGGCAAGCCTCAGTCGCGGAAGGAGCTCCACTCTGATGGTGGAACATGTATCCTGTCCTAAGAGACTGAGGCAAGATAAAACACACTTGCCTGTCAGCGCAACATCCATTTGAATATAACGTGATGCCCGCAGCTTCCCTCCTATCCTACTTAAGGATTTTAATGACAGTAATGAAAGTGCAGACACGCCAACCTACTTAAGGTAATTATTTTCCTTCTCTTCACAGGACTACGTCAACCATGAGTCCCGGTGTTGCTAAACTCCACCCACTTAGGGAGGACGACGCCAGCTGTTCAAACAAAAACGCGTTTGACTAGCGTGAAGAGAACATGGTGTTGAACTGCGCACAGTCCATGAGGAAGGAGTGTTTGCTGGCCCCGAAACGCGTCGGACTCAATTTTTAACTCAAGGGAACCTGTGAACATTGCAGAGGAGCCAAACACAGACCGGAGGGTCGGATGAAGCGGTGAGCCCTCCCGAAGCGCTTGCGCAATTTGCTCTACTATATTCAGGCGGCCAGCCTCGGTCGCGGAAGGAGCTCCACTCTGATGGCGGAACATGTATCCTGTCCTAAGAGACTGAGGCAAGATCAAACACACTTGCCTGTCAGCGCAACATCCATTTAAATATAACGTGATGCCCGCAGCTTCCCTCCCATCCTTCTTAAGGATTTTAATGACAGTAATGAAAGGGCAGACACGCCAACCTACTTAAGGTCATTATTTTCCTTCTCTTCACAGGACTACGTCAACCATGAGTCCCGGTGTTGCCAAACTCCACCCACTTAGGGAGGACGACGCCAGCTGTTCAAACAAAGACGCGTTTGACTAGCGTGAAGAGAACATGGTGTTGAACTGCGCACAGTCCATGAGGAAGGGGCGTTTGTTGGCCCCGAACCGCGTCGGACGCAATTTTTACCTCAAGGGAACCTGTGAACATTGCAGAGGAGCCAAACACAGACCGGAGGGTCGGATGAAGCGGTGAGCCATCCCGAAGCGCTTGCGCAATTTGCTCTACTATATTCAGGCGGCCAGCCTCGGTCGCAGAAGGAGCTCCACTCTGATGGCGGAACATGTATCCTGTCCTAGGAGACTGAGGCAAGATCAAACACACTTGCCTGTCAGCGCAACATCCATTTAAATATAACGTGATGCCCGCAGCTTCCCTCCTATCCTACTTAAGGATTTTAATGACAGTAATGAAAGTGCAGACACTCCAACCTACTTAAGGTCATTATTTTCCTTCTCTTCACAGGACTACGTCAACCATGAGTCCCGGTGTTGCCAAACTCCACCCATTTAGGGAGGACAACGCCAGCTGTTCAAACAAAAACGCGTTTGACTAGCGTGAAGAGAACATGGTGTTGAACTGCGCACAGGTCATGAGGAAGGGGATTTGTTGGCCCCGAAACGCGTCGGACTCAATTTTTAACTCAAGGGAACCTGTGAACATTGCAGAGGAGCCAAACACAGACCGGATGGTCGGATGAAGCGGTGAGCCCTCCCGAAGCGCTTGCGCAATTTGCTCTACTATATTCAGGCGGCCAGCCTCGGTCGCGAAAGGAGCTTCACTCTAATGGCGGAACATGTATCCTGTCCTAAGAGACTGAGGCAAGATCAAACACACTTGCCTGTCAGCGCAACATCCATTTGAATATAACGTGATGCCCACAGCTTCCCTCCTATCCTACTTAAGGATTTTAATGACAGTAATGAAAGTGCTGACACGCCAACCTACTTAAGGTCATTATTTTCCTTCTCTTCACAGGACTACGTCAACCATGAGTCCCGGTGTTGCCAAACTCCACACACTTAGGGAGGACGATGCCAGCTGTTCAAACAAAAACGCGTTTGACTAGCGTGAAGAGAACATGGTGTTGAACTGCGCACAGTCCATGAGGAAGGGGCGTTTGTTGGCCCCGAAACGCGTCGGACTCAATTTTTAACTCAAGGGAACCTGTGAACATTGCAGAGGAGCCAAACACAGACCGGAGGGTCGGATGAAGCGGTGAGCCCTCCTGAAGCGCTTGCGCAATTTGCTCTACTATATTCAGGCGGCCAGCCTCGGTCGCGGAAGGAGCTCCACTCTGATGGCGGAACATGTATCCTGTCCTAAGAGACTGAGGCACGATCAAACACACTTGCCTGTCAGCGCAACATCCATTTGAATATAACGTGATGCCCGCAGCTTCCCTCCTATCCTACTTAAGGATTTTAATGACAGTAATGAAAGTGCAGACACGCCAACCTACTTAAGGTCATTATTTTCCTTCTCTTCACAGGACTACGTCAACCATGAGTCTCGGTGTTGCCAAACTCCACCCACTTAGGGAGGACGACGCCAGCTGTTCAAACAAAAACGCGTTTGACTAGCGTGAAGAGAACATGGTGTTGAACTGCGCACAGTCCATGAGGAAGGGGCGTTTGTTGGCCCCGAACCGCGTCGGACTCAATTTTTAACTCAAGGGAACCTGTGCACATTGCAGAGGAGCCAAACACAGACCGGAGGGTCGGATGAAGGGTGAGCCCTCCCGAAGCGCTTGCGCAATTTGCTCTACTATATATATATATATATATATATATATATATATATATATATATATATATATATATATATATATATATATATATGTTGGACAGGCCACATGACGGGCCGCTCTCCCCCGGCTCGACCAAGCCAGAGCCAGTCATACAAGCACCACACACCACCATTGCACGTCCTACGTCCCCTCAGGGACACCTGCCCTCGAGCATGATAACCTCGTGGGTCCGATCCACGGCCGACCCATGCGCCCAGCCCGGGCCGCCATCTTGGACACTTCGCCACGAGGCCGCCTGGCCCCCGACCGACCTCAACCCTGGGCCTAGCCCGGCCTCAGACATTCCGGCACCACCCTCCACCCAGGAGGTGAGCGAGCTACTTGGCCAGTCAATGGGAGAAAGAGGTGTCGATGGTTCTCCCCCGGCCAGTGCCGCTCGCCCATCGCCTCCCCGGGCGCTGGCTCCACCCCCCTGCTGGGTGTCTGGACTCCCTCATCCCGGACCTCCCGACCTCCAAGTGCGAGGGTCCGGACATCAAAGCACGCCAGCCCTATAACTGGGGCAGCTCCAGAACAGGAAGGCAGTTGTATCTTGGAGTCGAGAGACGAAAGAAGAACTCATCCTGGACGGACTACTGGCGCTGCCGTAGCTCTGCCCTGTGCATCATCATCCTGCCTGTTGGCGCTGCCACAGCCGTCGTAACCTTCATCCTTCACCGTCGTCCGGATCTGCTGGCGAGGCCGCGGACCGTGTAACTGTCATCTGCATCGGGACCTGCTTGGCTTCTCCACGGCCCGTCGACCATCCTTCATCCATCTCGGGACCTGCTTGGCTCCTCCACGGCCCGATCAGCAACCACGCCGAGCTCGAGGATTGAGAGCTATTGAACTCATTGGTAACTAAGACTGTCCCGCTACCTTTTTCCTCAACCAGAGATCAGAACCGAGGGGACCCCTGAGTCCAGACCTCCTTGTATTATATCAACGTAACCTAAGAAGTGCATATAAAGTCTCGTTAACCTTCAATCTTGTGTGGTGTCCGTCTGTGGGGGGGAAGTTACTTATCTGTACAGTCGTTGGAGACGGCTCTCCCTGGAGACCTCTCCCCGTAATCTCGGCCGACCCTCCCGGTCAGTCTAACATTGGTGGCCAGCGGCGCGATCCGAATCACCGCATAACGTACAGAGAGTAGCTCACCCCACAACGAACAACAATGTCGACTAAAGAGAGCGGATCAACTGAGAAGTTCCAAATGGAAAAACTAGAGGAATACAGCCATCGTGAACTAAAGCAGTTCTGCATCGAACTAGGTATCGCTACCACCGGACTAAGTACCAAGGACGATTTTAAGCATGCCCTAGAATCTGGGGCAGAGACCGGGGATGTCGAAGCCCCGGAGCAAAGCACCGCGAAAAAGACCAACACGGCCCCTGAAGAGCAAAGAACGGGTCTCTCGCAAGACGAGATCCAAGAAAGAGAAAAAGCCCGACTACACGAACTTGAAATGGCCCGACTTAAGATGGACATAGAACTCAAATTGGCCGAGCAAAAGATAAACTTAGAGCACCTTCGCCTCCGAGAAGAAAGAGAGGAGAAACAGAGGCAAAGGGAGCTCGAGGAAAAAAGACTAACGTACGAGCACGAGCGGAACCTAGCCGAGATCAACCTGCGCAAACAGAATAAAGAGTTAGGGGTGCCCGACAGACCGTCCACCCCCGGGACCACGGACAAAAAAGTGCACATCCCCAAGGATGTGGTCCGAGAATATTTTCGAGAAGACGACATCCAGCAATGGTTTAAGGCATATGAAATCGCGATGACTGCGCACCGGATCGATAGAGCCGACTGGGGAGCCGGCCTATGGGGCAAATTCCTCAATGAGGGCCGCGATACTCTGTTACAGCTCCCAGACCACCAGATGACCTCCTACGACCATATGAAAGCGGCCCTCCTCACTCGCTATGGCCTCACGCCCGAGATGTACCGCCAGAGGTTCCGAGACTGCACACGCATTCCAGGTACAACTTGGGTGGACTATGTTACGTACTTTAGCCGAGCCTTCGAAGGCTGGATCAGAGGGAACAACGTCACGACCTACGAGCAGTTGTTCAATCTGATGGTATGGGAGCATCTGTCCAACAACTGCTTCATTGAACTACGCCAACACCTCCTCGACAGCAAGTTAACCGATCCCCGGCAGCTCGCAGCCGAAGCTGACCGGTGGGAGATCACCCGAGTGGGCCGGAATGGGTCCTACGAGCAGAACAGGAACAACAATGGTCACCACCGATCCAGAGGAGGAGGAGGGGGCCAAGGACGAGGAAGAGACAACACTCCGGCCGCCCCCACTACCAGCACCACCCCCCCGGCCAACCGGGGCAGCACCCCGGCGCGACCGGGATACAGAGCCAATGTTACATGTCACCGATGCCAACGAGTCGGCCACTATGCAAATGACCCAAGCTGCCCGCAGTATCAGAGCCCAAGACCCCGCCAGGTGGCCGCCGCGGCACTAGGGGAAGAACAGATCTCCGAGGAACAAGAAACAGACGAGCAAGAGTATCAAGAGTGGGAGCCAGCCGCCATGACTCTCGCGTGCTTAGGGGGAAGAGACATGGTCCCGCGGGTCCCCCTACCCGCTAACACCCAGAAGTACAGCCAATGGGTGAGCATCAACGGACAACGGGCCGAAGCCCTTCGAGACACCGGGGCCAGTGTGACAGCCGTCCGCTGTCATCTGGTGACCCCAGAACAATATCTACCGAACATTCTCTGCCCTGTGCGATCAGCCGACAACTCGGAGAGTCTGTGTCGGATGGCCTGCGTCCCCTTTGAGTGGGGAGGGGTCTCCGGCATGTTGAAAGTAACGGTCCGAGACGACGCCCCCGTGGACTGCCTCCTCGGAAATGACCTGGAAAGCTCCCCGTGGGCAGCCGTGGAGCGAAAAGAACACTTGGGGATGTTGGGCGTCCCAGACTGGGCGTGCGTCACCACCCGGTCTATGGCCGCCCGTGCCAACCATCACCCGGAAGAACCAGAATGGCCGGCGCCTCCGCCTCCGGTCGCCCCCGCCGAGACCCCCGACCAGGGCATCCCCCTCGAACCTGCTCAACCTTCCGACCTTGCTAATCTTGACCAGTGGGCTCAAGAAGGGGGGCCCACGCAAGAACAATTTCGTCAGGAGCAGAAGACCTGTCCCTCCCTTGAGGGACTCCGACAACAAGCGCTCGCCCAAAGCGCAGGGGATGCCTCCGGAACTCATTGGGTCTACTGGGACAATGACCTACTGTACAGCGAGCAACGAATCGCCGAGCTGGGGGCCAACCGAGTACTAGTGGTGCCACTCCGCTTTAGAGACTTCCTGCTAAATCTGGCCCACGATGTCCCCCTGGCAGGGCACCTGGGACAAGATAAAACCTACAGCCGCCTAGTGACCCACTTCTTCTGGCCAAAAATGAGAAACGATGTGCACCAGCATTGCCGATCTTGCCCCACGTGCCAAGCCAGTGGGAAGAGCGGCCGCAAATTAAAGGCCCCCCTGCAACCCTTTCCCGTAGTCACGACCCCATTTGAGAGGGTCGGAATAGACATTGTGGGACCCCTAGACCCACGTACAAGACAAGGCCATCGCTTCATCCTAGTACTAGTGGACCACGCCACCCGCTACCCTGAGGCTATTCCTCTCCGGACCGTCACAGCCCCAGTGGTCGGCAGGGCCCTGATGGGGATCTTCTCCCGTGTGGGGTTCCCCCGAGAAGTCGTCAGTGACAGAGGCACGAACTTTATTTCCAAATATATGAAGTCCCTCTGGCAACAGTGTGGGGTCACCTACCGCTTCACGACCCCCTATCACCCCCAAGGAAACGGACTTGTTGAGCGGTTCAATCGCACACTCAAAGGGATGATCGGGGGATTGGAAGAATCCCTCCGTCGCCAGTGGGACGTGCTGCTGCCGTGCCTCCTCTTCGCCTACCGGGAGGTCCCACAGAAGTCCCTAGGCTTCAGCCCATTCGAGCTGCTCTATGGGCACCCAGTACGGGGGCCACTCAGCCTGATCAAAGAAGGCTGGGAGTTGCCTCCGGCCAAGAGTCCTCCAGATGTCTTCCGGTACCTCCTCACCCTCCGCAACCAGTCCCAGCGGTTCAGAGACCTAGCGAAGGCCAACCTAGAGGCCAGTCAAGAGGACATGAAGAGATGGTATGACCAGAACGCCTCATCTATTGAATTCGAGCCGGGGCAACAGGTCTGGGTAATGTCCCCCACAGAACCGTGCGCTCTCCAAGACAAATGGACGGGACCCTTCAAGGTAATCGAGCGCAAGGGACCCGCCACCTATCTGATCGATATGGAGTCCGCCCGGGATCCGCTCCGAGTCCTCCACACCAACAGACTGAAACCCCACTTTGCACGAACAGAACTCAGCCTCTTGATGGCCACAGACAACGGGGTTGAGGACGACTCCGAGCCTCTCCCTGACCTCTTGCGGACCCAGGAGCAAGACGGCTCCGTGGATGGGGTCCGACTCTCGGAGACCCTCACCCAGGAACAACGCCAAGAGTGCCAAGCCCTCCTATCCAGATTTGCCAACCTGTTCTCCCTCACCCCAGGTGTCACTTCCTGGTGTGTGCACGATGTGGACACCGGAGACAGCCCTCCTATCCGCCACCGGGCCTACCGCGTACCTGATCGGGTACGGGCCTGCATCCAGGCGGAAGTAACTAAGATGCTCACGCTCGGGGTCATCGAGCCCTCCGACAGTCCATGGGCCAGCCCGGTCGTACTGGTCCCCAAAGCAGCCGCCCCCGGAACCACACCCGAGCTCCGGTTCTGTGTCGACTACCGGGGCCTGAATGAAGTCACCAGAACGGACGCACACCCCATCCCCCGGGCAGATGAACTGGTCGACCGAATGGGCGCTGCCCGCTACCTCAGCATCTTCGATCTAACGGCAGGCTATTGGCAGATCGGCCTCACACCCCGAGCACAAGAACGTTCTGCCTTCTCCACCCCCGATGGCCACTATCACTTCACGGTCATGCCCTTCGGCATGAAAAATGCCCCAGCGACTTTCCAACGGCTCGTCAATCAGGTCCTGGCGGGGCTCGAAGAGTTCAGCGCCGCCTACCTGGACGACATCGCTGTGTACAGCCACCACTGGACCGAGCACCTCCACCACCTCCAAGCAGTGTTGCAAGCCCTTCAGCGAGCTGGCCTCACGATCAAGGCCAGCAAATGTCAAATTGGACAAGGGTCAGTGACCTACCTCGGACACCAAGTGGGAAGCGGTCTAGTGGCCCCTCTTCAACTGAAAATTGCCGCCATCCAGAACTGGCAACCCCCTATCACTCAAACTGAGGTGCGAGCCTTCCTGGGCCTCACGGGCTACTACCGAAGGTTCGTGAAAGACTATGGTACCATCGTGGGGCCTCTCACCGAACTCACGTCGAAAAATCAGCCCAAGAAGGTGAACTGGACCCCAGAGTGTCAAGCGGCCTTCGAACAGCTAAAGGCCGCCATGTGTTCCGCTCCTGTACTCCAGGCCCCAGACTACAGCCGGGAGTTCGTCGTCCAGACGGACGCCTCCGACCAGGGCATTGGGGCGGTCCTGTCCCAGGTGAACACCGAAGGCCTGGATCAACCGGTGGCCTTCATCAGCCGGAGACTGCTACCACGGGAACAACGCTGGAGCACCATAGAGAGGGAAGCCTTCGCTGTGGTATGGGCCCTCAAGAAGCTCCGACCCTACCTTTTTGGCACCCACTTCCGGGTGCAGACTGACCACCGACCCCTGCAGTGGTTGATGCATATGCGGGGGGAAAACCCAAAACTGCTACGCTGGTCCATCTCCTTGCAAGGTATGGACTTTACCGTTGAACACCGGCCTGGGTCTGACCACGCCAACGCGGATGGCCTGTCCCGGTTTTTCCGCCTCGACGAAGAGAGTCCCCAAGAGGATGGGTAACTCTCCCCGCCTTCAGCTGGGGGGGACGCATGTTGGACAGGCCACATGACGGGCCGCTCTCCCCCGGCTCGACCAAGCCCGAGCCAGTCATACAAGCACCACACACCACCATTGCACGTCCTACGTCCCCTCAGGGACACCTGCCCTCGAGCATGATAACCTCGTGGGTCCGATCCACGGCCGACCCATGCGCCCAGCCCGGGCCGCCATCTTGGACACTTCGCCACGAGGCCGCCTGGCCCCCGACCGACCTCAACCCTGGGCCTAGCCCGGCCTCAGACATTCCGGCACCACCCTCCACCCAGGAGGTGAGCGAGCTACTTGGCCAGTCAATGGGAGAAAGAGGTGTCGATGGTTCTCCCCCGGCCAGTGCCGCTCGCCCATCGCCTCCCCGGGCGCTGGCTCCACCCCCCTGCTGGGTGTCTGGACTCCCTCATCCCGGACCTCCCGACCTCCAAGTGCGAGGGTCCGGACATCAAAGCACGCCAGCCCTATAACTGGGGCAGCTCCAGAACAGGAAGGCAGTTGTATCTTGGAGTCGAGAGACGAAAGAAGAACTCATCCTGGACGGACTACTGGCGCTGCCGTAGCTCTGCCCTGTGCATCATCATCCTGCCTGTTGGCGCTGCCACAGCCGTCGTAACCTTCATCCTTCACCGTCGTCCGGATCTGCTGGCGAGGCCGCGGACCGTGTAACTGTCATCTGCATCGGGACCTGCTTGGCTTCTCCACGGCCCGTCGACCATCCTTCATCCATCTCGGGACCTGCTTGGCTCCTCCACGGCCCGATCAGCAACCACGCCGAGCTCGAGGATTGAGAGCTATTGAACTCATTGGTAACTAAGACTGTCCCGCTACCTTTTTCCTCAACCAGAGATCAGAACCGAGGGGACCCCTGAGTCCAGACCTCCTTGTATTATATCAACGTAACCTAAGAAGTGCATATAAAGTCTCGTTAACCTTCAATCTTGTGTGGTGTCCGTCTGTGGGGGGGAAGTTACTTATCTGTACAGTCGTTGGAGACGGCTCTCCCTGGAGACCTCTCCCCGTAATCTCGGCCGACCCTCCCGGTCCGTCTAACATTGGTGGCCAGCGGCGCGATCCGAATCACCGCATAACGTACAGAGAGTAGCTCACCCCACAACGAACAACAATGTCGACTAAAGAGAGCGGATCAACTGAGAAGTTCCAAATGGAAAAACTAGAGGAATACAGCCATCGTGAACTAAAGCAGTTCTGCATCGAACTAGGTATCGCTACCACCGGACTAAGTACCAAGGACGATTTTAAGCATGCCCTAGAATCTGGGGCAGAGACCGGGGATGTCGAAGCCCCGGAGCAAAGCACCGCGAAAAAGACCAACACGGCCCCTGAAGAGCAAAGAACGGGTCTCTCGCAAGACGAGATCCAAGAAAGAGAAAAAGCCCGACTACACGAACTTGAAATGGCCCGACTTAAGATGGACATAGAACTCAAATTGGCCGAGCAAAAGATAAACTTAGAGCACCTTCGCCTCCGAGAAGAAAGAGAGGAGAAACAGAGGCAAAGGGAGCTCGAGGAAAAAAGACTAACGTACGAGCACGAGCGGAACCTAGCCGAGATCAACCTGCGCAAACAGAATAAAGAGTTAGGGGTGCCCGACAGACCGTCCACCCCCGGGACCACGGACAAAAAAGTGCACATCCCCAAGGATGTGGTCCGAGAATATTTTCGAGAAGACGACATCCAGCAATGGTTTAAGGCATATGAAATCGCGATGACTGCGCACCGGATCGATAGAGCCGACTGGGGAGCCGGCCTATGGGGCAAATTCCTCAATGAGGGCCGCGATACTCTGTTACAGCTCCCAGACCACCAGATGACCTCCTACGACCATATGAAAGCGGCCCTCCTCACTCGCTATGGCCTCACGCCCGAGATGTACCGCCAGAGGTTCCGAGACTGCACACGCATTCCAGGTACAACTTGGGTGGACTATGTTACGTACTTTAGCCGAGCCTTCGAAGGCTGGATCAGAGGGAACAACGTCACGACCTACGAGCAGTTGTTCAATCTGATGGTATGGGAGCATCTGTCCAACAACTGCTTCATTGAACTACGCCAACACCTCCTCGACAGCAAGTTAACCGATCCCCGGCAGCTCGCAGCCGAAGCTGACCGGTGGGAGATCACCCGAGTGGGCCGGAATGGGTCCTACGAGCAGAACAGGAACAACAATGGTCACCACCGATCCAGAGGAGGAGGAGGGGGCCAAGGACGAGGAAGAGACAACACTCCGGCCGCCCCCACTACCAGCACCACCCCCCCGGCCAACCGGGGCAGCACCCCGGCGCGACCGGGATACAGAGCCAATGTTACATGTCACCGATGCCAACGAGTCGGCCACTATGCAAATGACCCAAGCTGCCCGCAGTATCAGAGCCCAAGACCCCGCCAGGTGGCCGCCGCGGCACTAGGGGAAGAACAGATCTCCGAGGAACAAGAAACAGACGAGCAAGAGTATCAAGAGTGGGAGCCAGCCGCCATGACTCTCGCGTGCTTAGGGGGAAGAGACATGGTCCCGCGGGTCCCCCTACCCGCTAACACCCAGAAGTACAGCCAATGGGTGAGCATCAACGGACAACGGGCCGAAGCCCTTCGAGACACCGGGGCCAGTGTGACAGCCGTCCGCTGTCATCTGGTGACCCCAGAACAATATCTACCGAACATTCTCTGCCCTGTGCGATCAGCCGACAACTCGGAGAGTCTGTGTCGGATGGCCTGCGTCCCCTTTGAGTGGGGAGGGGTCTCCGGCATGTTGAAAGTAACGGTCCGAGACGACGCCCCCGTGGACTGCCTCCTCGGAAATGACCTGGAAAGCTCCCCGTGGGCAGCCGTGGAGCGAAAAGAACACTTGGGGATGTTGGGCGTCCCAGACTGGGCGTGCGTCACCACCCGGTCTATGGCCGCCCGTGCCAACCATCACCCGGAAGAACCAGAATGGCCGGCGCCTCCGCCTCCGGTCGCCCCCGCCGAGACCCCCGACCAGGGCATCCCCCTCGAACCTGCTCAACCTTCCGACCTTGCTAATCTTGACCAGTGGGCTCAAGAAGGGGGGCCCACGCAAGAACAATTTCGTCAGGAGCAGAAGACCTGTCCCTCCCTTGAGGGACTCCGACAACAAGCGCTCGCCCAAAGCGCAGGGGATGCCTCCGGAACTCATTGGGTCTACTGGGACAATGACCTACTGTACATATATATATATATATATATATATATATATATATATATATATATATATATATATATATATATATATATATATATATATATATATTACGCTTTCATATTATCACATGAATGATATCATCAGTGATGTTATCAGTCATGTCAAATGAGATGTTTTCAGTGATGTCATCAGTGATGTCATTTGAGATGTCATCAGTGATGTCATCAGTGATGTCACTAACCATGTCATGAATGATGTAATATGTGACATCATCAGCAGTGGATTGCGGGTGCACGATATATAGTTAGCGCTTATAACTATATATGGAATTTCAATGGTTTTATGCGAGTAAAATAAGGTTTTCTAAATGCAAATCCCTAACTATATATGGCCTAAAACCAATGGTTTTTTCATTGAATATATATATATATATATATATATATATATATATATATATATATATATATATATATATATACATATATATATATTATATATGTCCGCCATTGACTCCCTTCACTCTTGATTGGGTGCTGTGAAGCGCAGTGACAGACTCCGCACGGATCAAACAAATCCTAAGCTCACTCGCAAATTCAGCAAAAAGCACTCACAGGAACATAGTAAACCCTTGATTTTATTTGGGTTTGAAATACACCTCCAGACGCATTTCGGCTTGCCGTCTTTATCAATAGTTAAAGAGGACAAGGGGAACCCATTTAATCACTCGGGACCATGGGTAGCAAGTATTTATCAAAACAACAAAGGTCCTGAGCAAACAAGAATAAGAAAAATTGATATATATAGATCACAATGGAATTCTATATAGTCTTAAAATTCCTTGACCAGCCGGCCAAGGAATATTTATTCATTCAATTGTTTATAATGTCAAAGTTACAGCAATTAACCCAAGCAGTAAGGGTTAAATTGGGGCACAGTCCTGTGCCATTCAAGGAAGGGGAAGGCAAGAGGGTAAAGGTAAGTAGGGAAAGTTATCAGGCAAACAAAGTGAGCTGACAGGTCACTGGCATTTAGTATACATTAGCAGTGTATCCTGGAGTCATTCATACACACAATAGTATTATATGGGTACATGTATGAATTACTTTAAGGTCGACGTTTCGATCCCTAGCTCAGATATCACGGGATCATCATCAGGACAAGAAATTAATATTGCCTGAACATAATTATTAATAACACTGAGTTGGTGACCCGGGACGGTATTTGGCTTCAGTTCAGAAGGCCCTCTTGGCGGGGGTGCGCGAGCCAACGTGATTCTTAGTGGGTACACTGTACTTCAAACTGAGGTTGGGTTAAAGTTCTGTAGAAGCGCTGGTTAAAGTTTAATGGCAAGCCCCAATCTTCAGGGTTTGTTAATGAAGTCCCAAGTCTTGGAAATACTGCATTTAAGGACGTCTATGCCTCTTCAATTGTTTGCATGGTTTCGAGTGCCATAACCTAGATATGGCATGGATTCAAGGCGGTGAATGAAGTTGCTGTCTGATGGATCTGAATCGAGCCTAACAATATGGCCAATCGGGTGCCTACAACGCGGCTGCGCTGTCCTCACGTGTCTTGAATCAGAACCGGGCGAGGGAGTGCGGCCAGGCAAATAACTGGTCCGCGGTGGGAGACAGACGTTCTCCGGAAGTGCCGGTCACTGAGGCTTCTCTCGATGGAACCCTCAGGCCTCAGTGACCGGCACTTCCGGAGAACGTCTGTCTCCCACCGCGGACCAGTTATTTGCCTGGCCGCACTCCCTCGCCCGGTTCTGATTCAAGACACGTGAGGACAGCGCAGCCGCGTTGTAGGCACCCGATTGGCCATATTGTTAGGCTCGATTCAGATCCATCAGACAGCAACTTCATTCACCGCCTTGAATCCATGCCATATCTAGGTTATGACACTCGAAACCATGCAAACAATTGAAGAGGCATAGACGTCCTTAAATTCAGTATTTCCAAGACTTGGGACTTCATTAACAAACCCTGAAGATTGGGGCTTGCCATTAAACTTTAACCAGCGCTTCTACAGAACTTTAACCCAACCTCAGTTTGAAGTACAGTGAACCCACTAAGAATCACGTTGGCTCGCGCACCCCCGCCAAGAGGGCCTTCTGAACTGAAGCCAAATACCCTCCCGGGTCACCAATCGGTGTTATTAATAATTATGTTCAGGCAATATTAATTTCTTGTCCTGATGATGATCCCGTGATATCTGAGCTAGGGATCGAAACGTCGACCTTAAAGTAATTCATACATGTACCCATATAATACTATTGTGTGTATGAATGACTCCAGGATACACTGCTAATGTATACTAAATGCCAGTGACCTGTCAGCTCACTTTGTTTGCCTGATAACTTTCCCTACTTACCTTTACCCTCTTGCCCTCCCCTTCCTTGAATGGCACAGGACTGTGCCCCAATTTAACCCTTACTGCTTGGGTTAATTGCTGTAACTTTGACATTATAAACAATTGAATGAATAAATATTCCTTGGCCGGCTGGTCAAGGAATTTTAAGTCTATATAGAATTCCATTGTGATCTATATATATCAATTTTTCTTATTCTTGTTTGCTCAGGACCTTTGTTGTTTTGATAAAAAGTCTTTATCAATAGTGTCCGGCGCCGCCATGAGGCAAGTTTATGTAGTACAGTGCATGAAACATAAACAAAAACAAAGGACACCCAGCCTCCATTTGCAAAGGTGTCGGCCATTACTAAACATACACAGTAGTAAAGCAAAAGTCAATCCACATCATGTACAGCATACATCTACTGTTATAAATTCCATGTGTGACTGAACATTACGCAAAGTAAAACGTAACGCCCTAGATGGGCAGTAACCCACAGGCTACAAGTATAAGCAAAAGATTATTTGCCCTCGATGGGCCTTATTTTACATCAGCAATTATATTTGCACGTGTATTGTTTATGCAACCAGGCACTGGTGACTGTTTGGAATCCCTAAGGAAGAGCAAATATGAGCATTCATGCAATATTATTATTAATATGCGGGTAGCATTATAGATGTACGGTCATCTCCTCACCACTATTTAGGCCACCTGGCCTTTTGGTCTGATTTTCAATGATGTGCCGCAACTCTAATCTGCGTAGCTGCAGGTGTCTATTCCCTCCTCTCACATTCAGGGGCACTTGATCCATACAGATAAGACTCAAAAGATCTCTGTTGCTGTCATGAAATTTCTCGAAATGCCTGGCCACTGGGTATGTGGGGTCTCTATTCTGTATGGCCCTGAGATGTTCCAAAATTCTTATTTTGGTGGGGTGGATTGTACTTCCTATGTAACGCAAGTCACACGGACACACCAAACAGTATACCGTGTGGCTTGTGTTACAGATCATCAGGCTTTTGATCTTAATCGGTTCTTTAACGCCTGGTATCTGATATTGTAACTGTGCTTGCAGGCTCTACACTTAAGACATGGGTAGAACCCTGCCAACATCCCAAATGGGGACACTCTGCTTTCCTTTTCGCAGTGACTCTGTACCAGACTACTCCATAAGGATGTTGCTCTTCTAAAAGTAAGAAGGGGCGCCCTTGGTAAATCCTTACCTATTATTGGGTCCGACTTCAGGATATGCCATTAGCTAAAATCCACCTGATATTCATAGCATCACTGGAGTAGTTGGTTATCATCCTCAAGGTGTCACCTTTGCACTTTTTTACCTTCTCTTTTATAGTGTTAGGTTCGCCTAACACTATCAGGACTTCCCTTTCAATCTTGTCCTCTTTTGATTTTGCTTTCTCTAGAATGGCCCTATTGTATCCTCTCACCTCAAACCTTTTCATGCATTCATTTGCAGCCACCTGAAAGTCACACGCTCTTGTACAATTTCTCTTGATCCTTAAAAGTTCGCCATATGGTATGCTACCAGCATGTTTTTTCCGGATGGCAACTTTTAGCGTGTAAAACGGAATTCCCTGTGGTTGGTTTTCTGTGCAAAGACGTGCACAGTCTTCCCCCGCAGGGAAAACCTTCAAGCCTAGGAAATTCACCATTTCCGTGCTAATTTCCCCTGAAAGTTTGAGGTTCAAATTATTGTCGTTGAGGATCTGAATGTATGCCCTGGCTGATTCTTCCATGCCTCTATAGGAAATAAAAAGATCGTCAATAAACCTTGACCAACTCATGACCCTACGGGTCCAATCTGTGTTCCCATCTGCCCAGGCCACCTGCTCCTCCCACCAGCCAACGAAAAGGTTCACATAGCTGGGGGAGAAGCAGGTGCCCATCACGGTTCCAAGGATTTGCCTGAAGAATTGTTCCGGAAAAAGGAAGATGTTATTACTCAAACAGAATTGGACAAACTCCAGTAGCATCACACTGTGTTCGGCTTTGGTGATAGGATTAGTGTCAAGAAACCATTTCACTGCTTCCAACCCCTGCATATGGTCAATACTGGTATACAAGCTTGAGATGTCAAGCATTATCATGATCATGTCTAACTCCCACTTCAATGTCTCAATTTTCAGCAAAAAATCCTTAGTGTCCTGTATGTATGAATTTAGTTTATATACAAAGTTAGAAAGAAAGAAGTCCACGAACATGGACATGTTCTCTGTTAGACTTCCCACTAATGAGACGATCGGGCGGCCTGATGGGTAGGTCACATGTTAAATAGGCATACTTTTCTCTTTGATCAGCATTCCCCTGTAATACCACTTGTTCAGGATAACTCTGTACACACTGACACTCTCCTCGAATGCCTTTGTCACCTTGAAGTAGCTTGATGTGTCACCCAATTATGTTAGTGCCTCCAGTATGTAGTATTCCTTTGTCAGTAGCACTACATTCCCACCCTTGTCGGATGGTTTGCATACAATCGTGTGATCCTGCTTAAGATCTGCAATCGCTCTTCTGTGGTCTCACTTTTGATCTGTTCTTACTGTTTCTCAATTTTAGAAGATCTTTCATTGTCACCTCAGTAAATACATCAATGGAGTCTGCCGGCATCATGGGGCAAAAAATTTATTTAGGTTTGAAAGAGCTGCCCGGATTCACTTGTGTGATTCCAGCTCTCCTTATCTCCAGTGCTGATGATGGCATCAGTGTTGCAGGATTGCCCTCACCTGCCAAATCCTCCATGACTGGCAGTGTTTCAATGTCTCCCGCCGTCAGGTCATCAGTAGAGTTCAGAGCCCTCACGTTTGGGCTTGGTCTGATACTTTGTTTACCTTTAAAGAATTTCAATAATTTTAATTTTCTCCCAAATTTAAAAAGGTCAATTTGAGTTTGCGTGTATTCAGATGCCATATAGATATATATGTATAAGTTCCGACTTGTGCCTTTGGCATATCTGGTGTCAATCTGTTCAGTAGTTTCTGCAGTTAAAGTCATTTATATATCTATGGGTGCAGAGGATCTGCGGATTGTGCAAGGATTGGCCTCGTAGGACAAGCACACCGTTCCGATCACGCGCTCAATTTTAATTGGCTGTCAAGCGGTTGTAAACATTCGAAGCCACGAACTATTGGCAGCCATTTTGTGCCTCGGTAGAAGCGAAGGTGAAGAAGTCTGTGAAATATGTTGGCAAAACATGAACAGGGGAAGGTTAGAGACACCCTGGCCCCCTAGGCCTCCTCAGGGGGTGACATAGGGACCCGTAGGGCAAAATAATTAAGAACTTTTTTTTACAAAAAAAGTTGCGAGATGCGCATAGGATCCGCGCATTTGGTCGCTGAAAAAAACGAAGCATGTATGTTTGAGATATATTTCAAGTTTATGTGTATAGATTTTCGGTGGTTCTACAGAGGGCCCTTGTGTTTATTGAGAGATTTTAGTAATTACAAGTACCGATGCAGAGTCTAAAGTTCATGAGGAAGACTCGGTTTCCTTCACCTGTAAAATGTACACTATCTCTTTAATAGATGCCATGCATATTGAAACGCAGATTGTTGTGGTATATGGACAATATTCTATAGTCTGGTAGAAAAGTAGAAAGATTTATTCACATGTTTATTCACTTTCCTGCGCAGATCAGATGTTCTAGTCTTCCCCTATCTAGATAACTGGTTGTTGAAAGCGGGCTCGCTCCAGACAGTCGTCTCCCACCTCCAGACTATGGTCGACCTCTTGCACCTGCTGGGGTTGTCCATCAACATGCTGAAGTCGCACCTGTGCCCCCCTCAGAAGCTCCTCTTCATCGGAGCGGTTCTGGACTCAGCGCAGATTCAGGTTTTTCACACCGAACAGCGGGTTCGGGATACTTAGGCTCTGATTCTGATCTTTCAGCTTTTATACTGGTCTCGGTCAGATTGACGCTGCGGCTCCTGGGGCTGAAGGCCTCCTGCATCCTAGTGGTGCATCACGCAAGGTGGCATGTGAATAAATATAAACATAGGGCACGTAGTTTGCGTCCCGTAATATACATATTTCAGGGGGTGGTGGTTCCCGGGGCTTGAGGGGGGTCGTTGAAGTCCACATACTTGTAATGTTGTAGGGGGGAGGGTTGGACGTGAAAGTGGTGCAAGGGGGTTATAAATCTGGTACACAGTGTTTCATTTTACTTTTCTGTGATGTAGAAGATCCTGGCTAAATATAACGGTTTTGTACAGCCTATACCTTTTAACCCTACCCCAAACAGCTTTCTGCCTGTTACCATAGTAACAATTCATGGAAAACTTACATGAGCACAGAGGTTAAAAGTTCACCACACTATGTTGCTAATGAAGTAGCCTCAGAATTATACTTCAAATTATAAATATAATTTCTATTGATGACTGCTACCCCCACAAAAAAAACAGATGTATGTATTTTTTTATTAACTTTTATTAAAATAATAACTGTAACTATAACTAAAAGATAACAATACAACAAATTACTAGAACTATAACTAACAAAACAATATAATAAACATCATATAATATGGAGTCCAAAAGAAGTATTGTAGTTAATCTGCAAAACAAAAAAGAAAATTAGTGTTTAAAATTAGATTGATGTGACTAAATGAGGTCAAACATTACAAGTCAAAGTAACACTTGACGATATATATATTTTTTTTAATGTTTGCAGCATGCCTGAAACACTTCCACTGGCATTGTACATGCATACTTTGGTCCACCCTTTTTATTAATTTTTGCAGTTTGAGATAGAACGTCCTACCTCTGTTATTCATCTCCTACTTTCTCCTTTCAAATTCTCTTGTAAAGACGTTAACAACAATTAAAGGGAACATTTTCTGCATATTTTTAATAAAGCATTTGACACAATGCATAGTGACACCGTATTTATTGAATGTTTTGAAATAAATTTTCACAAGTCTTAAGGAGAATGCAAGAAAAGTTACTTGCCGCATATGCAAGACTGCTTTCAAGAGGAGACCCCAATAAAGAGGACTGGTGTGGAACTAAAAGTATACGGAAGCACTTGCATACTAAGAATCCGGTCAACTTTGCAAGGGAAGAGCTAAGGAGCTTGAGAGAGGCTCGTTCTACCAGTGGAGCAACACAGTCAACCTGAGATTATCTGCCACCGAAAACCCCTCAAGTACTTATATCCATTACTTTTTAACTTCGCCGAGTAGTCGTATTGTGAGTATTTACCTTAAAGTTGTCCGTTAAAAATTTGTGAATCTCTCTGGCTTCATACAACTAGTTCATACCATATTTGAGACATCAGTCAAATGACCTGGAACAGGAGGATATACTTTCTTCAATGTTGGTAACTTGCTGCTGACTTATGTAACATTGTGGTAACTGAAAAAAGAGTTAAAAATGTATATGTTGTACATTTGTCCAATTTTAATTTTAATGTTCATAAAAACAATTGTTCTCAATAGGATTGGGGATGAAAAGTAATCATCAGAGGTTATATTTGGACAGCAAAATAGGAAATAGTATTGCATTATACAAATGTTAGGCCGAGATTGGTCACTCACTTCATTCACAAACTCCTGGGCTTGATCTGATAGAACCCTTTTTGGACTTCCATGATCTAGTAATTGTAAAATAAATAGCAAGGAAAATGAAAAGACAAGTTTACAAAAAAAAAAAGCATTTTTAATTTGTACCTGAAGTACCGGCTGAAAACGTGTAACAAGCATTAAAATGAGAAATTGGTTTCAGAAAGAAACGTCTATAAGACTATCACAATGCAGATTTATATTTTATAAAAATATTTATAGAAGTGAGAAAAATTATAACTCATACATTGTTCAATTTAAAATCACATATTTGGACAATAAAATCGGGAGGACATGCTTTTTTTTCGTATGGTTGATTTCAAAATGCCTACGAATTCTAGTAAAACATGACAATAACACAGTTATCCCTACGCAAACACATAAAATACAGTGCTTATCTCAGAATGGTTTTCGATCATGATATGTTAAAGGCAAACCTTATAACTCCATTAGGTCCATTGCAATTTTTGGCTGATAACATATGGAGAGCAGTCAGTGGATCTAGTGCGTCGAGTTGTTCACCACCACGTGGTATAGTGTATGGGCAGGACAGCTTGCGGCGATCAGTACGTTTCATGGTTGAGATATCTGTATAATGCGATAGAACAGGGGGTAAATGAAGTTTAAGGTTATTGAAAAACATGGAGAGCGTGCTAAAATACAACATTGACCAATCAATTACATGTGCACTACATGGGGAGGAAGCAGCACGTGACGCACTACTTAAAAAATTATATTCCACAGGATTAAGTGATTTACTCGGAAACATCGCCTACCAAGGAAAAATATTTAAGTTATAAGAGCTGGAAACCATGCTAAAATACACTTTTGCCAAAAACATTACTTTTGCATTGCATGGGGCACGTGACACACTACTTACACAAGAAAAAAGACATTGTTTTCACTTGAACAGCACGTAGCTTATTGCTGTAGGAGAGGCCACGTGGCGCTTGGCAAATTAAACAAACGCACCAGGATTAAGTTATTTGCACAGAAACAAAAGTTACGAAGTCAACTATAACGATATAAAAAAGCAGGAAAGCGTGCTTAAAAACAGCATTGCCAAATCGAACATAAATTTGCATTCACGCGGTATTTAAAGATTGTTCAGATTATTTAATTTAATTACTTTTTTAAAAAGTGCTCACCTACGAAGAATTGGATACAAACAATCTCAATGGCTGTAACTGCGGAATAGGAAAAGTTCAAGAAGGTTGGCAGCTTATAAATGCTTTGCAGAAGGATGATTGGTTGAGCATGATGTCATTGGGTGTGAGAGCTGTGATTGGGCATGTTGTAGTTGAGCATGCGCAAATAAAATTAAATACGTTAGGGGTACATAGCCAGACGGTGGGACGTATTGTGCGCAT
This sequence comes from Lissotriton vulgaris, assembly GCF_964263255.1. Classification (NCBI taxonomy): domain Eukaryota; kingdom Metazoa; phylum Chordata; class Amphibia; order Caudata; family Salamandridae; genus Lissotriton; species Lissotriton vulgaris. The sequence goes on along the minus strand of NW_028250533.1, from coordinate 112,724 downwards.
GCGTAACATTAACACGCATGCGCTACCACAAACATGCATGCGCAAAGTGAAGGCAACTCCTACGGGGTACATATTTAGATGGAGTTAAGATGTCCCCGTGGTTTTGAAGTGGCTTCAGGAGGGGGGCTGTGGAGCCCTCCTCCATAAAATAATATTATATAATTAGCCATGCCCCGGGGGCTGGGGACCCCAGTGCCCGGAATTGGGCACGGGAGGGGGGCCACTCGGCCCACTTCCCATAAAAAATTGAATACGTATACTCCGCTTATTGTTATTGTACCATAAGCGCACCCTTCCAATCACGCGCTGAAGGCTTATTGGCTGTCAAGTGGTTGTCAACATTCGCAACTAGAAACTGTTGGCAGCCATTTTATGTCTCGGTACAAGGGAGGCTGAAGAAGCGTGTGAAATGTGTGTTTAAAACGTGAAAAGGAAGAAGGTAGACACACCCTGATATTCTAGGCCTCCTCAGGGGGTCCCACAAGGTCTCCCAGTTTTGGGGGGGGGGAATCGCGGGGTGCGCTTATGATCCACGTATTCTAGCGATATTTTAAAAAAAAAGACGTGGGCTTCCGCGGGTCCTTGATAATTTGCATTCTTTCAATTGTTTAGAGGAGATGCAGCAGTGCTGTATCCAGGATCCACCAGTGAGTAAGAAAAGGTAACGATAACACTATTTACCTGCTAAGTGAATTTCTACCCATCGGATAACAGTGATGTACTTTTTAAGAAAGTTAAAGAAAATGATTAAAATAATAGCCTCAGATAATCTCTTGTCTTAACATTAAATATATATAAATAAGTTTTTCAACTTTGAAAAAATCACGGAAGTCGCGCACACACCGCGTCTGATATGTATATGACGTCACGCGCTACCGCACGCCCATCACATCGTGTTATACGTACATCTCACGTATGCGCAAGGTGTCGCGCACAAGTCACATAGCAACCGCGTGGGAAAAGTTGTACCCGCCGCACACGCTTCGCGGATCCTAGACAGCGACCCTAAAATGGCAGACACGTTTCGCGCAGTAAATGAGTAGGGTGATCGTAGGGTGCGCAACTGCAAAAAAAAAGAAACAAGTAAAGTATATTAAAAACAATATCAAATAATGAAATTACATTTTTTTATGTAAAAAAAGTAATAAAAAAATCTGTAATGTAATTTAAAAAAACATCTAAAAATAAAAATATTGAAAAAGGTAGCTAGAAAATATAACAAAACAATAAAAATATTTAAGAATTAGCATTTAAAAAAGCTTTGAAATTCACTGAAAAAAACCATAGGTTTCAGATAAGTTATAGTTAGGAATAAGCATTTAAAAAACCTTAGAAATTCACTGAAAAAAACATAGGTTTCAGGAGTGTTATAGTTAGCTGGACATTTCACTCGTATAAAACCATTCAAAAATTCCCCCGTTAGTTGTATTAACTATAACTCGCGCGCCCGCAATCCACTGCTGATGATGTCACATATTACATCATTCATGACATGGTCAGTGACATCACTGATGACATCACTGAGGACATCTCAAATGACATCACTGATGACATCATCCATGTGACAAGCTGATACACCTGATCATACAGTAGCATAATCTTTTTACAAACATTATAAAATATGAAGTACTATATTTGAAACATTGACGCACCAATAAAAGTTTCTAAAAACCCACTCAGTAATTCCTACATCTACACACACATCTAAACACTTACCTATAGATTCACTCATACATGCTCACAAAGATCAACAGAACACTATTAAATATGCTTATATACCTACATCAATATTACACACCAGCACATATCCTATTCCTTTATGAAGACATCCTACTCACTTATGCAAACATTTGATCATACTTACATTTACTTAGCAATACAATTATACAAACACCACTTTATTTATTCATATAGATAGTAACTCATACTCAGGGGCTGATTCTGATGCGGGTTGGAAATGCTTCCCGACCGAATCGGGTTAGAAATGGTTTCTGACCCACTCGGATCGGGAGAGTCTGACCGACCAAGTACTATGCATCCGAATGCTTCCAGATACGATTTGGTTGGACTCCCATTGGCTTCAATGGGAGCCCATGTTCCTAACCACATCATAATTGGGCACTGGGTCGCTCCCGATCCTATTTGGAAGGTGCAAATAGGCCTTCCTAACCAAATCATCAGGCCCAGGGTGGAAATGCTTTCCAACCCGCATCAGAATCGGGCCCTCAGTGTGTTATAAAATCACTATTACAAGTATACAGTTATCCATACATCACTCATACAATCACTGAGTATTATGTATACTTATTTATATACAATAAATGTCACATACACTGCCTTTTATATTTTTAGTTTGTTGGATATCAATGAGAAATATATTTACTCGTCACCACACCCATAAAGAGATTCCCTCACCCAAGCAACTGTTTCCACATACAGTCTTAACCTCATATACTTACTAAATCAACTATTTACACATTTTTCCACAGTCACACACATCCCACTCAACCACACACACATTCATTCACTATCCCATACAAAAACTCATTTAACTAATTAATAACTAATGTATATTTCACATAGGTAGTAACCAACTTATGTAGTTGTTTACACAACAAGAGATAGAGTGATACAGGTATTCATACAGTTTAATCACTATCCCATATATTTAGTGAGACACTTAAAATTCCTCACTTAGACAGTCAATCACATTGGTACTAAATCCTTCATTCACACATACATCCACTCAGTCTTCAAGGCATATTGCTATATAATATATATATATAATGCATATTTAAATAACGAACCAAACCACTTCCACTGGATGATGTCATCAGCGATGGCATCAGTGATGTCATTTGAGATGGCATCAGTGATGTCATCAGTGATGTCACTGACCATGTCATGTCATGAATGATGACAATATGTGATATCATCAGCAGTGGATTGCGGGAGCGCAAGTTATACTTAGTACAAATAACTATAATGGGGGCATTTCAATGGTTTTATACGAGTGATATGTCCAGCTACCCACTGGATTGCGGTGCCGCTCGTGTGCTGCCTCGCCTAAGGGCATGGTTTTTTTCAATTAATAGACGGCGGCCCTGCCGCGGAGGCATGCACCACCCAAGTGCTGGGGGTCACGGGACTTTGAATCACCGAAGCCTGATGTGAAGTGGTCAGGTGAAGAATGACTGAGAGCTGACACCGGCATACTGACGTGTCTTCTACCCACTGGATTGCATTTCCGCTCGTGTGCTGCCTCGCCTGAGGGCATGGTGTTTTTATATATATGTATATATATATATATATATATATATATATATATATATATATATATATATATATATATATCATTCCATATGGCTCCCTTTCTTTCCCGGTAGGCGCTGCTAGGTGTGGCCTCGTTACTCCTGCGGTTGGGACCGCTAATATATCAAAACAACGATTCCTCCCACGAGAGGATATCTTGGAGTCGCAAATACCCCAATCTTAAATCCACAGGGAAGTTGATTTCAATTCATTTATTTTCTCATCCATGGGGTGTCAAAAAACAAGGCACCAACCAACGCGTTTCGACAGCCTCCGCTGTCTTGGTCACGGTTAGTTTGAAAAGTGCATCGCCACTGTTTTATAAACATGAACACATTTCCTGAAACACAGCGTCACTCCCCAAATGGGTGTGACCATCATCACATGGTCATTACACAACAGGCTCATACCCTTAGGAGTTATGGGTCTTGTAGTCCATAAAATACAATGTTATTTTTCTCTGTTTATATCACAGAACATGAGGTATATGTCCTTAAATTTAATAGGTTTACTGCCCTCCAGTGGGCCGAATGCAATTCCTGAAAACAGCGTCACTACCCAAAATCACCTGGTTATTGTACAAACACTGTCCTCCCCTTGGGATTTGTGGGTCTTGTGGTCCACAATGCACAATTTGTATTACAAATTTTATCATGTGTTTGTGATCGTCATTTGTATTGTGCTTGTGTTTTGATTAGAGCCTTCCCCGGGTGAGGATATGTCGTGTATGCATTTACAAAGTATGTTTTCCATAGGTTTTTAGGTTTTCTGCCCTCCAGTGGGCAGTGTTGGGTTTACCCCGTTCCTTCTGTGATGGTGTTCTGATGTGGAATTATTTAATGTTTATGTGGCTTGGTACATAAAGTAGTGAATGTGAAAGTGTCAATTAAAAGAGTTCAAAATTGTCTGTAAACGGCACTCTTTTCAGGATTAGGATAACAATTATAGGTTTTCAAGACATTTTCATTTTACAAGTGTATGTATAGTTCCTCCGATTGGTTGAGGCCAAAAGGGGTCATTGTCCTGAAATTTCGGATGTGTCTTGATTCCTTTTGCCGCAGTATTTTTTCATTGTGTCCTCCTCTTTCCGACAGGGTCATTGTTTCTATTCCCCAAAAGCGTAGCTGTTTCCAGTCCCCATTGTGGTGGGCCTCCATATGCTTTGCAACTGCGTTGTTTCTGTCTTTGTGTGTTGTTGCGCGGGCATGTTCTAAAATGCGTTTTTTTAATTCGCATATGGTGCTTCCGATATATCTGAGCTTGCAGGGACATTCAATCATGTATATTGTATATTCACTATTACACGTGATGCATTCCCTGATTTGCCATGTTTTTTTGTTTGGCATTGTTATTTCAGTTGTGGGTTTGGCAATCTCACACGCTTTACAGTTATAACATTTGATGAAGCCTTTGGTTTTTAACCACACTTTTTTTGGGTTGGCTTCTTGTAATGACTGTGAATTAGCTGGTCTTGTAAGTTTCTTGCTCTTCTGTAAGTGATTACAGGATGATTGCCCATATTTTTGCCAATGACTGGGTCCAGCTGTAAGATTTTCCAGTTCTTTTTTAGGATCTGATTAATCCTTTTTGACTCTTGGCTGTAATTTAGGATCAATCTGATGGGTTCCTCCTCTTGATTGATATGTTCGATCTTTTGTTGTAAGCACTCTGTTCTTGGTTTTTGGTTTGCTCTTTCCCAACATTTTTGGACCACCTTTTTATTGTATCTTCTTTTTGCAAATCTTTGGATGGTGTTTTTGCTCTGTTTATTCCATTCTTTTTCTTCGCTGCAAATTCTCCTTTGGCGAAGAAATTCTCCGTATGGTATACTTGTAATTAGAGATTGTTGGTGGAAACTCGTTGCTTCCAAAGTTGCATTTGTGGCCGTGCTTTTTCGGTGGAGGGTTGTTTCAATGTGGTTATCTTTTGTGTATACTTCTGTGTCTAGGAAGATGGCTTTGGTTTTGCTTATGGTGTGAGTGAATTTAAGACAAGGTGTTTCAGTATTCAAAATTTCAAAATACTCCAGGAACTTTGTTTCACTGCCATTCCACACTATGAACAGGTCGTCAATAAACCTTTTCCAAGTCACAATATGTTTAGTATACTCAAGGTTCTTGTCATTCCGTGCTATTGTCTCCTCCAACCATCCCATTGCTATGCAAGCGTAACTTGGGCTAAAAGAAAAGCCCATTGCGGCTCCATTCTTTTGTCGGAAAATCAAATCACCAAAGAGAAAGATGTTATTCATGAGTAGCTTAAAAATCATTTCCAAGAGCATGTTGTTGTGGTCTCTAAAATGGATGTTACGTTCTTGAAGGAAATATTTACATGCATTTATACCGAGGTCATTGTCAATGTTGGTATATAATGCCATCACATCCATGGTGATTAAGAGGAATTCAGGTTGCCAGGTCAGTTCTTTTAGAGTACATAGAAAATCCGTTGTGTCTTTTAGATATGATTTAAGTTGTTGTACAAAAGGGTTCAAAAAGTGGTCAATGTAATTGGCCAGGGGCTCGAATAAGGACCCCTTGGCTGACACAATGGGTCTCCCTGGTGGTTTCGTGGGGTTTTTGTGTATCTTGGGCAAGAAATATATTGTTGCCATTTTGGGAAAGTTGACTGTTAGGTATTTCTTTTCATCATAATCTATTAAGCCTTCCGTTTCCCATTGGCTTAAGTTTTTGTCAAGTTCTCTTTTGATTTTATCAAGCGGATTTATACTTAGTTTTTCATAATATTCTGGGTTGTTTAGTTGTTCCATGGCCTCCGTGGTGTACAGGTCCCTGTCCCACAGAACCACATTGCCCCCTTTATCCGCAATTTTGATTTAAAAACTTGTGTCATTGTTTAGAGACAGTATGGCTTCTCTCTCTTTGATTGATAAATTGTCTCTGCATTTCATTTTAGTGATTTTGTAGAGATCATGGGTTATTGCCTCCTGGAACATATCAATTTTGTTCTCTGGTGTGAGTTGCGGATAAAACTTTGATTTGGCTTTCATTTTACTTGTACCTGCTCCCAATTGTGGTATTGCTTTATTGAGGTGAATGTTATTCCCTTCTTCTTCATTTAGATTTATTAGTGCCAAATATGCATCCGCCTCTTTAGCTAGGAGAGTAGAGGTAAGTTTAGCTTGAGGTTTTGTTATTTTAGGTTTGTTTGCTTTTTCCATGAAAAATTTTGCAAGTTTTATCTTTCTGATGTATAGATATATATCTATTCTTGTTTGGGCCATGTCCATGCGTTGAGTTGGGCAAAAATTAATCCCTTTCTTTAAAACAGAGGTTTCTGCTGGTGATATTTCTCTTTGTGAGAGATTGATTATTTGTAGTTCCTCATTTATTTGCCCCTCTTTTGTTTCATTCCCCGTGTTTACGTGCCTATTTTTGCGTTAGCAATAGGTTCTCCTTCTGCTCCTCCTTGTTGAGGTTTTGAGGGTCTGGGTTGCCACGATCTCCCTCCTCCTCTTCCTCTGCCTCGTGTAAATTTCTGCGCCCCCTGATGTTGTTCCCACTGACGTTGGTTGAGAACGAGGCGCATATCCCCTAAAAAAACCTTCAGCGCTGGGTCTAAAATGGAGTCGTCATCACTATGCTCGGCTGATGTGAGGGAAGATAAGCTAGATGAAGATATATTTGGGTTATCGGATTGTTGTTTGTACGGGTCATATTTCCGGGCAAATGTAAAGATGCGTCCTTGTGCGTAGTCATTTGCATCTCTTACAAATTTAGTTTGTTTTCTTTCTCTTACTACTTCCTCATGTTTTTCGATTTATTTAGTGAGGTCTTCCTTGAATTTTGTCATCTCCGGGTTAAGTTTCAAACCATCAATTTCCTTTTCTAGGGTTCTTAGTTGTTCCTTTATTTTGTCAAGAGCAATTCCTATATGTTTTACCAATATTTTGATAAATCCCAATGATGAGTTCAAGGAATGTTCACCCCACTCTTGTAGCAAGTCATTTGTTACATCCTGTTGGCTCGGCATTAGTAAGTTGCGTAAACCTCGGGGCACTCTTTCTACTTCCAAGAGGTGCAGTCCTGTCGGGATGTCATGCGGCGTTCCGGCATTGGGAGCAGGTGCAGGCTGATGGAAGATGTTAACGACGTGCAACACTGCAGATTTGCTTTCACAACCCACTGGGGAAGTTACTTCAGAAAAGCAAAAGGCTCGGCTAGTCACTTGAGTCAGACAGAAGGCACCACAAATACCAACAAGCCACGCGAGTGGCCACGCCCACTGTGGGCGGGGGTAAGACATTTAGCGTGGAGCTTCAACACGGCAGGAGCAACAGAGCTGATCATTAGCCCGGATTTCATAAAGAAGTGCCTCCTGGCACGAAACGCGTCGGATGGACTTTGAATTTTTGTGCAACAACCTGCTGTTTTGTGTGTCTTCGACCATCAAAATTGATGCCTCATGAGCACTCACCTGTCGAGGGCCCCTCACCACAGGCAAACTGTTTGGTGTGATGTTATGGCGGCACCGCCTGAGCCACGAGGAGCGCCCCGCTGTGCTGAGGTGCAGTCCTGTCGGGATGTCATGCGGCGTTCCGGCATTGGGAGCAGGTGCGGGCTGATGGAAGATGTTAACGACGTGCAACACTGCAGATGTACTTTCACAACCCACTGGGGAAGTTACTTCAGAAAAGCAAAAGGCTCGGCTACTCACTTGAGTCAGACAGAAGGCACCACAAATACCAACAAGCCACGCGAGTGGCCACGCCCACTGTGGGCGGGGGTAAGACATTTAGCATGGAGCATCAACATAGCCGGAGCAACAGAGCTGATCATTAGCCCGGATCCCATGAAGAAGTGCCTCCTGGCACGAAACGCGTCGGATGGACTTTGAATTTTTGTGCAACAACCTGCTGTTTTGTGTGTCTTCGACCATCAAAATTAATGCCTCATGAACACTCACCTGTCGAGGGCCCCTCACCACAGGCAAACTGTTTGGTTTGATGTTATGGCGGCACCGCCTGAGCCGCGAGGAGCGTCCCGCTGTGTAGAGGTGCAGTCCTGTCGGGATGTCATGCAGCGTTCCGGCATTGGGAGCAGGTGCGGGCTGATGGAAGATGTTATTGAGGTGCAACACTGCAGATTTGCTTTCACAACCCACTGGGGAAGTTACTTCAGAAAAGCAAAAGGCTCGGCTACTCACTTGAGTCAGACAGAAGGCACCACAAATACCAACAAGGCACGCAAGTGGCCACGCCCACTGTGGGCGGGGGTAAGACATTTAGCGTGGAGCTTCAACACAGCCGGAGCAACAGAGCTGATCATTAGCCCGGATCCCATGAAGAAGTGCCTCCTGGCACGAAACGTGTCAGATGGACTTTGAATTTTTGTGCAACAACCTGCTGTTTTGTGTGTCTTCGACGATCAAAATTAATGCCTCATGAACACTCACCTGTCGAGGGCCCCTCACCACAGGCAAACTGTTTGATTTGATGTTATGGCGGCACCGCCTGAGCCGCGAGGAGCGCCCCGCTGTGCTGACGTGCAGTCCTGTCGGGATGTCATGCGGCGTTCCGGCATTGGGAGCAGGTGCGGGCTGATGGAAGATGTTAACGACGTGCAACACTGCAGATTTGCTTTCACAACCCACTGGGGAAGTTACTTCAGAAAAGCAAAAGGCTCGGCTACTCACTTGAGTCAGACAGAAGGCACCACAAATACCAACAAGCCACGCGAGTGGCCACGCCCACTGTGGGCGGGGTAAGACATTTAGCGTGGAGCTTCAACACAGCCGGAGCAACAGAGCTGATCATTAGCCCGGATCCCATGAAGAAGTGCCTCCTGGCACGAAACGTGTCAGATGGACTTTGAATTTTTGTGCAACAACCTGCTGTTTTCTGTATCTTCGACCATCAAAATAATGCCTCATGAACACTCACCTGTCGAGGGCCCCTCACCACAGGCAAACTGTTTGGTTTGATGTTATGGCGGCACCGCCTGAGCCGCGAGGAGCGCCCCGCTGTGCTGAGGTGCAGTCCTGTCGGGATGTCATGCGGCGTTCCGGCATTGGGAGCAGGTGCGGGCTGATGGAAGATGTTAACGACGTGCAACACTGCAGATTTACTTTCACAACCCACTGGGGAAGTTACTTCAGAAAAGCAAAAGGCTCAGCTACTCACTTGAGTCAGACAGAAGGCACCACAAATACCAACAAGCCACGCGAGTGGCCACGCCCACTGTGGGCGGGGGTAAGACATTTAGCATGGAGCATCAACACAGCCGGAGCAACAGAGCTGATCATTAGCCCGGATCCCATGAAGAAGTGCCTCCTGGCACGAAACTCGTCGGATGGACTTTGAATTTTTGTGCAACAACCTGCTGTTTTGTGTGTCTTCGACCATCAAAATTAATGCCTCATGAACACTCACCTGTCGAGGGCCCCTCACCACAGGCAAACTGTTTGGTTTGATGTTATGGCGGCACCGCCTGAGCCGCGAGGAGCGCCCCCCTGTGTAGAGGTGCAGTCCTGTCGGGATGTCATGCAGCGTTCCGGCATTGGGAGCAGGTGCGGGCTGATGGAAGATGTTATTGACGTGCAACACTGCAGATTTGCTTTCACAACCCACTGGGGAAGTTACTTCAGAAAAGCAAAAGGCTCGGCTACTCACTTGAGTCAGACAGAAGGCACCACAAATACCAACAAGGCACGCAAGTGGCCACGCCCACTGTGGGCGGGGGTAAGACATTTAGCGTGGAGCTTCAACACAGCCGGAGCAACAGAGCTGATCATTAGCCCGGATCCCATGAAGAAGCGCCTCCTGGCACGAAACGTGTCAGATGGACTTTGAATTTTTGTGCAACAAACTGCTGTTTTGTGTGTCTTCGAACATCAAAATTAATGCCTCATGAACACTCACCTGTCGAGGGCCCCTCACCACAGGCAAACTGTTTGGTTTGATGTTATGGCGGCACCGCCTGAGCCGCGAGGAGCGCCCCGCTGTGTAGAGGTGCAGTCCTGTCGGGATGTCATGCAGCGTTCCGGCATTGGGAGCAGGTGCGGGCTGATGGAAGATGTTATTGACGTGCAACACTGCAGATTTGCTTTCACAACCCACTGGGGAAGTTACTTCAGAAAAGCAAAAGGCTCGGCTAATCACTTGAGTCAGACAGAAGGCACCACAAATACCAACAAGGCACGCAAGTGGCCACGCCCACTGTGGGCGGGGGTAAGACATTTAGCGTGGAGCTTCAACACAGCCGGAGCAACAGAGCTGATCATTAGCCCGGATCCCATGAAGAAGCGCCTCCTGGCACGAAACGTGTCAGATGGACTTTGAATTTTTGTGCAACAAACTGCTGTTTTGTGTGTCTTCGAACATCAAAATTAATGCCTCATGAACACTCACCTGTCGAGGGCCCCACACCACAGGCAAACTGTTTGATTCGATGTTATGGCGGCACCGCCTGAGCCGCGAGGAGCGCCCCGCTGTGCTGAGGTGCAGTCCTGTCGGGATGTCATGCGGCGTTCCGGCATTGGGAGCAGGTGCGGGCTGATGGAAGATGTTAACGACGTGCAACACTGCAGATTTACTTTCACAACACACTGGGGAAGTTACTTCAGAAAAGCAAAAGGCTCGGCTACTCACTTGAGTCAGACAGAAGGCACCACAAATACCAACAAGCCACGCGAGTGGCCACGCCCACTGTGGGCGGGGGTAAGACATTTAGCATGGAGCATCAACACAGCCGGAGCAACAGAGCTGATCATTAGCCCGGATCCCATGAAGAAGTGCCTCCTGGCACGAAACGCGTCGGATGGACTTTGAATTTTTGTGCAACAACCTGCTGTTTTGTGTGTCTTCGACCATCAAAATTAATGCCTCATGAACACTCACCTGTCGAGGGCCCCTCACCACAGGCAAACTGTTTGGTTTGATGTTATGGCGGCACCGCCTGAGCCGCGAGGAGTGCCACGCTGTGCAGAGGTGCAGTCCTGTCGGGATGTCATGCAGCGTTCCGGCATTGGGAGCAGGCGCGGGCTGATGGAAGATGTTAACGACGTGCAACACTGCAGATTTGCTTTCACAACCCACTGGGGAAGTTACTTCAGAAAAGCAAAAGGCTCGGCTACTCACTTGAGTCAGACAGAAGGCACCACAAATACCAACAAGCCTCGCGAGTGGCCACGCCCACTGTGGGCGGGGGTAAGAAATTTAGCGTGGAGCTTCAACACAGCAGGAGCAACAGAGCTGATCATTAGACCGGATCCCATGAAGAAGTGCCTCCTAGCACGAAACGTGTCAGATGGACTTTGAATTTTTGTGCAACAACCTGCTGTTTTGTGTATCTTCGACCATCAAAATTAATGCCTCATGAACACTCACCTGTCGAGGGCCCCTCACCACAGGCAAACTGTTTGGTTTGATGTTATGGCGGCATCGCCTGAGCCGCGAGGAGCGCCCCGCTGTGCTGAGGTGCAGTCCTGTCGGGATATCATGCGGCGTTCTGGCATTGGGAGCAGGTGCAGGCTGATGGAAGATGTAAACGACATGCAACACTGCAGATTTGCTTTCACAACCCACTGGGGAAGTTACTTCAGAAAAGCAAAAGGCTCAGCTACTCACTTGAGTCAGACAGAAGGCACCACAAATACCAACAAGCCACGCGAGGGGCCACGCCCACTGTGGGCGGGGGTAAGACATTTAGCGTGGAGCTTCAACACATCCGGAGCAACAGAGCTGATCATTAGCCCGGATCCCATGAAGAAGTGCCTCCTGGCACGAAACGCGTCGGATGGACTTTGAATTTTTGTGCAACAACCTGCTGTTTTGTGTGTCTTCGACCATCAAAATTAATGCCTCATGAACACTCACCTGTCGAGGGCCCCTCACCACAGGCAAACTGTTTGGTTTGATGTTATGGCTGCACCGCCTGAGCCGCGAGGAGCGCCCCGCTGTGTAGAGGTGCAGTCCTGTCGGGATGTCATGCAGCGTTTCGGCATTGGGAGCAGGTGCGGGCTGATGGAAGATGTTAACGACGTGCAACACTGCAGATTTGCTTTCTCAACCCACTGGGGAAGTTACTTCAGAATAGCAAAAGGCTCGGCTACTCACTTGAGTCAGACAGAAGGCACCACAAATACCAACAAGGCACGCGAGTGGCCACGCCCACTGTGGGCGGGGGTAAGACATTTAGCGTGGAGCTTCAACACAGCTGGAGCAACAGAGCTGATCATTAGCCCGGATCCCATGAAGAAGTGCCTCCTGGCACGAAACCTGTCAGATGGACTTTGAATTTTTGTGCAACAACCTGCTGTTTTGTGTGTCTTCGACCATCAAAATTAATGCCTCATGAACACTCACCTGTCGAGGGCCCCTCACCACAGGCAAACTGTTTGATTTGATGTTATGGCGGCACCGCCTGAGCCGCGAGGAGCGCCCCGCTGTGCTGAGGTGCAGTCCTGTCGGGATGTCATGCGGCGTTCCGGCATTGGGAGCAGGTGCGGGCTGATGGAAGATGTTAACGATGTGCAAAACTGCAGATTTACTTTCACAACCCACTGGGGAAGTTACTTCAGAAAAGCAAAAGGCTCGGCTACTCACTTGAGTCAGACAGAAGGCCCCACAAGTACCAACAAGCCACACGAGTGGCCACGCCCACTGTGTGCGGGGGTAAGACATTTAGCATGGAGCATCAACACAGCCGGAGCAACAGAGCTGATCATTAGCCCGGATCCCATGAAGAAGTGCCTCCTGGCACGAAACGCGTCGGATGGACTTTGAATTTTTGTGCAACAACCTGCTGTTTTGTGTGTCTTCGACCATCAAAATTAATGCCTCATGAACACTCACCTGTCGAGGGCCCCTCACCACAGGCAAACTGTTTGGTTTGATGTTATGGCGGCACCGCCTGAGCCGCGAGGAGCGCCCCGCTGTGCAGAGGTACAGTCCTGTCGGGATGTCATGCAGCGTTCCGGCATTGGGAGCAGGTGCGGGCTGATGGAAGATGTTAACGACGTGCAACACTGCAGATTTGATTTCACAACCCACTGGGGAAGTCACTTCAGAAAAGCAAAAGGCTCGGCTACTCACTTTAGTCAGACAGAAGGCACCACAAATACCAACAAGCCACGCGAGTGGCCACGCCCACTGTGTGCGGGGGTAAGACATTTAGCGTGGAGCTTCAACACAGCCGGAGCAACAGAGCTGATCATTATCCCGGATCCCATGAAGAAGTGCCTCCTGGCACGAAACATGTCAGATGGACTTTGAATTTTTGTGCAACAACCTGCTGTTTTGTGTATCTTCGACCATCAAAATTAATGCCTCATGAACACTCACCTGTCGAGGGTCCCTCACCACAGGCAAACTGTTTGGTTTGATGTTATGGCGGCATCGCCTGAGCCGCGAGGAGCGCCCCGCTGTGCTGAGGTGCAGTCCTGTCGGGATATCATGTGGCGTTCTGGCATTGGGAGCAGGTGCGGGCTGATGGAAGATGTTAACGACGTGCAACACTGCAGATTTGCTTTCACAACCCACTGGGGAAGTTACTTCAGAAAAGCAAAAGGCTCGGCTACTCACTTGAGTCAGACAGAAGGCACCACAAATACCAACAAGCCACGCGAGGGGCCACGCCCACTGTGGGCGGGGGTAAGACATTTAGCGTGGAGCTTCAACACATCCGGAGCAACAGAGCTGATCATTAGCCCGGATCCCATGAAGAAGTGCCTCCTGGCACGAAACGCGTCGGATGGACTTTGAATTTTTGTGCAACAAACTGCTGTTTTGTGTGTCTTCGACCATCAAAATTAATGCCTCATGAACACTCACCTGTCGAGGGCCCCTCACCACAGGCAAACTGTTTGATTTGATGTTAAGGCGGCACCGCCTGAGCCACGAGGAGCGCCCCGCTGTGCTGAGGTGCAGTCCTGTCGGGATGTCATGCGGCGTTCAGGCATTGGGAGCAGGTGCGGGCTGATGCAAGATGTTAACGACGTGCAACACTGCAGATTTACTTTCACAACACACTGGGGAAGGTACTTCAGAAAAGCAAAAGGCTCGGCTACTCACTTGAGTCAGACAGAAGGCACCGCAAATACCAACAAGCCACGCGAGTGGCCACGCCCACTGTGGGCGGGGGTAAGAAATTTAGCGTGGAGCTTCAACACAGCAGGAGCAACAGAGCTGATCATTAGCCCGGATCTCATAAAGAAGTGCCTCCTGGCACGAAACGCGTCGGATGGACTTTGAATTTTTGTGCAACAACCTGCTGTTTTGTGTGTCTTCGACCATCAAAATTAATGCCTCATGAACACTCACCTGTCGAGGGCCCCTCACCACAGGCAAACTGTTTGGTTTGATGTTATGGCGACACGGCCTGAGCCGCGAGGAGCGCCCCGCTGTGCTGAGGGGCAGTCCTGTCGGGATGTCATGCGGCGTTCCGGCATTGGGAGCAGGTGCGGGCTGATGGAAGATGTTAACGACGTGCAACACTGCAGATTTGCTTTCACAACCCACTGGGGAAGTTACTTCAGAAAAGCAAAAGGCTCGGCTACTCACTTGAGTCAGACAGAAGGCACCACAAATACCAACAAGCCACGCGAGTGGCCACGCCCACTGTGGGCGGGAGTAAGACATTTAGCGTGGAGCTTCAACACAGCCGGAGCAACAGAGCTGATCATTAGCCCGGATTTCATAAAGAAGTGCATCCTGGCACGAAACGCGTCGGATGGACTTTGAATTTTTGTGCAACAACCTGCTGTTTTGTGTGTCATTCGACCATCAAAATTAATGCCTAATGAACACTCACCTGTCGAGGGCCCCTCACCACAGGCAAACTGTTTGGTTTGATGTTATGGCGGCATCGCCTGAGCCGCGAGGAGCGCCCCGCTGTGCTGAGGTGCAGTCCTGTCGGGATATCATGTGGCGTTCTGGCATTGGGAGCAGGTGCGGGCTGATGGAAGATGTTAACGACGTGCAACACTGCAGATTTGCTTTCACAACCCACTGGGGAAGTTACTTCAGAAAAGCAAAAGGCTCGGCTACTCACTTGAGTCAGACAGAAGGCACCACAAGTACCAACAAGCCACGCGAGGGGCCACGCCCAATGTGGGCGGGGGTATGACATTTAGCGTGGAGCTTCAACACATCCGGAGCAACAGAGCTGATCATTAGCTCGGATCCCATGAAGAAGTGCCTCCTGGCACGAAACGCGTCGGATGGACTTTGAATTTTTGTGCAACAAACTGCTGTTTTGTGTGTCTTCGACCATCAAAATTAATGCCTCATGAACACTCACCTGTCGAGGGCCCCTCACCACAGGCAAACTGTTTGATTTGATGTTATGGCGGCACCGCCTGAGCCGCGAGGAGCGCCCCGCTGTGCTGAGGTGCAGTCCTGTCGGGATGTCATGAGGCGTTCTGGCATTGGGAGCAGGTGCGGGCTGATTGAAGATGTTAACGACGTGCAACACTGCAGATTTACTTTCACAACACACTGGGGAAGTTACTTTAGAAAAGCAAAAGGCTCGGCTACTCACTTGAGTCAGACAGAAGGCACCACAAATACCAACAAGCCACGCGAGTGGCCACGCCCACTGTGGGCGGGGGTAAGACATTTAGCGTGAAGCTTCAACACAGCCGGAGCAACAGAGCTGATCATTAGCCCGGATCCCATGAAGAAGTGCCTCCTGGCACGAAACGTGTCAGATGGACTTTGAATTTTTGTGCAACAACCTGCTGTTTTGTGTATCTTCGACCATCAAAATTAATGCCTCATGAACACTCATCTGTCGAGGGCCCCTCACCACAGGCAAACTGTTTGGTTTGATGTTATGGCGGCATCGCCTGAGCCGCGAGGAGCGCCCCGCTGTGCTGAGGTGCAGTCCTGTCGGGATATCATGTGGCGTTCTGGCATTGGGAGCAGGTGCGGGCTGATGGAAGATGTTAACGACGTGCAACACTGCAGATTTGCTTTCACAACCCACTGGGGAAGTTACTTCAGAAAAGCAAAAGGCTCGGCTACTCACTTGAGTCAGACAGAAGGCACCACAAATACCAACAAGCCACGCGAGGGGCCACGCCCAATGTGGGCGGGGGTATGACATTTAGCGTGGAGCTTCAACACATCCGGAGCAACAGAGCTGATCATTAGCTCGGATCCCATGAAGAAGTGCCTCCTGGCACGAAACGCGTCGGATGGACTTTGAATTTTTGTGCAACAAACTGCTGTTTTGTGTGTCTTCGACCATCAAAATTAATGCCTCATGAACACTCACCTGTCGAGGGCCCCTCACCACAGGCAAACTGTTTGATTTGATGTTATGGCGGCACCGCCTGAGCCGCGAGGAGCGCCCCGCTGTGCTGAGGTGCAGTCCTGTCGGGATGTCATGCGGCGTTCTGGCATTGGGAGCAGGTGCGGGCTGATGGAAGATGTTAACGACGTGCAACACTGCAGATTTACTTTCACAACACACTGGGGAAGTTACTTTAGAAAAGCAAAAGGCTCGGCTACTCACTTGAGTCAGACAGAAGGCACCACAAATACCAACAAGCCACGCGAGTGGCCACGCCCACTGTGGGCGGGGGTAAGACATTTAGCATGGAGCATCAACACAGCCGGAGCAACAGAGCTGATCATTAGCCCGGATCCCATGAAGAAGTGCCTCCTGGCACGAAACGCGTCGGATGGACTTTGAATTTTTGTGCAACAACCTGCTGTTTTGTGTGTCTTCGACCATCAAAATGAATGCCTCATGAACACTCACCTGTCGAGGGCCCCTCACCACAGGCAAACTGTTTGGTTTGATATATATATATATATATATTTTACCTACTTTGGTCGCCAGATATAGATATATATATATATTCACTGAAAAAACCAAAGGTTTCAGGCCTGATATAGTTAGGAATTAGCATTTAAAAAAACGTTGAAATTCACAGAAAAAACCATCGGTTTCATGCCTGATATAGTTAGGAATTTGCATTTACAAAACCTTTGAAATTCACTGAAAAAACATAGGTTTCAGGCCTGATATAGTTAGGAATTAGCATTTAAAAAACCTTTAAAATTCACTGAAAAAACTGTAGGTTTTACGGGTGTTATAGTTAGCTGGACATTTCACTCTTGCAAAACCATTGAAATTCCTCTGATATAGTTAGTTGTACTAACCATATCTTGCACGCCCGTAATCCACTGCTGATGATGTCACATATTACATCATTCATGACATGGTCAGTGACATCACTGATGACATCTCAAATGAAATCACTGATGACATCATCCAGTGAATGTGGTTTGCTTCGTTATTTAAAAATGTATTATATATATAGCAATTTGCATTGATGAATAAGTGGATATATAAATATAAATATCTGGATGGAGGATTCTGTAGCAGTGTGATTGACTGTTTACTTGACTAATTTAAAGTGTCTCTCTAAATATATTGGATAGTGACTAAACTGTGTGAACATCTGTATCACTTTGTTAGTTGTTGTAAAAACGTCTTCACCAGCTGGTTACTTGCTATTTGAAAGTCTATATTAGGTATTGATTAGTTAACTGAGTATTTGTATGGGTTCGGTGGGAGGTGTGTGACTGCCCAAAGATGTGTGAATAGTTGATTTAGTAGGTATATGGCGTTAAGACTACATGTTATAACAGTTGTTTTGGTGAGTGAATATCTTTATGGGTGTGGTGATGAGCAAATATCTCTCTTAATGGTACATGTCCAACAAAGTAGAAAAATAAAAGGCAATGTATGTGTCAGTTGTTGTTTATAAATAAGTATACATAAGACTCAGTGATGGTTTGCGTGACTGTATGGATAACTGTATACTTGTAATAGTGATTTTATAACACACTAAGTATAATTTATGATCTATATGAATAGATAAAGTGGTGTTTGTATAGTTGTATAGCTAAGTAAATGTAAGTATGATCCATTGTTTGCTGATGTGAATAGGATGACTTTATAAGTGAATAGGATGTGTGCTGGTGTGTAATGTCGATATAGGTGTGTAAGTATATTTGATAGTGTGCTATTGATCATTGACAGCTTGTATGAGTGAATCTGTAGCTAAGTGATTAGATGTGTGTATAGATCTAGCAATCACTCAGTGGGTTTTTAGAAACTTGTATTGGTGTGTCAATGGATTCAAATATGGTTCTCTGTATTTTACAGTGAGTGATGAAAGGTTATACTAGTGTATGATGAGGTGTATCGTCACGTGGATGATGTCATCAGTGATGTCATTTGAGATGTCATCAGTGATGTCACTGGCCATGTCATGAATGATGTAATATGGGACATCATCAGCAGTGGATTGCGGGCGCGTGAGATATAGTTATTACAACTAACTATATCGGAGGAATTTCCATGGTTTTGTATGAGTGAAATGTCCAGCTAACTATAACACCCCTAAAACCTACAGTTTTTTCAGTGAATTTCTAAGGTTTTTTAAATGCGAATTCCTATCTATATCAGGCCTGAAACCTATGTTTTTTTCTGTGAATTTCAAAGGTTTTTTAAATGCTGATTCCTAACTATATCAGACCTGAAGCCTTTGGTTTTTTCAGTGAATTTGAAGGTTTTGTAAATGACAATTTTTAAATGTATTATTGTCATATTTTTTTTATACAGATTTACTACATTTTTTAAACTATTTATTTTTAGATATTTTATTTTTTAAATCACATTGTAATTACATTATACATTACATTACAAAATATGTTTTCTCAGAATTAAATACTTTAGTTTAAATACTTTGTAAATAGGCAATAGACTTAAGTACAGTAGTTACAGTTGTTGCAATGGGCAACACAATTTCAAACACAAAGCAACATTGGCCTCAATGTGTTTTTCTAGTTAAAAGCAATTAGTTACTTCATGGATTACTTTTCTAGCCACAGGATTGGATCCTAGATTCAGTCCTTGGACATCTCCTGTAAACGGTTGAGTAAAAGTGTTTTAGTTACAGTAGTGATTTTTAAGGAATATTATTGTATTTTAAAAGTTGACACTTTTTTTCACATAGAATCACCAATGTTATCCTATGGGAGGAAATTCACTTAGCAGGTAAGTAGTGTTATCAATACTTTTTCTTACTCAGTGGTGGATCCTGGTTCCAGCTCTAAACAGTTGAAAGAATGTGTTTAAGTCATACAGGTGATTTCCTAGGAATATTTTTAGTTTGTGAAAATAGACACAGAAACATTTTTGTTGAAAACCAGACAATGGATATCTATGGAAGGAAATTCAAGTTACTGGTAAGTAAGCTTAGATTTACTTTTCAGGGTCCGTACTGGGCTCAAATATGCAGCACTGACGTCTCTCGTGATAACAGGTGAGTAAATCGGAATTCGTAGTTCCGCTGATTTTAGAGTAATATTGTGCTCAATAGTGAAGGAAGGGGCAGGGCCTGCGGTGACATGTGTGCAAGCACGCCCTGTGGCGCGTTTTAGATTGGGGAATTAATTCCACTTCAATCCTGAGATCCCCTGTGAGCCAACCAGGTGGTGGGCCAACTAGCTCACCAGGCACCTCCCGTATGCGCCAGGGGGCTGCGTTGCAGAGAGGTGTAAAAAGAGAGGTGTAAAAAGGGGCGTGGCCTCATTACACCTCTCTGAAAGGAACACAGTAGGGGTGGGTGCATGTGTGTGCGTGCCCACCTGTGTGTACAAACTTGTGAGTAGTCGTTAACATAACGATATGTCCATGCCAATGTGTGCTTGTATATCGTAATCGGTGCACATGTAAAGCACTCGCATATATTTGGGTCGAGTTTGCGCTATATAAAATATATTTAAATGCACACACACAGCAGCAAAGTACTTCACAGCACTTCAGAGGCCGCTCACTGCTGGGGGGCTGGGGGGAGGGATGCGAGCCCTGCAACCACACACTCCTTATTGTCTGTGAAAGGAACACAGTAGGGGCGTGTGTGCAAACCCGCCTGCGTGTACACAGTTGTGAGTAGTCGTTGACATAAGGATATGTCCATGACAATGTGTTCTTGTATATCGTAATCGGTGCAAATGTAAAGAGCTTGCATATATTTGGGTCGAGTTTGCGCTATATAAAATATATATAAATACACACACTCAGCAGCAAAGTGCTTCACAGCACTTCAGAGGCCGCTCACTGCTGAGGGGTGGGGGAGTGGTTCGAGCCCTGAAACCACACACTCCTTATTGTCTGTGAAAGGAACACAGTAGGGGTGTGTGCATGTGTGTGCATACCCGCCTGAGTGTACCCACTAATGACTAGTCGTGGACATAACGATATGTCCATGCCAATATGTTCTTGTGTATCGCTATCAGTGCTAATGTAAAGCGCTCGAATATATTCAGGTCGAGTTCGCACTATATAAAATATATATAAATACACACACACAGCAGCAAAGTGCTTCACAGCACTTCAGAGGCCGCTCAATGCTGGGGAGGTGGGGGTAGGGTGCAAGCCCTGCAACCACACACTCCTTATTGTCTGTGAAAGGAACACAGTAGGGGTGTGTGCATGTGTGTGCGTACCCGCCTGCGTATGCTTTCTTGTGAGTAGTCGTTAACACAATGATTCGTGCATGCCAATGTGTTCTATTATATTGTTATCGGTGCTAATGTAAAGAGCTCACATATATTCGGGTGGAGTTTGCTCTATATAAAATATATATAAATACACACACACAGCAGCAAAGGGCTTCAGAGCACTTCAGAGGCCAACAACACACTCCTTATTGTCTGTGAAAGGAACACAGTAGGGGCGTGTGCATGTGTGTGCATACCCGCCTGTGTGTAAACACTTGTGAGTAGTCATTAACATAACGATATGTCCATGTCAATGTGTTCTTGTATATGGTAATTGGTGCTAATGTAAAGCACTCGCAAATGTTCGGGTTGAGTCTTCACTATGTCAAATATGTATAAATGAAAACACACACACAGCATAGTGCTTCACAGCACTTCAGAGGCCGCTCACTGCTGGGGAGGGTGGGAGGGGTGCGAGCCCTGCAACCACACACTCCTTATTGTCTGTGAAAGGAACACAGTAGGGGCATGTGCATTTGTGGGCGTACCTGTTTGTGTGTACACACTTTTGAGTAGTTGTTAACATAACAATATGTACATGCCAATGTGTTCTTGTATATCGTAATCGGTGCAAATGTAAGGCGCTCGCATTTATTCGGGTCGAGTTTGTGCTATATAAATATATATAAATACACACACACAGCAGCAAAGTGCTTCACAGCACTTCAGAGGCCGCTCACTGCTGGGGAGGGTGAGGGGAGGCATGCGAGCCCTGCAACCACACACTCCTTATTGTCTGTGAAAGGAACACAGTAGGGGTGTGTGCATGTGTGTGCATATCCATCTCCGTGTACACACTTGTGAGTAGTCGTTAACATACCAATATGTCCATGCCAATGTGTTCTTGTATATCGTAATCGGTGCAAATGTAAAGCGCTTGCATATATTGGGGTTGAGTTCACAATATATAAAATATATATAAATACACACACACAACAGCAAAGTGTTTCACAGCACTTCAGAGGCCGCTCACTGCTGGTGGGTGTGTGAGCCCTGCAACCACACACTCCTTATTGTCTGTGAAAGGAACATAGTAGGGGCATGTGCATGTGTGTGCGTACCCGCCTGCGGGTACACACTTGTGAGTAGTTGTTAACATAACGATATGTCCATGCCAATGTGCTCTTGTATATCGTAATCAGTGCAAGTGTAAAGCGCTCGCATGTATTCATGTCGAGTTTGCGCTATATCAAATATATATAAATACATGCACACAGCAGCAAAGTGCTTCACAGCACTTCAGAGGCTGCTCACTGCTGGGGAGGAGGGTTGCGAGCCCCGCAACCTCACACTCCTTATTGTCTGTGAAACAAACACAGTATGGGCGAGTGCATGTGTGTGCATACCCGCCTCCGCGTACACACTTGTGAGTAGTCGTTAACATAACAATATGTCCATGCCAATGTGTTCTTGTATATTGTAGTTGGTGCTAATGTAAAGCGCTCGCATATGTTCGGGTTGAGTTTGTGCTATATCAAATATATATAAATTAAAACACACACAACAGCAAAGTACTTCACATCACTTCATAGGCTGCTCACTGCTGAGCGGGTGGGAGACATGAGAGCCCTGCAACCACACACTCCTTATTGTCTGTGAAAGGAACACAGTAGGGGTGTGTGCATGTGTGTGTGCATATCCGTCTGCCTGTACACACTGGTGAGTAGTCTTTAACATAACGATATGTCCATGCCAATGTGTTCTTGTATATCGTAATTGGTGCTAATGTAAAGCACTTGCATATATTGGGGTCGGGTTCACGATATATAAAATATATATAAATACACAAACACAGCAGCAAAGGGTTTCACAGCACTTCAGAGGCCGCTCACTGCTGAGGGGGTGCGAGACCTGAAACCACACACTCCTTATTGTCTGTGAAAGGAACACAGTAGAGTCAGGTGCATATGTGTACGTACCCGCCTGCGGGTACACACTTGTGAGTAGTCGTTAACATAACGATATGTCCATGCCAATGTGTTCTTGTATATCGTAATCAGTGCAAGTGTAAAGCGCTGGCATGTATTCGTGTCGAGTTTGCGCTATATCAAATATATATAAATACATACACACAGCAGCAAAGTGCTTCACAGCACTTCAGAGGCAGCTCACTGCTGGGCGGGAGGGTTGCGAGCCCCACAATCTCACACTCCTTATTGTCTGTGAAAGAAACACAGTAGGGGCGGGGGCATGCGCGTACATGCCTGCATCTACACACTTGTGAGTAGTCATTAACATAACAAAATGTCCATGCCAATGTGTTCTTGTATATCGTAATCAGGGCTATTGTAAAGCGCTGGCATATATTCAGGTCCATTAGGATTGAAGAGGAATTAATTCCCAAACTTAAAACGTGTTTGCAGACATGTCAACTGAGGCCCCGCCCCCTTCCTTCACCATTGTGCAAACGCGCCCTTGGCCAGTTGAAAGTTGGGGAATTAATTCCCCTTCAATACTGAGGGTCCCTGAGGGCCAAAAAGCCCACCAGGTACATCCAGTATATGCCAGGGAGCTGCAATGCAGAGAGGTGTTCAGATGTCAGCCTGTTTTTACACCTCTCTGCAATGCAGTTCTGTGGCGCTTACTGGAGGTACCTAGTGGGCTGGTTTGACCCTAGGGACTCTCAGGATTCAACAGGACTTAATTTCCCAACTTAAAACTGCCACAGGTTGCTGAAGGGAGGGGACGGGGCCTGAGGTGACGTGTGTAACTAACTAACTACTGTAGCTAACTATAACTTGCGCGCCCGCAATGCACTGTTGATGACGTCACATATTACATCACTCATGACATGGTCAGTGATATCACTCATGACATCACAGATGACATCTCAAATGACATCACTCATGACATCACTGATGACATCATCCTTGTGATAGAGTGGCAGACCTCCTGTAAGCCTTATATAACCTTTGATACACACATTAAAAAATAGAAAATACAATTTGCAACAATGGACATACCAATACCAGACTATTGACACTGTCAGGATCAGCAATGCCAGTGAGAGTCTGGAGTCCCAAACCAGTGAGTGACTACCAGTCCATCGACTCAGCCACAATTACTCAGGTCCAGGCAGTCTTTTGTGTCACTCAGGCTAGCTTGGTGAGGTGTTGTGCCATGTCTCAAGTGCAGCACTTTGTGGACAAGCCCTGAGGGAGATGGAGTGGGTGACAGCATTATTCTATAGGGAATGAGTCCGTCTGACTTGTGACTCACGATTTGTGGAGTGCGCTCTTATGTGTTGATGACTACATTAGGACATATTAGAACAACTTGAAACATGAACACAATGTGTGATGTACGAAAATATGCAAAAGTCTGAAAACAGTGTGGTACTGAGTAAACTCTTTCAATAGAATATACATTGTTAACAGTACCCACTTTTCTACTTATATCCACTTCATTTCTCAATGTAGGTTCAGTGACTGTGAGGGGTATGATACAGGTAAAGACAGTCCATAGTAAGGCATTAGTTATGTAGCAGGGTTTTAATTTCTGGAGGAACTTGGTTTTACCAGAACATATATATAGAGATTGAACACCCTGTACAGTTCAGGTCAACCTTATATCTATGGTTGATAGTTAAAATGAACTTGGCTACCCATGAAGTGTATGGTATAGGGTCAATGTTGCACATAACACAAACTTGCTTCACTTATGGGGATTGTATGTATGAAAGCAGTAATTATGCTTTGTATTATTTCGAGGTATTTTGCACTAACTTTCATAGCTCTAATGCTATTCCTGTTTATAGAGCAATGCGTACAAAAGAAGCTTGGATGATGTCATTAGTGATGTCATTAATGGTTTAATTTGAGATGACATCCATGATGTCATATATGATGTCATAGAACATGCCCTAAGTGATGTAATATGTGATGCCATAGACAGTACATAGTGGGGGCGCATGTTATAGTTAGCTCTTCTCATTATAACTGGTGGATTTCTGTGTTTTTTTGTTCAAAACATTAATGCTATCACTGATATGTTCACCTAACTATAACATTCCTTTAACCTTGGTTCTTTTCATTGAATTTCTAAGGTTTTTTCTTTTAAAAAAACATATTTTTATCGCACCAAACTGTAAAGTTACTTTAACATTTGTTATTTTCAGTGAATTTCTAATGTTTTTCTTAATATAGTGTAATATTTTATTACCATACAAAAAGCCAACCCTCCGACAAATCCCCCACAGGCAGCCAACCCCAAGAGAGGGGTTTACCACAATGCTTGACCTGCCACCAGACCCTATGGCCAAACAACCAGCAGGCTGCCAACCCCACGCTGCACTCAGCCTTTGGCTGTGCACTGGGGTGCGGGTGGCCACAGGGCTTGGCATGCCGCCAGGCCCAATGTCCAAACCCTCAGTAGGTTGCTAATCCCATGCACAGCCTTTGGTGTACTCAGCATAGGGCTGGCCTTCAGGCCCTGGAGACCCCAACACCTGAGGCCAACACATGTATATTATGGGGAGGGGGTATGCAGCTCCCCTCCTGAGCCTTGATTGGCCACACAGATCCCATCCCTCAGGGCAAGTTCCAATAAAAGGGGGAGAGGTAGCAGGTTTCCACCTCCCCAAGCCTTAAAGGGCCCCAGGGACCCAATACTTGGGGCCAAATACAATTAAACCGAGGAAAGGAGATAGGCTTCCCCTTCATCAGCCTTTTTGGGTCCCAGAGACCCAACATCCTGGGGCTAAAGTCTAAGGCAACCCCCCCTCCCCAAGCCTTAATAGGACCCGGGACACCATCCCCTGGGCTGAAATAAAATAAAAAAGGGGCAGTTGGGCCACTTGCCCCACTTGCTGAGCCTTCCTGGGTCCTGTGGATCCCATTGCATGGGGCCATAATCTAAGCGGACAGGGGCTTGCAGATCTACTCCCTAAGCCATAATAGGCCCCTGGGACTTCATCCCTGGTGCTAAATATCATAAGGGAATAGGGCTGTGCAGCCTCCCTCCCTGTGCCTTATTAGGCCCAGAGAACCCCATCCCCAAAGTGTGTATTTATTTTAAAAGAGGAGTGGGGCCATGTGGCTCCCCAAGACTTCTAAGGCCCCAGGAACCCCTCCCCCTGGGGCTATTTCCCTGAGTCTATTTTGGCCCTGTGGGCCCGATTCCAAAGGGGCATCCATTGTTTAAAAAGCGAAGAAGGCCATGTGGTTCATTCCTGAGGCTTATCAGGTCTTCCGGACCTCATCCTCTGGTGCCACATTACATTATAAAGATGAGGAGTGTGGGAGCCACATAGCCCCCCTTCACGAAGTTTCTTAGGCTCCATGAATCCCATATCCTACGGCCATATTTTATTAAAAATGTGAGGGGAGCCATGCTGTGTCCCTCCACTTAAATATAACTGGCCCCAGGGGATGGGTTTCCCAGGGCCATAAATGGGCTGGAGAGGAGGACCCTACTGATACCCCTTTCTCTTGTATGTATATATCTGCTACCAGGCAAAAGAATTCACCAGCTCTCACAGGAACATTAACCCAGAAGTTTTATTGGGTATCAATACATTCAAGTTCATTTCGGCAATTTTAAACACCTCATTAAGTGGACATCAACAAAGGACACCGGACATACTTCTGTCCATAGGTGTCGGCCATCGTAAAGGATGCAACTTATACCACATTGTTATTAGTGAAATATATCGCCACATTTTGCTCTTGTACAATTTGTTACATGTAATATTTAGATCACTAAAACTCCCAGCCTAAAGGGGCAAGTCCCACATGTCAATATTTTCTTTTTGCAGTTATTTGCATATCATACATTTATACTGTATGGGACCCCTGCTCAAAGTCTGACATAATCATACATTATATTGCCACGAACGTACTCCTAACGCAGGAAAGTAGAGCTATCTGATATTACCCTGAATGGGTTTTTACCAGTTAAAATATGTACTTTGTGTGGTTTGTGTTCCATTCCTTTCTTTAATTGATGCCACATCACATACCCAATCAGTCAAGTACAAATTACCATCATCAAGGTTAATAATAAATTGCCAATTCCTCCCCACTGTTCTTATCTTATCTTATCTTAAGAGAAACTTGTATAGCGCTCTGTCACCATAGGTTTCCTGGCGCTGGGTGGTACTGAGAATTGTAAAGAGGGGGAGCTAGCCAGACTGTGTGAAAAGATTGGTTTTAAGAAGTTTTCTGAATTCCAGCAGAGACATGGAGGATTTGAGCGATAACGGCAGCTGGTTCCAGAGTTTGGGAGCCAGATGAGCAAATCTGCAACCACCATATTTTTTGAGTTTGATTGGGACTGCAGACAGAAGTTGACGTTGGGAGGACCGAAGGTTATCTGCCGGACTGTAAGGAGTCACTAGGGACTTTAGAAAGACGGGGGACGTACCAGTCACAGCTTTATAGGTCAGGCAGCCGATCTTAAATGCGGCTCTCTGTTCGACCGGCAGCCAGTGGAGTTTACAGAGCAGTGGTTTTGCCGACTGCCATTTCGGGGTCTTAAAGGCTAGTCGGGCCGCCTGATTCTGCACAACTTGCAGCCTATGGAGCAGGTATTTCGGTAGGCCATGATACAAGGAGTTTGAAAAATCCAGGCGGGAAAGCACAAGGGCGATCAGAACTTGTATCAGGGCTTCAGGCGAGAGTAGGTGGGAAACTTTCCTAATTCTCCAAAGCTGAAACATACCCGAAGATACAACTGCACCAACCTGAGGCTTAAGGGAGAGCTCTGAGTCTATGATAACCCCCAGGCTCTTTGCTGATTTAGCCGGGATGGGGGGGGGGGCCCAGCTCTGTAGGCCAAAACTGTGGGCCCCAATGAATGGAGCTACTGCCAGGAAGAATTAGCTCAGTCTTCCCTGGGTTCAGCTTGAGCTGATTGAGGTTCATCCATTGTTGGATATGTAACATGACCGCCTGACAGTAGAGAGCTGCGTTAGAGGTGTTAAGAGGAAAGATGATTTGCAGGTCATATGCGTAATTAAAGACGGTAATGTCCCAGCTCTTCAAGGAATGGATGAGCGGGCGTAGATAAAGATTGAAAAGCAGGGGAGACAGAGAGGAACCCTGAGGCACTCCACAGATGAATGGTTCCCTAGTAGCCATAAAAGGACCCAGGTGAACAGCCTGGGTTCTGCCTGTCAAGAAGGATTTAATCCAGACCAGGGCCGAGCCCCGGATGCCGGCTTGCTCGACACGGTGGAGAAGGATGCTATGGTCCACCGTCTCGAACGCTGCCGACAAGTCCAGAAGGATCAGGGCCTGAGGAGACCCTTTGTTGGCATTACTCCTGAGAGAGTCCATAACTGCTAGGATCACAGCCTCAGTAGAGTGGGTAGGTCTGAAGCCAGCTTGGTTAGGCTCAAGATAGCCGGAGGACTCGATGAACTGAGAGAAGCAGCAGGTGACATGTGCCTCCAAGATCTTGAAAAAATAAGGCATGAGAGAAATAGGCCGATAGTTGGCAAGGTCCTCTGGATCAGCTCCGGGTTTTTTCAGCAATGGGACCAAGGCAGCCTCCTTGAAGGAGTTGGGTACAATGCCGGCCTCAAGAGAGGTGTTTAGTAGATGCAAGATGCAATTAGGCAGAGCCAAGCAGATGTCCCTGAAGACAGAGGGAGGGCAACAATCATTGGGGGAGCCAGATTTGACTCGAGAAGCAAGTTTGGTGAGGGAAGGGGAGTCAAGGAGGGGGAAGTGTGACAGTGAGCATGGATTACCAAGGGAGGGGGCAAGTGGAGCAGCAGGGGGGGCAGGGGGGATAGTGTTCTTGATCTTAATGATCTTTTCAGTGAAAAAGCTATTTAAAGCATCACAAGATTGTTGGGTGGGTACCTGGGAAGGGAGAGTTCTGGCATCAGACGTCAACTCGCCCACTGTTAAGACCCCCAGGTATCTTTGTTTGGGTGTCTATAATGTATCTGGACTGTAGTCTGCGCAGTTGCAGTTGTCTATCACCCCCTCTTACATTTAAGGGCACGTGGTCCTTGCAAAATAATTTCAGCAGTTCCCTATTACTGTGGTGATATGTCTCAAAGTGTCTTGCCACAGGGTATAAAACGTCCCTGTTGGAAATTGCTCTGAGTTGTTCTAAGATCCGCACCCTGGTTTGATGTATGGTGCTTCCGAAATACAGTAAGCTACATGGGCATACTAAACAGTAGACTGTGTGGCTAGTATTGCAATTCATGAACTTCAGGATTTTCTTAGGTGCCTTTAGACCAGGTACATTGTAGGTAAGGACTTTATGACTATTTTTACATGCCTTGCATCTACGCAAGGGAAGAATACTGTTATTTTGCCAAAGGCAGAAGGTCTACTCATGGTAGGACAATGACTCTGAACAAAATAATATCATAGAGTCTTAGTTCTCCTATTGTGACATTAGTGGTGTTTTGAGCAGATCCTCACCTATTAAGGCATCGGTTTTTAAAGAAGCCAGTTTACCTCATTATTCTTCTAATGTCATTGGCATTACTGGAATAATTTATGGCCATCCTAAAATTGTTCAGAGCTGTATCCCTTTCCCTTCTACTCTTTTTTTCATGAACTTTCGTTGACCAATTTCAGTCTGGATTTAATGTCCACCTTCTTTTTAGCTTGTACGACCTCCTCCTGATACCCTCTTCCCCTGAATCTCTGTATACTCTCTTTAACTGCTGCCTGGAAATCACAATCCCTAGTGCAATTCCTCTTAATTCACAACAGCTCGCCATATGGTATACCAGTTATGGTTTTCTCAAAATGACAACTTCTAGCGTGTAGCAGCGAGATCTCAGCTGTCGGCTTGTTCAATTGACAAACGTTTCACCAATGCGGAGGATTGTGCCTTTATCGAGGGTAGCGGCAGTTGCTGGACATACAGAAAATTGATATTACTGCCTGCCCCACTGTGCGTTTTTTTGCTCGAGTAGCGGAATCCATTGGGAGGAACACGGTAAAGGAAGCGAAGAGGACGTTCTCACTGTGAAAGGATGCCAGGGGCTCCGGTTCAGAGGACTTGAGGCAGTCGGCAGGACTCACGGAGTATAACCCGTATTGCTTTCCCCTAATAAACGGGAAAATGGCAGACACGTTGGAGTTTTGAAAATATTAATAGTGAGAGCCGTATGTTTAGTGGGAATAGAAATGTTCACTGATTGAGAGAGGGAAGAAGCAGCAGAGGTAATCTTCACAAAAACCAAACAGAAACGAACCCATACTCCAAGGGAGCAACAGGGAGCCAAGCGGCATTGAGCAACTTAAAAGCCCTGTACAATAAATTAGAAAAAGCATACGAAAAAGAAACGTGGAAGTGGTGGGAGGCAACCTCCCTACTAAGATATCTGGATTGTGACCGCATACCGAGAGGTCTGCGAATCTACACAACACCTTCATTTGAAAATCCAGACCCGCTAAATAAGGCATGGTCAAAATATTGACTAAATACGCCTGGAGTGATCAACAAATGCTGTTAGGTGAAATCAAAATCATTGAGGAAGCCATTGCTTTGGAGAAAGACACAAAATTGAAGGAAGAGCTACATCAACAAATGAAAAAGAGATTAACAGA
Source organism: Lissotriton vulgaris (assembly GCF_964263255.1). Classification (NCBI taxonomy): domain Eukaryota; kingdom Metazoa; phylum Chordata; class Amphibia; order Caudata; family Salamandridae; genus Lissotriton; species Lissotriton vulgaris. The sequence goes on along the minus strand of NW_028250533.1, from coordinate 82,346 downwards.
CTATGAGAGCATGATCAAGCAACGAAAAAACTAACTTCTTCTGCAATGCGCTTGACAAGGCAAAGAACAGACCTAGAGAACTCTTTGACATCATCAAAAAACAAACATCCAAACCATCAATTGCCCTTACCCAACCCTCCAAAGCTCTGTGTGTTAACTTCGTCACGTTTTTCAATGAAAAAACAGCCAAGATCGAACCATCTCTTGACGTCAGCCCTCACATGACCGTCAACATCGACCCAACAGCAACTGAAACCACCTCTACTGGCCCTGCCTCGATCACCTGGTCCTCCTTCGACCTCGTTCACGAAGCAGAGATACTCAACCTTATCTCATCCTCCAAACCCTCTTCCCACAACCTCGACCCCATCCCCGCCCAAATGGCCAAAGACCTCAAATTCACCCTTGCGCCTCTCTGGTGAGAAATCATCAACAGATCCCTAAAAACTGGCACCATCCCGGACTGCCTCAAAGTCGGCCAGGTTACTCCCCTTCTGAAGAAACAAGGTTTAGACTCCAACGACCTAAACAACTTCAGACCAGTCTCAAGTCTGCCCTTCCTAGCAAAAATCCTAGAAAAATGTGTATTAAACCAACTTAACAACTAGCTCGACAACATCAATCTCCTTGACCACCAGCAATCAGGTTTCAGAATAGGCTACAGCACCGAAACGGCAATCCTGAACATCGTAGATGACATCTGCAACTCCCTCTATTCGGATCAGTGTTGCCTACTCATCCTCCTAGACCTGTCAGCGGCCTTTGACACGGTTGACCACAAGCTACTCATCAAGGCCCTCAAGGAACAAGTAGGTGCAAACGATGTGGTCCTGAAATGGTTTGACTCCTTCTTTCCGAACCGCTTCCAAAGAGTCAAAATAAAATTCTTCACTTCCGACCCTCTCCAAGTGACCAGAGGGGTCCCCCAAGGATCCGTTCTTTCCCCTCAACTGTTCAACATATATATGATACCCCTCACCATCATACTGAAGAAAGCCAACATCCCCTTCCACCTCTACGCAGACGACACACAGATCTACATAGAAACAACCTCCTTTAACAACATTCTAAAGCTCAACAACACTCGCTTAGAAATCCAAGACTGGCTAGGGACGAATACACCTCAAACTCAACCAAGGAAAGACCGAGATCCTACTCATCTCCAACAAAGACGACAACCCCCAAATCACCGAATGGGTGAAAGCTATTGACGCTCTCAAAGGAAATCTCACCCTGACCAACTCAGTAAAATCATTTGGAATCACTCTTGACCATAAACTATCAATGATGAACCACATTAAGAATTCCGCAAAGAGCGCCTTCTTCAGTCTGAAGCTCCTCAACAAAATCAAACCACACATCCCCCAGAGGGATCTCCAACAAGCCACCCAAGCACTAGTGCTGTCCAGACTGGACTATGGAATCGCAACCTTATCCGGCACAGCCCTATCACACCTTGCGCCACTGAAAACCACTCTCAATGCAGCCGCCAGAATGGTCTCTGGTGCAAAAAAATTCGACCACATATCGCCCGCACTCAAAGATTTAAAATGGCTCCCAGTGGATATACGCGCCAGCTTCAGAAAGGCCTGTCTTACGCACAAAGCTTTGCACACAGGGAAACCGGAATACTTAGCCTCCAAGCTCAAGAAAGCGGGTCAATCCAGAAACCTCAGAAGCTCAAACTCACTACTACTCATCCCCCTGAAAACACAGAAACAAAAAAACGCAAACCGCTCTTTTGCTGGCAACGCCCCTAAAATCTGGAACTCCAACCCAGTGAACATCAGAACCAACCCCTCCTTCCCTGATTTCAAGAGCCGCCTAAAAACCCTCTACCTCATTCCCGAACTCTACCTTTGCAGCTCACCCTGCTACCCTGACTACCTCAAAGAACCTACCTCAATCCCGCTGCTCACGCGCCAAAGAAGTTTGTTAAACCCTGATCTTGTATGAATCTTTTGTGCTGTACTACTCCTCACTTGTTCCCTCCAGATCGATTGTTAAGCGCTCCGATACCCTCGGGTCTGGCCAGCGCTATAGAAAACTCCAAAAATAAATAAAAATAAATAAATAAATGATGAAGAAGATTATGAATCAGGACTTATTCTAACTTTTTCCAAAAAAACCTTTATTCCTAGGAAGCAACTAAATCTACAGAAAGCGAGTGAAGTATCTTCTAGGGAAAAATCTGAATCGGAAGTTGAGCTGTCAGAAGGCGAACAATCTGCAAAGAGGAAGGAAAAAGAATCAAAATCGATTACTTTTTTACAGGAGTACTAGTTGCTGCGACCCATCTTCCAGAAAGAAGAGATGGAAAACCAGAAGGGGAAGGAAAATAAAAGGCTACCTTGCCAGAACAGAGAGTTACAAGGCGCAAACAAGAGGGGAAATTTAAGTAACAGGATCAACAGAAAACCAGACAGTTGTGAATTTATCAAGCAGGCAACTGACGACCAAAGAAATTAAAGTATTCAATTTTGGCCTTACCTCCTGCCCGACAACACAATTTGACTATGCCGGCACACGGATAGACCTATATAGGTTTACACGCAAAATTAAAATTAATGAAGATACACATGTTACATCCCAAAAAACGAAGAGAAGATACCAGAAGTATTTCTGAGCAGGATTTTGAGAGAACTGGAAACAAAAACTATTATTGCTCACTTTGCCACTGGATTCAAGCAAGCTGGGCTGAAGACGGCTGGAATGCCAGAAACCGGTCCTCGGAAGCTTGTTTCCGGTCCAGGGAAGACATGGCTTGGCAGTTCGGGCTGGACTGTTCCCATGAGGCACAGGGTCAGACTGATTTTCATATAACCATGTCTGAACTGGGGTGGCCGAGTGGGCTAAAGAACAGTGATGGATTAAACCCAGATCTTTTGACTGGTGTGAGTGTTTGATTGATTTAGATGCTCCGTCACTCACCACCCCCTTTTGTACCGCTTTTGGCCACCATAAGTGTTGCAGAGTATGCTCAGACGTGAGTCCCTTGCTCACTTTGCCACTGGATTCAAGCAAGCCGGGATGATGACGGCTGGAATGCCAGAAACCGGTCCTCGGAAGCTTGTTTCCGGTCCAGGGAAGACATCGCTTGGCAGTTCGGGCTGGACTGTTCCCATGAGGCACAGGGTCAGACTGATTTGCATATAGCCATGTCTGAACTGGGGTGGCAGAGTGGGCTAAAGAACGGTGATGGATTAAACCCAGATATTTTGACTGGGTGTGAGTGTTTGATTGATTCAGATGCTCCGTTCATCACCACCCCCTTTTGTACCGCTTTTGACTGCCATAAGTGTGGCAGGGTATACTCAGACGTGAGTCCCTTGCTCACTTTGCCACTGGATTCAAGCAAGCCGGGCTGAAGACGGCTGGAATGCCAGAAACCGGTCCTTGGAAGCTTGTTTCCGGTCCAGGGAAGGCATGGCTTGGCAGTTCGGGCTGGACTGTTCCCATGAGGCACAGGTTCAGACTTATTTGCATATAGCCATGTTTGAACTGGAATGGCAGAGTGGGTTAAAGAACGGTGATGGATTAAACCCAGATCTTTTGACTGGGTGTGAGTGTTTGATTGATTCAGATGCTCCGTCCATCACCACCCCCTTTTGTACCACTTTTGGCCGCCATAAGTGTGGCAGGGTATACTCAGACGTGAGTCCCTTGCTCACTTTGCCACTGGATTCAAGCAAGCCGGGCTGAAGTCAGCTGGAATGCCAGAAACCGGTCCTCGGAAGCTTGTTTCCGGACCAGGGAAGACATGGCTTGGCAGTTCGGGCTGGACTGTTCCCATGAGGCACAGGGTCAGACTGATTTGCATATAGCCATGTCTGAACTGGGGTGGCAGAGTGGGCTAAAGAACGGTGATGGATTAAACCAAGATCTTTTGGCTGGGTGTGAGTGTTTGATTGATTCAGATGCTCCGTCCATCACCAACCCCTTTTGTACCACTTTTAGCCGCCATAAGTGTGGCAGGGTATACTCAGACGTGAGTCCCTTGCTCACTTTGCCACTGGATTCAAGCAAGCCGGGCTGTAGACGGCTGGAATGCCTGAAACCGGTCCTCGGAAGATTGTTTCCGGTCCAGGGAAGACATGGCTTGGCAGTTCGGGCTGGACTGTTCCCATGAGGCACAGGGTCAGACTGATTTGCATATAGCCATGTCTGAACTGGAGTGGCAGAGTGGGTTAAAGAACGGTGATGGATTAAACCCAGATCTTTTGACTGGGTGTGAGTGTTTGATTGATTCAGATGCTCCGTCCATCACCACCCCCTTTTGTACCGCTTTTGGCCGCCATAAGTGTGGCAGGGTATAGTCAGACGTGAGTCCCTTGCTCACTTTGCCACTGGATTCAAGCAAGCCGGGCTGAAGACGGCTGGAATGCCAGAAACCGGTCCTCGGAAGCTTGTTTCCGGTCCAGGGAAGACAAGGCTTGGCAGTTCGGGCTGGACTGTTCCCATGAGGCACAGGGTCAGACTGATTTGCATATAGCCATGTCTGAACTGGGGTGGCAGAGTGGGCTAAAGAACGGTGATGGATTAAACCCAGATGTTTTGACTGGGTGTGAGTGTTTGATTCAGGTGCTCCGTCCATCACCACCCCCTTTTGTACCACTTTTGGCCGCCATAAATGTGGCAGGGTATACTCAGACGTGAGTCCCTTGCTCACTTTGCCACTGGACTAAAGCAAGCCGGGCTGAAGACGGCTTGAATGCCAGAAACCGGTTCTCGGAAGCTTGTTTCCGGTCCAGGGAAGACATGGCTTGGCAGTTCGGGCTGGACTGTTCCCATGAGGCACAGGGTCAGACTGATTTGCATATAGCCATGTCTGAACTGGGGTGGCAGAGTGGGCTAAAGAACGGTGATGGATTAAACCCAGATCTTTTGACTGGGTGTGAGTGTTTGATTCAGGTGCTCCGTCCATCACCACCCCCTTTTGTACTGCTTTTGGCCGCCGTAAGTGTGGCAGGGTATACTCAGACATGAGTCCCTTGCTCATTTTGCCACTGGATTCAAGCAAGCCGTGCTGAAGACGGCTGGAATGCCAGAAACCGGTCCTCGGAAGCTTGTTTCCAGTCCAGGGAAGACATGGCCTGGCATTTCGGGCTGGACTGTTCCCATGAGGCACACGGTCAGACTGATTTGCATATAGCTATGTCTGAACTGGGGTGGCAGAGTGGGCTAAAGAACGGTGATGGATTAAACCCAGATCTTTTGACTGGGTGTGAGTGTTTAATTGATTCAGATGCTCCGTCTATCACCACCCCTTTTTGTACCGCTTTTGGCCGCCATAAGTGTGGCAGGGTATACTCAGACGTGAGTCCCTTGCTCACTTTGCCACTGGATTCAAGCAAGCCAGGCTGAAGATGGCTGGAATGCTAGAAACCGGTCCTCGGACGCTTGTTTCCAGTCCAGGGAAGACATGGCTTGGCAGTTCGGGCTGGACTGTTCCCATGAGGCACAGGGTCAGACTGATTTGCATATAGCCATGTCTGAACTGGGGTGGCAGAGGGGGCTAAAGAACGGTGATGGATTAAACCCAGATCTTTTGACTGGGTGTGAGTGTTTGATTGATTCAGATGCTCCGTCCATCACCACCCCCTTTTGTACCGATCCATTAATAAAGGGATAAATTATAAAAGTAACTCAATGATAAGTTGTATATAAAGGGATACAGAGGATCCAAAAAACCTTCCAATCTCGTGCTGACATCAAATTGACTACCAACAATTTAAACCAGGAGGTGTTGGTAGCCATTTTGTGACTCAGTTGAACACTGGAAAAAAATGTAAAAGAAAAAGAAAAGTGGCGGGGTGCAAACACCATGACCCCCTTGGGCTCTTGGGCAGTTCCAGGTTACGGAGATGTAATAGTTAGGCAGACATTTCACTCCTACAAAACCAGAAAAATTCAGCAGTTATAACACTATAACTCGCACCCCCGCAATGCACTGCTTACGACCTCACATATCACATCACTCATGACAGGGTCAGTGACATCCCGGATGACATCACTTATAACATCTCAAGTGACATCAATAATGACATCATCTATAGAATCTCTGATGCACGCAATCATACCCCAACGTAACCTTTCATATACCCACTTCAAATTCTACACTACGTTTTTTCCCGTGTTCACCAGGTCACAAAATGTCTACCAACACTTCCTGGTTTGAAGTTGGTAGTCAATTAGATGTCAGCACGAGATCGTAAGGTGTGGTGGATCCTCTGTATCCCTATATATATATATTTATTTATTTATTTATTTTTGTAATTTGTTAAGCGCGGCGAATACCCGTGGGCGTCTCGGCGCTAATTGATTCCATTAAATTCCCTCATCGCTCATGGCAGGCTGTGTTGGACTACTGATCGAATAGCCAGGTTTTCAATAACTTTCGAAATTGCATAAGTGAAGGAGAGGACTTAATGCAGAGAGGCAAGGAATTCCAAAGCTTTGAAGCCGCAACTAGGAAGCGACGGTCTCCCCAAGATACTGTCTTGGATCGAGGAACCACTAGATGATTCAGAGTGGTGGATCGAAGCATTCTGGTTGGTTTATAGGGTGTTAGATTTGCCTTAAAGAATTGGGGAGCTTGGTCATGTAATGCTTTATACACTATGCATAAAGATTTAAATTTTATGCGGTTGCGGATCATTAGCCAGTGATAGTTTTTGAGGGTGTCAGATACTGAGGAAAATTTAGGTGTTCCTGAAAGGAGCCGTGCTGCAGCATTCTGTAATGACTGAAGTTTGTTTATAATCCTGGTTTGGGCATTTAAAAATAGCCCATTGCAGTAGTCAAGAGAAGTTAGCACTACCGAACTAACTAGTGTTTTTGCAGCAGTAGCTGGGAGAAAAGGAAGGACCTTCCTAATCAACCTCAGTTTATGGTGGGCAGTTGCCGCTACCTTGTTTGCATGTGCCATGAAATATACAACTTACCATTTTTTAAATTTCATAATTTATTCCTTCTTTATTAACGGGTGACCTGTAAGTCACTTAATATTTTGCTGTTTATTAAGGTGGTCATTTTTCATCTTGCAGCGCTCTTACATATTTAATCTGTACAACCTTGCTTATAATATAATTTGCACTCCAAGCCAAAAAAGGGTAGTTTTTATACTTGAGACAACTCTACGATGGTAGAGTTGATGCATTGTACACCTTTTTGTTCTATCTCGATTTAATACTATGTCTGTAAGGCAGCATAATTAAAATGGTTTTTTGATTACACTGAGTTGGATACTTAAAATATTATTGGTACTGTTTGATGTGTATATATTTTGATAATAACGTTTAATGATACTGTTACATTGTTTGTATGTTGAGCTGTGTAGTGACATAGAATTTGGACCTTACACTGCGAGTATGTCAATTATCGATCGCACACAAGTTCACGTATCTTAATTCAACTTATTTTGATGTTTCTTACACAAATATTGACATTTGACAAGTTACTATTCTCATTTATACTTTTAAATTCGCGGGACTTAGAAGGATTAATGATGTTAACGTACGAATCAAGGTACCTCAATTGACATAGGGTATGTGCTTGCTCTCATACAGAAACGTTATACTGCATTCTATCTTTGGGTTGCTTTAGATGTTTTTTACTTGCAAAAGTCCGGAGCAATTCAATATAAGAGGTAAATACAATCTGTTTATACTTTGTCATACTTATCTCCCTGTGTTCCAATGATTAGAGTGTTCAGATGTCATCTATTTACACAAATCCAGAGTATTTTACTAAAACAATCAAATATAAACTGTACAGAATTTGGGTGGCTCATTTACTGATATATTGTGTAGCATTTGCTCTGTTGTATATTGTAAATAGAAAATGTTTTTAAATGTTTGTACAAGTTGTATATAAGTATTTGTTTTTGTACATATTTTGTAGCCCTGAAGAAGTCCTTGTCAAACGAAATGCATTGACTACTGTTCGTTGATGTGGTTTTAAAAGAAAAAAGACAAATAAAGATCTACTGAAAGAAGAAACCATCATCATATGCATTTGTTGTGACTTAGTGATATTGGTTATGAATACTGTTAGATATGGAATACTATGCATAATATATATATCTTACTCCATGTTATCACTAAATTCTGAATTTGGGTGATGAATAACTATCTTGTCAGTTTACTTTGGAAGTTGCTTTCCATTTTGGAATGTAGAAGGGTTGCACTCCAGTTTTTTTCATTTGCCTATGTAAATTTCTATCGGAACTTTAGACATAGCTACAGCCTGAAATGCTGAACAGAATTACACCAAATCTGGTAGAAAGGTAGTTGTTGGTCCAGAAAATGACCTTTTTGTTAAATGATGTAAATTCATTCAGTAGTTGCTGAGTTATTTAAGAGATTTCCAGTTGTGTATATATAGGGATGCGTAGGATCCACAGAACCTTCCGATCTCATGCTGACATCTACTTGACTACCAACAATTCAAACAAGGAAGTGTTGGTAGCCATTTTGTGACTCGGTTGAACAAGGAAACAAAATGTAAAGGAAAAAGCAAAGTGGCAGGGTACAAACACTCTGACACTCTTGGACTCTTGGGCAGTTACAGGTTACAGACATGTAATAGTTAGGTGGACATTTTACTCCTACAAAACCAGAGAAATTCAGCAGCTATAGTACTATAACTCGCACCCCCTCAATGCACTGCTTATGACCTCACATATTACATCAATCATGACAGGGTCAGTGACATCACTGATGACATCACTTATAACATCTCAAGTGGCATCACTGATAACATCATCTACAGAATCTCTGATGCATGCAATCTCAAAACTATTGACACATCCATACAGGTACTTACATACCCACTCATTGATTTACATGTCCACACACATCCACTCAGTTACTCATACAGCCACTCATACACCAACTCACTCACTAATACAGCCACTGGTTTATCTACTCATAAACACATACAGCCATTCACATATTGTCTTAACTCATCGAGCTATCCTCACACCTACTCAATTACCTATAGAGTCAATCACACATCTATTAACTCACCTATACAGTTATAAAACACACCTACTTATTCATACAGATTCTAACACACACTCACACATACAGTCACTTAAACAAGCACACACTCACCCATACAGTCACTATCACAATCCCTCACTCAAACATAGTCATTCATTTACTCCAACACTCACCTACACTGCCTTTCACATATCCAGTTACTCACCTATATACCACTGACACATCTATTCACTCAACGACACAGTCATACAAACACTCAGTCACCTATAAAACCCTTCACTTATGTACTTACTAATCTATACAGCCACTGGCTCACTCACTCACTCAACCATGCAGACAGTCACACTCCCTCTCACCCAGGCACATAGCCACACACACACTCATACAAGTACTCAGACAACCAATCAATCACCCATACAGCCACTTATATACCCACTCACCAACCGATAAAGCAACCTAGACACCAACTGACAGACTGATACAGACATTCATACAACTGAGTCACTCACCCATAGAGTCACTGAGACAACTAATCACTCTCTTATACGGTCAGCCACGCACCCACTGAATTTTCCATGCACTTATACACCCACTGATTCAGCAATACTCCTTGGTATATATATTTAACCCTCATAAACTTTTTAAAAACACTCAGAGTCATTGGAGATGTCAACAGTGATGTCATTTAAGTTGCCACCAGTAATATCATCAGTGATGTCACTGAACATGTACTAAGTGATGTAATATGTGAGGTCATGAGGAGTGCAATGTGGGGGTGTGAGTTATAGTAAGCTCAGCTAACTATAACTGCTGAATTTCTCTGGTTTTGTACGAGTGAAATATCAGCCGAACTATAACATCTATGTAACCTTTGTTTTTTTCAGTGTATTTCTAAGGTTTTTTAATTCTATTTCCTAACTATAACGTCCCTGTAACTTTTGTTTTATTCTGTGAATTTCTAAGGTTTATTAAATTCTTATTCCTAGGTATAACATCCATGTAAACTTTGGATTTTTCAGTGAATTTGTATGGTTTTCAAAGTAGTAATCATGTTTGTGGAGTGGTGGAGAAAGGGGACTGTGCCTCAGACCAGTTCTCAGGAATACCGCTGCGTAGGACTTACAGGAGGTTCCCTCAGGAGTAAAGTTGACATCATCTGCCAACCAGTAGTGCACCACGAGACAAGTTAGCAGAATGGCTGAGAAAGGGGGCATGATTTGTAAGGACCTCTTAGCATTCCCACTGTGTGCAATTCTTTGAAGATATCAGGAGGGATAGATGGCCCCCAATGACATCCTTGGGGGCCAACTACCCCCCCAAATGCCCTTCAGTAAGTCTCATATAGAAGAATTTCTGAGATCTGATAGCAGGCCATGCCCCCTTTCTCCACCACTCTGCAAATATACCTCCTGACCCACTACTAGTAGGGGGACGAAGTCCCCTTCACTATTGAGGGTCCTTGTGATGTAAATATATAATTTACCGTCGTAATTTCTATGCAGGTAAGTACTTAATCAATAATAACTCAATCAGAAAGAAAGAAAACAGAGTCCGTGGTGTTAGAGTTCTTAGGGGTTTTATTCCTTAAAAAGGAATGGTCTAGACCAGGATATCATATTCTTCCCACCACAGGGGTAGAAGAAGGGATAGAGAGAGCGCGCTACATTTTATTGACAGTACATAGCTTATATACTTAATTCATGACATGGAAAACAGTACAGTAGGCGTAACAGCTGAGAGAAGACAAGATAACAGTAGCCACGTGTTACTAGTACGTAATCAGAAGGCGTGGACTAGGCGTGTGCTGGAAACGTCACAGATAGGTGTCACAAAAGGGGTGGCACTAAACAGAAATGTTGCAATGTCAGCAGAAATCGGAAGCTTGGATGCGCGCGCAGCTGCATGACGTGTGATGGACGTGAAACTGGAGGGTGCAGGGGGCTTGACATTTGCACTGACGGAAAGAGACAGAAGTCTGGCATGTCAGATCAACTTGTGCTTCTATCATATCTGATATCTGGTGTTTAGGAACTGAGCTATCTGGGCAGAAAGGTCTCTAGGGCAGAAGCTATTCTATACTGACTGTGAGTGCGTGTATAAGCGCCTGAGTGTCTGCATGAGAAGCGTGGGGGCATGGGCCTTCCATGGGAGCATGGCAACAGAAGCTATGAATTACTTGCACGGAGACAGGTCGGCCCTTTGGCCCTGTAGCTGAGGGGTATGTTTACTGAAGCTAGCAGGCAGGAATGTATTTTCGAGGAGCGGAACAGATAACTCGAAGGTTATAGTCAATCTTGGCAGGCAGCAGGCTGAGCTGAACGCGCTGGGCCGCGCTAGAAGTAAGGCAGAGTTCACGGGTACGGGGGCAGCCTGGGCAGCCTGGCCTGAGGCTCCCAGAGTCAGAAGGGAGAAAAAGGCTCGATGGCAGATATTCTGGGCCTACTTTGCCAGAGCTGAAAAACATGTAGAGTACACTACAAAAAGACGTTGGCATAGTATACTTAGGAACGGGCTATCCAACCCATTCAGGGTGGGTCTGAAAGAGGACATGTTGACGTTGGACGCAAATGTATTTGCGTCTTCATAGCTGGTACAGGAGGGAAGTTACATGCACTTTAACTCGTACATGGAGACGGTGGGGTACACGCTAGGGAACACAACTTGACCAGAATTTATATTTCCTCATTCCCTCCTTGTTCCCTACGGACCCTTCATGATATATCAATCATCATAAATTGATCAGTTTGTTCTTGTAACATAATTTGTTCGTCTCTCTTCCGTTGTCTATTTGAGAGAAAACTGGAATGTTCAATGCACGATGTGGCACACAGTCCACATATCGCCGGCCCACACTGTAGGCACAGGCAGCAGCTGAATACTATGACAAGGCCAAAACCTAGGAAGGATAGGATCTTCCATCCCCAAGCAGTTAACGTTGTCCAGAACCAACCGGACCAAGTCCAGGTGCCTGGATTCTGATGTATCTGATTTGCAATTTTATGCAGACGGGTAATGGCTTGATATACCGATGGCGCGTTTTGTGGAATGAAAACACAGCAACTTGACCCGATGACCTTACAGGCTCCACCTCTATCTGCCAAGATGACGTCAATAACAAGACAATTTTGAAGGACAACAACCCGCATAGCAGATTGCTCCTCTGTTAGGTTACCTAAGGCGGAGGCAGTTTCATGTACTACAGCTTCAAGTGTTCTAGTTAATCTACGTATTAATTTACTGTTTTGGACGGGGCCTAAAAAGAAAAAGAATCCCTTATTAAAATCGGTGTACTGTTCCCATGCCGTTTCTGTATAGTCGACAAGCGGGAGATCTCTTCGGAGTCTATTCTTTACTAGATTTGTGTTTCTGTGGTAATCAGGAGGGGCTAGAAAAACAGGTGGCAGAAGGAATGCAATATAACAAGTACCATCCCAATCTGGAGGCAGACGTATGTATGCGGTATGACCACAAACAAAATAAGAGTGACTGATAGCTTTGAAGGACGATTTACCATGATCACTGAATTCGACCACAGTAGTGCATTTACTATGACCTAAGTGTACTGAACCTTTCTTTCTGACACATAATTTACCAGTGACTGGTAATACTAGCATAGCGGGCAGTACTGGTGCAGCCTCGGATTCAACAGTAAGGATCATAAGGCTAATTGTGTAATTACCTAATCCATATACTTCATTTTCTAGATCAGTTCCTATTCGAGTGGGGAGTCCCTCCTTATCAGGGTAACAGACGTCGAGCAGGACTAAGTTCAAGTTTCCCCAAACCCAGCCCCCATCGAAAACAGCAATATCAGGATCTAAGGAATTAATTATTTTAAACCATGCCCCACAGGAGCCATTGTGAGTGAACGGGTACGGAAAGAGGGGAAGGGCTCCCTTGTAATTCTGGTAGGGAGGGAGTCGGCCACATATCCAGCAGTCTGTAGCATTGTTAGTCTGATGGGAATGATGCAGCATACTAATGAATGTGTTGTTGCGCAGCGCAAGTCTGTAGGAGAGTTCGTGTGGAGGTAACTCGCTAAAAGAGTGTTCAGCAGAAACATTGTAAGCAGATTGTCCATTCTTGAAAATAGGGCAGTAGATAGGGAGAAGTACGCTTGCAACAATTATCAGAATACTTAGAAAAAACATGATTAATAATGTCACTATACAGTGACTACGCAGTGATTTGCAGTATGTACGTTTCTTGAACTCTCTTTCTCTCTCTCTATTTCGATCTAGGGGATACATGTCAGAAACTATTTAACCGATTCACCTAGGGGAGGACTTAAACAATTAAACTGTCTGACTTGCTAGATCGAAGCTTGAGTCTGTATTCCTCTTGGGGAGTTTTCTCTCGTTTGGAAACTTCAAAGTCACTGGGCTTAATACAGTCTTTGGAAGGGGTGGATGAGCCTGGGTCGGATTTCAGTTCATTACACAGCTTCACATGGCTCATGTGGACCCACCCCTTCCTGCCCTCAACCTTCACCGCTGTCCTCGTAGTAAGGAGAACGGTCTTCGGCGATTTCCAGCGGGGCTCCAACTGACTTTTCCGGTCGAAGTTCCTGATAAGGATCAGATCCCCTGGACGGACATCGTGTGGCTTTACATCAGTGTTGTCAGGGAAGGCAGCGGCAACCTGTGAACGACATGATTGGAGTGCAGACATCAAGGAGGCAAGGTAATCGGTCAACATATTGCAATCAACATCGGTAATTCTTTTAGGAATGGGCGTCCCCCACATATTCGGTGGTCTACCAAAGACCACTTCGTACGGGGATAGTCCTGATCTCGAATGGGCAACCATTCTCATGTAGAACAGTGCCACTGGCAGGGCGACTATCCAGTCGACCCCTTTCTCTTGACATATTTTAGCAAGACGTGTCTTTAGTGTCTGATTATGCCTTTCTACGAGGCCTGCGGCTTCGGGATGTCGGACACAATGGAATTTCCACTGATATCCTAGCAGCAAGGAAACCTGCTTCATTAATTCGGATGAGAATGGTTGACCGTTGTCTGAGTACACGACACGAGGCATGCCGTATCGTGGGAAGAATTCACGAACCAGCTGCTTGGCAGTGGTCGGAGCAGTATAATCTGGGACTGGGTATGCTTCGGTCCAACGGGACAGTGCACAAACAACTACGAGGACATATTTAAATCCCCGACAACGGTCCATCTGGATATAATCCATCTGGAGGACTTCAAAAGGATGATCGGGAGGATGAAATCCACCTTGCTCTACAGGGACACTTTTACCTGGATTGAACTGACAACAGATCATGCAAGTACGTACTTTCTGTTTTGCTGCTGCTCGTAAGTGTTTATTGCTCCAGAGATTCTGTAAACTATCTAACATTGCTTTTTCTCCTAGATGTGCTGGGCTATGTGCTGTATTGATTATGACTTGAACCATAGAGTCAGGGAGAAACCATGTAGATTTTCCCTTCGTCATCCAACCTTGATCTGTCTGGATCCCTCCTAGTTCGATCCATTTCTTTATTTCATCTGGGGTAGCATGTGTCTGAATATCGATAACATCTAGTGCGGGATCCCTAACTGTCATGCAATTTGTCGGTCCTATTGTCTTTGTCATGTCAGTTGTCTGAGTGTGAGTCAATGCTGTATGTTTCGCTGTCTGATCTGCCAGGTCATTACCCTGGGAAACAAAATCTGTGACCTTAGTATGTGCTTTACACTTCATGACGGAATGCCTGAGGGCAGATGTATTGCTTCTAACAGTGCTTGAATGAGGGGACCGTGTTGTATCTTGGCACCATGAGAGGTCAGGAAACCTCGTTCTTGCCATAACATTCCGAAGTCGTGTACGACTCCGAACGCATAACGGGAATCAGTGTATATGTTAACATTTCTGTTCTTGGCTAGTATACAAGCTCGGGTCAGAGCGATGAGCTCTGCTGCTTGAGCAGACAGTGTGTCAATACGATGTGTTTCTTTAACTTCAGTTTCAGTGGTCACTGCATACGCGGCCACTAATTCTCCTGTACTTGTTCTCAGACATGAACCGTCCACATAAAGTGTCAGGTCTGGATTTGTCAGTGGGACATCTGTTAAGTCTCGTCGTGGCTTTGTTACTGCATTAATGATTTCTATACAATCATGCGGGGCTGGATCTGTCATAATTGTAGGTAACAGTGTTGCGGGGTTCAGAATGCTGCAGCGTCTGATTTCTATGTGTGGCTGGAATAACGTTAACTCGTAACCTGTCAGTCGTGCTATAGTCAAGTGCTGAGTCTGGGTTCTGTTTAAAAGAACCTCAACAGAATGTGGAACTTGTACGGTTAACTGATGGCCTAAAACAATTGAATCGCTCTGTCTGATTGCTAGTGCTGTTGCTGCTACTGACTTTAAGCACGCAGGGAGTGCCTGGGCTACTGAATCCAGTGTACTTGAAAAATAAGCGCAAGGCTTATGTGAACCTGCTTGATCTTGGGTGAGGACAGACAACGCTGTACCATCACGTTCTGTAATAAAAAGTGTAAACGGTTTGCTGTAACATGGTGTCGCTAAAACTGGTGCTTGGCATAATGCTTTCTTTAATTCCTCAAAGGCTTGTGTATGTTCCTGAGTCCAAGGAAGGACAGTCGAGGTTGCTGCCTCCTGCGTTGTTAGCTGAATGAGTGGTTTAGCTAGAAATGCATATTGAGGAATCCATTGTCTGCAGTACGAGGTGAGGCCTATGAAGGCCCGCACTTCTTTTTGTGTCTGCGGTTGTGGCATATTTGCAATTAACTGAATGCGATCGGGAGTGAGCTGTCTCCCCACTTTGGACAGCAAGTGACCCAAGTACACAACTTGCTGAACACAGAATTGTAGCTTCGAAGGAGACACCTTGTGTCCCTTGTCTGCCAGAAAATGTAAAACTGTCAGTGATGCTTGTTCACATTCGGGCTCACTTCATGCGGTGATCAGCAGATCATCGACGTATTGCAGTAATGCAGTGTTAACTGGCATTGTGATACAATCAAGTTGTCTTTTCAGTGCTTGGCTATAGATGCTGGGGCTTTCTGTGAATCCTTGAGGTGCGCGTGAAAATTTGAAACTGCGTCCATTTAAACTGAATCCGAAGAGATATTGGCTCTCTGGATCAATGGGCACACTGAAGAAGGCGTTCTTGAGGTCAATTACAGTAAAGAACGTTGCTTCTGAATCAATAGCAGTCAATAAGGATGAGATATCGGGAACCACAGGGTACTGTGGAATAATGCATTTATTCAGCTCTCGAAGATCAATCACCAGCCGATATACTGGCGGTGCATTGGGATCAGTACGTTTAAGAATCGGAATAATGGGTGAATTACAGATATTGGAGTCGGTCTCTACGACCACTCCTTGAGCTATGAGCTCTTCAATGATTTCCAGTAAAGCCACTACAGCATCGGGTGGTAACTTGTATTGTCTGATTCGGGGTAGTACAACTCCTGTTTTGAGTGTAACACGGTATGGTGTGATATGCATACAACCTACATCAGTTGGGCCTTTTGCCCACAGGTGTTCTGGTACATTTTTCAATCTGACATCGAATTCTCGCAAAACATAATGACCCTTGAAATCCCGTAGAAAGAGTCTAACTCCCTCCGGGGAACAGCAGATTATAGCTCCTAGAGCCTTCAATGTTTTAATTCCTAACAGGTTTTCTGGACATGATTTTGTAAGTAACAAGTCTGTAACACGTGATAATGGACCCACAGCCAGGGGGACTGGTTCTGATACTTCATTTACAATGGGCTGTCCTGAAAAGCCAAGGGAAACATTCTGTGAGCCTGAGAGGGGTGCCCCTGGGACTTCATTATGACTTATTGTGGTGCGGCTTGCCCCTGTGTCAATTAAAAACTTTCTGTCTTTTCCCAATACTTGACTGTGTACATAAGGACCTTCTTGATCTACAGGAATTTCAATAAGAGGCAAGCCAAATTCCCTCTCTAGGCTGTTTCATGTATATCGTTGATAATCAGGGTAAGCGGACTGGGCATACTGGTACATCTGTTGTGAAACTTGCTGGGACGCGGCAATGGGCTGTGGCTGTGATACCGCTACTGTCTGTGCTGGAGGTGAAGAAGCATGCATAGGCTGTGTATTCTGTGTATTCTGTGAGGACTGATGCTGGTTATGGTCTTGTCTAGGCGGATGCGGCCTTTCCTTGGTTTTACCTGTTGCTATGTTATGTTTCAGAACGGGGCATTCATGTACGTAGTGACCTGGCTGCTTGCAATAGTTGCATGTCCCTTTAACGGGAGCTGCGGCGTGACCTGTCTGGGTCGTACCTTTTCTATTCCCGTCGGTATGGACCGACTGGGCTACTAACATTTTCATTTTTGTGTCTTTCATACGTTTCTGTTCTTGATCCTGTTCTTCTCTAATTCTATTCTGATGGTATTGTAACATTTGTAACATCTGAGATGGCGTATTTGCTTGCCATGTACTCTCCACCTTGTATACACGATTCTTGACTGCTAACAGGGAATTCTCGACTAACTTTGATACAAAAAGATGCGGGTACGATTCGCTACTTGGTTTAAGACCACTATTAATAATAAAACATTTCTCGAATCTTGAATAAAAGTCACTAGTATCTTCGTCGGGCTTCTGTTTACATGCTGAGATTGCATCCCAGTCTTCTTTTCTAGTTGCCAATAATCGTGGCAGAACCTGTACTATTAAACCTGGTAATGCTTTAGTTTTGTCCCCAAGGCCTACCCCTGGGACCCGTTTGTTCTCTTCGTCTTCTATCTCTGCCCATGCAATCTTTGTGTCTCCCACCTCCCATTCCTTTTCCTTTAATTTCTCGTAGATGACCGTGGGCAGCAGTACTTTTAACATTTTCATGATATCATCATATGTGTAATCCCCCATCAGTAACATGTCTTTAAGCTCTCTGTGGAAACCTGCAGGGTCTTTATCATGGCTCGGGACTAGTTTCTTCATTTCTAACAGTTCTAACTTGGTCAATGGCGTGTGTACATATACACGTTTCAAGAGATTGTCCGTACCCATAACTGGGTGTACTTCTCGTAAGGGGTTCTGACTTTCAATGCCACCCAGGCATTGCATGTGATACGTTTTTCTTTCTGGGGGCGGAGCAGGAACATATTCAGAGCTTATGAAAGTGTCATATCTACGGCGTTGTTCTAGAATTATTTGAATTAATTTGGTACTTAGACCTCTCCATCTGTCCATGAGTAGCGCTTCTAATAATTCGAGTAAGGGACCTGGATCCGAATGCTGATGTCTGTACTTTATGAGAAGGTGCTGAATCATGTATACACCTGCTAATTTCTGCTCGTCTGGGGGGAGGTTCAGAAATGTCTGTGCTACAGTGTCATCATTATATATGTCTGGATTTTCGGCCCATGATATGGCTGACCGGGCTAGTTCTTGTTCATCCATAGAATTGAGTACATGGTACCCTACTCGATCTCGAAGCCTTCTATCAGTTTCCTGGAACTGATGTTCAGCAGAATTCGGGTTTGTTAGGCCACAGAAAAGAACTCTCTTGCTTTCTGGACGGATGCCTTTCCTAAGGTAATTTCCTTTACCTACATATGCTATAGTGTCTAGAGTTTCTTCTGGTTCTTCACATTCTTCTTCCCCCTCGGAGGAAGCCTTCTTTTTCTCTTTTTGGTGTATTTCTATCACTGTTTTTCTAATTTTCTTGTACATACTAGCTATGCAAGTCCCCTTATCGTGTTTTCCTTCAGATATATTCTGACCCCACTTGGTTAATGCATCTAATTCACTCTGGTCTGTCCCAGGCCTATCTCGTTCTCTTATTAGGCAATTTATGAAAAAACGTAGTATCTGTGCTTGAATGTCAACTTTCTGACGCTCCATGGCATCCTTAATACTGTCGGGGTCTTTCCCAGTCTGAATGAACTCATATATTCTATCTAGGCGCTCCTTCATTCCTGCATAACACAGCAGGGAATCAGTAGCAGATCTTAACCGTAATGATGCCATCACCATTGTATCGTCTTTGCCGGGTACTGGATCATATCTGCAAACTGAAATGGTTTCTTTAAACACGTCAAGACGGGGTGATTTAAACGAAAAAGGATTCCGCAAGTCCCCAAGCGGTAACCTGCGTGTCGGTGGCGGGGTGTGAAGACCCCCGGTAGCACCCCCTGAGGTGGAAGCTTGAGCATTAGTTCTTTGTGGAGTCTGTACCTGAACTTGAATGTGTCTTTTAGTGGGATCAGGTAGAAGTGGTTTCGGTGGATCAGTTTTAGGTACGGGAAGTGGTGGAGCTGGTGGAACAGGGGAAACCTGTCGTGATACTGGTAGAATATGATTTTGGGGCGGGTTACCACCCCCGTCCCCGTCGTTAGGCAGGGCGCGGACAGGCAGATTGGTGTAAGCGGGTGCTACATCCTCTAGATAGGAATTCAGGAATATGTCTTTAGTGGTCCTATGAGTTACTTTAGTTGGAACCAATGGGGGCGGTAGGTCTTTCGGTATTTCTGAAATGGCCTCAGGTGAACCCTCGGCCACGAGATACATACCGTTTACGAGATTATTTCGTGCGCGGTCTATCTGTTCAGTTTTTACTCGGATCCCCTCGGTAACTAGTTCGTTTTCTTGGGCCTTCTCTGATTCTTTAAGTCTATCTTCTCTACGTAATGTTCTTTCAGCACGTTTATGTGATTCCTTACGCCAAAACTCTATGGCGTCCTTCTGAGATTGTCTGGCTTTCTTTTTCCATAGTGCTTCCTCTACCATCATGATGCACTCGGCATCCCATGTCCCGTTAACGGGCCATCTGTGTCTTTCGTCTAGATGTTTGGTATAGTCAGCCCATAAATCGAGATATAATATGGCATCTATGCCATGCTTGTGGTACATAAAGTTACCTGGGGTGTCCCTAGGGGGGATAGGAATTTCTTCCTCTAGTATCCCTTTCCTAGTTCCTATCTGCTTTAGCTTGTTGAAAAACGGCATCTTGTTTACTTGGTACTGAATGCTCGATCCTTGCTACTTAATACTGAATACGGCTAGTTATACAAGAAAACATAAATGCACATTAGGAAACAGTCACACTCATACCACGACATTAATCACATGAAAAGACATTTTGAAAACATATATGACTACCCCCTATATCGGATGTACTGCTAAACAGCACAGATACACTGCTAAAGCGGTGCAGAACGGATGTACTGCTAAACAGTACAGATACACTGTCTAGAACAGTGCAGACCGGACTTGTGTACCCAAACCCGTCTAGATACATCCCAGCGATGGTACTCACCGGGAAGCACGGAAACAGAAGGCCTCGGAAAACTCGACTGGACTCGATACTTCGGAAAACTTCGGAAAAACTTCGGAAAACCTCGGAAAACTTCGGAAAACTGGTGGGCCTCTTGACACCTCGGACCTTGCTTCTTTCGGCTGGGCTCTGGTCGGGATCCTCCGCACTCCTCACCGCCTCGTCTGGGTACTGATCGTAATCTTCGTCACCTCCGTGGGCCAGAGGGAGATACAGGAAATCCTGCCAGTACGCGTAGTTTCCTTCTAGCTGATGGCAGGGGACAGAGTTTACAACGCACCAACCGGCGCGTGAGGTGGGGGAGGGGTCCCTGTTCGGGCGCCAAAATGATGTAAATATATAATTTACCGTCGTAATTTCTATGCAGGTAAGTACTTAATCAATAATAACTCAATCAGAAAGAAAGAAAACAGAGTCCGTGGTGTTAGAGTTCTTAGGGGTTTTATTCCTTAAAAAGGAATGGTCTAGACCAGGATATCATATTCTTCCCACCACAGGGGTAGAAGAAGGGATAGAGAGAGCGCGCTACATTTTATTGACAGTACATAGCTTATATACTTAATTCATGACATGGAAAACAGTACAGTAGGCGTAACAGCTGAGAGAAGACAAGATAACAGTAGCCACGTGTTACTAGTACGTAATCAGAAGGCGTGGACTAGGCGTGTGCTGGAAACGTCACAGATAGGTGTCACAAAAGGGGTGGCACTAAACAGAAATGTTGCAATGTCAGCAGAAATCGGAAGCTTGGATGCGCGCGCAGCTGCATGACGTGTGATGGACGTGAAACTGGAGGGTGCAGGGGGCTTGACATTTGCACTGACGGAAAGAGACAGAAGTCTGGCATGTCAGATCAACTTGTGCTTCTATCATATCTGATATCTGGTGTTTAGGAACTGAGCTATCTGGGCAGAAAGGTCTCTAGGGCAGAAGCTATTCTATACTGACTGTGAGTGCGTGTATAAGCGCCTGAGTGTCTGCATGAGAAGCGTGGGGGCATGGGCCTTCCATGGGAGCATGGCAACAGAAGCTATGAATTACTTGCACGGAGACAGGTCGGCCCTTTGGCCCTGTAGCTGAGGGGTATGTTTACTGAAGCTAGCAGGCAGGAATGTATTTTCGAGGAGCGGAACAGATAACTCGAAGGTTATAGTCAATCTTGGCAGGCAGCAGGCTGAGCTGAACGCGCTGGGCCGCGCTAGAAGTAAGGCAGAGTTCACGGGTACGGGGGCAGCCTGGGCAGCCTGGCCTGAGGCTCCCAGAGTCAGAAGGGAGAAAAAGGCTCGATGGCAGATATTCTGGGCCTACTTTGCCAGAGCTGAAAAACATGTAGAGTACACTACAAAAAGACGTTGGCATAGTATACTTAGGAACGGGCTATCCAACCCATTCAGGGTGGGTCTGAAAGAGGACATGTTGACGTTGGACGCAAATGTATTTGCGTCTTCATAGCTGGTACAGGAGGGAAGTTACATGCACTTTAACTCGTACATGGAGACGGTGGGGTACACGCTAGGGAACACAACTTGACCAGAATTTATATTTCCTCACTTGGGGGCTAACTACCCCTCATGTTACCTCCAACAAGTCCCACACAGTGGGTTTGCTGAGAGGGTTTTGGTGGCCACGCCCTCTTTCTCCTCCACTCTGCAAATGCGCCTCCTGGCACACTATTGGTTGGTAAATTAATTCTCCTTGGCTCCAGAGATTCCTTGGGAGCCAACACGTCCCCCTGTTACCTCCAGTAAGGCCCACACAGCTAGGATGCCGAGAGAGCTTTGGAGGCCATGCCCTCCTTTCTTCATCACTCTGCAAACACACCTCCTGGGGCGCTGCTGGTAGGGAAGGAAATCATGTTAGTTATAGAGTGTAATTGGGGGCCAACATGCCCTCCTTTTACCTCCAGTAATTGAAATTGCTGAGAGGTCTTCAGAGTTCATGCCCCCTTTCTCCATCACTTTGCAAACGCTCCGCCTGTTGCACTGCTGGTTTGGGGATGAAGTCCTCTTGGAGTGACCCTGGGGGCCCGGAAGTCCTCCTCTTACCTCCAGTAAGTCATACACATCAAGATTCATGAGAGTTGGTTGCAGGCCCTGCCCCCTTTCTCTACCACTATGCAAAGGTTAATACTTGTAAAAAGACCATAGAAATTCACTTAAAAAACCAAAGATTACAGGGATGATATAGTTAGGAAATAGAATTCGAAAAAACCTTAGAAATTCACTGAAAAAAATAGAGGTTACAGGTGTTATAGTTAGGCTCACTTTCACTATTACAAATCTTTGGAAATTCAGTAGTTATAGTTACTTGAGCTAACTATAACTAGGGCGCCCGGTTTTATGGTATTTATTTTTTCGCCATTTCCGTCTGTCTTTATCCTTATTTATTTTTTGGGCATTTTTTCTGTATTTATCCACATTTATTTTTGCCACAAGCAAAAGACGACACTACAGCTAGTATTTTTCCACATTTATTTAAATTGACAATGCAAACATGCACTCAGTTGTTATTGGTCAACACTGTACATTCATCTGAAAACTTTGCAATTTGCAGAATGTCCCAAATTTGCTTAAAAGTGCTATCACAAGCCATTTGTCTCGGGGCCTTGCAGTTTCTGTCATCGGCAGAGTGCCACATCCTCTCCCCCACTGAACACCATACTGCCCCACTGAGAGAAACTCACGCCCTTCAGCAGCAACCCAATTGTGCCCCGGTAAAACCACCTGGAAGCAACTCAATTCAAATTATGCACTAGACTACAGTAATATGCTGCCTGAAAAAAAGTAGCAACATACCGGAAAAAAGCAAACACTCATAGGGAATACAACTTAAACTTTTACACTCATTATTCAGAAATCAATGAGGGTTTTTGCTTGAAAAACTAACAACATGAAGGAAAAGTAGCGCTTCACTCACAAAATCTGTAAGGTGGCACTAATGTGTTTAAGTGTAAATAAAACCAATCTGCCCACCTTGTGACTACTCTGTATTGCTTTATTTAGTTATGTATTTATTGTTTGTATATTAAAACTTTTTTCTCTCCTCCTGAGGCTGCATTTTGCAAAGACATTTGCAGCAAAAAGTGTTTCTTCTTTTTTTGGATCCTTTTCATTGTGGTGCTTAAACCGACTGCCTCTTGTCTCCTTTCTCAGCCCACGCACAATAAAGCTCTTAATTTGTTTCTCTTTTTAAAAAAATCTTATCTTGAAAACTTCTCTTAATCCCCCACATTCCTGGTTGGACTACTGAGCGTTTGTTTATTTACGGCTTCGCCTCCAGCACAGAGGCAGCACCTGAGACCCGCCTCCCCGAGTGCCAGTGTGGGGATTTGGCCAACCAGTAGGAGGGGGGGTGGTCCGACCCTTACAGTACCCGTCCCTATATAGCACTCGCCAGAGCTGCTGGTTTTCATTTCTCCGAAAGCTCTTTCAAAGGGGCATAGATACTGTATTATACTGGTATTAATGTAGCGCTTCATGGACAGCAATAGTTGTGTGCACAACCTGCTGGATGAAATCCCATCCCACCTGGAGTGCATCTCATGATGTGTGGCACCAACAACGTTGTCGGCAAGGGAAAAAAGTTGGCGAAAAACATGCAATGTTGTCAAAGGATTCTAAATATAAATGTTTACACACTTTTTTTATACTCTCGTTGACATGATTTCGGGAGGGGTTTTTTCTTTAAGTTTGTTGTTTGTCTTTTGTTTCCCGAAGTAAACCCCAGTCTGCGAGGAAAAGACAGGTGCTGGTGCAATCAGCAGAGTGATGAGGCAGGGGCTAAGGCGTCAAAGCACAGCAAAGCCTCATTAACAAGTAAACGGTCTGTCAAAGACCTGTGAAGTACTCAGCTGTGTGTGTGCCCGGTTGTCTCAGCCGGGCCGGCACCTCTTAACCCTTTAAGGAGGGGGAGACACCAGATGGTTGGGGGTGTAATTCTATTGATGTATGATAGTATTTACCCATTTTTATATATAAATACAGATAAAGGAAAACTTGTTTTCCGTCTGTATTTATATGTAAAAATCGATTTAAACGGAAAGCCGGGAGCCCTAACTATAACTCACGTCACCCTAATGCAATGCTTATCACCTCACATATTACATCACCAATGACATGGTCAGTGACATCACTGATGAAATCTCAAATTACATCACTGATGACATCACTGATTATATCATCAACAGAAGCACTGAGGCACCCATTCACACCCCTACACAACCTCTCGTATTCCCATTCCCACTTCTACTCAACTCACATACCCGTTCACAGACCCATACCAGTACTCATACACCCACTCACTCTTCGTAGAAGCACTTAATCACCCACTCACTCACTCATTCATTCACTCATACAACCACTAAAACCATCCAATCCACTCATTTGTACAGCCACTCACAAAGCCACACACTCACCAATACAGCTACTCACACACCCAATTTACCTACACAGTCAATCATAAACTCACATTCTCCTCCATAGTAATACTCACACATCCAATCACTCACTTATACAGCCACTCGCACAACCATTCACTCATCTATATAACCACTCATACAACCAGTCACTTATCTGCACAGCCTCTGACATAGCCATACAGCTACTTAGTTACCTACACACTTGCTCACACACCAACTCACTCACCAATTAAACCTTTGAACACAGCAAATCATTCCCCCACACAAATAGTCACCCACACTACCACTTACATACCCATTCACACATCCGCTCACATATCTGCTCTGTCACCTAAACAGCCATTCACAGACATGTTCCAATACAGTCACTTACATACCAATTCACTTAACCAAACACCCACTCAATCACTCACTCACCTATACAGCCACTTATACACTATGTCACTCACTCATACAACAATTCAGAAAACCACTCACTCACCCATACAGTCACTGACACACTGACTCACTCACCAATACAGCCACTCAGACAGCATGTCACTCACCAGCACAGCTTCTTGCACACTCACTTATACCACCCATACATTGACTGAGACACCTAATCACTCGCACATACACTCAGTCACACACCCACAGAATCATGCAAACTCACACTCATACACCCACTGATTTACTACTACACCTTGATATATATTTAACATTCATAAAAAAATTAAAACACTCACAGTCACTGGATGGTGTCATCAAGGATGTTATTTGAGATGTCATCAGTGATGTCAATGACCATGTCATGAGGGATGCAATATGTGGCACCATAAGCAGTGCATTGCGGGGGTGGAAGATATAGTTAGCTCAGCTAACTATTACTGCTGAATTTCTTTCATTTTGTATGACCGAAATATCAACCTAACTATAACGTTCCTGAAGCCTTTGTTTTTTTAGTGAATTTCTTGGGTTTTTTACAATTCTATTCCCTAACTATAATGTCCCTGTAACCTTTGTTTTAAATTTGATTTCATAATTGTAACACCCCTGTATTTTTTTCTATAATTAGATATTGAGCATTAAATCTGCATGATGCACCACTTATTGTTGTATTTGTCATCTATTTATTTAAAATGTACATTAATCTTCTTATTTCAAGAAAAGATTGCCAAGTAAACCCCAAGAAAATCATATTTTTTTTGAGAAAGTGTAAAACACATATATACATATTTGAGATAGTTTCATTGTAGCTGTTTATTAAGATACTAATTTAGCTTTCCCCTTTGTATTCATTAGTCAAAAAAACGACATCAAAAATTCATTTTCCTTCTTCACAACAACAGCGAAGATCACAATGACGTCAGTAGTCACAAATATAAATGACAAAGTGTAAAACAGATATATAGACATATTTTACACAAAGTTTGAGTCTAGCTGTTTAATAACATATTAGTTTAACTTTATTTTAATAACACATTTGTATAAAGCAACAGTTTCAAAAAATAACTTTCAACATCAGTACTCCCGAATCGAACATAGCTACCAAACAAAGACATTTTATTGATTTACACAGTTTTAGAGCTAAATTGGTGAAGTGTAGTATATGTGAGAAGACATTATCTCGGGGCACAGCAAAAAAATATTCATGTGATACAACAAGTATGTTGTATCATTTGAAAACAACCCACAAGAAGCAACTTAAAATTACACAGAGAAAAAAAAGTATAAGGATCATCAGCCTCCAGACCTTCAACCCATGCTCTTGAGAACAAAGTTGCTGCTTAAATGGAGAGAAAATGCAGTGATATGTCACCAGAACTTAAGCGTTTTGCTACCTTCTGCATGGACTGTAACACCATCATAACAGTATGTAATTTTTCAAAATGTGAAAAACCAAACTTGTTAATTTGTATTCCTTTTTTTTTGCAGCAGTTCAAGCACTGTGACAAAATGTAAACAAAGAAATGTATTAGGATTTATTTATTTATATTTATTTATTTATCGATTTGTTAAGCGCAGTTGCTGCCCAGGGGCGTCCAAGCGCTGAGTATAGACAGAGACGTGGCAGAGCACACGCGGAACTAAAGGGGCTTCATGAATAGTATAGTTTTCAGTTTCCTGCGGAATGACAGCAGGTCGGGTGTGGATCGAAGAGCAAGGGGGAGGGCATTCCAAAGCCTGGCGGCGTTCAGCGAGAACATTAGGCAACTAAAACAAGATACAATGGTGAAGTGGAGAAGAGACTTCTAAGTTGCAACTTAAGGCTGCTGGTACAATATACACCTCAGTTTAGTTTTTATCTACAGTAACAAAATGTAGTCTTGTAGTGTTTTTTAAATTCCTTTCCTCCAGTTAAAAATAGCCTTTCCTTTCTAACAACTTGCTGTAGGCAATACCCCTAATAGGCCGAATAATGTCTCAATAACTCATACACTACACATCAACACAATACCACATTTTGTTATCCTAAATAGTGCTTAGAACTTTGTTTCTAGAAATAGCAGATATAAGCTTGTTAACTTTTATGTAGTCTTGATTTGAATGACATGTCTATGTCATTGCACTCTGTCCATCTTCTTTGACATCTTTAATATATAGTGTAGTGTGTAGAGGTTATATTAACTCCTTCATGAAATAGGTTTGCTACAGTTTTAAAACTTCTTTTTGAAATGGAAAATTATCTAGCTACAAAGTTTGCAATTTCACTTTCTAAGCTAGAACCATCCACTCTGCGTCGTAGCAGCATGACTATGACATATTTCTAATATGTTTGAAATAACAACGTACACCTAAGTTCTAATCTGCAGTTTGGACAGGTCATATGTTGATGAGCATTTTTAGTTATATTTTCAAAATCCACAGCTTTACAATTTAGTAACATCAAATAGAGGAATAATTATATAGTTATTTTCACTGCTACAGGTGATTTCACAATGTATACAATTTTTGTTCCAATTTTAATTTAAACTAAATAATTTGTTGATATTCATCTCCTTTTCCTCAAATAAACCTAGCATTACCATTAAACATCTTGCTAAACATTCTGAGAAAACACTACTAATTCATTACAGCACTCTACCTTTTAAACCTTTCTGTAGCTCTATTGGTGTTAACTTGCCTGTTTTTTGCTCCATACAGACTAGAGCCTGAAATTAATGTATACTTTGATAAGAATTGACTCATAAACATTTAACCTTCAAGTGGTTCTGGAATAGGAACTAGTCTTAACTTGTTATACACAGTTCTAGCTGGCATTTTATTATCCTTGAATTTATTTTAACAGTACTTACATATAACTTACTGTGTGGTCAAGCCAAAGATTTTTTCTACAAATAAGTGCACAGCAAACTTTTGCCTGTTATCATTATTTTCTTATTAACTTTTTTAAATATAAGTCACCAGTTCGTGTTTGACTCTTTTAGTGAATGTGCCAACAAAATACACAAACATACTCCGGCTTTTCATAGCATACTGTGTTAAATTTTGTAATATCTTCTTCAAATCTTCCAACTATAGTACTTGTGTCCTGTCCTGCAACTCCTCTTGGTATCTACTCTTCATTTTCCGGAGAGTCCTGTTCTGGACAAAAGAAACAAAACTGCCCATCATTACAAACCTTTTCTACCTCTGCTACAGTACCATACAAAACCGCTCTTTTAATTTCTCCTAAACATAAAGCAGTCATTTTCACATAGTACAACCTTCTAACTAAAGTTTGCATTTTTGAGAGGTGTACAGCTTACATCCTGAAATAATGAAAGTTGCCTTGCCACACTATCTTTTAAATTTCGACCTGAAAGGATATGTAGAAATGTTCTGAGTATATCAATGGATTGCTGTTGACTTCTAGAAACACTACTACAATTACATTTATATACAGGGCCTGACTCCATCTTCCCTGTACCTCTTCTGCAATAATGTGCTTTACATTTCTAGAGACCGTCACCTTTTTCGTTCTAGGAGTGCTATATTTCATTTCATAACATCGTCCTCTTTTATCAATAACATCAACTAATGTGTTATCTTGGAGATAGCTTTCTTCATTAAAGTAATCCCAATCATACAACTGCTTCATTCATGAAGTTTGCGGAATAGGTAACTCCGCAGAATGCAGAGTTACCGTTAAACTCGGCACTCCGCAGCGGAGCGGAGGTTTTTTTTTGGTTCACGCATGCGGTAGCGGCTTGCAGGGCACCCACAATTGCCCACGAGATTTTTAGGGCATTCGCTGGTGCCACAAGATTTGCTAGCTGAACGCATGCTCATGTGAGATTTTGCAGTCACCAACACGTCATTCAGGCGTGCAAGCGACTTCTGGCAGATGTTTTCTGCTGTACGCAATCCCAAACACACAGGTTCTATCTACCACGGCTGCAATCTGGGGCAGATTCTCTGCTTGCAAAGCATCAAAATCTTCCCAAACTGAAAATCTGAAGTTAAAAACCTCATCAAGTTGACATTTGGCGGAGGAGGGGGTTTGTGTGAGGAGTCTTTTTTAAACTTTTTTTTAACTGGAAGGAAGTGCCAGAGAGTCTCCAACTTCCTGTTTCTGCCCAGCAGGTTCCTCCCAGTGCTTTGCCAATCCCCAGGTCACTTTTCATTTGGATTTGGAGATGGAGGGATCACTCTTTATGTCAGCTGCAATATCCCATTGGATTTAAGGATGTTTCATATTTGAGATTTCACAAGTCAGTTGAAAAACTGGAGTTGTTTGTTTGATTGGGGCCATGAACCTTGATTTATTTGTACTCGTAATGGATTTTTAAAATGTATTGTACTCAGTGACTGTTGTTTCAGTAAGGGCCCTCTGATCACTGATTTCTTTGCATTTTATTTTCTTCTTTTGTAAAGGAAAATGTTTAAAAGTTTACTACATTTTCTCCATGATTTTTAAATACATTTGCAATATTAATTTAATTCACAATGTGGCCCAATCTGCCAATTGGCCTTTCAGCCAGTAGGCCCAGTGCTAATCATGGGTTCATGAAACAACTGCTTCTGTGGTGTCCACAGCATTTAGGCCATGGATGCATTTGGATTGAAATTAGGCCTAATTGAAATGCAAAATGTGTTTTTTGCGGTATTTCATGTTTTTTTCATGTAAACAGTGTATAGGACTAGATGGGGTAATGCCTTTGAAGGATGTGGGTTACTTTTTGGTTTTGACATGGCTGAATTAATGCTGTTTTCTCTGTTTTTCCATGCCTCCTTTGTCTGGCAACTATGTGAGTGTGTATTTGCCATAGGCCACCACTTGTCTTTGTTCCAGATGCAATGCGACCACTGCCCATTTTGCAAAGTCAGTGGACTGTCCCTAGTCCTGCAGGTGCTGTTTATTTTACAGGTCTCCTGCCTCTTGTAGTGACTTGTTAGTAACCATTTTGCTGGCGGCCATATGCAGTAAGCAGCCAGTATGCTTTTACCATAGGCCTGCAAGCATTTTTTGTCCTAGGCCTCCAGTTTCTTGTTGTGACCATTTGACTGGTGGCCATTTTGTGCACGCAGCCAATATGCTTTTGCCATAGGCCTCCATGGGTAAGGTCCCCTGCATCTTGTGACTATGTAGGTGGTGACCATTTTGTGTATCCAGCCACTGTGCTTTTGCCATAGGCCTGCATGCGTTCTTTGGTCTAGACCTCCAGCTTCTTGTTGTGACCATGTGACTGGTGGCCAATTTGTGTAGGCGGTCAGTGTGTTTTTGCCCTAGGACTCCATGCCTACCTTGTTGTGGCCATGCCTTCTTCCTGGTTGTTGTGACCATATGGCTGGTGGCCATTTTGTGTTTCCAGCCAGTTTGGTTTTGCCATGGGCCTGCATGTTTTTTTTGCTTTCTAGGCCACCAGCTTCTTGTTGCGAGTCTTTGACCACGCGGTTGGTGGCCATTTTGTGTATCCATGTTTTAACAAAAGGGGTATCCCTGTGCCCCTCAGAACCTGGGTATATGTGATTAACAAACAAGTGGTTCTGTTGGGTATTGACAATAATTTCTTCAGTGGAGGCTGAAAAACAGCTCAGAAACATACAACAAGCAAAACTCTCTGATAGGTAAAGTTATATATAAAAACTTTACCTATGGGGCGTGGCCAAGATGGCGTCGGAGTAAGACGTGCTTTCGTGTCGCTCCGGCGCCCGACCTGCTAAGCATTGTATAGCATCGCCTTCGGGGTGCCAATCGACTCTGAGACGCTCGCGGAGACCACCGGCACCGAGCGGAGAGGTCCGGTGTCCCCGGAGAGACCCTAGGTGGCCGTACAGCGCCACTAGGGGCAGTTCGTCACCCGGCCTATTACGCATCGGCCTTGCGTGAGGGAGAAGCCGGCCTGTGAGTGCAGTGGAGCCGGCGCCGGCTGGGCGTGGCATCGCGGAGCAGCGGTTCACTTCTGCCCCCTTATCGCTGCCAGTGTTGCTCCGCACTACCGAGACACTGGGATGATCATGGGTACTCTGCTGTAACGGACCGAAGATCTCAACGGACGACTAGCCACGTGGAGGGTGTGCCTCGGATCCTTGGCGAGGCTGTGCGGCCTGGGCGCGGCTGCTAATGGACAGCGCAGAGACGGCTGTCTGCGTCCACTGATGAGACAGGGTGTCCTCCTCGTCCCTGCGAGCGACCTAACACTCTAAGGTGGAGCCCGTGGCGTGCAACGACTACGGGTCGAAGGCATTGGCCCTGCGCGGTGGACCCAGGTCCGGCATGTTAGCGGAACTAGAGGCCTATTCTACCCTGCGGGCTGGCTGGCTGGGCCGCGCTGTCCTCTCTCCGGTGGCGGTGGACTGAGTTGAGGTTTGGCTGCCTTGGTGACCCGGTTGAAAGAGGCGGAGAACCCGGGCCTTATTGCCGGACGACACTATCCCTGCATTGCTTTTTGGACTCTGGCGGGAAGCTCCTGAGCCGCCATCTTGATCAGGTGACGCAGTTGCTCCTGAGCACCTTTCATCACCGGTGGGGGTGCGATAGCCTCGACTCCATCTTCCCCAGGGGCTAGTGGTTCGTCTAGGCAATCGGACGAGGAGGCGCCCGCCACCAAGGCCTTCATGACGGAGTTGTTCGCCTCTATCAAGGAGGATATCTCCGAGCTTCGCGCCCAGCTATCGTCGGATCTAAGGGAGGTCCGGAGGGATGTAGACGGCATTGGTGAACGAGTCGCCACCCTGGAAGATCACGACTTAAGTGTGGCGAATGATGTGCACCAACTACAACAGGATATTATTCGCCTTACGGAGCAGAATTTGGACCTGCAGGCCCATGCGGAGGACTTGGAAAATCGCTCCAGGAGAAACAACATTCGCATCAGGGCGGTTCCTTGGGACGGTGAGGCTGGAGACTTGCGAGAGTATGTCCAGGCCCTATTTCTGCAGATATTGGATGAGGAGGACGTGCAGGAAATCAAAATGGACAGGGTGCACAGAGTTGGCCTGCCCAGGCGAGGGGGTGCCCCCCCCGGACATCCTCGTGTGTGTACATGACTTTCAGACGAAGGAGCGTATCCTCCGGAAAGCTAGAGCCATCACCTCCTTACAGTTTAGAGGCCATCGGCCGCAACTATTTCAGGACTTAGCGGCGTCCACGCTCCAGTAGAGGAGAGACTTCCGCCCAGTGACTGCTTTTTTGCGGGAGCGTAACATCTCGTATTCCTGGGGGCACCCCTTCCGTATAATATTCCGATGGCAGAACAGGCTGGCGCAGATCCGCTACCTGCAGGCCGCGAAAGAGCTTCTGGGGCTGGAGGACGCTCCTTCCTCTCAAGCGGCGCATCCCTCCCCATCGAGGCGACGACCCCGATCTCCCTCATGGCATCGAGTTGGCTCTTCCCCGGACCGGGGGCATCCGGACCACGCTGCTAGCTTGCAGGAGAGAGGATCTGCGGTGGCGTCGGTGGCCTCGGCCACGCTTGCAGATACTCAGCAGAGCTCTGGAGCGGCATGATCCCTGACTTCCTTGATGGTCGGGCGCCGGAGAGTCTCTGTCCCTACGGTCCCGGGGTACTATGGTACTTTTGGAGAAGACACCTCGGGCCACGGCCCTGGGGGCCCCCGAACTGGTGCCCCCACCCCGATTCCAGTCTGATGTGGACCTTGTGACCCGTGGCCCATTGGAACTGCTGTGTGCTTGGTTCAGGTTTAGGGCCTTGTGCTCTGTCTTCTTGTTTCTTGGTTTGCTGGAGGGGGGTGGGAAGGAGGGAGTTCTGGACGTTGGTACTGTGGTGGGGTTGTTGGGGTTGGGGTTGGTGGGGAGGGGGTGTGTGGTGGCGACCGAGAATGGTGTCTGTGTGCTGTTGTTGACGCTAATGGTGTTATTCTCTGCACTTCTTTTTTTGCACTACGATGTTACCTCTCCAATTCTTGTGATTTGCTGGGGGGAGGCCTCTCTGGCCGGAGGGTGCTTGAGGCTTTATTCTGGCTGTCTCTGTATAATTATCCTCGGTGTGAGTGTGGTTTGATGACTGGCGGGGGTCGGGGTTGGACTCTTGATGCCTTAGCACACGCATAGCATGGAGTCTCAGGTCCTCATTATGCCTGTTACTATAGGCACCTGGAACGTGAAAGGCCTCAATTCCCTGCAGAAACGGCAGAAACTCTGGAAGTATCTTTCAGACCACCACCTGGATGTGGTTGCCCTTCAGGAAACCCACCTGGCCAGGAGAGATTAACTGAGACTCCGCCATAGACATTTCCCCCTTATCTACAGAGCGTCTGCGCCCACGAAGCATAGAGGGGTGGCCCTCCTCTTTCGGGCCTCTCTCCACTTTCAACCCCTGGGGGTAAGCGGTGATAAGGAGGGCCGTTGGTTAATGGTGAAAGGGACGTTATATGGCCGCTTATGTACCTTTGTTTTGGTGTATGCTCCGAATGCGGGCCAAAATGGTTTTTTGCAGTGTTTGATGGACAAGATGGGGGACTTTGTAGACGGACACTTGATACTGCTGGAGGACTTCAACATGGTGTGGGACAGGGATTTAGATAGCTCAGGGGCACGCAGGGCAGATACTGGTGTCTTCTCGGAGGAAACGCAACGTCAAGTAGGCGAACTGGGACTGGTGGATAGCTGGCGCTTCGTCCACACTCAGGCCAAGGATTATACTTTCTTTTCTCATGTCCATCGCTCGTACTCCCGCATAGATTACATTTTTGTTAACCAGGCTCTCAGGGGGGATATTCAAATGGCTGATATCTTCCCGCTCTCGCTGTCGGACCATAGTTTAGCGGTACTTGGGTTGCATTGGGCTGCAGGGAGGGACGGCTGGCGGAAGTGGTACTTCCCGGCTGCACTGGTGCGGGATGAGGTGTCCTGTAAGGAGCTGCGGAAGGCTATCGGAGACTTTTTTACTCTTAACCCGCCTTCTGACACGTCGGTATATACAACGTGGAATGCGTGCAAGGCCTCCTTACGGGGTACGTGCCTCGCCCTTAACGCAAATCTTAACAAACTTCGGCGGAAGGAGAGGGAAGCTCTGGAATCGGAGCTTGCGACCCTGGAGCAGGCGCACAAGGCGAACCCCTCCAGGGTGACCCTTCGCCCCCTTACGGCGGTGCGAGGGAAATTGAAGGCCCATTACAACAACAGGGCGGAATACACCCTTCTACGCCTTAGACGTGTCTCCTATTCCCAGGGCAATAAGGTTGGACGCCACCTTACCCGGCAGCTTCGAGATAAGCGCGAGAGGGATTACATCGGGGGTATACGGGACCGTACGGGTTCTATTCAACATAAGGATGTGGACAAGGCGGCCATCTTTGGTCGCTTCTACGAGGATCTCTACTCAGGCGACGCTCTAGATCCAGAAGCCCAGTCTGCATTCTTGGGTGGTTTGCCTCTACCACGGGTCTCCAGGGAATGGAACGATTTGTTGTCTTCCCCCATCTCTAGGGAGGAGGTGCTGGACGCCATTAAGGCTCTGAAATTACATAAGGCCCCCGGTCCTGACGGCTACACGGCCCTATTTTACAAAACATTTGCATCCGACATCTGCGACTACCTAGTTTCCCTCTTCAACGCGATGGCCTCTGAGGGTAGGACATCGGACACCATGGCCGAGGCCATGATTACTATTATCCCCAAACCGGGGAAGGATCCTACCTACTGCGCCTCTTACCGTCAGATAGCGCTCCTTAACCTGGACGCTAAATTGTACTCCTCCATCCTTGCGGGCAGACTGCAAGACCTGATGCCAGCTCTGATCCACCCAGATCAGTCCGGGTTCATTAAAGGTAGACAAACTCACGACAATTTGCGGCGCGTCATCCATTTGATTGAAAAAGCGGAGCGGTTTCGCATACCGGCAGTGTTGGTAGGGCTTGACGCGGAAAAAGCCTTTGATCGCGTTGATTGGGGGTTTTTACACTGCACGTTGGTGGCCTTCGGGTTCTCGCCATGATTCATAAGAATGCTTGAGGCCAATTACAACAGTCCCCCCTCTCGGGTGTTGGTTAACGGTCACAGGTCTGGGAGTTTCCACCACTCCCGAGGGACACGCCAGGGCTGTCCGCTCTCGCCCCTTCTCTTTGCGCTTAGCATAGAACCGTTGGCGCTGGCGATCCGGGAGAACGAGCGGATCTTGGGTCTCCCCTTCATGGGTGAGCAACATAAGATTTCACTCTTCGCTGATGACGTATTGTTGTCCATTCGGGATCCGGCGTTGTCGTTACCCCATATCCATACAGTGCTATCTGAGTATGAAACAGTGGCGGGCTTCAAAGTTAACTTTGATAAGTCATACATCTTGAATTTAACCCTACCGCCTGGTGAGGTGCACCAGATCCGGTTGCTTACTCCACTCTCGTGGTCAGCTTCCTCCCTGTTATACCTGGGCGTACGGCTGACCTCTACCATAGGCGCCTTATTCCAGGCTAATTTCCCTCCGATGCTGGCATTGATTCATGCGGAATTGGAGCGGTGGAAACCCAAATATATCTCGTGGTTGGGTAGGATTCATGCGCTTAAAATGGTCCTCCTGCCTAAACTCCTGTGCCTCTTCCAAGCCTTGCCCATCCCGATAGGAGTGGATTATTTCCGTCGGCTTAAGACCTTGATGTTGAAATACGTCTGGCAAGGCGGTCGGGCGCGACTTCCGTATGCGGTTCTCCGACGTCCGCGGCTGGAGGGGGGGGTGGGGTTCCCAGACATGCACTTGTATTACAAGGCTGCCCAATTGAGAGTTCTGGTGGAATGGTCCCAACAGCTCTCGGAGAAGCACTGGCTCCATATGGATCGAAGCGTTGCGGGACGTTCCATCTGGGACCTAGCTTGGAAACCTAAGGTGGACCGGCCCAGAAACGCGTACATTAGCACCCCTACCAGCACGGTGTTAAAGGTCTGGGACACGGTCAGTAGCGATGATCGGTGGACCACATTCCCGTCCCCGTTCACCCCGATCCATTTCAACCCGGCGTTGACGGAGGGTCCCTTTGAGGTTTGGAGGGAGGGTGGCTGTAGGGCCCTCACCCACCTGTTCCATGGTGCCGCGCCCCTCACTTTCCATAATTGTATGAGGGATTATGGTGTTCTGCCGACAGAGCGCTTTCGTCACCTTCAGCTCCTGCACTGGGCGACGTCGCCTGGAGTGGTGGACGCAGCTACCAGACCTTTGACGAAATTTGAAACTTTTATCCTTCGCACATCCACCATGAAGGGGGCGATTTCTTTTCTGTATGGGATGCTATTAGACACCACGATGTCCTCCCGGCCTCGGTATATGGATCACTGGGAGAATACACTTGGGAGGGACATTTCCGACAGCGAATGGAGGAGCTTGTGGCGGGATGTGACGGCACATAACCATTCTACTGATCTCAGAGAGGCCCATATGAAGCTTCTGTTCGACTGGTATTTGTATCCGTCCAAATTGCACCGAATATTCCCGACTACCTCGGATAGGTGCTGGCGCGGCTGCGGGATGTTGGGCGACTTCAGCCACATCTGGTGGGACTGCCCCACCATCCGGCCATTTTGGTCTGAGATTCACTCCCACATTAAAGATGTGCTGGGTTACCCACTCCCGGATTCAATGGACTTTGTCTTGTTGGGCCTCAGAGACCCGCTGCTTGAACACCAGACTAGGGCTGATAAGCGCATTATGTGGCTATGCTTGGGGGAGGCCAAGCTGACTTTGGCTGCCGCTTGGAAAAGCCCGACTGCTCCTGCCATTTCTTTATGGCATGCACGACTATGGCGTCTACTGAGTATGGAGCGACTCTCAGATATCTTCCTGGGGAATTTTAAAAACTTCATGTTCAACTGGGGCACCTTGGTGAGATTTTTGTCACGTGGTTTGCCTTCGGCAGTTTGCCCTTCAGCGCTACGGGCACTTCATCTCTTTCAAATCTAAGCACTGGTGTGTATGTTGCTGTTTTGCATGAGTGCTGGTCGCCACCACTGGGTGGGGGGTGGGGGATGGGGAGGGGAGGGGGGAGGCGGGGTGGTAGTTGGGGTTGTTGTTTTTCTCTTGTTGCGACTTGATATGCCTTCGCGAGAGGACGCTATCATTATGATCGTGCTTGGATTATTCTTCTCCAGCTGGGGACTTTGCACCAACCGCTGGGACTTCACTGCGCACTTCGGACAATGTGGACAGCAGGCCCATATCATTGGCACTCCTGTTGTCTCTGCTGGTTGCCGTCCCTGTTGATGCACAATCTGGGTTTCCTTTTCTTCTTTTTTTTTGCAATAATGCTCTTTCACACCCCCTGTGTGGGGTTATGTGGCAGAATGTCGCCTGTTCCCTTTCTCTCCTTCTCCCTTCTCTTGTTCTTTTTTTATTACTCCTCTCTTTCTCTACTTGTACCTTTGCAAACTATAAATAAAAATTTGACACAAAAAAAACTTTACCTATCAGAGAGTTTTGCTTGTTGTATGTTTCTGAGCTGTTTTTCAGCCTCCACTGAAGAAATTATTGTCATTTTGTGTATCCAGCCAGGTTGCTTTTGCCATAGGGCTGCATGCGTTCTTTGTTCTAGGCGTCCATATTCTTCTTGTTACCATGTAGCTTGGTGGTCATTTTGAGTAGGCATCCAGTGCGCGTTTGCAATAGGTCTGCATGCGTTCTTTGTTTTCTAGGCCTCATGCTTACTGTTGTGAGTCTACGACCATGTGGGTGTTGGCCATTTTGTGTATCCAGACATTTGGCTTTTACCATAGGCCTGAATGTCTTCTTTGTTATGGTCATGCCTTCTTGCTGGTTTTTGCTGTGAGCATGACCACGTGGTTGGTGGCCATTTTGTGTTTACCACTAGCCAGCCAGTATACTTTCATATAGGCCTGCATGTGTTCTCTTGTTGTGATCATGTGGTGGTGCTTGGCCATTTTTGGTGTAAGCTAGGCAGCCAGTGGGCTTTCCCTACTGGACTACATGTCTTCTCTTGTTCCCAATGAATAGCTTCCTGCTCAGTGATGTTTTTCATGACTATGTGGCACTGGCTTCCAGCCATTTTGTGTATCCAACCAACTTCTGCCCTTTGCCTTAGGCTGCATGGATGGTTGAGTAATAAGATGGCAGTTTAATACATCATTATTAGTATGAGATACTAGAGCTATTTGGCAAACAAAAGGACGAGTGCTGTCTTGAATCTACTGTGAGGTGAGAGAGATTCCTCTGGATGAGAACCCTCACTCACCGTTAGGTGACATGATACATCATATGGGTTCCCACCTCAGCCCGTAGTGTGGGCTACGACTCCCCAAGGGGACGAGCAGAGGTATTTTCTCAAAAGATGCGTGTAGAAAAGTGGGTGAGTGAGGAGTACAAAAGAACAGGAAATGTGGTTTAAAAATGTCTGTCTGAGTTCACAGAAAGTTTATTAGGTGGTCACAGCGACATGATTAAAATACGAGAGGAAATAGGGTAGCAACAAATATACCCTGGTCTTATAAGGTCAATATGTTTCTGCCAACAGGCATTCGTCAGGACCTATAGTAACAGTCACTCTGTAAATAGTGATAGAAAGTGAAATATAAAGGAAGATTACAATCCACCAATGGAATTGTGTGGCCAGTTCTCCAACGTTTCTCTTCCTTTCAGAGGGATTCATGAAAGTGTGGGAGAAATGGGCATATTAAAGATGCATGGCCTCATCAACCCATTAACATTAAGCACCCATGTTTCATCCTTTCATAAACTTTATGCTTACCTACTGTGCAATACAGTCACATGCACTCTCTAAGCTGAGTTATCATCTCATGGTGCCCAGCTGTAGGTGAATACAATATAAATGTAATTAGAACTGTGTGTTTGTGATGTGTCATGTGTTCAACCGATATGGCAACACATCGTCATTCCTATCATGCAATATACTCGACATGTAAACATGATCACTGGATAGTGTGTGGCACTTAGCCTAACGTTTGGTCACTCACTCACCG
Source organism: Lissotriton vulgaris (assembly GCF_964263255.1). Classification (NCBI taxonomy): domain Eukaryota; kingdom Metazoa; phylum Chordata; class Amphibia; order Caudata; family Salamandridae; genus Lissotriton; species Lissotriton vulgaris. The sequence goes on along the minus strand of NW_028250533.1, from coordinate 43,297 downwards.
GTAACCCCTGGTCCTAGCACTATAATTAAGAGTGTTTACATATGTGGCCCACAGCCATCTTTTGCAACCAAGTGTGCCCCGTTGGAAAGAACAAGCCACTCAGCCCCTGAGGTGTTCACCAACTCAGAATTCTGGAACGCAAGAGTTGACCCAGGAGTGGTTGTCGGACCCGATCCCTAAAGAAATGTGCACGAAGGTAGCAAACGTGCACTGCCACCTGTAACAGTGGGGACACGCTGGCCTACCACACCACTGGTAGGCAGGAGTGTACATCGAGCCTGTGGGGTCTCTGTGAAGAGCCAGAGAGTGCCTCAAAAAAAGGTATGGGGTGGGGGTGGGTAGGTGGATGGGTATCTCAAGGGTGATTTAGCTTTCCCAGGTACACATATGGGACATGCTATTGCTAGCGTGGCACGGGCAGTGTGGATTAAGTGGTCATGAGTCATAACTCCTGGGGTGGGAGTTTGCTAGTGCATAAGGGGACATCTAGGCAACTGCGTGGTCCTCAGGCTTCAGTGTGGGTGCTCAACCTGGTCATCGAGTGCCCCTAGCAGGGACCTAACAGCGTGTGATTACGCAATAGCTGTCTCACACTGGTGCACTTACAGCATCGCTGACTGTCTCTGGCACCTAGTCAGACGAGCCGGGGTGGGCGCCGACCCGAAAGCCGTGTAGCATTACTTCGTCGAGTTTGGAGTACGCTTGTGACTGTTTTGCAGTCGTTGACAGGGTCGTTAGGGCAAGCATGCACAGCCAAAGGTGCTGACGGTTGGCGGATGGGATTTACACACAACGAATAAAAACAAAACCAACACAAAAATAGGATGACGCGAACATACCGGTGTGGTGCTCATGTATGGATGCTGGCGAACAACCTTACCCTGCCGTCTTTATTTGGGCAGGGAAGAAGGAACAACAGTACCATTCCAGAACAACACAAGGATCCACAGAGACAAAATATACAGTAGGAGGCCGAACAAGAAGAAGTAACAACCGTACCATTCCAGAACAACACAAGGATCCACAGAGACAAAATATACAGTAGGACTCGACGATAGAACAGCGGGTGACATGGGGCATGGCATCAACCAGCAATGCCCCGCCCTCATCGTGAATTTGAGTGATCGACACCTAAATGCTCTTAAAGCACCAGTACTGAACAAGGGGCTCGGATTTGTACCCACCCATTTGGCGGACGACTCCTATACACACATCGAACTATCCCAGTTTTTTCATAAGATAAGGTTCAAATTCTTATTCATTAGACCTGAAGATAACCCAACACCTGAGATGGAGAGGAACACAGGACTATGGCCACCATCCACCTTTAATCCACTCTGACACTTTCTACCTACTGAAGAAGCCACATTTGAGAAAGGGGTACTAAAGGATTTTGATGAATTGAAGACAAGAGCTAAACTCCCCTTCATGAACATTACGAAGGAGGAACATCAACATCTACAAGAGCTTGGAAAGGATGAAAGAATAATTGTTAAGCCAGCAGACAAACGGGAATGCCATTGTCATCATGAACCATGACCAATGCCATGCGGAGTGCACTTGCCAACTTTCAGACACCAAGCACTATACCAAACTACGAACAGACCTGACACCAGGATTGCAGAAAAAGATCAAATGTCTGGCAGAGAAGGGTGAGGAGGAAGGCTGGATCACCAAGAATGAGTGTGACTTCTTACAACTGAGTGATCCCAGGAAAGCATATTTTTACAGGTTCCCTAAGATTCATAAACCAACGAGACCACCACCGGGAGACCCATTGTATCTGGGATTGGGTCGGTTCTAGAACCGCTCTCACAATTTGTGGATTGGTTCCTAAGTCCGTATGTAGCTAAGATGTCATCCTACTTACAGGACATGAAGCATGTCCTCAATGTCATCAAAGAACTGGCCTTTGATCCCAGCATCCCTACTTGGCTTCATTCGATGTAGAGTAACTCAACACCGATATACCCCAGGACCATACCTTGTGTCAGGATTCATCGAGTAGCCACTGTAGCTCCCTCAAGACTGTTGTTCAACCCCCTGTCATGGCCCCGTTCTGCACGATCTAATGTGTGGTTTCCTTGTTCCTCTGGCAGACTGAGATATTCCAGAGGTAATCCGAGTCAGTGAACCAAAGAACTGTTGAGACGGTATATAGCTCCCCTCCCTAAGATGGCCGCTCAATGTTCCATTTACAGTACTCGATAGATGCGCCCTCTAGTGGACTTCTGGAAGGCGCGCGCTCCTAACTGCGCACTTCAACGAAGATTCCGTTAGAGAAGCTTGTTCTTGTCGCTGCTCCGCGTCAACTATTCATGACGGGAGAATAACAGCATTTACCTGAGACATTCAAAGTATCATAGTACTCAAGTTTTCTGAGACGTTTAAGAGAGAAATCCTTGTCGTGCGCTCTCACTGCTCAGAGAGGCACCTCCTTCCAGACGAAGCTCCCAGCCGCTGTCCCAGAGCGGACAGCTGTCATCCAGATATCCTAACTGTTCTTCAGGAGAAGACGATTGTCGAGGAAGTCTTGACCAGACACTACGAAGTTGAGTATTCCGCTGAAGAGAATCCCGAACTCTACAAGTAAGGTGTTACATCTTCTCGTCAAGCCAGCAAGTACAAAAACTGTATTGTCAGCACTTGCATTTTCCCCGGACATTCCCTCTTGCGTTTTTCCTTGCCTTTCCTCCCCTTTGTACCTTCCTATATCCTTTTTGCGTGCTACGGAGATTCTGTTGAACTCTTGCTCGCACTGCAGACCTGAGGAGCAACTCAGCACAGAACCCCCAAGACCAAGTCTGACTAAGGGCTTCACAGGTACTAGTTCAGCCCTAGAGAGAGAGTAAGCGAGAGTGTAGAAATATTCTGGGTGGAAATATTAATGTTCGTATATGTCTTTACTGCAGGATGTTCAGTCAGATAACATTCCACAATATAGAAGAGAGGCAAATACCTGAGCAGAAACTGGTAGGACAAGTTTCGTTTACCATTTGAGAATAGTCTGCACAGTGAAAGAAGGTTTGTGGTATATTCTCTGTCTCTCTCCCTTCTGTGTATTAGGCACCTACAGAAACGAAGGCGAGATGAATAGCAGTCGCTGGAAGTAGGGTGCCAGTCGAAGTACAGGTATTCTCTTCTCTGTCCACTTCCCCTTTCCCTGCTGCTGGTGGTCTTGCTCTTGAAGCGAGGGTACCGGTGGAAGGGTGATCGGGACATTCGTCAGTACTGCCCCTGCGAAGCGTTGGAGCACCTGGACATCGTGACAGATTGAAGTGCCCACGTATTTTATCTTCGCCCGGGCAGTATGGCTGAGGGAATGGACTTGAAGGAATTAGGTGCAATTTTAGTGGGTATTCAGAGAGATTTGGGAGCAGTTCGGGATGAAAACCAAAGTTTAAGATCAGAGTTAGTGGCTTCCCGTCAAGAGGCTAGGCTGTTAGCACAAAAGGTAGATGGTTTAGCTATGGGGAATCCCGTACAGAGTTCAGCTGTTCCAGTCACTAGTGGTGCCACTGTGGATCCAAAATCTGTAGCTCAAGTAATTCATTCGGTATCCCCGTTGATCCCATTGGCAACTCCTGAAAGGTTTTCAGGAGATCCTCAAAAGGCTCAATATTTTTTGACCCAATGTTCCCTTCACTTCATGTGCCGCCCCACACTGTTTCCGAACGCCCAATCTCGAGTAGCATTTATCCTGTCATATTTGAGTGGAGATGCTGCCAATTGGGCCATGCCTTTAGTTAGTGAGGATGATCCTTTGCTTAGTGATTTCCCTAAATTTAAGGCTGAGTTTCTTAGAATTTTTGATCGGAGAAGGATATCTCAGGCCACCGATAACGAGTTATTGGAGCTGCGTCAGGGATCTAAAGATTTGATTACTTACCTTACACAGTTTAATAAATTAATCCTGGAAACTAGCTGGCCAGAAGAAAAGAGGGCTGCCTTATTCTATCGTGGTTTAAGAGATGAAATCAAGGACACCCTGGCTCAGATTCCTAACAGGCCCACAGAATTGTCAGCTTTGGTAGATTTGGTTTTGGAATTGGATTTTCGGAACTCAGAACGTAAGGGTGAGAAGAAGAAAGATTGGAAGGTAAATTTCCCGCGCTTTGACAGAGCGAGGAGCGAAAAAGGACCCGGAGGGAATTCTGAGTCGGAACCCATGCAAATTGGGACAGTTCGAGGCCCTTTGAGCAACGAAGAAAAGGAACAACGGAGGCAAAAGAAGTTGTGCTTGTATTGTGGTACTGCCGGCCCTTTTGTAAAGGATTGTTTGAAGCGCCCCAAGACTCCGTTTAAGGGAAACGAGGTGAACCGCCAGTAGACGGGGTCGCTCTGGTGGTGAAAGAAGATAAGACGACTCCAAAATCGCATTTGATTTTAAATACACTACAGACCATGACTCCTCATGTAATCCTTCACGTAACCATGCAATTCCGTGAACATCAGATTTTCGGAGTGGCCATTATGCTCGACTCCGGTGCCACTGGAAACTTCTGTGATATCCGTTATGCTAAACAGATGGGAATTAAAGCCATCGCAAAAGATCATCCAGAGCCTGTACGTGCTGTAGATGGGACAAATTTGACCTCCGGACCAATTACTAGTCACACTGAAGAATTGGAAATTACTCAAGGGGATGGACATCGGGAAGTGTTGCAATTCAACTTAATCGATGCCCCACAATTTCAATTGATCCTGGGACTGCCATGGTTAACCCTCCACAACCCGACTATAGCTGGGATGGTGCAGTGAGATAAATAACGGTGATGGATCAAGCCCTGATCTTTGGACTGGGTAAGAGTGGTCTGCTTAATTCAGACACTCTGTTCATCACCACCCCCTTTTCTGAATCGCCATTACACCTAGCGTCATGGCCGCCGAGTGGGGGGACTACAACACCCAAGAGCCTTTGCGGCCGACGCCGCACACCTCCAGTCGGCGCCCGGAGGCGCATAAAAACAACGCCCTAATTTCCGCTACGCGTGGCGCGCGCTGGCGGTTGCCGGGCTGAGCCTGGGCAGAGGGCGGGCCGTCTGTGGCCGTCCGGGGCTGGCCGAGGCTGGGCTGGGCCACCCCTCTGTCGATTTGCAATCCCACTAGCTTCAAGTTGCGGCCAAGACATAAGTAACTATCACCAACTTGTCTTCTTCTGCTAACGCTGTATTATTTATGTGTTTTATTATACACCGATGCAATCGCTGTAGTAACCTGTATTTTTCTTGCACAAGGTTTTATTCATATTTTCCTAAGTTCATTGTTTTTGCATATTGAGCTAGATCTACCACCTAAAAATATGGGGAAAAACACTCCTATCATTGGAAAGTCTAAAGCTATTGTCAATCCCCCTTTACCGACACTTACAGCAATAGATCGAATGTTACAACAGACAATTGGGGTGGTCGTCTCTGCTATTGAAAGCACAGAAAGACATTTGTCCCTTCCACCTGGTCTCCCTCCCCCTTATCTAACCCAAACATGTCCATGTTAACTACCAACTCCCAGGAATCCTTGTTAGGTCCTTCTTTTGTTGCCTTACCCAGAAGAAATAGCATAACATCAACGATTAATAGGCCTCTTAATGACCCTACTGATGCTAACATCCTATCACCTACAACTACCCGACTATCCGTAACTCCCTCTTTACATCCAAGCATTCATAATAACGAAGATCGCACTCCTCTGAATGAGGAGAACTCAGGAAATTAGTCACATGATATTCTAGAGAGTCCTACTTCTGTCCTAAACATCAGTGATAGTCCATGTGTGAAAACTAGAGGACAGAAGGCTAGATCTAAACAAAAACACTCTGCCAGAGTAAGGCACTACATCGAAAGAGAGAAACGTCCCGGGAAATTCAAATGGGAGTAGTGTAAGTGAGGTTAATGGCCAGTCAATGTCTGTCCCCCGCTTAGATGCTAATAGGAACCTAATAGATGAATCATTCTGGCAAAGAATGGAAACCCTTCTAATGACCCTCTTGGACCCGATTACCTCTAAGGTTAAAAATATCGAACTGAGGTTAACCAATATTGAGGGCAAGTTTGACAAACAATTGTCATTAAGTAAGACCAAACCACAATCTCTCCCTAGTGCTACCTGCTCTAAAACTTGCACTCTAGCTCCTGCTAAAGTGCTAGCTCCACCTAAAGTGGCTGCCTCAGTCAAAACACCAGCCCCATCCAAAATGCTAGCCAAAACTAAACACATTAACCCAAAACTCACTGATCGAATCAATCATAGCCCTTCAAGTGGAGAGAACACTACTAGTGAAAAGGGACCCATCAATTCATCTTCTGTAGCTCCAAATGCACCCTCACTTATACCATCTAATAAACATAGGACATCAGAAGATGAATCTGAGGAAGGAGTAACGCCGAACCTCTTTAATTTAAACCTCCCACCAGAAGCAACACTGTATACTGTGGTGTTGGCAAACATACCTCCACTCTTACCTAATACTGATGAAAATTGGGCACCTCTGAAAAACAAATCCCTTCACTTTTTGTCATCTAGGGTAGTACTTAAAAGCCATCTTTTCTCAGAGTTTAAAATGGCTAGACGAGCAAGATGGATAGGCACTACAACTAAAACACTGAGAGGTGACTGTATAGTCTTATCATTTCGATTCCCTCAATTGGTTAACACTGTGATGGAGAGAGCAGCCATGGGAATTTATGATCCACACCTTGTTAATATTCTTCCCCTTGGCTATTTCTATCCTCCTCATCGACCAAACAGACGCACTGTCCCTGTCTGCTACCCGGTTAGGAACATGGAAGAGCCATGGGCCAGAAACTATGGAATTCCTACATTTAATTATTTCGATACACTTAGTGGTCTGGAAAATATTGACTGACTTAGGCCAACCACTGTTGACCCTATTCTGCAAAGCATTGCAAACTCTGTATGAGGGAAAGCATAGCTATATGTGCGGCGATCATACCACCAGCAGTGTCAATTATGTGTAAGGACGGGGAGTTCGCGGGTGGAGGCTCAACGACAGAAGAGTATATTGGGAAGAGGGACAATCAGCTAGTCCCCCCTTTACATCCTACTCTTATTCCCCTGTCTCCAGCAGTTTTGTCTACCCCAGTAGTCTTGCCTACTACTGTGAAAGACCCCCTTGTTCTTAAAATTTCTTCATGGAACATCGCTGGCATTAGATCTAAAATTGATCACCCTGCCTGGAGGGATTTTGTTGAATCACAAGACTTGCTTTGCTTTCAAGAAACATGGACTTTGGAACCATGGCACTTGTACGGCTATAGAACATTTTGTACCTCAGCTGTAGCCGTCCACCATGGGAGATCTAAGGGTGCTCTGAGTATTCATTTATCTAATAAACTAAAGTGTAGGAAAATTACTGAACCTGTTAAAGATACTTATTTTCAATTGTTGGTTCTTGACATGGGTTGTGACTTTCCAATTGCCGTGGTTAATTTATATAATAATATTCCTGCTGACGATATTGCAAGGATTCTGACGAAACTGACGAATGCTTTAAATCAAGCAAGAACATTTTTTTAAACATAAACTGATGGTAATTATGTTGGGAGATTTTAATTGTAAACTGTGTGAATTAACTATGGATAACAGGTGCGGCTTAGTTCAGGATGAAGGTGAGGAACATCTTCATTTTACGCACAATTTTCTAGGGGACCAATTGAACCTACTGCTAGCCAATTTTGACCTAGGATTTGCCAATGAAATAAGTACTTCAGCCCCAATAGTAGTCCCAACATTTCATGGTAGAGGCTGCTATTCAACTATAGATTTTATTACTATCTCTAATAACTGCAGGAACAGAATTAACTCTTTCAATATTCTAGACATAGCATTGAGTGATCACTTCCCGCTGTGCCTGTCCATTTTGTTACCTACTCCCTCAACAGCCACTAATAATAGAGAATGCAACAGTTTAGATGCTGATTTGAGAATTGGCAAAACCAATGGCTATACTCTAAAATGGGCCATGTTAAATGAGACAGAGATAATTAAAACAGTGGTTGAAAAATGTTCCCTGGAAATTAATAAGTGTCTAGAGATAGACTTATCACCTGATATTTGCCTCGCATCCTTCCTAGTAATCTCGAATGAAATTAAAAACTCCCTTACTAGGCAATTCAAGAATAAGAAGAAGGAGGGAGGATGGTTTGATTCTAGATGTACTAAGGCTTATAACATGCTAAAAAAGGCCTTGCATAATCATCCTAGATCACCTGATGAAATTCGTAGACTTAGGAAAGACTATGAGGAGGCATTCAAAGATAGGAAAAACACCTTGAAAGCCGAATCTTGGGAAGCTCTTCACACTGCCTCTATAACAAAAGACAGTGTGAGTTTTTGGAAAATCGTGAGAAACCCTTTCCTTATTGAAGAGACTGGCCCTCAGTATCTGTAACTCAGACTGGGTCAGACATTTCGAAAGAGTTTACGCAGGTGAAGACTATGAAGTAGGACAAGAGGGGCCTTTAACCGTCTTAGATGACTAGCCCTTTAACAGCAATTTGAATTTATCACTGGAGGAGGTGGAAAAGACGTTGACTAGAAGCAAGCGCGCAAAGGCGCCTGGGCCAGACGGGGTTCCCATAGACCTATTCAAGAGTATTCCAGCTCTGTGGGTGCCCCTTCTGGTTCAGGTGCTCAACGCCAGTTGCGTTACTGAATTTCTACCCACATGGGTGGAATCTGTATTTGTCCCGATTAATAAAAAGGGAAACAAACAGGATCCTGCCTGCTATAGGCCTATTTCCCTATTGGACTCCTTCACTAAAATTGCGGGCAGAATAATCCTAGACCGACTGTTGGAATGGGCTGAAGAAAACTCTGTCCTGTCTGATCTCCAGTATGGCTTCCGCTCTGGTCTTGGGACAGTAGAGCAGGGTTTGAATTTGCTCATGTTGGTCGGGAAATACACTAGGGCAAAACAGGTTAGCTTATTCCTGGCTTTTGTGGATCTCTCTGCCGCTTTTGATTGTGTGGTACATTCCAAACTCTGGTCTATACTGGAACATCTTGGGGTTGAATCTAATATTATTTATTATCTTAAACGTTTTTACAATAACGCGACGGCCCGCGTACGTTTTGGCCTAAACGGAGAGCGCACAGACACAATACCAATCAGGAGCGGGGTCAGGCAGGGTTGTGTCCTGGCCCCCTTCCTTTTTAACTTGCATATTAATGGGTTGGAAGGTGTCTTGTGCAAAGACAGTTCGTATCCTCCCTCCATAGGCGGCCGCCCAATACCAGCACTGTTGTACGCTGACGACGCTGTATCCATGTCACGTACTCAGGTGGACCTACAGCGCGTGGTCGATAGTTTCTGCCGCTTCATGAAAGAGTTGGGCCTGAAAGTCAACACATCTAAGACTTTCACTATGTATTATGGCAAACAAAACAAATCCAAAAGACCAATCTTCATAGAAGGGCAAAAATTGGAGTCTGCTAAACACTTTTCCTATCTTGGGATACATTTTTCTCAAAATGAAACATGGTCTCAAGCTATTTCTGTTAAAAAGCTTGAGCACTCAAGATCTACTGCTGCTCTTAAAATCTTTTCCAGTAAGTTGGGAACTCGACCCCCTGTGGAATTAACTAAAATTTACAAAGCTAAGTGTGTAGCCGGCACTATTTATGGCAGTGGGGTCTGGGGTCTGGCTAACCCCGCACCCATACAAGTTCCTGAAAATTCTTTCTTAAAATACATACTGGAACTTCCCAAAAGTTCATCTAATTTTAATTGTCATTCAGAACTTGGCTTATCTTATATTACTGACCTTATCAAAATAGAGCCAGTTCTACAATGGCATAGAGTCTGGACTCAAGAAGCGACACATTTAAATAGAGACGTCCTGACAGATATTTTGAAATTGGACGGTGCCACAAAAATCCCATGGGTGAAGTATGTTTTTAACTTTCTTAAAGACATTGGAAGAGAAGAATACTTACTGAACCCCTCTGATATTTCAGCAATTTCACGAAAAAATCTGAAGAAAGAGTGTTTAGCTCTTTTGGACTCCAATAGGACTGCTGCGGAGGTCCTAAAACCCTCTATCCAGCAGTACCAACTGGTTTTAGCAACTTTTAAGATCCAACCCCATTTAATCCATGTAACAAACAAATTTGACCGTTTCCTGCTCACACGTTTTAGATTTAACATTTTCCATGGATTGGTGAGCTTTCCTACAGTCAATAATTGGTCACATGAGCTACCTTTCTGTCCCTGCAATAACATCTCCTCCAGAGTACTATGCATGTTTTTCTCTTTTGTAAATTCTATGATGAAATGAGGAAAATTGTTTTATTGCCTCTTTTAAGAGAACTAGGACTTAGCCATTGTCATGCGGCGATGATTAGTATTCAAGCCCTAGATAATCATGTATCTGTAGCAGGAACAACTTTGTTCCTTAAAAATGCTATAACTATCAGAAAACGTAAGGACACTTAATTTGCACTTTATATATGAAACTGTTATCGTAATTTTATTGGTCTTTTAAATGAACACAATGAATATGTGTATTTTTATAAAACTATGTATTTATGATATTTTATCTGTACTTTTATGATTGCATCGAAACAATCGAATAAAGATATTTTGAATTGAATATTGACCAGAATTCCCGAGAATCTTTATATCTTAACGCAATGGATAGGTTAGCCCACTTCTCGTAGTCGCACTCCTCCTTTGCGCATTTTATCAGCCCTTTATAATATGTTCTCTTGGCTTTGAATTTCAGATTTGTTGATGTTCTATTTTATCGCCTGAATTAGTTCAGACTTCGCCATTCTACAAGCTGCGTTCTACCATGAGTGCCGCCTAGCCCCTTTACTCTTCATTGTTCGCTGAGGATTGAATACCTCCGCCAAGTTGGATACCAAGTCCATATGGAGAGCCTGGATTTTAGTAAAATAATCAGGAGGTACTGGTTGCGTAATTAGCACATCAACCTCGGTGAATAAGGAGACAATCCTGCTATAGAGTTAAAAAAGTTCTTCCGGATGGTCCACAAATTTGTTCCATCTGACTCTACACCTATCAATAGTTAGAATAAGTCTATCAGAAGCATCCCCAGGGCCCAAGATGCTGCTCGTGCTAATACTCAGCGGGCCCAGCGCCAGTATTAAGGGGTTATGATCGCTCTCTGCTCGCGTAACTACATGTAAATCTACGACTAATGGCCATAACCATGTTTCTGCCAGGATATCGTCCAGGCGTGATGACTGGCCAGGTTTATTGAAAGCATATTTAGCTGGATTATCAGAGAGGGTAGGAACATTACAGGCTCATAAAGAATGGTTTAATGTTAGAGCCGTGATCTGTATGGCTAGAGGGGACCAAGCTCATGTGGATGTGGCCTGGGTCAAGGGTATGGACCAATAATCATCTTCTGCTACTTGGACATCGTCCTTCAACCCTCTAGGGGCTTGAAGTGACAGTTCAGATCACCCCCGACCAACAAATGAGTATCACTCGAGAGAGTGTGCAAGAAGTTGGACAATTCTTCTATAGTCCTAGACTCACTGGTTAAGCTCACAGGGCGGGTATAAAGATTAATAAGGGTGAGCTTCAAATCATTAGGCAATGTGAGTACCACACATTGAACATCGTTGGAATATGTTGCTATTGTCGTGGCAGTACAACCCAGATGGGAACCAACCCACATGGTGAGCCCTCCCGATGGTCGGCCTCTCCCTCCCCAGAGTGCTGGCACATGGAATGAAGCAAACCCCCCCGGGACTGCTCTTCGCGAGACCATGTCTCTTGAAAGAGAGACACATAATTACCATCTGCAAAGGAGCCCCAGTCCAGACAAGCCATTTTATTTGGGAGACCAGCCACATTCCATGACAGTATCTTGATTGTGCCAGCCTTCCTCCCTGACTCCGTGCTCAAAATCTGCTCACCCTGGCCAGCTGGTGGAAATCCTGTGGCAGCTGGCACGGGGCCCAATGGTCTACCTACCAATGATTTATTTAGCAGGTGCTTAGATGGTATATTTAGCACGAGTTCGGGATTGGTTGCAATAGGGGTTAGATGAATAATATGGGAGGCGAGGGGAGCTATTTTCAGTGTATTTTCTCCCACTTCTTTTGTTACTGGAAATGTTTGAGCAATTCCCTCTTGTCCCATTACATTGTTCACCCATCATACTCCCTCTAGTTGGCCCTCTAAGATCCACCTCTTTATACACCAGTCATTCAACGGAGTCCAAACAGCTATATCTATTTTGGGTACAAATGTCAAATGGTACATGGTCAGCTCCATACCTGTCCCTGTTATAGCCAACCCCTGCACCAGACCCCACCGTCTTCCAGCTTAGATCAATAGCTGGCCTTGGTCGGGAGGGGCCAGGGAATAAAAGTACGACAATGGCAGGGATTGTATTACCGACCCAGAATCAGACTGCTCCCAACTACATATGTGAGATACCGTACGAGTATCTCTGAAATTAACCAGCACACAGTCTCCCTTGATACTGTTTGCCCTATGGCCGACCCAGGCCACCCTTCGCACTAACAAAATTTCACTGCAGATATAGGCCGGGAGCTGTATATTTCTGCTCAGCCAATCGATAACTTTGTTTTTTAGGGGCAGATGGGATTCCTCTCTGATGTTCAGGTGTTCGGGTACCCCGGCTGGAACCACAACATATGGACTCGAATCTGGGGGCAAATCAATTCTAATTGATGTACTTAGTGTGTGTCGTTGTCGACTCTGAGTCGGCATACTGGTGTTCCCATGATTGGCTTGAGAGAGCAAGCTAGCCGGTTGAACTACAGGAACTGGCTGGGTTAGGCCTGACACATGGGCAGAGGGCAAATCTGGAAGTACTACAAGGTTTTGTGGCATAAGACCCCCATCTCATTATTATCTGGTGCTTGAGCAGAAATCGCAGTATTAGACTTTGCCTGATCCATAATCATTAAAGAAGCTTTTTCAAAATTAATCAGTTGGTGCTCTATCCGTGAAAGTCTCAGTTCCAACGGTTGGAGTGATGTTTGCAGAAGGAGGCCCAAGTTTGCCAAGAGCGAATCCTCTTCTGACAGTGATGTGGAACCTATATTTGTCCCCTCTTGAGTATGCACTATTGCCGGGGGCGATGAGAGTGAAGCTGTCCTGCTACCTATAGCCTTTGCGGTATTTGCGGTCTTTGGGGCCGCTGCAGCACTATTCTCTGAGCATTTTGCAATTTTGGGCTTTCTGCCGTGAGTAGCTGCACCCCCACGCTTCCTTTTAGGTATATCCCCTTCCATTCTCCCTCCTAGCTTGCGGATAGTAGGATCATCCAGTCCGCCTACTCTCTGATTAGATTCAAGGGTCGTTGATACATTGTTCTCAGCTACTAACATTGACTGTGTTTCCACATTTGGAGAGGATCTTCCCAGTTCCTGGATGTTCTCACTGCTTACGCTAGTATCCTGTACATCCCTAACCAATGGTAGGGAATCATGTTCTGGTGTACGAGCCTTCGTAAGATGGCCCAGCGAAGATCTTTTCGCCAGGGCAATATCTTGGGAGATCCGGCGCTCAAACAGGGTTATTTCATGATCCAGTAGTGAGTTGGCCTTCAGAATAAAATTGTCGAGGGTCCCTACAGTGTGACCTCCCGTTATAGTTTTTTTACTCCTACTTTCTCGCCCCGCCAGTACCCTAATAGAGAAAAGTAAGAAAAATGTGTGCAAGTACTTACACAATACAAAATGTCTTTACGTGTGCGGCACAGGCGTTAGAAGGCTGGCCCAGTCCGGTCTCCTTCGGGCTACAACAGGCTTAAATGGGCCCATCCTGGGCCCAGGCTTCGCCCGGCGCGAGCACGCTCGCGTCCCTGTATGCGGGAAATAGGCGTGGTTATATACACTGGGCGTGAGGAGGGCAGGAAAAGGACCCAGATGTGTATAGTTCTAGGGCTGCTGGTCCTAGCAGTCCTGGTCCGTTATGACAGAGAGTCCCAAAGTAAAACAACAGCAATCTCCCAACTGCTGCGAGCAGCTCCTGCAGTGCAGGGGCCGCAAGCAGTTTTCAGGCGGCGTGAGGAGGGCGGGAAGAGGACCCAGCTGTGTATGGTTCTAGGGCTGCTGGTCCTCGCATTCCCGGCCCGTTATGGCAGATAGTCCCAAAGTAAAACAACAGCAATTTCCCAACTGTTGCGAGCGGCTCCTGCGGAGCGGGGGCCGCAAGCAGTATTCAGGCGGCGTGAGGATGGCGGGAAGAGAACCCATCTGTGTATGGTTCTAGGGCTGCTGGTCCTCGCAGTCCCGGTCCGTTATGGCAGAGAGTCCCAAAGTACAACAACAGCACTCTCCCAACTGCTGCTGTAATGTAATTGGTACAGAAGTACAAAGATTTGTTTAGAAAATAAATAAACCAGTGGCTCAGATATCTAACCGAGGTTCAAACTCCTCCTGTTTGCCGTTTGGACAATTTGAATTGGTTTGGCACAAAATATCGGAAGAAATATTCCTCACGAGCCTACTACTTATGCAATTCTTCTCAATTCACAGTCTAGCATCCAAAGTAGGCGATACTGTACTCAGAGGAGTTTCGCATTTTTGTGGCAGTACAGTCTGCAAATGTGCAGAAAAACTACAGGTCTATATTATCACATGGTACTTATTATCGTGTATTATGCATAATAAGCACAACAGATAGGATGTACATGTGATTTCTTTTATCTTTGCCTTCTTGGCAATATATCTATGTTAAGCATCTTTGCGCTACACGCCATTTTGGATAAGATTAATACAGATATAGGCGTTGCTCATATTATGTGCAATAGACAATTTTGACAAAATGATGCAACCCCTACCCCTGTTAACATAATAAGCCCACTATAAGGTTGGTCAACTTAGTTGTAGACATACGGTCTGCTTTACATTTCAGATCAAATATTGGTGGTTCTGATGGTTCAAATGATGAATCATAACCTTCGAAGTAACCGTGGAAATAAATAGATGAACAGACTATTGGAATAAAGGTGTGTGCAATAACGATGTGTGATCATATACATGCATTATAGATCGGTCTATACTAGAATAATATTCTAATGTCATTTTTCCGATACCTAGATAGCCATAAAGTGGTATCGCAGTGAAAGTTCGGAGAGTGTGAGGTCCTGTGTGACCCTTAACAAGGTAATTACATGTTAACTACCATTTAAAAATAGCAGCTAATAAGCATCTTTATCCAGTATCCGTATCTAGCTTTAGCGCACAGAATGTAAATCATAAATCGTAAATCATACGTTCTTATATAGCGGCTTTCACCGTAAGGTCTCAAGGCGCTTGCTTTGGAAACCCGACCTGGCCTTTCCCTGTGAGATTACCTCTATTGGGCATCCCCAAGGTGAAGACCAGGCATCCCATTGCGGTCATGTGATCAGTATATGGCAATACTTACTGGCTATAATAACCATGTCTACAAACTGAATATGATAGGATCATGGGAGAAAGAGTTCCTGTAGCACGAGTATATGAAAAATGCCAAAGATGTGTATACATTGTGCGGGTTACTGACCTCATTGTAAAGTTAGTTATGTAACTTAGGTCAGCCATTGCAGGTTGTTTAACCTGATGCCTTCATATATAAAAATAATATTTATAATGTGGTAATCAGATTGGAATATATGAATTCTGTTTGTGACTGGAGATTATAAAGGATGGAGCATTGAGAATTTGGAAAAGTTTGAATTCTATTTTGATAAAAAATGTTGTAGTTCTGTATCTTATGTTGTTTATTGTTTTTGTATTTCAGATTATATGTATTTGTGGGATTCAAATATTACATCCTGAAGAAGGTGTTGGCTCTTTAAATTCGTGCCCACTGAAACACGTCAATGCATTTTTCTGAGTTGAAATACATTAAGTCTATGAAGTAACAACTCTGACTACAAAAGAAGTGTGATTGCGTTTCGACTACTGTATTTATCTCATAACAATAGGATCCATTTATTCCTTATTTTTGTCTCCCACTCTTGTGTTTTTATATTTGTGTGATTTTACTTTGTATAATTGTATATTTTTACCAATTAATTATGTATTGATGATGGGATATTCTGTGTTTTTAATATTTACTTGAATAAATTGTATATCTTTAATGAAGTCAATTTTATATTTCCTTTTTGCTCCTTTCCGAGTGTATTGTTGTGTTTGAAAGTATAGATGGTATAGCATTTCACCCAAAGGGGAATTTCTGTTTTGACGGTTGGCTTTTCGCCAGTGGTGGTTGGCTTCAGAAGCACATTGCTTTGTTTCGTTCTTAGTTCATTTAAGTCCTGTAAAACCGCCAAATGATCTTTGATATCAAAATGCTTTTATTCCACCACTGATGTCTGAAAATTAAGGTCGGGGACCAACATTCTTGTCCCAAAAAGAACCTCATATGGAGTGATACCCCCTAGAGAACTTCTTGGCAAGTTATTTAAACTACGTTGGACACTTATTAGATATTTGACCCACCCGTCAGCCGAACCTAATACCCTAGCGGTTATAGATTGCTTTATGTCCTGTTTTTTTCTCTCCACAACTGAATTTTCCTCAGGATGGAATGGACTAGAACACGGCCATGCAACGCCCAAACTGGCGATGGCCTTCTTGTAAGCTCGAGAGCTAAACGCAGGACCCAGGTCAGAATGTAGCGTGCCGATTGCATATGTGCTGATAAAAACTTGCAAATTTTTTATAACAACGTGAGCGTCAGCCGAGCGCTGAGGCCACATCCAAATGAAACTTGATTTAGTGCTTGTGGGACTGCATTCGTCCATAAGGGCGTCTGCATATAGATAGTCTAATGCTGTCTAACAATGGCGCCTATACTGGGCTGACTATGCTATAGTCAGGTATCTGGCGGCGTTCTTTGCTGAGATCTCTATTGCAGTCTGTGCAGTTAATTACAAAAATGTGAATGTGTGCATTCATTCCTGGCCACCAGTACGTCTCTTTTAACTCTAATATTGTTTTAGATATCCCCTGGTGTATCAGACCCTCTCCCAGCTGTGCTTCATAAATCAAAGCTGTCCTTCATTCCCTGTTTGGAATTACTCTATCCCCCACTCCAGGAATTCGCATCAATTACATATGAGTATTTGAGTGGATAGTTTTGAGGTAATGCTGCACCTCTGTCTTTGCGTGTCGCATTGACAGCTAGCATGATTTCACTGTCTATTTTCATTTTTAAATGAGTGATTGCAGCATTGTAAGCCGATTGCACAGCCCCCTTCACGGCTTCATCAGCCAATGAATTCCCTTCAACGTGAACGCCATCACGTTGATGACTCAGCGTATGTATCACATGAGTGTTTTGTAGTCCTTCTCGTAACTGATCTACTTGTTCTCAAAGTGTTTTATGCTTAATTGTGCCACCTTTTGCATTTTTGAACCCGTTTTGAAGCCAATTCTGTAAATATTAATTATAAGACTATACACAATAGAAAGAATCGCACACTATGAGTGTGGGGAATTCACAATCCGTGTTTTCAAGTGCCATTTTGAATGCTTGTAATTCAGCTCATTGAGCTGTACAATCTCCTAGAGATTGTGTTTTAGTGACCATTGGTCTAAGTTTGCTATCGCGCATACGACCTTTAACGATCGCGCACGCCGCACTATAGGCTTGTTTACCCTTGTAGCGGATTGAGCTGATCCGTCAGTATAAATTATACATTCATACTGATCAAGAGGCAGAATTTCAGTAGGCAGAGGACATTCTGTGCGTATTGTAGAAATGCTTGTGTTTTCAAATATGGATAAAAAATGTATTCAACACCTGTTGCAGTAAGAGAACTAACCCATTGTATCCATCTCGGATGTAAAGCTTTAGCATTAGGAATGCTTGCTTTTGTCACTGCCTCTAAGGCAGGTACAGCAGTTACGACCATAATGCATTTCCCCTGTGCTAGGGCTATTTCTTTTGCTACAGCGGTTTAAACAGCTGTCAGATTTTTTTCTATAGAAGTGAATTTCATTTCTGCCTTTGTGTACAAATGTGATTTGTAAGCTATTGGAACTTTTTCACCTTCGTTAAAAGTTAAGTTGGTGAAGTGGCATTGACCCAGAATGATTTGGATTACTAGGTTACGTATGTTTTCACGTGTTTGAAAATGTGTAGTTGCTAACATGTCTTTTTGTAGTGAACGCAAAATTTCTGTGTGCTTTTGTGTCCAATATACAGTTTTAAAATCAGGTTTGATTGATGCGTAGTTTAGAATGTAAGTTCTTCTGAAATTTAGGAAACCTAGAATTGACTGTAAGTTTTTCAGCTTTTTTGGAGGTTAGAGCAGCGCACACTTTTCTAGAAAGTTGGCTGCCAGGCTTTTGCCTTCACTTGATAGTTCATATCCTAGAAAGAGGACTTAGAGATGGGCAATTCTCGATTTCTTAAAATTGAATTTATACCCCTCAGAGGCGAAGCCAAGTATAATTGTGTTCACCCTGTTCAAGTGCCTATCAAGGTCATTGTCTTTAATGTAGATATCATCCACATATGACAATGCTTCACCATCATAAGTGTGTAGTAACTCTGTTACCCTTGCTAAAATAACCCAGGACTATTCATGAATCCTTGAGGGAGATGACAGAAGTGACGTTGTGTCCCCATTATTGAGAAACCTGTCAAATACCTACTTTCTGGTGCAATGTTTTGACAAAAGAAACCATTCAAAATGTCTAATGTTGTTTTATATTTTTTACGCACAATGTTATTCAATAATGCCGTACTGTGTACAATTTGCACTGCAAATGTTTTGCAACAAGAGTTTAGATGTCTGTAATCCAATACTACACAATATGTATTGTCTGGTTTGCATACAGGAAACAAAGGATTGTTCATTGACGAGGTGCATGTTTCAATCACCCTGTGGTATTCAAGTTGATCTAATATCTCCCTGACCAGTTGTTTAGCTTCTTGCTTAACAGGGTACTGCTTTTGTGCCGTTGGTTGATTTTTTAGTTGGATTTTATGGTGAGGTGAGTCCTCATCCCATCCTACATGATTTTTGTATAATGCTGGGGCCTGGGCAACTGCCTCTTTCCTGGCATAAGTATATTTAAATGTACTGGAATATGGTTAGAGAAGGCAGGCATAACGATGTCTTCGCCATGTGGGCACTCCTAGACAAATGTTGGTTGGCAGTCTTTTTCAGCTAGAAGTATGTCATAACCCTTAGAAAGTTGCTCCCAAAAGAGTGCTTTCACTTTTCTTGGTATTTCTCCCTCCATTCGGAGTGTTAATTCATATAATTTATGTGGAGAACTAGCCCTGGTATCTGCAGTTTCAACTTGAATGAATTCATTCAAGTCCACTGTCTCCAGAAGATCCTTAAGGTTCTGGTGAGCTATTGTGACTTCTGCTGCGCTGTCCAACATTGTCTGAGCCCCTTCTCGGTTCTTGAGTTGTGTCCTCAAGATCCTCTACATGTCTAATTTTTAGACCTGCTACTTTCTTTTTGGTAAGTTGACCTTTTGGTTTACTTTTCTCAACGTGTTGATCATCTCTGGACTTCATGCATTCTTCCTTGTTTTCTGACTGTCCTCTTGCCCCAGTATTTTAACTTTCATAGATTCCCATGCTTTGTATCATTCCCCGTCGTCGGAATGGGAGCCTCAGTAGTACAAAAGCCATAGAAACAAAAGAGAAAAACAGGCCTAGGCCTCATCTCATTTTGTATCCTATCACTCTCTTTGTGTAAAAGAGACCAAACTTTTGCCAGGACCAATCAGAACAGCCTCGCTTCCTAGAACCTTCCTGAGAGAGATCAGAGCCTCAGATTGTTCTACCGCACGTTGTACTAGGGAGTCTCTACTGAGCTCTGCTCAGTTTCTTTTCTACAATCTTTGGATTTTGGATTACTTCTTCAATTTTTTTCAACTGCTATCAAGATGTCTGACAAGGAGAAGAAGGCCCTATTCAGGTCCTGTGCCTCTTGTGGGAAAAAACGACTTTTGTGGAAGATAAGCATGACAACTGTATTTATTGCTTATACCCGGACCACAAGGCCACCGACTGCAAAATTTGTAGAACCTTCTTTACCAAGACTCTCCGTGACAGAGAGGGTCGACTTTTGACCTAGCTTCAAAAGATGAAGACTCGGAAGGAGCTGCTTTCTTCAGATGAAGAGGATCCTACATCTCTAACATCCTCTCACAAGTCCAGGAAGAGGGGTAGGTCTTCCCCTGGTTCTTCTTCTTCAGTTGAGACCCCTCTTAAGGCCCCTCACAAGATCTCTGATAGGTCTGGAAGGGCTGGTCCCCTTCAATCTCCTCACGGAAGTGAAAAGGAGAGGCAGGGACAGGCTACTGGATTGGCTACAGCCTCAAAGGACAGAAAGGAGGTTTCCATTACTTCTCCTCCGTCCAAAAAAGAAAAGACCGGTGACAAACACTCTTCTGTCACTTCTGGAACCGGTCAGGAGAAAAAACAGCATCCGTCGACGACGAAGACGTCAGGTACGTCGACGACGATTACTTCTGTGAAAGTTCCCGCTGTTTCCTTAGCTCCGTCGACGACGGCTCCGACGACGAGACCGTCGACGGGTCAAAAGATGCATTTTCTACTGGAGAGGATGAAAATTACGCCGGAAATGACGTCTCCACGACGAGTGTCGTCGCATCCACCGAATATGCTCCTGGATGATGAGTCGGAGGAAGAGGAGAATGAGTTTGGCCATTATGGAGACGCTTCCAGTCCCTCAGACTTGCATGTAAAACTACAGGACACTGACACTGAGGAATATTTTGAGCATGCAGGAGAGCAACAGTTGCACTATGTTTCACAAGAGCAACGTCCCACCGGTTTAGGACAGCACATGGTGGCCATGCCCGCCTCTCTGCTCTCTGATCTTCAGCTGATGTTGCAGGACTATAAGAACAGGTTTCCTTCGGAACCTTCAACGCATTCTGCGCAACCTCTGCCTCAGGGGTTGCCACAAGCACAGTCAGTTACTGGTCCGCCTCCTTCGCAGGTGGTGTCCCACTTTCCATCTCAGGTTATACCTCTGGTCCGATCTCGGACAACGGATCCAGAACCAACTGTAGTGTAGTTCCTAGTTTCCCACTAGGCCCTGCGCATTGGAATAACATAAACAGTAGTATCGACGTGGAACTGGCTATATTCCAGGCCTCCACTGACTATGCTAAACTTAATTGGGTTGTGTTACCAACTAGCTCAGAGGTCACTGGAAACTTTCTTCTCTGCATAGGAAGTGATCAGCTTCCTTGGCACAGACAAGAAGGGATTCAGTTTTCCAACAACCGTGCAACATGACAACTTTGCTCCTCAGATCAAGAGTCGATCTCTAGGGTCGTGTGAAACAATAGACATAGATTTCACTCAGTCAGTCTGGTGCAGTTTACTTTCACAATATGTAGAGAATAGAGAGACGGGCGTGTATCAATAAAGGTTAACATTTATTGAACAGTCTTTCTTCTCGTACAAGAGAAATGTATTGCCACAATTGCAATAACTGTTATTATAAAAAGTACGTACAGTAAGATAAGAATTGCGAAATAGAACTGTAAAAGCATTGATATGGTTTCTTAGCCATACAATGGTTTAAAAGTAATAAAACATATATACAGTCATATATACATTAGGCTAACATACTCAACTGGTGCTTCTAACTAAGCCTACCCCGGTGTGCCTGACCTAAGCCTAACACGTGAGAAGGGGAGTAAGTAAGTAGCTTAAGTTAAGTTGGTTTTGCCAAGGTTTGTTTCAAGAATTCTCTTCTAAGGGTTTAGTCAACACCATACCTCTGAATAGAATGATGGAGGATTGGTATCTCCTTCAGGGGTCTCTCTCGATATCCCAGTCACCCGCGAGGGTAAACCGGAAGCGCCGGGACTGGATTTCTCTGCACGAGAAAGGCAGCGGCTTCTCTCAGCGCGTCGGGAGGAAGGAGGGGTGACAGCGTCCGCGGGCAGCTGGGCTGGATGTCTTCGCAGAGGACGGCTGCACGGCTCCTCAAGCGTACTGAACCACAGTTCGCGCTGTAGCGGCGATAATGGTAATCAGTAGCTTCACCACCACAGGATAGCAGGCTGCAGCGACAGAGTGCTAGTTTTTACCAACACTGGTCATGCAGGCAGCTGGCATCAGCAACAGTAGCTCTCGCTCAACAGCAGCTAGCTTCGCATTGCTTAAGGCAACGTTGGTAATATTTATACCTGACAGGTGCCGGGTTTGACGCAAGTTTGCTGGACATAAGACGTCAATAAAAGATGTCACTAGGAAGTGGCAGCTATCAGTTGCTCATTAGAGTTCTATTACTAATCAAAACATAGCAAGCGGGGATTTCCAGGTTTTGCTAAGTTTTTATCTTGTTGAAGAACTCGGAGTGTTATCTAGGAATATCAGATAGTGACTGCTGCTCTGTCATTGCACTAATTGGTTGCAAAGGAAGTAGCAGAGAGTCATGCTGGAATGTGGCTCTGTGGCTCTGCTCGTGTGAGGCCAGAGATGACTTTTCAGAAAATCGCACTTGAACGGTTATGCCAATATAGGGAATAAAGGGCTTTATAGCCGAATAGAGGCATAAGGTCACAGTATCGATCAGGAACCTAGATAAGCACATGACACCCACTCCACGAATTCATGTCCATCAAAATTACTAAACTAAGCAATTAGATGCATGTGTAACATTGTGTAACATAGCCCACCCCAAAATACATAAATGCATTCGAAAATAGGCGTACTTGTAATACATGGAATTTAGGTACTGTACGTAGTTTTAAAAGCATAGTAATCATTCAAAAAATTATTGCATATAAAATCAATGAACGATTATGCAAAAAGAATTACACATGAAGTATCTCTGACAGAAGAAATGCGAGATAAATCATCACATAAAAATGTATTGTAATAACATGTGTGCTAGAGGCTGGTGTAATGTTGTTATGTCTCTAGAAGTGTTTAGAAATAGAAGTGTGAAGCTTCTGTTCTCTAAGAATAGTTTTTACGTTAAGCAAAGAATTGTTCGTGCCAAAAAAAGTAAAAGGGTCAATATTCGAAAAATTGTCCAATTCAAAGAAAAATCAGTTTACCAAAGCTCCTGGCAGTTTTTTGTTGATCAAAACTGAAGGCCGAATCCAGAGTTCATAGGAACGCTGTGTGTCGGAAAGCTTTTCAAAAGTTATTGTTTCTCTATGGGTGAGAACATCGTATCAGACAGGCTCGCAAAGAATTGGTCTACAAAATCAGGTGATAGTTCAACCAAATTAGATAGCGCTGAAACTTGGCAGGTGTGAGAATGATTGCTGTCATCGAAGTCAGGACCAGCAATGCTCACAGCACGTTGTACCTGGATGATGTTGCTTTTGTCACTCGCTCCACTGTTACCACTTGGCTGTAGTACAGGAGTCTCCACGAATGCCGTCATCAGGATTGGTAGCCGCTGGGGACAACACAATGCGTGAGCCGTTATTGGACTTAGCAAAGTATCGGCGTCCATTGGTACTGCTGATGGAAGTGAAAGACAGATGTCCAACACGCATTCCTCGCCGCAAAGCATACACCGTAGCACAGGTAAAATGCAATTTTGCCATATCGGTCTGAATGAAAGGAACCAGGTCATGTTTAGATCTCTCAGCCTGGCCAATCCGAGGACGTTAGTTATCCTGTCCCTGTAGCGCATTGCTAGGATTGTCTCTTCCATTCCCATGGGAGCTATGTCTGAGCCGAGGCTTGCCATAACGAAGCAGGAGGGTCAAAAATAGAATCCCTGCGATGAGTCCCAAAAATAGTGGAATACCACCAAAGATGGAGTGCACAAAATTAGGAAAGATTCCCAAAATTGCCTGGAAGGGTGTTAGCAGTCCTGTAAAGACTGTCTTAAATATGCCTGGGATGCTCGTGGCACTAGACATGTTAAGGAGTTGGTCGAGCATTTGTACGAAATGCACGGGGCAATTTGTTGATAAAAGGTCATGAACTTCAGTAGCTGTCCTTGCAACTAGAAGATCATACGTCTCTTTAGATGACGTTATAGGCACTGTTGTCTGTAAAAGCACAGATTTCATTTTGCTTAATGTATCAATTCGTATAGAATAGAGATTCAGACGAGGCCAGATGGGAGTCACTATGTCTGGAGGCCCGCTCGGGAACAATGCTTGCATACAGCATTTGACCATGGACGTTACTTCTACTAGATAACTTAGTCCGGGCGCGAGGCCACAGCACCTGTGATCCGTTCTTAGAATGTAACTCCCGTTTGCGAGTTGCATAAAGAAGGGCTCTATCTGAGTTGCAGGTGTGACTAGCTGGTGGCATGAAAGGTTGTTTGAATTTCCATCACATGCTCCGTGTAAATTAATACCCTGACACAAAAGTATACCGCTTAGTGAGTGTTTACAGTTGTCACCACTAAGAAATACATTTTTGTCGCTGTCACTATAGCAAGAATGAGTGTATGGTAATTTCCATTCGGATTTTATATATCCTTTACCCAATTGTTCATACTGGCCAGCAGGTATGTATTCAAGGCACTTATGAAATCGGAAAGTTGTTATCGGAATTGTGATAATTCCGTGTATTATCCATTCAATGACAGGACTCTCTGACATTGTCAATGGTAATCTCTCGAGTTTCTCGATGCTCAAGATTGTATAGTCTGCTCCTTTCTGTGCCAAACTGATCTGTTTATCAGTAAGGTTAAAAATGGAAAACAATGACGTTGTGTTAATTAAACGCCAAGGCACATAGCCTGAACGAAGATTTTGCAGCGTCCAGCCTAGTTCTATAATAGAGCGTAGTTGAGACTGGCCATGTTGTAACATTAGCAAATCTCTGTCTATCACATCAAAGGCAGAGGATACAATATTGTCCAAAGAATATATTCTGGAAGACAGAGTCATTAACCCATTGTCTACCACAGAAAGTGATTTCTCCAAATTAATACGATCAATTTCTCGTATTTTTTCAGCAGTTTCAATTTGCTTTACTTTCCAAGCCTCGTTGTAAGCAGCATAGATACTGGTCGCTATGAAACGCTTTTGACGCTGTTTGCGTGGTCCAAGAATGAAATCGCGCAAATCAGCACCATCTTTTAATAAAGACAAGTGTTGCTTAATTTCAGCCAGTGTGGATGTAGCTAGCCATTCTAGGCAGAGTTTACCTACACTGTATGTTGTTATTATTCCTGGATGTTGTCTCTGGGAATATCTTGAGTCTAATCTGGTCATTTTTAAACCCTGTGTTTTATTCAGGAATCTATCTTGACAGCTATTTGTGTCTGTAGGCCAGATTAACCACTTTTTCCAATCAGGATGTGTTCTGTTGAAATGTAAAATGTGTGACACGTCTAACTCATTATCTGCAGTTGCATTCTCAGCTATTGGCTTTGGTATAGACGGTGTTTTCATTTCTTTGTTCTTAGCTAGGCCAAGACAGGATGTTTGGTGTACAGTGTCATTTAAAAATAACATTTGTTCTGGTATCATGCAGGTTCTAAACAGTGCTTCTATGCCTTGCACCTGCCAATCTTTTGTACCCCAAATTGTTTTCGTTTCAATATTATTTTTCCAATAATCAAAACCAAATGTCATCATTTTGTCATAAAATGCTTCTGAATATATCAATTTAGAATTTGTCAGCATCGTTTTCATTCCTGTTTTATCTAACAGTTTGTAATAAAACGTTTCTGCATCACTGGTGTTAAACCCTGAAAAATATTTGAATTTCTCAAAAAATGCTTTAGAACTGCTTTTAGGTGGTGTAGAACAATGTTCCCATTGATTATACATAAAAACATTTCTAGGCTGTGCAGATTTATGCAAGTAATGATCCCCATAGTGGGTGTAACAGAATAACTGCTCATAACTAGATGAACCTTGTAAATAATCATGATCTGTGAATCTAGCTGACATAACTAAATCAGACATCATGTCATTAATACTGTTAAAGTCCCAATCATCAGAGAATGTACTTGGTGTAACAAAGTCACTTAAGGAAACCTTTAGTTGATGAGGATACTTCAGGATTTCGACCGGACCATAGATCTCATAGTCTGTTTTCTCCCATACTACCCCACCAGGTATTGGAATTGCTGTGACATTTACTGTTGACAGTTCTCTTTTCTTCACGTGGGATGATCTGTGTGGTTTCAGGACTAGGTTGATGTTCTGACTTGCTGTGTCCATTGTAATATATTTTCCTTCAATGAATTTTCCCAAACACAGTACCATGATGAGCCAAAGCAGGAGGAAAAATACACCTAGACCGAACCAGAACTCTAGCCAAGGGGAAACAAGGTAGATTTTCTTCAGTTGATGAAAGAGTTCCGTTGCTTTTTCTTTAAAAGATTTTTTTGTTTCTGGCATCACTTCGGGGTCATTTAAATCTTCAGAGAAGTTGTCGAAGTTGATGAAATAACCAGAGGCAGTTCTGTCAATTGATGGGATTGTTCTTTCAATCTGTCTCTCGGTAGCATTTTCTGATGCCACATTAGTGTAGACTGGTGTTGATTCTTGACGAACTGTTTCAATCTGTGTTTCAAGAGGCACGAGTTCCATGGCATTATTGCATAGTCCTTCATTGTGCACTGCAGGCTGATCGAATGTGATTAGTCTTTCAGTTTGAACCTCTTGGATTGTTGCAAGTTTGGGTATTCTGTTGTTTCTTGGGAGTCCACTGGGCCTACTGTTGATTATAGGCCACATGCTTGTGGTTTTACCAGGTCGATGGACACGACTCTGTTCTCCTTTTTACCAGCAAGGGGCGGTAGCACCACTGATCTTGTTCCGGTGACTGCCAAGACAGGTACTGCTTTTCTGTAAGAAGGCCCAAATTCCTTCTTCACCGCGATCTTTTCTCTGACTAGATCCCCAATCTTTGGAATCCAGACAGGCCTTGCTGGGGCTGTTGCGGGTGGTGCCTCGTCAGTGGTACTTGGCTGTTGCTTTAACTTTATGTTGCTTAATGATTTTCTTGTTTCATTCAGTTCCTGTAAAACAGCCAAACGGTCTTTTACTTCAAACTGCTTTGTTTCTTTTTGTACCACTGACATCTGACTATCGAGGTCCTGAACGTTCATTCTTATTCCGAACAATAGTTCGTATGGGCTGAAACCTTTTAGAGAATTTCTTGGCATGTTGTTAAGACTAGTCTGGACACTTATTAAATGTTTGACCCACCCAGCGCCTGAACCTAATACCTTCGCTGTTATAGATTGCTTTATGTCCCGGTTTTTTCTTTCTACCACACTATTCCCTTCGGGGTGCGACGGACAAGAATACCGCAACCCAATTCCCATGCTAGCCATGGCCTCCCTATAAGCTCGAGAGCTGAAAGCAGGACCCTGGTCAGAATGGAACGTGGTAATTGCGTATGTGCCGATATGGACTCGCTAATCTTTTTATAACAGTTCTAGCGTCAGCCGAGTGCTGGAGGCCTCATTATTTAAGTGTATTTCGTCTTAAACGTTGTACACTGGGACGCGCTTCTCTTCTTTGATTGCGCAGATAGACCGCCTTATGCTGTCTAGAAGGGATCCTGAAACTACACTGGCCTGTTCATTACTGCGATCTCTGTTGCAGTCTTCACAATTTTGAGCAAAACATTGAATATCTATACTCATTCCTGGCCACCAGTACTCTGATTGCAATTCTTTCAGAGAGGCTTTGATTGTTTGGTGTCTCAGTCCCAACCCCATGTGTGCTTCCAGTAAGAGGAAGCCCCTCCTGCTCCTGTTTGGAATTACTCTATCCCCCACTCCAGGGATTCGAGCAAAAGGAACGGAGTTTGCATCGATTATGTATGCATAATTGAGTGGATAGTTTACGGGTAGTGCTGCGCAGTCGCCTTTTACGGTCGTTCTTACTGCCAGCATGGTTTCCCCGTCTATATACTTATCTGTACGCTTTTTTGTGACTACGGAAGCCGGGTTAGTTGCTTCCGTGGTGGCTGTATTAGCCAATGAATTCCCTGCAACGTGAACGCCATCACGTTGAAGACTCTGTGCGTGAATCACGTGAGTCATTTGTAGTTCTTTGTGTAAAAGAGCTACCTCGTTCCAGAGCTTTTTATGCTTTATTGTGGCACCTGTGTCATCTTTGTAGTCGTTTTCGATCCAACTCTGCAGTTTGTTATTGAAAGAATTGACGCAAAAATGAGAATCGCACACTATAAGTGTGGGGAATTCGCGTTCTGCATTTTCGAGCGCCATCTTTAAAGATCTGATTTCAGTTCTTTGAGCCGAACAGTACTTAACTGATTCAGTTTTTGTTATTTTCGGTTTGATTTTACCGCACAGCCAACGACATTTAATGATCGCACATGCTGCATCGTAGGATTTTCTCTCTACGTTGAAATGCTGTACAAAGCTATCTGTGTAGATTATACAGGCGTATTGTGGGAGAGGCAGGATTTCGATTGGCAGAGGATATTCTTCTTCATAATCTAAATCATTCAGTTCTGTGTATTGCGGGGCGAAAAAGTATTTCACATCTTCCGCTCCTAGAGAATCTATGCACTGTATCCATTTTGGATTCAGTGACACTGTAGGCAGGTTTACTGGGCTGAATAGCGCCTCGAAGGCGGATTCCGCTGTGAGGATATTAATCCGTTTGCCGTGTGCTAGTTCTCTTTCATTTGCTAATGCGATTTGCACTGCGTTCACAGTTTTTTCTGTGCGACTGAATGTTTTTTCTGCTTGTGTGTACAAGTGAGATTTAATTGAAATTGGTACCTTTTCTCCCTCATTAGAGGTTAGGTACGTGAATCCGCATCTTCCTGGGATGACTCGGATTACAAGATCGCGTGTGTTGTCACGTGTATCTAATTTTGTTTTTGCTAACATGTCTGTTTGCAGTGATCTCAAAATTTCTGTGTGTTTTTGAGTCCAATTGATTTGTTTTAAATCAGGTTTAATTAGTTCGTAGAGAGGTTTAACCCTCTCTGCGTAATTTAGGATGTAAGTTCTTCCGAAATTCAGAAAACCTAGTATTGATTGTAAATTCTTCAGCGTTTTTGGAGCTTGGAGTACAGCGCACTTCTCTAAGAAGTTGTCCGCTAGGCTTTTCCCTTCACTTGATAATTCGTACCCTAAAAATAGTACTGTCAGATGGGCAATTCGGGACTTTTTAAAGTTGAATTTGTAACCCTCTGCTGCGAACCCAAGTATAATGGTGTTCACTCTTTTCAAGTGAGTATCCAAGTCGTCGTCTGTGAGATAAATATCATCTACGTAAGATAATGCTTCATCATCATAGATTTGTAGTAACTCTGTTACTCTAGCTGAGAATAGTCCTGGGCTGTTCTTGAACCCCTGTGGGAGTCGACAGAATTTTTTCTGCGACCCAAATGCGGAGAAAGCGGTCAAGTATCTGCTTTCTGGTGCAATGTTTTGACAAAAGAAACCATTAGAAATGTCTAATGTCGTTTTGTATTTTTTCCTAACTATGTTATTCATTAGGGCTGCACTATGCGAGTTTTGTACTGCAAAAGTTTTGCAACATGTATTAAGATGTCTGTAGTCCAAAACTAGACGATATGAATTGTCTGGCTTGGAGACAGGAAACAAAGGATTGTTCATTTGAGAGGTGCATGTTTCAATCACCCCCTGGTACTCAAGTTGATCTAAGATCTCCCTGACTTGTTTTTTAGCTTCTTGCTTTATGGGATACTGCCGTTGGGCAGTTGGTTCACTTTTTAATTGGATTTTGTGAGGCGGTGAATCCTCATCCCATCCTACGTGATTTTTATACAATGCAGGTGCCTGGGCTACTGCCCATTTCCTGGCATATGTGTATTTTTTGTGAATCGGAATGTGATTCGAGAAGGCAGGCATAATCACTTCTTCGCCACGAGGGCACTCCCTGACAAACTCCGGGGGCCAATCTTTTTCAGCTAACAGAATATCATAGCCTTTTGAGAGCTTATCCCAAAATAGACCCTTAATTTTCCTAGTCTTATCACCCTCCATACGCAATGTTATTTCGTATATTTTATGGGGCTCGCTAAGTCTGGCGTCGGCAGTTTCAACCTGAATGTATTCATTCGTGTCCACTGTCTCCAGATGACTCATCAAGTTCTTGCGCGCTATACTGATCTCTGCTGCACTGTCCAACATTGTCAATGCCCACTCCCCGTTTTTCAACTGTGTCCTCAGTATTCTCGGCATGGTTGATTACTCTAATACTGGCTACCTTCTTTTTCTGAAATTGAGATTTCTTATTTTGAG
This sequence comes from Lissotriton vulgaris, assembly GCF_964263255.1. Taxonomy (NCBI): domain Eukaryota; kingdom Metazoa; phylum Chordata; class Amphibia; order Caudata; family Salamandridae; genus Lissotriton; species Lissotriton vulgaris. The sequence continues at coordinate 13,121 of NW_028250533.1, read as the reverse complement.
CAGGTTCCTTGTCTTTGGACTTGGTGTGCTCTCCTGGGTCTGACCGTCCTCTTCTTTCCGAATTCTGTGGAAGAGATCGAGAGGGACGTGTATCAATACTTTGATATCTATCAGGTTTTTTTATATTATCCCTATTTCTAAGGTTATATCTTTTCTCAGAGGGCTCCCGTTGGGGAGACTGGCGTTCTCGAGTCGGAGTTCTTTCCCTCCGTCGAGGAGACCTTCCTCTGGTCTGGAAAACTTTTTCCTTGGGAGTGGATTGTTTATTTCCATCCCAGCTCTTTTTAGGAGTATTTAAATTATTTTTAATAAATAATTTTTCAGGATTTTCGAGCAGTTGGGGCTTAACTGGTTTTCCACCCAAGCTGTCTCTACCTAATTCTTCATAGCATTTTTCTATGATTTTTGCAAGCTCAACAGGATCTTTTATATCTGTTTCCCTCAACTTCTGGCGAATCGCCACAGATGCTGCTTCTCCCTTTACATTGGCTAATAATATAGCCGTGACCTGCTTGAAGTCTTTCAGTAATTTCATACCTAGATTTAAAGCTGGTTCTGGACCGAATTCATTTTGAATCTGTTTTAGCACGTCTGGTATTACCGCCATAGACGGAACACCGTGTGTTTTTGTGTAAATGGAAGCAAAGACTGTACCCCAAGTGTCGCAGTCCTCCACGTGTGGTGCGATTCCCATAGGAAGGCAGATGGTCAAGATTCTGTGTTTCTCAATAGGGGTAGTATCAGGAAATACTGCCTCTATTTGAGTGATTTTCTGGGCTAACCAGAAAGGAATTTGTTCCCGTTTTACGGGTGTTTTACCAAGACATGACTGTATGTTCTGTGGTGTAATTTTATTTGTGTTCCCCTGATGAGGGGTCAGCTGTGGTGAATTAACAGCTGGCTGGACTGTTGCAGTCCGTATTACATATTGGACTAATTGCCTATGTATTTTTATTAATGTGTTTAGCTGTGCTAACAGCTCTTCTTTTGACATTCTTGCAATGTTAGGATGTGGTGTGTAGCTGGCTAGAACCGGCCACGTGGCTCCTGGTCTACCTAGTGGACCGAGCCTAGTTATGTGATCATTGTGTTTTAGGGCGCCATTAAACCAGAGCAGGTGCTCTTGAAATTTAAGTGGGATTTCAATCTCCTCGAAAGGAGCGTACTCTCCCGGAGGTTCCTCTATTTTGTAATAGTGAAACTCTTGTGTTATTGCGTTTACCGCTGGAAAGTTTATCCATGAATAGAATACCTCTGTCTGCCGATACTCGTGAGCCTCTATCACGAAAATTACTGTACCACCTTGAGGTGGCAGTCCGTTTTCTATAAGTTTTAAAGTTATAGATCTTCTTAACTGGACCGGGATGATAATAGCATCCGGGTCTGCTTGTTCGGGACCTTGCTGAGTCGCATCTACTGCGGCCCCAGAGGTTCCGTTTTCTACTGACATTTCAAAAAATGCAGGTTTGCAGAGTAGGTCTCCAAGGAGACAAAGATTAGATGCACAATATTTTGGAACACTGTATCCTTCAACGTTGAATAAACCGGAGCTTTACATAGGAATCTCTTCCTACTAAGGTCGGGCGGATTTTAACCTTTCACCCACTCCAGACGTCTATTGGAGTATTTACGGGTGAAAGGGGTGTGAAATATGCACGACTGAGTTACTCTACAAGTCTTACGTTAGTTTATCGCCTTACCAAACGTTGGGCGCCATGTAGTGTAGTTCCTAGTTTCCCACTAGGCCCTGCGCATTGGAATAACATAAACAGTAGTATCGACGTGGAACTGGCTATATTCCAGGCCTCCACTGACTATGCTAAACTTAATTGGGTTGTGTTACCAACTAGCTCAGAGGTCACTGGAAACTTTCTTCTCTGCATAGGAAGTGATCAGCTTCCTTGGCACAGACAAGAAGGGATTCAGTTTTCCAACAACCGTGCAACATGACAACTTTGCTCCTCAGATCAAGAGTCGATCTCTAGGGTCGTGTGAAATAATAGACATAGATTTCACTCAGTCAGTCTGGTGCAGTTTACTTTCACAATATGTAGAGAATAGAGAGACGGGCGTGTATCAATAAAGGTTAACATTTATTGAACAGTCTTTCTTCTCGTACAAGAGAAATGTATTGCCACAATTGCAATAACTGTTATTATAAAAAGTACGTACAGTAAGATAAGAATTGCGAAATAGAACTGTAAAAGCATTGATATGGTTTCTTAGCCATACAATGGTTTAAAAGTAATAAAACATATATACAGTCATATATACATTAGGCTAACATACTCAACTGGTGCTTCTAACTAAGCCTACCCCGGTGTGCCTGACCTAAGCCTAACACGTGAGAAGGGGAGTAAGTAAGTAGCTTAAGTTAAGTTGGTTTTGCCAAGGTTTGTTTCAAGAATTCTCTTCTAAGGGTTTAGTCAACACCATACCTCTGAATAGAATGATGGAGGATTGGTATCTCCTTCAGGGGTCTCTCTCGATATCCCAGTCACCCGCGAGGGTAAACCGGAAGCGCCGGGACTGGATTTCTCTGCACGAGAAAGGCAGCGGCTTCTCTCAGCGCGTCGGGAGGAAGGAGGGGTGACAGCGTCCGCGGGCAGCTGGGCTGGATGTCTTCGCAGAGGACGGCTGCACGGCTCCTCAAGCGTACTGAACCACAGTTCGCGCTGTAGCGGCGATAATGGTAATCAGTAGCTTCACCACCACAGGATAGCAGGCTGCAGCGACAGAGTGCTAGTTTTTACCAACACTGGTCATGCAGGCAGCTGGCATCAGCAACAGTAGCTCTCGCTCAACAGCAGCTAGCTTCGCATTGCTTAAGGCAACGTTGGTAATATTTATACCTGACAGGTGCCGGGTTTGACGCAAGTTTGCTGGACATAAGACGTCAATAAAAGATGTCACTAGGAAGTGGCAGCTATCAGTTGCTCATTAGAGTTCTATTACTAATCAAAACATAGCAAGCGGGGATTTCCAGGTTTTGCTAAGTTTTTATCTTGTTGAAGAACTCGGAGTGTTATCTAGGAATATCAGATAGTGACTGCTGCTCTGTCATTGCACTAATTGGTTGCAAAGGAAGTAGCAGAGAGTCATGCTGGAATGTGGCTCTGTGGCTCTGCTCGTGTGAGGCCAGAGATGACTTTTCAGAAAATCGCACTTGAACGGTTATGCCAATATAGGGAATAAAGGGCTTTATAGCCGAATAGAGGCATAAGGTCACAGTATCGATCAGGAACCTAGATAAGCACATGACACAACCAGTCCTGTCCAGCAGGATACCTCTTCAGACGATGATGCTGTTCAAGTGGATCCCTTGACTGATCCATTACAGGACCCAGATCTGAATCAGGGTGACAGTGGGCTACAAGACCCAGACGCCACTGGTCGTGATACTTCTATATCCCCTCCTGTGGACATAGGGGGTTCCATAACCTGATGGAGAGGGCTTCAAAGAGGTTGGGACTGCCGGTTACGAGAGAAGAGTCTGAGTGCTTCCTCTATGACTTCAAGGAGCAATACAGGAGATCTGTCAAGTCCATTCCGATAATCGAACATGTGTGGGAGGAAGGCATGAAGATCATGCAGAATCCAGCCACTGTTATTCCAGTGCTTCCCAGACTGGAAAAAAGTATAAGGCTCCGGAAGGCAGTCCAGCTTGTCTTCTTGGACAGCGGAAGCCTGATTCGGTGTTCTCTCAGGCCGCCCAAAGCAAGTCAAAAAATCCAACAACACCTTTGACTACGCCTCCGGACAAGGACGGTTGACGTCTGGATAACGTAGGGAAGAGGTTTTCTTCCTTGGCCAGCTTGCTGGTTAGAGCAGCGAATTCTCTCGCCATTCTAGGCAGATACGATCGCCAGATGTGGTGTTACTTGGCACTGTTTGTGGAACAATTGCACGACGCGTCAAGGGATGAGGCCAAGAGAGTGCTGATGGAGGGAGAAAAATCCTCCTCCGAAGTTATCGACTGCGCAATGGATATCGCTTCCACTGCTTTTCAGTCCTTAGCGGGGTCAGCAGTGCTGCGTCGCCAGGGCTGGTTGAGAGCCACCTGGTTTCGTCAAGAGGTCCAAAATAAGATCCTGGACCTCCCATTTGATGGAGAAATGCTTTTCGGTAAGCATGTTGATGATGCCCTGCAGAATATAAAGAAAGATACCAACACGGCGAAGTCACTGGGATCTCTCAAATATCGTAAGGTCCCATTTAAGGGCGTTCGTGGCAGAGGTTTCTCTTCGTATAGAGGCAACGCCCAACAGAGATATTCTTCACAATCGTCCCAGTCTTTTAAGACCCAGTACTCCATTCAACAGCAGGGACAATCGGCGTCTTCCTCTCGCCAAACACCGCGAGGGCGTCAGAACAGTCAAGGACGTGACAGCGCCAAGCGGCAATAGTGGCCTCCTGGCTCTACCTGCTGTTCCTTCCCTCCCAGTCACATCGGTGGGTGGCAGGATCTCTTTTTGTCTGAACAGCTGGAGGGGTTTAACATCGGACCAGTGGGTCCTGAAAATTGTACAGAATGGCCATACGTTGGAATTCCAAGATCTTCCTCCAACAAGAGCTCCGGGCGCCATCCGCACAAAACATCTGGGACTGCTCCATCTAGAAGCCCATCAATGGTTCCTCAAGGGGGCAATAGAACCGGTACCTCTCTCTCAGAGTGGCAGAGGTTTTTATTCCAGGTTTTTCCTGGTGCGGAAAACAAGACTTGGCGCCCCATTCTAGACCTACGAGAGCTCAACACTTATCTCATCAAACTCTTGTTCAGGATGGTCACTCTCCAGGAAATTCTTCCTCTTTTGAACCCAGGCGACTACTTGGCTTCCCTGGATTTAGAATATGCGTATTTCCACATTCCGATACACCCAGCTCACAGACAATATCTGCGGTTCACAGTGGGCAAGAGCCATTTCCAATTCAAGGTGCTTCCGTTTGGCCTTCGGTCTGCACCTCGGGTGTTCACCAAGGTGTTGGCACCAGTGGCAGCTTTTCTAAGAACACATTCCCTGGAGGTGTTCTCTTACTTGGACGACTGGCTAGTCAAGGTTCCATCTTTCGAGGAAACCTCTCAGGCTGTTTCGACTTGCATTCAGTTGTTCAGACATCTAGGCCTTCAATTAAACAAACGCAAGTCAGTTCTGCAACCCTCCAAAACCACACGATTTCTGTGGGCCATTTTGGACACCACACAGTGCACGGCTCATCCTTTGGAGGACCGTCAACGGAAGTTGATCTTATCAGCTCGCCAACTGTTACACAAGACATGCCTGTCAGTCCGTCAATACAAGTCCCTTCTAGGGTCGATATCATCCTGTATACCATTAATACCGCATTGCAGGCTGCGAATGCGCCCTCTGCAGGAAGAACTAGACAAACAATGGCGCCAAGCAGACGGATCATTCAACAACAAGGTGTTGGTGACTTCAGCAATGAGAAAGGCATGCGAATGGTGGCTGGTACAAGAAAATATCGCACAAGGTCTGACGTTCAGAATTTCACCATCCCCCCTCATCATAACCATGGATGCCTCTTTGGAAGGCTGGGGAGAGCTGCTCCGCGAACTTCAAGTCAGCGGACACTGGAGCCCGGATCAGCGCCAGTGCCATATCAATCTTTTGGAGCTGACGGCCATTCGGTTGGCTTTGCAGGCTTTCCTTCCCAGAGTTCGCAATCATTCAGTGCTGGTCCGGACGGACAATACGACGGCCATGCACTACGTCAACAAGCAAGGGGGAACGAGGTCGCAAACTCTGTCCACAGAAGCTCAGAGAATCTGGGATTATGCAATCCTTCACAACATCAGTCTGAGAGCCGAACACCTGGCAGGCTCGCTCAATGTCAAGGCGGACGCCCTGTGTCGACAGACGGAGGTGACGCACAAATGGGAATTTAATCAGTCCATTCTGGAGAGAGTGTTCTCGGTTTGGGGGACACCTACCATCGACCTTTTTGCCTCTCCAGTGAACGCCAAATGCCGGTTTTACACAAGCAAGGTTCACCATCAGGGGTCCCTGGGGAACGCCCTTTCGATGGCCTGGTACAGCGCATTCTTTTACGCTTTTCCTCCAATTCCCCTCATTCCTCGAGTACTCAAGAAAATGAAGGCGGAACCGTGCAAGATGATTTTCATTGCACCAGCGTGGCCCAGGCAATTTTGGAACACAGAGCTCCTGCGGCTCTCCCAGGCTCCTCCAATTCGTTTACAATCTATTCCATCCCTGTTGTCCAGGAATCAGGGGTAGGTTTACCATCCGGATCCAAAATCGCTCCACTTGACAGCGTGGCTCCTGAACACAGGGAGTTCCGTCATCTGAATCTTTCCCAGGAATGTCGAGATGTTTTGTCACAGGCTCGAGCACCGAGCACAAATAAAACTTACAAGGCAAAATGGAGAAGGTTCTGCCCATGGTGTCAAAGACAAGGTCTCCATCCTTACAAATCTCTGCCTCACCAACTCTTGCCATATATACTATCATTGGCTAGGTCTGGGTTGGCACATTCGTCTGTGAAGGTCCATCTTGTAGCCATTTCAAGGTTTCGGAGTACTTCTTCAGGCCCTTCCTTATTGTCCTCTCGGATCGTTAAGCAGTTCTTGAAGGGTTTGTTCCGGATGTACCCTCCAGTTCGACCTCCTCCACCAGTTTGGCAGCTCAATCTTGTCCTGGCTCAACTCATGAAACCTCAGTTTGAGCATTGGCTTGAAGTTCCTCTCTTGGAAACTTGCCCTCCTCTTAGCTCTTACTTCAGCGAGAAGAGTTAGTGAGCTTCAAGCCCTCTCCATAGTGCATCCATTCCTTCAATTCAAAAAGGATGTTCTTGTTCTTCGCACCAATACGAAGTTCATTCCGAAGGTGCCGTCTGAGTTCCACTTGAATGAACCTTTGATTTTAAAGTCTTTCTTTCCGCGCCCTTCTACACCTGCGGAACGCACTTTACATTCTTTGGACATTCAGAGATGCTTGAAATTCTACTTAGAGCGAACACGACCCTTTCGGAAATCATCCCAGTTGTTTGTGTCCTACAGCGCACCACGGAAGGAATTTCCTTTGGCAAAGAGTGGCATTTCCCGCTGGATCTCCAGTGCAATTCAATTTTGCCATCAGGAGGCGGGCAAGCCATTGAACAGTGCAGTTCGTGCCCATTCTACAAGGTCTGTGGCATCGTCTGTGGCTCTTTTCTCTGGAGTCGCCATTAAAGATATATGCAGGGCAGCAACGTGGAGCAGTACTCATACCTTCACGAAACATTACTGCCTAGAGTCTGCAGGACGAGACGAAGCGGCTGTTGGTCAAGCAGTTCTGCAGAATCTTTTTCATTGAGAGATGAGCTTTCCCTACAATCCCTCCATCCTGGTGAGCACATTTTGCTTATTTTTCTTACTTTACTATAAGTATTATTATATGGTTATGTGATGCCATGTTTTTGCAAAATGTGTCTTGGTGATTTACTGCTAGCTACTCTGATACAAAGCATGGGAATCTATGAAAGTTCATATACGGGGGCAAGAAAACAAGTTACTTACCTGTAACTTTGGTTCCCCAATATTGGTATTTTTCATAGATTCCCATGCGCCCACCACCTCCCCTGGAAAGCTCTGTCTTTTCACATGAGATAGTGGAGGTTTGCACAACGGCTACGAAAATCTGAGGCTCTGAGCTCTCTCTAGAAGGTTCTAGGGGGTGAGGCTGTTCTGATTGGTCCTGGCAAAAGTTTGGTCTCTTTTACACAAAGAGAGTGATAGGATACAAAATGAGATGAGGCCTAGGCCTGTTTTTCTCTTTTGTTTCTATGGTTTTTGTACTACCAAGGCTCCCATTCTGACGACGGGGAATGATACAAAGCATGGGAATCTATGAAAGTTACCAATACTGGGGAACCAAAGTTACAGGTAAGTAACTTGTTTTCTTCTTTCGGATTTCTTTGACGAAGTCTGAAAGGTACGAGAGGAAAGTTTATCAGTATCTTGATATATATCAGGTTTTCTTAAATATCCCTATTCCTGAGGCTATACCTCCTTTCAGAGGGCTGCTTTTGAGGAGACCTACCTCTGGATTGGGAACGCTTCTCTTTAGAATTTTGTTTGCTATTTTCCCACTTCTTTTTAGAAGTTGTAGGAGCGTTTTTAGAAAAGACCTTTTCAGGACTTTCAGAGAGTTATGGTTTCACTGTATAATGCTACTAATCTTTGTATATTATTAAGTAATTCATCGTCCGATATTGCTTCAATGTCAGGGTGTGGTGTAACTGTATAGCCGGTTAAATCGACCACATAACTCCTGGTCTACCTAATGGAACGAGCCTAGTAATGTGATTTAAATGTTTTAGGGCCCCTTGAAACCAGAGCTCATGCGCCTGGTATGTGAGTGGAATTTCAATATTATCGAAAGGAATATATTCATCCAGTGGTTCATCTTCTTTGTAGAAGTGAAACATGTGTTACTGGATTTGCTTCTGGGAAGACTATCCATGAATAGAATACCTCTGTCTGGTGATATTCATGTGGCTCTATCACAGAAACTGCCCTACCACCTCTCACTGTCAGGCCATGTTTTAAAAGTTTTATAGTGATGGCTTTCCTTAAATTTGGAGGAATGATTTTAGAATTTCCATCGGTTTCTTGGAAACCTGTTAGGTTGAAAGCTGGTACGGCATTTTCGCCTGCAGCTCCACTGGCCTCGTGATTATCTTCGTCTGCCATTTTGTTGACAGAAAGTTTGCAGAGCAAGCTTTAAGGAAACAAAGATAAGGTGCACAATATTTTGGAACACTGTATCCTTCAACGTTGAACAAACCAAAAACTAATACATAGACTTTTTCGTCCTACTCAGTTATGGCGGATATTATCCCTTACCCACTTCAAACGTCTATTAGAGTATTATGAGTATGGGGTCTCGGAGAAAAGCACAACTGAGTTACTTCAGTATCTAGCGTTAAATTAGTGCCTTACCAAATCATTGGGCGCCATGTAGTGTAGTTCCTATACCTCTAATAGGCTATGCCCATTGGAATAATATACACCATAGATTTGATATAGGACTGAGGTCAATATGTCTCTATCGAGTACATTAAACTTAATTGTGTGTGTGCCAGCTAACTCAGAGGTCACTAGAAACTTTCTCGAATAAACAAGAAGGGATTAGTCTCTGACAACCGCATAAACATGACAACTTTGTTTCCCCTAGAACCGGAACAATATCTTCAGAGTCGTGGAAACAATAGATAACTATTTCACCCAGGCAATCGTGCATGCTTCGTTACTACAGAGTTAAATAGAAATAGAGAGACAGGCGTTTCAATAAAAGGGTTTATTGAACAGTCTTATTTCCCATGCAAGAGATATGAACTGCTACAATCATTAGACAGAATGCAAAGTATAATGCGTACAGCGCGAACAGTAATATTAAATAATACTGTAATACTATTTTCTGTTGCTATGACATATATAAAAATACATACATAAATAACACAGGCTAAAATACTCAACTGGTGCTTCTAAAATACGCCTACCCCAGTGTACCTAACCTAGGTCTAGTACGAGGGAAGCAGTAGGTGCTGTTTAGATATAGTTTTAGTTCTGCCAGGACTTGCCAAAGGTTTCTCTAGGTTCTAATCAGCTCCATACCTTAGAATGAGAGACATTGGTATCTCTTTCCCTGTACTCGATCTCCCAACACCCTGCAAGGGGAATCAGAAACACTGGAGCTGGATTATCGGCAGGAGGATGACAGCTTCTAGTCAGTGGGTCAGCTGGAGAGTTGGCTTCCTTCGGCAATTGCTGTGGCAAGCTGTGTCGTGCAGGTAGGTAGTCGAACTGCACCGAACCACACCGTGCTTTGCCATAGCAAGTGAAGGTATATTTATACCTTGAAGGTGTTTAGGAATGCCAGTATTGACGTAAAAGTTGGGCATATGAACCTCATGAATGAACTCCTATGGAATAGATGTTCATGCATACTAAATGAGTTCTTGGAGAAATCAATATCTAGGCTAGGGGAAGTGTGGTTTTCTAAGAAATCTTTGTGACGTAGATGAACGGATGGAATTAGCCATGCCTGTATTTGGGTAGCATGGGCTATGCCTAAATAGGGACGGTTTTCTATGCCTATATAAGGGCAAAGTGAATTATACCTATATAAGGGCATGAATAGGGAAAAGCATACAAAATCTGTAATCGCACACAACAGAGGAACTTCAGCGAACTAGCAAAATACAGAGTACATGCAAAGACCCTAAGTATCAGCATTACTGAAATATCATAGCCTCCGTATTTGGTCAGAAGAGCGGAGAAAAGAGCTTGGAACAACAATAGAGAATCATTGCTGGAAACATTTCCCAAACCTGCATCTGACAGACTTGTGTATGTCACAACACACAGCCATCTCACTGAGACAATTAGGAAGGCAATTGGAAAGAACTGGCAGATCCTTCATGTAGGGAACAGGGCATTGTTGAAACCTCTCTTCACTTTCTAAAGATGCAGAAACATATGAGAGATGGTTGTACACACTAGACCTTTGACGTGCAACGGGAAAGTGACCCTGTCACTCCAGTGGTCTCTCTCCTCCATAATTAGACACTTTTGGTGTGGCCCATGTGCAGTCTGTCTCTACACACGTTCCACTTGAGAGCTGGACATTGGTTTACACACCCCGTGGAGGTTCAACATGCAATCTTGTTTACATAGGCATGACCACACGCAAGGCAAAGACTAGGATCACAAACACCAAAACTCCATCAGGTGTCACAAAATGAACACCAAACTGACTCAACACTTCCTTGAAAGAGGACACACAGCCAAAGACATTTTCTGGGTGGTACTGGACAAACCTAATCATAATAACAACATGGGCCCACTAGATAGGGTCCTCTTCCATAGGGAACAACAAGGGGTTTTCGGCTCAAAAGTGACAGAAAGGGACCTCCTCATCTAGCTGATAGGCCAGGTGGTTATTGGGTGTGTTCATGTCAGACTCATTGCTGACAAAGGGTAAGGGTGCCTCTGGTGAGTGTACTTGTTACTCAGCACCACCTTGGAGTCCATTTTCGAGCGCCCCTGGCCAACATCTCCTTGCTCTAACCGCTCTGTCCCTGGTCCACCCTTGCCATCACAGACTTGAATTTATTTGTATTTTATCAGGGAAAATGCAATACCGCCATTGCGGACTACATTTCCAATGATACCCTAATAACGTGCCTGGAAATTAATGTTCCTTTCCCCCGGGACGCGTATTTCAGGAGTGAGGAGAAACGGATTGCTACTCTTGCGGTTCCTCTATTCAACTTTGGGCACCAGCATCGATATGTGAGTACCACGCCGGTCTCACGGCCAGGTTTGCGTCAGTCTGTTTTTGTGTTGGATTTGTTTTTGTGTGTAGATCCCACCCACCAAGCGACAGCACCTTTGGCTGTCCATGCTTGCCCTACTGACCCCATCAACAGCAGCCAAACAGTAACAAGCATACTCTGCACTCTGCAAAGTAACCCCCCCGGCCCGTCCGACCTGGCACCAGAGACAGTCGGTGCTGTTGTAATTGCACCAGCGTGAGACAGCCATTATGTAATCACACGCTGTCGGGGTCCCGCTAGAGGCACTCAACCACTGGGTTGAGCACCCCCACAGAGGCATGCAGACCACGCAGCTGCCCCTCATGCTATAGCACACTCCCATCCTGGGAGTTATGACTCATGACCATTTGATCCCGACTGCCCGTGCCACGCTAGCTATAGCATATCCCACATGTGTACCTGGGAACACTATATCATACTTGAGATACCCATCCACCTACCCACCCCCACCCCCACCCCAACACAAGTTGTTTTTGGTGGGCACTGCCTGGCTCTTCACAGAGACCCCACGGGCTCGATGTACACTCCTGCTCACCAGTGGTGTGGTGGGCCAGGATGTTCTCAACGTTACAGGAGGCAGTACTCGCGTTCTGGAATTCTGAGTTGGTGAACCCCTTAGGGGCCGAGTGGCTTGTTCCTTCGAGCTAGACACACTTGGTGGTAAAGGTCGGCTGTGGTCCACATATGTACACACTCATAATTATACCCCTAGGCCAGGGGTTACTGATGACCAAACGTTAGGCTAACGCCACACAACTTTCCAGTGATCATGTTTACATGTCAAGTATACTGCATGATAGGAATGACGTGTGTTCCCATGTCGGTTTCACACATGACACATCACATACTGTTCTAAATAAAATTATACTGTATGCACCAACAGCTGGCACCACAAGATGGTAACTGAGCTTGAAGAGTGCAATGTGACTGTATTGCACAGTAGATAGGCGTAATGTTTATGAAAGTATGAAGCACGGGTGCTCAATGTTAATGGGTTTGATGAGGACATGTATCTTTAAATGCCCATTTCTCCCACAGTTTCACAAATCCCCTCTGAAAGGAAGAAGGACGCCTGAGAATGGGCCACACAGTTGCAGTGGTGGCTTGTATTCTTCCTTTATATTTCCTTTTTGTCATTATTTGTAGTGATTGTTACTATAGGTCCTGACAAATGCTTGTTGGTAGAAACAGGTTGACGTTATGAGACCAGGGTAGGGTATATCTGTTGAAATTTAGTAGCACAGAGAAGCTGGGTCCTAGATGACAGCACTACCAGGACTGGTCATGGTTATTATTACAGTATATTGCCCACCTCAAATGGCCTGCTGCTAGTAGACCACAAACAATTATCATAAGCTACTTTGGATGAGAGGCAACATATAGAGAACAGAAAACAGGTTAGCATTTAACTACACAACATCTTCAAATGTTGTTTTTCATCTTGTATTTTCTGCTATGCACAGTATGCAGATGACGAAACCAGCCAACGTGTTTCACACAAAACTGGGCTTCTTCAGGGCAAAGGAATAATTGGCGATGAAAAAATCAGTCATATGTAGGTTAAGAGGTGGCGAGAAAGATGAAAAACAACATTTGAAGATGTTGTGTCGTTAAATGCTTACACCTGTTTCTGTTCTCTATATGTTGCCTCTCATTGAAAGTAGCTTATATCTGTTGAGACCTATTTCCTCTCACATTTTAATCATGTCACTTTTTTGACCACCTAATAAACTTTCAGTGGACTCAGAAGAACATTTTTAAAT